>NC_090176.1:23846545-24566545 GCF_024679245.1 Pseudorasbora parva | reverse complement strand
ACTTTGTGTATACAGAGGTATATAAATACAATTAAATTTGATTAGATGCTGAAAGAAATTGGTTTTATGATGTTTAGTTACGGTTGTTGAAAAATAAGTGAAACTGTCAATGTGTAAATATGCTGCTCGGTGGTCGGTGCGAGAGATATCAAAACATATCAATGGTTTTTCAAGACAAACTCCTTAGAGAGAATGCCCCGGAGAGCATATTATCTGTGATACCTGTAATTGCTTTTAGTTGAAAGATTTACAGATTTATGTGAGCATACAGAAACAGTGTCTGCTATGTGCATTCTTATACTGTCTGGCATCTGTTAGAAAGGTTTCACTAAAGAGGTCGGCTTGAACTTCTAAACCAGTGAAAATCTTTTGTTGCTGAGGTCAAAGGTTGTTTGGAACTCTATGGTTTTCATCTGTCGCTTCTCATGATGGCTAATACAATATTGGACCTGAGATATATTTCAGTATGTAATTCTACATCATTTTGTTTACTTGTGTATGAAACATTCGTTTGGGTTAACACAAACCAGGGAGTGCTGATATCATTCCCTCTTTCGCTCTCTCTGTTAGATTCTTATCAGTGTCTGGAGGTGGTTGGTGACTCAAGGATTTCCCCATCTGACCAAGAGCAGACATCAGTGTGGTTACAACAAAGGTTTAAAGTAAAAGAGAATTATGGCCAATCATTTTTTTATTACTTACATGACAAAAACTGTAATTAGTATATTAAAAAAATTACAAAGAGAAATAAAATATGTGTTATTCTTCGTTATCCATAACATGAAGTCTATTAAATACATAATGTCAGGGTTTTCTGACTGGGGTTTGTGATGGAACTGTAGGGGATTTGTGAGTTTAACGAAAAGCTATTAATTGATTCAAAATTGTATATAAAAAGAAACCACTTTATTTAAACTTTCTAAAATAAATACATATTTTATTTGTTTACCTGTATGTCATGAGAACATTCACTGGGGGGAAAAATCATTCACTGAATTTTTCTTATGCAAGTTTTTGCAATCAAATTTTTAAGTAAATTTCTCATTTTGGAATTAAGTAAACTCTGCTTAACTAAGCTAAGTAACATTAACCAAGGAAATAAGTCATTTTTAGCATGACAAGCCAGACCCACATCAAGATGTTTGGTCTGGAAACTCACCATAGACAGGGCTCAATCCGAGGGGCGGGATAAACAGTTGTCTTTCAAACTCCCTCTGCTCGCGATAGGATAGCGCTACAACGAACCAGAGCAATGAAGGTGAAACAGAGCTTGTTGATAGATTAATCATTCGCCGTATCCGGTCGGCTAAACTCCGAACACATCTTCCCTTCTTAAGAATGACTTCAGTGCCGTTCTTTGTCCTTTTCTCAGAGAAAAGCTTAACTCCAAGTCTTCCAGAATCGCGGTCAAAGCTGATTCGAAAGACCGCCGCCGTTCACCAGTTTCAGTGTTTACAACAGAAGCACGCAAACGCAACTCGGCCGTCGTCATTATGGCCCCGCCCGCGGACTCTATACACGATGTGATTGGCCCGTCCAGATTGTGAGGAATACAGCTCAGAATGGTATTGAGAGTTCCTAGACGACACTTGCGGGCAAATTAAATTTGCTGCCGCTAGGGTGCGTCTAGATTTCTAGGCTAAATCATTTTAACTTGGCCAGTAAAAGGTTAGGTTATTTCTACTTTTTACTCAAACAATATAACACCATGAATTAAACCATGCTTATAAAGTGTAAGCTTTACTTAGTAACATATAAATAAATAATACAGCAGATATTATCTAACAATATAGTAAACTCCACCTGAACACAATTGTTGGTACACAATAGACAGTAATGTTAACATTAGATGGATCTTTTTTTTTTTTTGATGATGATGATGATGAATGTGTCATTTTGAGTAGAAAATGTCACAAAACCTGTCATTTTGTAACTTGTCACAAAATGACAAGTTACTAAATCTAACAATTAAAGCAATGGTAAAAAGTATAAATAGAACCAGTGCATGATAGGCACACACATATCTGAAAAGTTTATATTTACGCTTTAATTTCTACAAAGTTGAATTGAGTAATAACCTGTAGAAGACAGATACTAACCTACTAAGTACTTTCCATTTTTTTTTATTCTTGTCTGAACTATCCTTTTCATGTAGAAATCATGTTTTTTTCTGTAGTATTTACTTCACCACATAATATTTTTATGAGTGTTTTAAGACATCAAAGAACAATTAACTTAATTTATTGTATTATTATTATTATTATTATTATTATTATTATTATTGTTATTATTATTATTATTATTATTATTATTATTATTATTATTATTATTATTATTATTATTATTGACTTGATTTTATTATTGGCCTAATTAACATCTTGGAGTCATTATCGATTGGTTACCTATCACCTCCCTAGCTTAAAGCATGTGTCACATCATGTGATCAGGTTCAGAATGTATGCAGACTCAGTAGCTACTGTATCCTAGATTCACACAGGTCTAAATAAAGCAATAAAAGCCTGGTTACAGATGCTCTCATCAATATGGGTGACCACAGCTGGGCCACCGGCACATCTGCTCTTGAGGTCACCCATCCCTCCACATTATGAGAGTGCATGATGATGAATGTACAGGCCTCTGAGAGAACGCTGTGGTCCCTATGTGGTCTCGTACTCGCATTCAGCCAGGTTTAGACTCACTCCGCTCTGAGCCAATTAGCGAGCAGCACGTGTTCTGATGTGCATTTGAAGATATGGTTGAGGTAAAAGCTAATTTAAAAGTTAAAAAGTCACAACTAATGACTTCGAGCGATCTCTCAGGGCTATTATTCTGTAAAAGGTCACTGGTTAATAACGTTACGTAGTGTCTAACCTGTAAATGTTATCTGTACAACCTTAATGGTAGTTTTAATCCTTTTCTTATAGACTTATGTAAATCTAATATCCTAACATACAATGTATGCTGAACATTAAGTCAGTGTCTGGCCAGTGTTATCCATTATTATGTGTTTTGGCCTAATGGCAAAAACAAACCAGTTCAACATAGCAAGCTGCAACAGAATAAAGGCGTATTAATGTAAACTTTATGAGCGCTTTCACACTAGAGTTTGTGGTGCAGACCCGAGTCCGTCTGACGTCAGAGCTTGGTTCATTTGGTTGGTGTGAAAGCTGTTTTCCGAACTCGGGTGAACACTCCAGCGAACCACACCCGTCAGCTTGAAAAGGTGGTGTGGGGTTCGGTTCATGTGAATTCTGGTACATACGGGATGTGCCTCGAAGCCAAATACATCATTGGGAAAGGCCCTGACTTCAAAATGAATAACGTTTTCAATAATATAATAATAATAGATATTTGTTACATTATAAATACAGGAATTTAATGCTTTTATTTAGAAAGGACGTATGAAATTGATCAAAAGTGACAGTCAAGATATTTCTATTTCAAATAAATGCTGTTGCTGTTTGAATTTTCTATTAATCAAAAAATCCTTTGCACAAAATATGTGATAGTTCACCCAAAAATCACTATATGTGATAGTTCACCCAAAAATCACTATATGTGATAGTTCACCCAAAAATGAAAATTTGATGTTTATCTGCTTACCCCCAGGGCTTTCAAGATATAGGTCTGTTTGTTTCTTCAGTAGAACACAAATGAAGATTTTTAACTCCAACCGTTGCTCATATAATGCATGTCAATGGGGTGTTTTTCTATGAGACTCGCTATGAGAGTAAAAAAAAAAAATGAGACATACAAATTCATATTAGACACAGCTGCTCGTGACAACACATTGATGTTTTAAGACACGAAACGATTGGTTTGTGCGAGATACCGAGCAGTATTTGTATAATTTTTATATACAAATATATAAAATTGATATTTTATATATTTTTCATTGATAATAAAATAAATGTTTGCTAAGCAGCAAATCAGCATATTAGAATGATTTCTGAAGGATCATGTGACTGAAGACTGGAGTAATGATGCTGAAAATTCAGCTTTAACATCCCAGGAATAAATTTCATTGTTGGTGGAAAAAAAGGCAGCTTTATTTCAAAAACTGTGACTTCAAAATTTGTCCTATTAATGTTTTAAACCTTTAGAGCGAGCTATGCAATAAAATGCTATGCAGTTTTGCTATGCAGAATTCTGATTCAAAGTACACCTTTTTAAGCTTTGTGCTTTATTTTACATAAAAGTTGTAATAAAGATAATAAATAGATGTAATAAATTATACACTATACATTTGCTCTATGCAAACTATAAATGGACAAGAACAGAACGTAACTATAAAGATTTAATTTTATTTAATTGTGACAGACTTCCAGTTTAAGCACCGCCAATATCTGAAAATTACGTTCAGACCAAAAATTTGAACCAATAGTACAAGTGTGCAATGTCGTGGAATGTATATGCCCAAATTAATTTTCATGTGCATAAGTTATGCTGTTTTTCACGTGCATATGATACGCACTTTATGGCAAATTATACGGTCAAACCACTCACCCCACCACCCTAATCCTATCCTGCCCAAGTCATATACACGCCACAAAGTATGTATCATATGTACGCGAAAAACAAAACAAATGAGTTTTGGCGTATACATTCCACGGCATTGCATTTTCGTACTTTTTATACGCATTTACATGTGATCGGGTTGAATCCGTGTTCTGAACTGTGACACCGTTGGGTGGAAATTTTACTTCCCTATCATAGGAACTCGAGCTGCGTCACCGCTTTGGGAACGCCTCTGCGTGACTGCGTTGTGAAGCACGTATACCTTCCGTCCATACCTCCAAAGGGGGGTCGGCTGCGCCCCTGCCTTCATCTTCAGGCAGGAATATGCTGATCTGCTACCCTCGGATTATAAACTATGGACGGGGCCTATGCCAAAACTTTATTATGCTTGCTGGGCTGTCAATAAATGTATGCTTCATTCATCATTCTATCTTCCGAGTCTTTCTGGTAGAACCTTTGTGCTGCAAGCCTTTTGTCCTCCGACTTTTGTGATGTCGGACCAGGACATCTTATCTGCTCATGCACTGTTCGTGCCTAGACACTTATGTCCACTTAGCTGCCCTATGGAGGAGAACAGTACAGTTATTTGTCTTTAATGGACCTTCCTCGAGGGGCAGTTTCATAGCAGAGGATGAGCAAGTGGGTGGTCAAGGCTATCTCACTTGCTTATGTGACGGCCGGACAGCCTTCTCCTTGGCCATCTGGCCCCACTCTACTAGGAGTATGGCTGCTTCGCAGGCACTCTTGTAAGGGTCCTCCCTGCAGGATGTCTGTGATGCGGCAGGTTGGTCTCTGCCACATACCTTTGTCAGATTCTACAAACTTGACATCTATTCTACTCCTGGGGCTCGGGTGCTCGCCTCCTGACACTTCACAGGCGGGCATACGGCTCCTATGGGGCGTGGGTATTCTCGTTCCCAAAGCGGTGACGCAGCTCGAGTTTCTATGATAGAGAACGTCTCGGCTACGTCTGTAACCTTAGTTCCTTGAATTGGGAACGAGACACTGCGTCACCGTGCCATACTCCCTGCATGCCCGCAAGCACCTTGTTTCATCCTTTTCAGAAGCTAACGGCGTGTGTTTGCCGTTGTGCTTTATAGTTTCCGGGTCCGTGACGTCACCCGCCTATGACGTTCCGTCTTCCTATTGGACTGATGACATACGTGCTTCATGACGCAATCACGCAGAGGCGTTCCCAAAGTGGTGACGCAGCGTCTCGTTCCCAATTCAGGGAACTAAGGTTATAGACGTAACCAAGACGTTATCTTTAATGGGATAGTTTGAAATTGAAACATAAAAAGAACATAAAATAAGATATTATAAAAAGTGTGGGTCCAATGTTGCTTTAAGAATACATGTGAACTATCCATTTAATTAGAATTTTATTTTACTGAGTATTGTGTAAATTGTAAATCAGTGTAAATTGCTTTTTTATAAAGGCACTGATCATCACAAATGCAAATACGTGGCACATTAAGGGATGGAAAAAAAATAGTTGTCAAGTTTGTTTAGAGCAGAATTATATATACAGTCTGTCCACATAAAAAACCTCCATCCTGAAGAAAAGTCATGATCTCTTTAAACATCTAGACATAATCTTTATATGAGCAAGCACAGTAGACAGTAAGATACAATCAGACAACACAATCTGAACAATCATCGTCTCACTAAACTTTAATAGGTCTGCATCTATCGCATGCTTCCTCTAAAATTTCTGACTTGAAATAAAAGAGTACTTAGAGAGAAATAAACTGAAAAGACTGAAAATTACTAGTCTGAGACTTCCAGAGGTAAGATGTCAAACACTTGACAAGAGAGGGTCAATTGTTCGCAATAGCCTAAGCCTTTGATTATAAAGCAAGATGATTCCCACAACCCTCATTTGATAAAACATGGGTCGGGTTTAGAGAGAGCCAATTTGCTTGTCTAAATGTCTGGATGGAAGTGAATAAATAGTTTTCAAACCAGTGTAGAAGGGGAGGATGAGTGGCTAAATGACTCATGTTGGTGGAGTTTATGATGAAAGAATCAGTATTCTGAGATGAAGTCATGCCTACAAAAACTTGAGCTCAGGTGAGATTCTGAACCACAGGACAGGAGTGATGTGCCTATGATTACATCTATAATCTCTCCAAGCAAAATGGAAATGAAACAGGTGCTTTTTTCTCTCTAACCTTGTTGGTGCCTGAAATGTAGTTTGAGGGAGGAAGATCAAGCTGTTCTGGATCTTATTTTGATTTTGTCAGGTCATTAAAGGTATAAATAACAGGGTGGTTCTTACTGTAGCTGCATGCTGGCAGAGGAAAACACCTTTAGTTTGAAAAGTTCTTTTTGTAATTTTTTAATTGAAGACAAGAGTTTCTCAGGTCGTAACCATTTCTCAGCTAAACTAAACAAAGGCGTTTATCCAGATCAAAAGGGAATTCAATATTCAATCAATTTAACAAGCTCAATTCATTTGATGACATGCCCAAAGGAATATTCAAGGTTCAGTACAAATTAAATCAATTCAGCAGTGCTTTTGGCATAATGTTCTTAATCATATAAAAATAATAATAATACAAATAATAATAATAATAATAAGGAAGCACGTCAAGGTTTTCAATAATCAATATTATGCCACAAATGATGTGCATTAAGCCTAAAGCAGGCCTACATTTTAATTTTTTTGCAGCGGTAGCATATCGGTTTTTGCCATCTTATAGATTTGTCATATGTTTGTAAATATTATCCTGCCTATTTGTGTGATTCCAGCTGCCATCCGTCTGCAGCTCAACTTTCAATCACTGTCCAAACATAATTAGAGCTGAATGACTTCCCCCTTTTCAATTATCTGGAGTGGGTTTTACGGTAACCGCCCGTGTGAATTATTTTGTCATTTGGCGGCCGACCTACAGGCGAACCGGAGGTCACGAGGGGTCGTGTCACGGTCTCACGCTGCAGACCCGTTTTCCCACTGAACCGCGTCTTGTGTGGCTTCGCAATCTCGCCCCCTCGTCTGCACGGGTGGACGAGGGCCATTCTCCAACCGCTATCAGCTGGATGTTTAGCTGTGCCCACACTCACAGACAGCAGAAAGCTGTAATGATAGAATTGTATCCAGATGATAAGCCGGGGTTCTTTTATAACTCATCAGCCAGCACCACGCTCCACGTGCACTTTGGTGCCAATTTATGGGGCCGGCATGTGAACCTGCTGTTGTTGCTGCCGCTTTGGACCACATCACTTAGATCTGAATCACTAAAGCCAGCCTTTCATCTGAGCTCCTGGACGGCAGCTGGGGAGGAGGGAGAGAGCGAGGGAGGTGTGTCCTCTCCTCCTCACACTAATTACAACCATACAGCTCCTTTGTCATGTCTAAAGTGGAGAAAGATCAAATGAAGGCAGCGCTTTGTGCTCGGAGCAGGACATTTAAGGGCAGACCTGTTCACATGGGGGAAAGTCTCAGATCAAGAAGGGACGGGAGACTTAGAGAAAGCAAACAATGGCAGGGCCTCAGCTTCACGTTCTTCTGTTTAACGGATCGACTGTCACATTAATGTTAATTAAGTTTTAATTTACAGTTAGGTTTCCTGTCTCATCGCTGGCGGCTCGCCACGCAGAAGGAGAGTTGAGAAGTTTCTTGGAGAGTGTCATTTTGTCTGACTACACAGAGCACACCTGCATGTTATTGCCTCATAAAATACCTATTAACACTTAGCTGGACTGAGCTAGTAATATATAACTTTAATTATTAGCTACAAATCTGCCTCAACTGTTTTAAAAACAATTCTATTGTTCTTAAAGAGTTCAAGAGAGGTTCATCATTCTTCAGCAGTTCATTTAACTGACACTCTTTTTCAAACAAACACACACACACACACACACACACACACACACACACACACACACACACACACACACACACACACACACACACACACACACACACACACACACACACACACACACACACACACACACATGTTGGTCTATGTGGTTTACAGGGACTCTCCATAGGCGTAATGGTTTTTATACTGTACAAACCGTATTTTCTATCCCCTTACACTTCCCCTGCCCCTAAACCTACCCATCACAGGAAAAAATCTGCATTTTTACTTTCTCAAAAAAAACATCATTTAGTATGTTTTTAAGGCCATTTGAATAATGAGGACATTTGATAAGTCCTCATAAACCACATTTATAGTGTAATACCAGTGTAATACCCATGTAGTTATACAAATTTGTGTCCTCATAAACCACATAAACAGGCTCACACACACACACACACACACACATTTTTTTCATTTTTTATGGGGACTTTCCTTAGACACATTGATATTATACTGTACGAACTACATATTATATCCCCTAACCCTAAACCTACCCATCATAGAAAACCTTTCTGCATTTTTACAATTTCAAAAAACATCACTTAGCATGATTTATTAGCTGTTTTCCTCATAAGACCAAAAAATGTCCCCACAAGGACGTGGATTTTGGATATTGTCATCTTTGTGAGATTTTTTCCTCACAGCATAGGGTTTACCAGGATCACACACACTTTTTCCACAATATAGAAGTTTTGATAGAGAGCTTAGTTGTCAGGGTGCGAACTACGGGGGAGCTAGGGGGAGCTCGGCTCCCCTAAATAAGACATGGGCTCCCCTGAAAACGTGATTTGAGAAATTTTGGGGGGGGTCTCAAAATTATTGACACTGTGTTATTTTGAGGTGCAATTTCAGTTTTCTGTAATGTGATCATCGTGGATTATTATGTTAAATTGCTAAAAATATATAATTAATTCATGCATGACGGCAATTTATATCTAATTTACTTCAATAAAGACTATACATGCTGTTCTTGTCATGACCATCAAGGTGTGGTGGCGCTGCGGTGCAAATTCCACTCATGTTTAGTACATGTCAACGCAAAGATTCGTAAAAAAAAAAAAAAAAACGAATATCCACTTCTTGATCTTGGTTTTCTGGAAGAACAGCAAAGGAAGCTGACCCCAATCCTCTGTGGTCAATTCTGTGTTAAGGCATGTTATTCCCAATTATGTGTTGTGGCTGGGTTGATATAGGTCTGCGCGACTATCAATGTCCTAATAAGACTAACAGTAGTTGAATGGAGGAATTATGGTATTCTTCTGTAGCCTGACGAGTAACTTCAACCGTTCTTGTGAACTCAAAGACAGCCGGATGCTTTGTTTATAGACTATTTGTGGGCTTTTTGACCTATCAATTCTTGTTTTTTTTCTTCCTTCATTAAAATCAAAGATGTTCTTCAATGATTGTTATTAAGAGTCTCCGCAATGCATTAAGCAAAAGATTGACCCGTTCGTCTGTGTGTGAAGAAATATACCCCCCCCCCCCCACGCCCACCCCGCATGTGTAATTCAGTAGCACCGCCCACCGACTCATCGGATAACATTAGCCAGAAGCACCAATAAACACGTTGAAGAAGAATATAGCAAGATATTGTGGAAGAACACAGTCGCTGCATAAGCTTCCTTTGGATCGGCGCATGAACAGTTTTGAGCAATCTCTCACCACAAACAAACCGATGGTTTAATGAACTGTGTCAGTCTGCGTGAAGGTACTGAGCTGCTGCATAATCCAAGATTTTACTGTAATATTCCTTCTGCACTGCTGTGTTTTAATGTTTATCAAACAACAAAAGACCAGCAAAAAATAAAAATAAAAATAAAAATAAAATAAAAAAACGCTCGACTACTCTTGGACTAAACTTTCATAACGATTCATTTCACGCAGACATAATCCAGTCATAAAAAGCACTATTTATGTTATATTTTGTGTTTACTCGGGTTCGGTCCAGGCAATCGAACCAAGTGTGAAAGCACCCTAAAAGACATCTTTTTCAGATGCCAATTTGTATATACTTGGGATAATGCCTTTCCATTGTTTTTTTTTTCTTTTTTAATACATTGTGTATCTCTAGCCTGGATGCCAGCCGAATTTAGCACCGCCCCACAACATTTTTAGGTTGGGCAGTTCGGTCTGGCCTCGACACATAGAGGAGATGATCAACAGTAACGTAATCATGCACGTCATCAAAGGGGCTTGGGTTATATTTATTCGAATCCTGTTTGTATATGCATTCACCTTCACTATTTCTCTCAAAAATGATGAACATGTTGGGTAAGTACTCTGTGTATCATTAAATTCTTTTATTTTTTTACAACACCGGCAAAGATTGTTTATTCCAGTGTGCCCAGTGCGAGTGCAGGGGGTTCTCTGGGAAAAAATGGTGTTTGGGGGGTAAAATGTGTGTTATTTTGGCAAGGTTGTACATATAGTGCACATTCGAGTCTATATATCACATAATAGTCGCTTCAACTCGCGGACATAGAAAACAACCCGCGGAAAAAAAACGCGGACTTGGCAACACAGTGCAGTTGAGCTCTGTTGACATTTGACAACTAGCGTAATAGCGTCGCTTCATTGCTCTGATTGGTTGTAGGTCTGTCCAATTGATGTATTTCCTGGTTCGGTTGAAACACGCCCCATAATCACAGCCCAATGGAGCAGTTTCAGACTCATATTCTGACTAAAATTGAGTATGACCACGTCAGGCTAGTGCTAGTGTCCCATATAGTGCACTCAAAACACACTCTTAAGGGGGGTGTTGTCTCCTTTCTTCCCCTTAATTCAGCTTTCACCCTTTATTTAGCCTTGCTGAGATCTTTGGCTATATGCTTGCTACCTGTAGACATAAAGATTGCTCCACTTTGCTGCTTATTCTAGCTCAATACTCAGACTACTTATTATACTGATAAGAGGCCCAGTCTATCATAAGATTGCATAGTTGTAAAAGTAAGGGATAATGTGCGGTCAGCTGGTCATTATCGCAAAACAAACCAAGGCAGAGCAGAGCGCTCAGGACCCTAATTGTGGGGGGTCTTTCATCACTCTCAAGGAGGTTATTTTGCAAGCATGACTGACTGACTACATTTATCCAACTTATTATACAGCAACTATAGCTAAATAAATGGACATACCGTCATTTATTAAGTTAAAATTACACTACCATAAACTTTAGAGACTTTTTAAAATTATTTTATGCTCACCAAGGCTGCATTTATTTAATCAAAAATACAGTAAAAACAATAATACTGTGAATTTTTAATTTCTTAATTTTTTAATATTTAAAAAATGTAATTCATTCCAATGATGCAAAGCTGATTTTTTTCATTACAGTCTTCAGTGTCACAATCCTTCAGAAATCAGTCTCTTATGCTGATTTGCTGCTAAAGAAACATTTCAAAATTTTCACTTTCACTATCATTATTAATGTTAAAAACAGTTGTGCTGAATAATATTTTGTAACATTTAGAAACCATGATACATATTTTTCGTATATAATTAATAGAAAGTTAAAAAACAAAGAAATGCCTGCAACTTCTAATAAATTTATTGCATTCTTGATTAATGCATTCTTGATTAATAAAAGTGCAAAATGTTTATATAAAAAGCTATATATATAAAGGTAGTGTATGTGAAAAGAAAGTAACCACAGAGTGATACAAGAGACATCACAGCTTTGTATACAGCTTCATGGTCACTATACAAAACTATTTGACTGCAGTAAGCCTTGACTGACCACTCATGAATCAAGTATTCCACTATCAAGCTATGCAATAAGCAATAGTATCATCAGATTGATGAATGCCTTTCAGAGCTGATCTGTTCTGAAGATGTGTGCTCTTGCACATCATAACACCTCTGAACATAGTGATTCAGGATCTGTCGTTTACTGTCACCCATGGAATTTGCCGACAAGATGGAGGTCTCTCATACCTGAGTGGCTCTTCCTAACTCGGTGCTAGACGGCATTTCAGTTTGTTGCCATGCTTTCACTGACTAAACAGACTGCATGTTAGTGCAGCTTTTCACAACTTCCTACGGCAGCAGGTTGCAGTTCTGTTTGGGTCTGAATACTGCCTCTGGTCTTTAGCTGGGTGGGGCATCCAGCATTCAGATGTGTTTGTCAGGGGAATGTAGGCAGGCAGCACTGGGCCAGGACTGATGTGGTAGCACAATGCTTCACACACATCTATGGGCAGAGAGTGTGTGTGAATGACTCGGTGGGAACAAGAGGGGCTGGTGCAGACACTCATCAGTGTGAGATGCTCTGTGGTCGGTAGGCAGTGATTCACTTCCCACTCAGCCTGTGTGCAGACGACCAAGCTTCCTTCACTAACCTCTTCATTTGCAGGGATATTATAGTAACAAGTCAGTGACAAATGAGAGTGTCCACGGTAAAGAGACAAAAAAGGAAAAATCTAGTATAAAGTACACGTGGCAAGTTCTAATGTTCTCCTTGTATTCATGTTGTTTCATTCAAGTTTACATTTTAAAAAGTGACCAAGAAAATAGTTAAAGAAACTGTATGTAAGAAATATATTTCAATTAATCATAAAAGGGCCCTGATATGTCACTAGACATTAAGCGTGGCATACATTCACAGCGCATGTTTAGTCTGGCACATTTTCAGTTCATGACTTTGGAAGCTTAAAGGCAGTGTATGTAAGATTGTGGCCAAAACTGGTACTGCGATCCCTTTCGAATTACTGCAGAGGGGTGTCTCCCTCTCCCCCTCCCCCCTGGCTCGAGGTTGCCAGATAGGCTACAGGAACGGCAACCCGGATGCCAAAACACTACTGTGTAAACACTATACTATGTAGTGTACTGTGTAGTGTATGTATATTAGTATATTCATTTGAATATACTACCGGATTTCTACTGATACAAAAGCCATATGCTAAATCGCTGAAGTAACCCTTTAATTTCAGTGGAGGATTGTGTGCGGTTCTCTTTCTTCTTTTTCTGTGCTTGTCATCTAGACTGGGTAAACCCAGCCTGATCTGCCAGCTGTTTTATTTCGCCCTGCAACTCAATCTGGAAACCTGTACATTCATTTCTACTGCTTCTGTTTCACTTTTGCGGGAACCAATCACAGACTGGCTTATCCACCTGGCGCGCTATTGGCGGGTTTAACACCATGACGGATAGAGAAGTGATGCGTCGTTGCCTGTTGATCTTATGGTCTGATTGGTCGAAGGACTATCCAATTGCATACAAAGTCATTCATTTGAATAATGCTCGTTTATCACACCTCTTGAGCAGTAGAAAATAAATAGCGCACTCCCCAGACCAATGTTCAATCTTAAATTGAGCTTGGTCTGGTGATAGCCAGAAAACTTGTCATCTGGATCATTGGAGTAAATTTCAAATGTGATAAAGACAATCTGAAATACTGTTTGTTGTCGATAAAGAAAGCTAAACGGAAAAACAGGAACATGGACCAAATCCAATCATGTGTTTGCTTGAGGCTAATAGGGAGATGGCGAGAAAAGCATTTTGTTTGTCCCACAGTGAAGAAAACATCCTATTTCAGCTGACAGCAATCCTATCAGCCTCTGTGGCTCTTTGGGCTTCCCATAGATGTGATGTTCCTAATTGCTGCTGGCAGGAAACTGACCATGTTAAAAATAACTGTATAAGTACTGTGGTATCATATATCTGTTACACAACACTGCTCTCAGTAAATTGTGGCTATGACACATGTCGAGAATCTGGCGTGGTTCTGGCGGCGGTGGCCCGCGAGCAGCTGGGCCGTTCCGCTGCTGCTGACGGAACCGTAACGTTTCCAGCAGGCGACCCGGAGCATTTGAACTCGGAAGGCAGAGGGAAGTTCAACTTTACCAGGGATCAAACGGCCTATAGGCTCCAGCCACCACAGCTGGCCACCGATCTGGAGGGAACACCCTCGCTGTGGCTTTCTCGACAAATATTAAAGACCGTTCCTTTTGCAGGGACAGGGCTGCTCTTTCTAGCCATGCCAGTTTGTGGTTGTGTAAATAAAAACTGCCATGGACTCATTCATTTAAACGTTTAATATCTGAGAATCTAGTGAAATCTCAAAATACACAAGAAAACATGCACGTTCTGTTTACCAGCTGCAGAAATACTTTCGCTGGCCGCACTCTGCTTTGCTTTTCCATTTTTTCCCCTCTTTTGACTCGCAACAAAAAATGTGTATTGGCATACTTATTCATATGGTGTGTAAAACGGATGTGCTAAAATGATGTCATGTTGACTAATGTATATCAATAGTAATATGCTGGGGACAAAAAAGACCCCATAACAACATGTAACATGTTTGTATAAGCAATTCATTAATTGAGGTGCCATCTCTGTTGTGAATCACTCAGAATTATACTTCTGGCTCCCTTGATTCTATCTGCCAAATTGGATGCAAGTTACTGGACGTTAATACAGAAAGTTTAGCGAACTTTAAATGACTTCATACCACAAGTAGTCAATTTAGTATTATGTTTGGCATTTTTCCTTGACAGTAAGCAAGCAATTATAGTCTACTGTAAAACGCTCTGAGGATTACTCTGCCTCTTTTCCAAGTCTCTGTACTGCGAGCTGCTTCCATCAGTAAACAGGAGATAATTACTCTGAGCCTTAGTGCTTAGTGCTTCAACCAGCTACAACAAAACTGTTTTTACCTGTACAAGCCAGACAGTAGCTGGGGTTTCCGCTGTCCTAAATTTTCTGACATCACCTTTTAAAGTAGCACTCACTATTATTATATTACATTTTTTTTAAAAAACATCTTTACACATAATGAACATAACTTTGAAAACGATGTATACTCACATTGATTTTGAATCAGAATCAAATATACAGGTGCTGGTCATATAATTAGAATATCATCAAAAAAGTGAAACGTATATTATGTTCATTCATTACACACATACTTATATATTTCAAATGTGTATTTATTTTCATTTTGATGATTAAAACTGACAACTAAGGAAAATACCAAATTCAGTATCTCAGAAAATTTGAATATTGTGAAAAGGTTCAACATTAAAGACACCTGGTGCAACACTTTCATCAGCTAATTAACACCTGCAAAGGCCTTTAAATGGTCTCTCACTCTAGTTCTGTAGGCTACACTGTCATGGGGAAGACTGCTGACTTGACAATTGTCAAAAAGACAGCCATTGACACCTTGCACAAGGAGGGCAAGGCACAAAAGGTCATTGCAAAAGAGGCTGTGTGTCCAAGCACATAAATAGAGAGGTGAAGGAAAGGAAAATATGTGGTAGAAAAAGTGTCCAAGCAATAGGGGAAACCGCACATTGGAGAGGATTGTGAAACAAAACCCATTCAAAAATGTGGGGGAGATTCACAAAGAGTGGACTGCAGCTGGAGTCCGTGCTTCAAGAACCACTTCAGGCAAAAGGAGCCCCAACTAAGTATTGAGTGTTGTACATGCTTATACTTGTCATGTTTATACTTTTAAGTTGGCCAAGATTTCTAAAAAGCCTTTCTTTGTATTGGTCTTAAGTAATCTTCTAATTTTCTAAGATACTGAATTTGGAATTTTCCTTAGTGGTCAAACATTTAAAATATATCCGTCTGTGTGTAATGAATGAATATAATATACAAGTTTCACTTTTTGAATGGAATTAGTGAAATAAATCAACTTTTTGATGATATTCTAATTAAATGACCAGCACCTGTATAGCCTACTGTACATATAAGGGGGAAAATATTTTGTTGAATGCAATTTGCAATTTGCCTTTTTAAACTATGTTTACATATTTGCTTGCATTCATTAATATTCACTTTTGTGTGCTTATAGCATTAAAATATTAGTATGCAAAGTTGTTAACATTCTTAGATTTCACATTAAAACATTCTAGTGTTTTAATGTCCAAATATTTATTCAAATGCAAAACTTAAAAATAAGTAATCAGTTATGATATGCATATTTGTAAAAGAGCCATACAAGCACCTAGTAGGTAAACTATGGCATTAAAAAGATTTCTGGCACAAAATGAATCTAATTTGCATTGGAATTTAAAACTCTTTTCTCTATTTTAACATTAAATAATACACTGAAGGTAACAAAAATATTAGAAAAAAATATTTTAAGTAGTTGTTAATTAACTATAATTATTGCAAATTAATAGTATTTAATACCAAAAGATATCCTCAAAATATTAAATAAATATTAATGAAATAAAATATAGAACATTTGCACACTATGCTGACATTTTAACCTGTATAACGAAGCTGTTGTCTATCCTGCTTAAAGCCATTCAAATGCAGTAGCGGCTCCTGGCCATACATTTTGCAGATTCTGCGTCTTAATGCTAGTTATGATAAATATATTGTAAGCCATCCTAATTGCTGTACACATCAGACACACTTTTGACAGAATTCTAATTGCGTTATTGAGCCTGAGGATGACACCCTAATGATGATTGGCAGACTTTATACACGACAAACACAATGAATTCCAGAATGCTGGTATTGTGTCCAAATGTTGTTTTAGAATATTAAAAGGTAGGAATTCCAGTAAGGAAAAAAGTCATGTCTATACTTAGAACAAACATAAAACAAACACAATAGAACTACACTGTAAAAAAAAGGCAAATTTTGAACTTTTGCAGTACAGTCGACTTGGATGTTTCAGTTATTTTAACTTAAATTATGTTAAACTGACTTTAAAAAATGAGTTACATCTTGTATAACTGATAAAAACAAGTTTAACATGTATTAACTTATTTTGATGAGTTAAAACAATGTAAAAACATATGTTGTCATAACTTATTGAACATATAATTTTTTACAGTGTACTGCATATAAAAGCTATTCACATGACACATGACCTGCTGAATACTACTTACCTTATCTCAGTAATGTTTTTGGACATATTCACTTGTGGAATAAACATACACTCTAAAAACTAATACTATGATTTACTCAATTTTTTTGGTGAAACATTTTTACACTAAAAAAAATGAGTACATTTTAAAGCAGTGGAATCAATTATAGACACCATATGAACTGAGTAAATGTAAGTAAAAAAATTAAGTAGATCTGAGTAACTGCATTTGTTACATTAACAAATTCAATTGAGTAGAAAAAATTGGGTAAAAAGCATTTTAAAAAACAATATTTATGACTAATATGAACTGTTTTTATTTATGAGTATTACTAACTTGTATATTATAACTTTAATTTCCTCTAAACCTTTGTAAAATACTCCACAGTCCACACAAACACACTTATACATGACATGGCCTTTATTGTCGACGAGTACAGCAATAACGTTACAGCATATAACAGTTATTAGGCTACTGTTTTGACATGTAAAGAATAACAGTTATTTTACAACATTTAAACTCATGTAACAAACATTTTAGAAGTAAAAATTAAACATTTAAAAGTAATTCAAGTGTAATCAACCGGTCTGTTATCCCATTTCCACCGTATCAGCGCTGTTTCTCGAGACTTTGAACTTGAGACCGCTGTCCTGCGCTTCATTCGTAGCTGAAAGATGCTGCGAGGCGCCAGACTCCATAACCTGACAATAAACAAACAGTTCCCAGTTTTAATAAGATTTTATCATCCAAATTCATTATATTCATTATCTTTACGAATAAAGTTGTGTGTTTTGAGCCACACAGCAGGCGTTTCAAAGACCAACGCCACACGTTAACTTAAGGTGACACACACTGTCCCTGTATGTTGTTTTGAATTAAATAAAATGCCTTTTAGCACAGTAATAATTATATAGATAAAAAAAAACTTACAAACATGAATTTCAGAGTAAATGCCCCAATTCTGCGACGCTGAGAAGAAGAAACTGCTGGTGACTGAGGAGAATTCAAATATCTGCACTCACTCAACCGTCGAGCTGTCGTCGCGTCAGAGGGTGGGGGAGGGGCGCATTGTTTTAATCGAGTAAATTTCCTCAATTTCCTCAGTGTGTGTTAAATATTAATAATCTTGATTTTAATTAAGTAATATTTGTGGTTCTTGAAACAGATCGGTTTAATTCTCCATTCTCAAATATTTTGAAATAAATTTCGCAAATGTATTAAGTATAATTAAAATAAAGAATTGGTTATTTGAATACTAAATTATTTTAGTGAAAAAAACTTAAATATAACAAAACATTTTAGACAAAATTAACTGTTGGATTTTTAGTCAATTATTTTGGTATGTTTAACTAAAACCATCAAGTAAATGATATTGAGAGATTTTATTAAGTTAATAAAGTTAATTATTACTGTGATATTTACTAAGCCACTGATTTATTTTTTAGAGTGTAGATTGTTTGCAAAAAGCCCATTTTTTATGTAACAAAAACTTGTTTAACGTGATGCTGCATCCACCAAAGTAAATAAAATAATAATAATTTATGCCGATTTTGAGCTCTATTTGCACCCCCAAGCAATCGTGGGGCATGGCCCGATTCCATGCACTTCGCAAACTTCGCAAACAACTTTTTGTCAAAAAATCCTGGATTGTGTGGTCATATTATGATTATTTTACTGTTCCCGATTGCGTCGGAGCCCGCAAACCATGATTGATTTTTACGACTTTTGATCAGGCTGCCTCTGAAGTGATAACCCGATAGCCAATGAGAGCAAGCACGCTTCACCAACCGGATGTTGTGTGTATTTATAGCGTAAACTTGGCAGCCAAACATGCCATGAAAGTGGAGTATTGAGAAAGATCACCCATAATATTTATTTCTCTTTTGTTTTTCTTTCCATAAAACAAAACCCACGCCAGGAGAACCAGTCGATCGCCCTCTCATTTTTTTAAATTCATGTGAGTCTCCATGAGATCTCATCTCACTGTGAAAATGTTCCTGCAATCAACAAGTGAAAGGTCTCGTGGTCCGGACGAATATTCCAATGTGTGCATTCAGAGGATTATAATGCTAAAACGGTGAAACTGTGGTCTCCCACAGTTTTAAAATCATTTAAGATTTGACAATTGTCAAGTGTGTCCCAGGCCTAAGACAACCTAACACACTTTACAGGGCTCTAGAGTGCGACCAAAATTTAAGGGTGCGACTAAAATGTTTCCTAGGTTGCACCTGTGCACCTAACATCCTAACATTCGCTGCCTCTCCACGAACAAAGCGTTTTTTCTCCTCAGAACTCAGAACAGAACTCACACTCATGGTTGGATCATATTGTGATCTAGACCAATCAGCGAAAGAGATGGGGTGGGTCTTTGCCTCTGATTGGCTGTGGTCCAGATAATCCTGTAGGCCTACACTGCTACATGTGAGATTGCAACCTGAGCACCAGAGAATCCGTTACGGCAATCAGTATCAGCAAAATAAACACAAAAAGAACTGACAACGTTTAATGAAAAGAAATAGACCCACTGAGAGTGTTTTTTCTTTATGAGAAGTAGGCCTGCTCCAACAACAGCCCAGACATGGAGTTACTTCAGCCACCAGTCTCCCCAGTCCCTGTTAAGATGGCCAGACCTGGTCTTTTGTCCAAGATGGCATCCGACTCAGAGACGGAGGTAAGGCCTACTGAGTCTGAGCTAGAGACTAGATAAAAAGGGAAAGACATGGACATTTTGTAAAGACTGGTAAAACCAGTTTCCTTGGTTAAGGTTTAATAAGAAAGAAAATGTAACGCACTGTATTTATTGTAAAGAATGTGGCCAGAGCATGGCAGGGAACTTGTAAGCGGCATTTGTAAGCGGATCAATAAGGTTTAGAATCGTAACGCTGAAAAAGCACAATATTTTAAATTTTAAAAAACTTCCTGCCACAATAAGTGTGTGTCTAAAGTGGCCCCTCTCCCGGCTGCATTTCAGAGGCAGACAGCAGCTATCAGGTCCTCAGAACAATCAGAGATGGTAATAAAATTCAACATCGCCAATAATGTCACAAAAGAAGCTGTAAAAGAGCTTCCATTCACTAAACTTAGATTGAAAATTTATTCTGAGGAGGAAAAATGGATTAGATGTCAACCCAACATACAACAATGACGTTGCATGTGCCCAATTTATTGGGGTAATAGCCGACAAAAAACAAAAGAATAAAGACTGTTGATGGTCTCCGTTCAGGGAAGCACTTTTAAACAGTTGTTTTATTTTGCTTAAAATGTTTTAGTTTAGCAGCTCAGTGAAACACTTTAAACTAGAGCTGTCAATAGATTAAACAATTTAAACATGATTAATCTAATCTAAATAGAGGGTATATATGAGGCTTATTTAAGGTCCAAAATATTCCAGATACAAAATGGTCCATTTACAACCCTAGAAATTGTCCCTAGGATGTAATGCTCTGTTTTGCCTTATTTGGAAGGGTCATGAATATTAATGCAGAGTTCTGCTCTGATTGGCTGTTTCACTGCACTGTTGCTCAATGACAGCTAACACATCTAACGGTATACCATCCGTCATGGCAATGATTTGACAATGATAGCTTCTCAACTTTGAATCACGAACTGAACTGGGTCGCGCATAAATATGTTGCTTGTACAGTAACGTACAGTTACTGTACAGTTTGACAGTAGAGTACTGATTTAAAAGTCGATTTATTTAGCCAAACAAAGTAATGTAGAAGCCACAATAGTCAGTGTCATGTTTACTACTCATCCGCTGCAAAATAATCATACTTTAGTTCAAATTGACTAGAAGCCTTGTCAAATGACTATCGTTTCAACTTAGATGGTGAAGGTGACGTTAGCTACAACCGAGTGAGCGATCTGTAAGCAACTAAACAGTATAGTAAACGTAGTTAGTTTCAGAGTCGTGTGTTGATGATGAAAAAGGCTAATTTAGATTTCAATCCATCAAAAGGGATCGACATACATATCTACTGTTGAATTTTATGACAACATTGGCGGGAAATCAGTACTTACTGCTTGCAGGAATATGGTTGGAGTTGGCCCTTTCTTCAGTTTTGACGCTGAGTGAATCCTGCTTGATATTGTCCCAGGTTAAAAAAACTCTCCGTGGGGAAATGGGCTGAGCAAACAAACAACTTTGAAAAACTTTGTTGTGGTATCCAACTGTAAATAAACATCAACCATAACTGTTGACATTAGCCGGGTTTCCATTACCCTTCAAATTGCCCAAATCTAAATTGCGAATTGAAAATGAACCTAATTGAAACGCGCCGATTTCGCAAAAACTCCCATATATTGCAAAAAAGTTTTTACGCTCTCATGAGATAGTTTTTCAGTTAATTCGAAAAAGGACATTTTTGCAAAACTGCAATGGAAACGTTTTTTTTTCCACATTTACAAGTCACCTGGTGCGGAGACGCATTGCTGCAACATAGGACCTATAAATAATTTTTTCCACTCAATTGTGTCGTAATAACGAAACCTTATGTAAGTTAAAAGGACATATATTTTCTCCTAATAAGGACAGTGGTGTAACTTTTACCTAGTAATGATGGACCCCGGTGCAGCCACAAATAATATAATAACTATATATAGGCCGACTGTAATTAAGACATGTATTCAAGAAATGTATTAAAACAGAAAGACGCTATAGTTTCAGCCTTACTCAAAGGCCAAGGAAACAGGCCAGTTACGCACGTCAATCCATTCCAGTCGATCTTTGTTTGCTTCTTATTTAATATACAGACAATTAATTGATGAAACATCGATCAAAATAAAAATACAATTTATACAAAACGAAAAAAATTTTTAAGAAAGACTTTGCGAATCTTATATCTTACTCATGCTGCTCACTTTTCATAATCAACATATAAAATAAAATAATAATATTACAGGCTAATGTTAAGGCCTAAACGTAGCCTATATAGTTTCATAGTTAGGCTGTTTTCTTGAACCCATGGCCGATAAAGGCACAGACATTTTTCCTTTTTCCTTCTTCCTTTAAGACAGCGGAAACAACTCGCAATACTCTCATTTTAAGTTCATTTTTAGCTATGCAGATAAGTTCAAGATATAATTATAAACTGTCTACTTATATTTGTGGACTCAGGGAATGAATTATTTTGCATGCACTCACTCCAAACGCTGTCTTCATTTAAAAAAAAAAAAAATGTTTTTTTAGCCAAAATAACGAAAGTGGTAAAAAAACAAAAAACAAAAAAAACATCAAGTTACCATGCAAATTCAAACATTTCGCTCTTCTCTATGTACGTCAACCTGGCGCGCGTAAAAGTCGATCATTCTTTACAGATGACGGTTTGTTTGGAGAGAAGATAAGATAGAGTTTTTTATTTAACTCATAAAAGACAATAGAATTACAGGAATACTGGATTCTAAACACAGAAATGCCACATTATCATGAAGACCTTGAAGCAGATCTGACACACACACACCTCATATCTGTGCCGCTTAAGTAACCTTTCTATATTTGTGGTGGTAACCACCATTGGTGGTGGTTGAGGAGATTCCCTCCTTCTATATGTAAAGCGCTTTGGGTGTCTAGAAAAGCGCTATATAAATGTAATGAATTATTAATTATTAATTTCTAAAGGGGCTTTCCTTGCCATTAATGCTTGGATAACACACGTCTAAACACAGCCAATAAAAATACTGGCTAGTGTGGTGGATGGGATATACAAACCTATAAAGTGCCATCATTTTGGAATGACCTATCGTGAGAGGAAAATAAAACGTTTTGCATAATTGTGCCTATGGAAGCGCTGTCATTTCGCAATAGTTTTTTATCGACATTTAAGAAATATCGCAAAGGTTTTTCGCAAATCTGTAATGGAAATGCGGCTATTGTTTATCTGTGGGAAGGCTATGAAAAGTCCTCACATCCCCTGCACAGTCTGGAACATGGCACTTGTGTCCACATGATCTGCCATTTTCGCTATCCTCGCGTGACGCTTGTTTACCTGCTGAACTCCCGCCAGCTGCGCACTGCCTGAAAATGAACATTGGCTGACATGCAAATGTTGGGGCCGTACATATTAAGGATCTCAGCGATTGCGTCACAGTTGGCTTTATGTTGAAAATAGCCTGTATTTCCGTGGTGTTTTTCACAAACAAGATTTACATATGAAGGAGGCAATGGTGTTTGAGACTCACTGTATGTGATGTCCATGTACTGAACTCTTGTTATTTAACTATGGCAAGGTTACTTCAAATTTTCATTCAAAATGATGATGTTTGCTTCATTGGAGGTTTTTTTTCAGAAATAAAATACACAAATCTCTCGTCTCAGGGGGTTCCAGGGTTTCTACTGATACAAAGCTTAATGCTAAATCGCTGAAGTAAACCTTTAACATTATTCTTCCCGAGTGTGTGTGGAAACAATGAGAATGTCATGTGTCTGTACATGAATGCATCGTGTGAGCAGTGAACGAGAGCACGCGCACACACACACCAAATGGCGCTCTTCAGAAACAATTGCAGAATACGACAGAGCGTGGGTTTTTTTAAGCAAAGCACACTGGAATGAACAATTCACTAAAAATGCAATGAGTCTCTATTCTAGTCTCTAGTTTTGTACTGTTTGAATGATTTCGATCACTGAAACTTTTCCAAAGTTTAACGGCTTTAAATGTCCTCACAAAAAAGAAGAAGCAGAATCAGGTTAAAGAGTTAGAATGGAAATTTCCTCCTACCAAGGTTACAGGTGCTGTAGATGCTCAGTGTGATTGTGATAAACTCCCGACTTTACGATCTAACTGCGTGATGAAAATTATGTTAATGATGCAGATCGTGTGCGTAACATAACCAGTGAGTTTTTTGTTCTCACACATCATGCAAGTATTTTATTGACCTTATTAGATGTGCTTTAGGTGTGTACACTGATAAATGTTTATTGCATGTTGTTTAACATGTAACGCAAATTTTATGTTTTAACTTTCTTCAGAAGATGCTCGATGAACGAAAGTCTTGTAACTTATGGAATGTTATGAGGAGGATGTGCAATACATGAGAAAATACTGTTAAAAATGCATATTTAAGAAAATAATATCAATACCTGGATAACCTCCAAACACAGGTGAGGTATGGTTTTAATGCTTGAAATTCCCACAGAAATATATTGCAGATATTATAAACACCTTGATTTCCATGACAACCACAATAATCGCAGCCTACAGCTAGTCATAAGTATGTGCCAAAAGATATACAAGTGTTCATATAACTTTTAGATGTGTAAATGTAAGTGTGGAGAGTTTGATATACCATAACCATGTAACCTCAGCAAGGTGACGTATTCGGTATTCCCCAAAGTCGTCCTGTCATCAGTTGTAATTTCCCTCACCTCGCCTCACCATCTTCAAGGTTAATACTCTACTGTAAACAAATACCAGGGTAAAAGAAAAACCATCAGCGGTTAGGGCAGAAAGAGAATACAAAAACACAAGCTCTATGAATCATGGAGGACAAGCACAATGGCATCTGGCAGGCAGGTGGGTTTCAGCATCACTGGAGGGCAGAGCTTTAGGGTGTGCTCCCTCTACAGGACATGATAAGCATTGCAGCTCTAAAACTTATCTGTGAAGAAACTGCATCACTAGCTGACTCGCCATTAAATTGTGGAATGAAAATTACCATATTAAACAGTCTGAATATTACATACTCCACCTACGTAACTCATAAACTAATATGCAAGTTATATTTTGCTCAATAACAAGAGCTTCACAGAAACCTTAGAGGCACAAAGCATGCTACTGATATTGTACCAAAGACTGGCAACATTTTTGCATTTTGGTGCCTTGAGAAACCGCAAAAACAAACTATTTAAGCTCATCACCTCTGATTGGTCCAATTTTTTTTACAGCAGAATCTTATGATATGCGTGTCTCTGTGCTATTTTACGCAGCTGTATTTTCCTTCTGGGCATCTCCAATTATTGCTGCTTCATAATAATAGTATTGGCTGCCAACCAAGCATGGCATAAGATGGCATGGAGTTATGAAAATACGGAAAACAATCAAATAATGTGAAAGAGTCAAGTAATTCTCAGTGGGGCAAAATGCTGCATTACCCTTGACCCATTTTTCATAGTTCAGTCCAGCACAAAAATAATCAACATCTGGAGCATCTGCGTGTATTTTAACGACATGTATCATTCCAAATTTTTGGTCTGGAACAGATAGGCTTGGTAACTCATTGGAAAGTTCAATGTAAGCATAAACACATGAAACCATGTGGCCCGACGAGGTACCTAACCCTCTACGTAGTCCAAAAGGTTACCTTTGTTCCCGTCAGCAACAGCAACCATCCCAACGGCAACACTCTCCCAAATAAATGTCCGTTTTCTCAGTGCCCACCAGAGAGCGTGTCCTCTGCTTGGATTTCCAGGACAGATTTATGTTCCCCTTTAGTGCTCTCAGCAGCTGTGGGAGTGTAGCACTCTTGGCTAAGGCAGGTTGTGTTAATGATTAGAATGTTTATGGGACTGCAGGCAGACTCTCCCAGAGACGGTGACACCAGATGCAGCTCAAGCCAGCAGGCAGACAATACTGCTGGACAGAGATGGATGAGTCTAGCAGGCTCTCGCTGAGATGCTCATATTGCTTTACAGCGACCAGAGGCCTCACTGGTAGCCATTTTATGGGCTAACACTGGCACATACTGTTTCCCTTCAAAGACAGCATCAAAGTCTTATAAAGTCATAATTGTAATCACAGGGGGGAAAATAACTTTATCACAAACCCCAATTTTCACTGTTTTCTCGCTGACACAAAATGACCAGCTAATATAATTTCACTAATCATATCATCAGCACATGGGAAAGATGTGAACTAGAAGTAGTCAGGTGAAATCGGACTGGGGCCCATAAGTTCTCCGTGAATGTTTTTGCTGGGGTTAGGGCCTTAAATTTGAGTAAATAAATAAAACTAGGACAGGGACAAATAATGATAGATATTATTGAATTTACTGCAAATACAGATAACAAACTTAATATTGCACTTGTCACACACTAACTTGACAGTAAAGCACAGATCATTTTGAGCCAGGATGCAGTAAATGCTGTCATTTACTTACTCTCCTGTCGTTCCAAACCTGCATGACTTCCGTGAAAAACAAAAGATGTTTTGAAGAATGTTGGCAACCAAGCCATTTTGATTAGGCTACCATTTGAATATTGTATGAACAACAAAACAGACTCAAATTATTTTATTTTATGTTACACACAAATAAATTAATTTAGGTTTGAAATGACATTAGGATGAATAAATGTTCACATTTTTGTGATCATGATTGTTTTTCAACTACCCCTTTAAAAACAATCATATTTTTCCAGAGTAAACACCTTATTTATGTAAGACACTGAGATCTATTTTTCATGAGGTTCTCATTGAAATAACATTTAGTTAAATGTCATTAGATCCATTTGAAAAGTTCATAAAACATTTAAAGAGGGAAAAAAGCGTTGTCCTTAATGCATGGGATCCAGGCTTTGAAGCTGTTTTGTAGACTGTAGTTTAACTGTAGTTTCATTTAAATATAAGATCATGGTAGTCACAGGTAAAAATATGCTCCTCATTACCATGGCTATATGGTTTCTAATATATATATATATATGTATATATATATATATATGTATATATATATATATATATATATATATATATATATATATATATATATATATATATATATATATATATATATATATATATAACATATATAATAAGCTATTATATTTGTAATATATATAATAAACTATTATATTTGTAATAATAAAAAAGTCTAAACACCTGTAGAAAATATAAAAACAGCCTCTATAAAAGTGATTTATATTCTGCAATATTAATTTAAGTAATAATAGCATTTTTTAAAGCTACACTGTGATATTTTCCCCCATCTAGCGGTGAAAAGGTATATCCAGTGAATAATAGTTTCTGTTCCTCTCAATTCCGATTTCATTTGAACTCCTACGGTGGCCGATTTAGTCCAAGATTAGCAGAGCTTCCAGTTCGACCTCGTTCATGACTGCCATTAAGTGTTAAAACGCGAAAGGGGAAGCTTGATTTAACGGGTATGTCCCTCTTTGGCTAATGTACTTTCAAGATGGAGGGGCAACATGGCGACCGGCATTCGAACCCCTCACCCGTATGTATTTTCAATGGCATATTATAAACTTACGAGAAAATTGTATTACTTGAAAGAAGTAAATATACATTAATGAGCACATATATTTTTGAAAGAACGAAGTGTTTTTAGCTAAGAATAAACTAAAAAAGTTACACAGTGTAGCTTTAATAAATATGTTTCTTCCAAAATATCATATGTATTTTCTGCTAGTAGCTGCAAGGCAAACTGTGGCTGTGCTAAAGTGACATGTTTGTAGTGGTGTGTATTGCCGTTATCCACTTTGCCTCATCATGTATATGCTACATGCTCACGTTTGTTTTCAGCTGATTCACCACAGAACATGTAATGTTCCATTTCACACCATTGTATAAAAATAAATTCGGAGTCAAAGCGCGGATGTTCGCCTTTTGCAGTTCCATGCGCTCAAAAAAAGAAAAGAGAAAAAAAGTGCCTAATATGGAGGGAATGACTCTCTCGTTTTGGCCTGTCAATTCAGAAGACAAACCAATGGGCCGCTGTCCCTGATGGACCAGTTAGTGGCACATAAATAAATATATAAATTACCTTGTATCAGCGATTCGGCCCCAAAGTGCGTCGGCCCACCGGGAAAATGCCCGATATACCAGATTACCAATCCAGCCCTGATTCTGAGTGGATTATAAGAGCAGACTGACTGCTAAAAAAAAGGATGGAGGAAGTGCTAGAAAATGGTTACCTCCAAAGAAAGATGTTGCATTGCATCAACATGGCCTCACATGAAAGGAAATTGCTGCAAAGAATTTTGAACCTGAAAGAACCATTTACCGGATCCTCGAGATATTTAAGGAGAGATGTTAAACTGCAGTGAAGAAAGCTTCAGGACATCCCAGAGTGAGGAGCAAGCTATGGAATCATGTCACCACTAATGCCGAGCTTGCTCAGTATTGGCAGCAGGCCGGGCGAGTGTGAGTGCGTCTGCACGCACAGTGAAGTGAATACTTTTAGACAACGGCTTGGTGTCAAGAAGAGCAGCAAAGAAGCCACTTCTCTCCAAGAAAAAAACATCAAGGACAGTCTGACATTCTGCAGGTACTACAAGGATTGGACAGCTGAAGACAAAGGTACCTTCAAAGGTATTTTTTCTGCCACTTCCAACTGTTTGGGTCATCTGGAAAATGATTCTCTGGAGAAGAAAAGGAAAATGCTACAATGAGTTCTGTGTTGTGCCACCAGTGAAGAGAACAGTATCAAAACAACCTGGAAAATTAACTTTGATGAATATCCATTTTCCAGCATGATAGAGCAAATGTCAGAAGGCAAGATCTCAGCGATCATTACACTGAAATTCTGGATCCGTGGCCAGGCAACTCCCTCTTAATCCCATTGAGAACCTTCAGTCAGTCCTCAAAAGGCGAGTGGAGAAGCAAAAGTCCATTGTGATCAACACTCAAGCACTAATAAGGCAAGAATGGATCATCAGGATTTGTCCCAGAATCTGATATCCAGCATGCCAGAGTGCATTGCAGAGGTTATGAAGAAGAAGGGTCAACATTGTAAAAACTGACTTTTTGCATATATTGAATGTTATTGCCAACATAAACATCGTTTCCCAGAGTACCATACATAGGATAATCGGTTTGGAGAATGGATGGATGTAATTTATACATTTTTAACAGTGGTTATAATTTGAGCCACTTTAGTTATCTTAATTTGTGTTTCATACTGCCCTAAAGTTGTCAGGCCTTTACACAGGACTCCTCTATGCATTTCTGTCTAGTCCAGAGACAATCTTAGTTGCCCAAGAACAGCTCCTGTCTAATATTTGTAATGAGCTCAGACAAAGTTTGGCCCAAAGATGAACCAAGTCCATCCCCCATGACAATTTGGCTTTTGACATTTCTGTCTCTCACTATCAAGTGGTTGAGTCCACAGAGACATCTGCCCACCACCAAGGAGAGCTTGTCTGACCACCGGGAAATCTGTTTCATATGACTGAGATAAAGCCTCTAGGGCCGCATTTACATTACATGGTTCAAGTGACCCAATTCCGATTTTTTTTCCCTCTGTCTCCCATATGGCACAGATTGGATATTACCCACGAACATGAAAGCAGGAAAAAAGCGCATGGATTCTCATATTTTCAGATCGGTTTCAAGTCTCCTTCATATGTGGAAATAAATCTGATATGAATCGGATACGGGCATTTGCGTCTGCCATGTAAGATCGGATCAGATATTCCCCTGTCAACGAGTTGTACGTCACTGAAAAAGAGGCATGGCGAATGACGTCAACTCAGGTGAACATCATCCGTGATCACATGACTCTTTTCAGTGCCCAGGTTGCAAAGAAGGGCTCTCATTTTTTCTAAGTCTTAAGAGACTAATGTTTTGCTAACCTTTGATGATGGTTTGGAAAGAAAAAGTTTATATCATTTTGCCTGTATCCATTGCAAATGACACCGTTTTTACTCCTTTTCAGGCCTAAGGTGTTCTGGGTCAACTTTACTCACTGCTCAACTACTCACTATGTCTACCTTGGGTTGTTTCACCAAGTGTATTCTGGAAGAGCTCAGTTTACACTTTAAAGTTTACAATTTGCAACAAATAAACAAACTCCAACTCATCCAAAACGCAGCAGCTCAAGTTCTTACTATGACCATATTAGTCCAGTTCTGTAAACACTGCACTGGCTCTCTATTAAACATCGCATACATTTAAAAATTTTGCTTATTACTTACAAAGCACAAAATGGTTTAGCTCCCCAGTACTTAAGCGAGCTCTTAACATATTATACTCCATCACGTCTATTGCGGTCTCTAAACTCTGGCCAGTTGATAATACCTAAGCAAAACAAAAGAGATGGCTGACCGCACACCAAATCCAAAAAAGACTAAAAAGTCTAGAAAACTATATCATTTTTACTTTTTCAATTGCATGGTGCAATAAAGTGCAAGTGCGTTAAAAACAGAGGAGCATGAGCAAACGTTTCAGCAGGTTGCTATCCTCAGTGCTCAAAATGCAACAAAGAATCACTCCTTTTCTAGAAAGACAAGCAATTAGAAGTCATCAGGTTAATCCAATTATCACAATCATCAATTAGCACCGGTCACAATCAATTATCACAAATGTCACAGTAAAAGAGTCTGAAAAGCAAAGTACACCACAAACTACATGAAATATACATTCAAAGCAATGAAAACAACATTAAATGTAGGAGATCACAAGAAACAAAAAAGTTCTAGTTCTTCATTCATGCCATCAGGAATCAAAGATTTAAGTTCAAAAATCCAAAAAGCCTGCCTTTGCAGCAATTTCTTGTCTCTATCTCCGCCTCTTCTATGAGGTAAAATCCTCTCGATGCCCAGGAATCGAGAATTTAATTAACCTAAATTCAGTTGATAATACCTAGAATATCTTAATCAACTGCAGGCGGTCGATCCTTTTCCTACTTAGCACCTAAACTCTGGAACAGTCTTCCTAGCATTGTTCGGGAGGTAGACACACTCTGTCAGTTTAAATCAAGACTAAAAATGCATCTCTTTACTATGGCATACACATAGATTTTTTTTTTCTTTCATTATTCAAATTAATTGACTGATTGTTCGGCTGCATTATAGGTCAGCCGGAACCGGGAACACTTCCAATAACACCTGATGTACTCGTTACATCATAAAATGAGTAGCATCTACACTAATGTTAGTCTCTCTCTTTATCCTGAGTTTTACTGCAGTCGGCCGGATCCAGGCCGTGTCTGGATCGGATGGTGGATCTGCACCTGGACATGACCAACGCATCCTGGAGTGTCTGCTGAGACCGTGTCAATTGGTGTCTCCTCTCCGACGCACCATCCTAAATGAACCCGTCACTTGCATGATGCCCAAAATTTTAAATATTTCTATCTAATATGATTTATGACTTGCAGGGTTGGCAGAATAATAATTATACATTGTTTAATATTAGGCCAGAGGAGAACTGGCACCCCGACTGAGTCTGGTTTCTCCCAAGGTTTATTTTTCTCCATCATGCCCTGATGGAGTTTTGGTTCCTTGCCACTGTCGCCTTTGGCTTGGCCTGCTCAATTGGGGACACTAAAATTATGATCCAAGTTATAAACTAAATATACAAAGTAAATTTATTAATTAGGTCATATTTAATTCTATTAACTATCCAAATCAAACTAGACAAATCAACATTTGCTACAGTATTGTCCTGTTTAACACTGTCAAGCTGATTTGAAACAACCATCATTGTAAAAGCGAAACAAGCTTTTGAAACAAGCAAAATACAAATTACAAAATAAAGTTGATTGATTGATTGATTGATTGATTGATTTGCTGTAAATTACTGTTACAATAAGAATTTTATTTGCATCATTTTTTTAGATACCGTATTATTTTAGCATATTACAACACTTATATACTATTATAGTGTTTATTATTATTTTGTAGCTTTTAATTCAATGTTTTATGTAATGTTGTTGTCTTTTGCCATTTTTATTAGATTTTAATTATTTTTATTTTTCAGCTTTAATTTTATTTTTATTTAGTTCAACTTAAACTTACTTTATTTCAGATAGTTGCCAAAACATATTTCATCTAATATGTATATTTCATTTTATTTCATCTATATTTAAATTAACCTAAATTATTTTAATACTTTCAGCTGTATTTTTATTTAACAATAACAACACTGATTAATTTTTTATTTATTTTTCTCACCTATAGCAATCACAAGTTTGTCTACACAACTAAATCTTGACTTCATCAATATCAGTCTTCTCTTTCAAAATTGAAATTTCTGAGGAAAGACGGGGCCTTTTTTTCAACTACTGCCAAGATACAAAAGGTTAAAGGTCCTAGAACACATCTCCATTAATGAAGTTTTGCTTTGACGTGTGTGGAGACATTTCATGATCACTCTGTTCTAGCCCTTTGTTTCTGATGTAATAATAAACCTTCCCCAAGGACATGATCACCCTCACATTCAAACAAACACCTTCATATGGATCAAAACACACTAAAGAAAGAGTACAAGAGTGTCTTGCAGCAAACCCACAGCTTCTTTATCTCACAAAGCATCATCAGAAGTTATCATGCTCTCAGCCAAAGCATTTTTAGACTTCAGCGTGAGGAGCAGTGAACCAAACAATGTTAAGTCGAAGCTGTTTACTATCTCTTTGCGTGTTGGAATTATAACAATGCATTTTCAAATTGGCTTGATTGCAGTTTCTGATAGCAATCAGGTCTGCCATACCACTAGCTGCATGTCTGGTATTTGTTTTATTGTGTTTGAAGTCTGATGAGCTCCCAAATAGAGAGAAAACGACCAGTGAAGGGACGGGGGAAGCACTTCTCGAACTGGACACGCACTCACTCACGCCGTTGCATATTGAGAACAGTCTCATCCCAGGTGTGGATGCTGGGATCGCTCTCAAACATTCAAACCACTGTCAAAAACCAGACCTTTATTGATACATAGAAGCCCCCCCTCAGGCCCATCTGGAACAGTCACAGTGTTTTTTCTCTAAACAAATATATTTGGAAATGTTCTGTCACTGTTTATGGGAATGTGTGCGCGAGGCGAATGTTTGAACCGGTACCGTGGAAACAGGCGATGTTTAGAGCTGATAGTCTCTCCCCTTTAATTGCGGGAAATGGGTTTCAGATGTGCGTCGCCCGCTGATCACTTTCGGCCCGGGCTCCCTCGTCATGTCTTATAAAACCACTTCAAGGAGTGCCTGATGGGGGGATGATACCAGGGCTGGGACGGAGGCCTCAGCAGCTGCCTAAATACTCCTCTGGGTCCCACTGAAATAACAACAGCCACATTAGCAGTAGCTGAGAGCTCCATCGCCACATTTTTCAAATTTGAAAACAATCACTCTCCATTTACACATAATGAGAACAGATGCTGAAATTATTGGCTTTATTTGATATTGTACTCTTGACATGGATTATATTTTGGCCTATATGCTACTGAGTTGCTATTCATGCCTCTGGATGAATCATTCTTGTGGGCAGAAGGGGTTAAATTAAGAAATGTCATTTTATATGAGTATAGAGACTCAATTATAGGGCTATGAAGCAGGTTTATGCCTGTGTTGTGTGTACTGCCTCTGAAATGGGAGCCTGTGTTGCCCTCTGTTGGAGAATCATTAAGAACGCTAACCATGCTAATAGCCGCAACAGTGCTAATATACAAGCTGTTTTTAGTATCTCCTTTTCAGAGCCTTATTTCATACACTATACTGGCTGTTTTATGACTGTATCGTGTAGCTGCTCCGTCGTGAAAGTTTATTCTAGTTATAGCTGCTTTAAGGATGCTTAATGAAAATGTTTACAAGGTTGCAATTTCTCTGCTTTAGTGTGCTGTGTAAATTGTAAAACGATATATAAATGGTACAAAGAGCCTCTATTCTTAGCTTTTAGTGAGGAGAGCGTTTGCCTCTTTCTCATAAACCGAAGTCACATGCGAGTTAGGGGCTGTGTTTTTAATGCGCTCTAACGATTTCTCTTTGTTTATCACGCCATTAAAGCTTGGCAGCAGGTGGATTCTGGAAACTGGCCTCCTGACACACAATCTCCATTTCCCAGAAGGAAAGCAGAAAAAGGCCTCGTCGCTTCCAAGGGGTACACATCTCTGCGGTTTTCTCTCTTTAATTTGACAAGTCATAGTGTTGCAGTATGGCCGGCTCAGGTGACATCATCACCCAGCGTGCAACGGGCCGCTGTTAGTGCTTTTCAACATGTGCTGTTGATTTTGGACCAGGTGTCTGAAGTACTTTGCAGACCAGGGAGCCAGGGAGCCTTCCCTCTGTGGCAGTGAGAGAACCCAGCGTGAGGCCAGAACCGATTCAGAGGTCGGTTCCACCACCTGACAACAGGAATGCATGAATCGTACACTCTAAAAAATGCTGGGTTAAAAACAACCCAATTTGTGGTTGAAAATGGACAAACACAGAAATTGGGTTGTTTAAATGGGTCCTTTTATTAGGGTTCAAACAACCCAATTTCTGGGTTTATCCATTTCCAACCCAACTTGGGTTGTTTTTAACCCAGCATTTTTTTAGAGTGTATTGATCTGAAGAAATGATAAGTGGTGTGTTCACTGTATTTTAAGACTGGACTGGGGTCTTAATGGGTAACACTTTATAATAAGTTTCACTCAAAACTGTAAATTTTATAATAATTCATTCACCCTACTTTCGCCCCAGACCTATACTACTTTCTTTCTTCAGTGGAAAAGATATTGAGAAAAATGTTTAAACTGTTTTGGCCAATAATAAGTCATAGGGGGCCAAAACAGCATTGGACCCCTTTGACTTTCATTGTATAGAAGGAAAAAACACTGAGATGTTTGTAAAAGTTCTAAATATCTTCTTTGGTGTTCCAAATAAAGTCTTACATTTTGACAAGGGCCAAATTGTGATATCTAGATGACTGTGTCAGAGCATCTCCAAGACGGCAGCTTTTGTGGGGTGTTCCCGGTCTGCAGTGGTCAGTATCTATCAAAAGTGCTCCAAGGAAGAAGCAGTGGTGAACCGGCGACAGGATTAGGCTAGGCGGCCATGGCTCATTGATGCATGAAGGCTGGCCGTGTGGTCTGATCAAACAGACAAGCTCCTGTAGCTCAAATTGCTCAACAGGTTAATGCTGGTTCTGATAGAAAAATGTCAGAATAGGTTTGTTGCGTAAGGGGCTGCATATCTGCAGACTAGTCAGGGTGCCCATGCTGACCCCTGTCCATCCCCGAAAGTGCCCAAAGTGGGCACGTGAGCATCAGAACTAGACCACGGAGAAATGGAAGAATGTGGCCTGGTCTGATGAATCACGTTTTCTTTTACATCACGTGGATGGCCGGGCGCATGTGAGTCGCTTACCAGGGGAACAAATGGGACTGGGATGCACTATGGGAGGAAGGCAAGCCAGCGGAGGCAGTGTAATGCTTTGGGCAATGTTCTGTTGGAAAACCTTGGGTACTGTCAACCATGTTGATGTTATTTTGACACGTATCACCTACCTAAGAATGCAGACCATGTACATCCTTTCATGGTAACAGCATTTCCTGGTGGTTTTGGCTTCTTTCAGCAGAATAATGTGCCCAGCCACAAAGCATAAATGGTTCAGAAATGGTTTGAGGAGCACAACAAGGAGTTTGAAGTGTTGAATTGATCTCCAAATTCCCTAGATCTCAATCCAGTCTGTGGTATGTGCTGAAAAAACAAGTCCGATCCATGGAGGGCCCACCTCACAACTTACAGGACTTAAAGGATGTGCTGCTAACATCTTGGTGTCAGATACAACAGCACACCTTCAGGAGTCTAGTGAAGTCCATGCCTCGGTAGATAAGGGCTGTTTTGGCAGCAAAAAGGGACCAACTCAATATTAGCAAGGTGGTCATACTGTTATGCCTGATTATACATATTTAACAATAACCTAAATGCAATTAAATGAAAATGTATTAGTTAATTTACATTCATGTTAAATGCAATTAGCTGAACTTTAGAGTGTTGTTCTGATTTACTTAAGCAGGGCTTATTATCATATACAGTACGTAATTGTATACTTCTAGACGTATTTCTAATGTCTTTGCTGTTGAAGCATTTATGGTAAACAAAACTATACTTTAATGTAATTTCTATTTAAACTTTCATGTTATGTATTTAAATGTAACATTTAATAAAACACTACAATTCAAGCCCCTCACATGTACTTGTTAGTCAGCACATACAAATAAATGTATTTATTAAAAGAATGACAAGATTATTGAAACAATGATCTAAAATGTTCTTTAAAGTAAATCATTCAATTTGACACTACTTTTTTTTAAAGTGTATTTGCGTAGAAGAAACAGTCATAAAACTCTACTCTCGTTAAATACAATTAATGTGACTTGTATTTCATTGATAATATATCTGCAAGTAGTTATTTTAAGGGGGGGGGGGTTGATGTACACTACAAGTGCACATTCAATGCAATTAAGCACATTTCTTTTTATTAGGCAAACAGAGAGTCTTTACTCTGACTAGATATTTCATTGATACTTTCATCCAAAGCAACTCACAGGATACAGATTACACATACAATCTCTTTGGAGTAACTTGGGGTCAAGTGTTTTACTCTAAGGGATTATTAGTTTATGGATGGGGTTTGAACTTGCAACCATCCAGTTAGCAGCCCAGGTTTTTAACCAATAGGCTGCCCCGCTATTGTACTATTTTAAATTGGGTGAAAGTTTTTACATTTCCGTTATGTTAAATTAGAGTTGCATCAGAATCCTATTACAATTCCTTGCCTAAGACCTACTTCTGGACACACGTGGTTGAGCTTCATGTGCGTTCCATGTCAGTCTGGTACTTCAAACGTGCTGATAAATGGGCCTGGGGCGCAGGAATCTGCTCACTGTGTCTCTCACCCTCACTTTGTCATTCATTGGTGTCATAAAAGACCACAGGACACCAAGTGATGATCTTATAAACGTATTTATACATTTGCCCTGAAATGAAGCGTTGAACATTTCTCCGGCTGATCGGACGTCCGAGTGAGTTTCCCAGCCCTGGGAGAGGAAGATTTTAGGGTTTATTTTGGGAGGCCAGTGAGAGGTGGGACAATGACAACAGGAGTTGTGTGTAATGGATTTATCACAGGGGTTTGGCCTTTCATGAGCCGCATTACTTAGATGGAATCAAGGATCCATCTGTTGATTCTGGCAGTGATACAGCATTCAGGATGACCCTGTCCCCAAACACATGGCCCATGCTGTCTAGTGATTTATAGCACTCAACGCTCGCCATAAACAGACAACGATGCCATCTGCTGGTGAATCTTAAATGTACTCCCGTAAGAGTGACCGCATACTCAGACTGCCTGCATGTGTCTGCAAACACAATGAAGACACAACTCTTGTTTTTGCCTGTCTGATATTACAGATAATAATGATATAAAGGTGATTCTTCTCACATGGACACTTATGACAACTTGAAAACTTTGAAAAATGAAAATTCAAATTGTTTCATCAATGATTTAACATGTCCTGGAATAAAGATCATGACCATAGTTTTGAGGGAAAAAAGTTAAAGTGGAAAACGCAAGATGGCATTAAATAGATTTCTATGTTATCAGAAAAAGAAAGAAAGAAAAAAAGCGATTTATTACATTTTATGCTCAAATTTTCGCTGATTTCAATAACTAAATATAAACTTTTATGGAAGTGGTATTGGGGGCAGTCATTTTTAATAAATTGTTAAAAATTGTATATGTAAATACTAAAAGAATAGGGTAACACATACACACACACACACACACACACACACACACACACACACACACACACACACACACAGGTCCTTCTCAAAAAATTAGTACGTGATAAAAGTTCATTATTTTCCATAATGTAATGATAAAAATTAAACTTTCCTATATTTTAGATTCATTGCACACCAACTGAAATATTTCAGGTCTTATATTGTTTTAATACTGATGATTTTGGCATACAGCTCATGAAAACCCAAAATTCCTATCTCAAAAAATTAGCATATCATGAAAAGGTTCTCTAAACGAGCTATTAACCTAATCATCTGAATCAACTAATTAACTCTAAACACCTGCAAAAAAAATCCTGAGGCTTCCCCAGCCTCCCAGCCTGGTTCATTACTCAAAACCACAATCATGGGTAAGACTGCCGACCTGACTGCTGTCCAGAAGGCCATCATTGACACCCTCAAGCGAGAGGGTAAGACACAGAAAGAAATTTCTGAACGAATAGGCTGTTCCCAGAGTGCTGTATCAAGGCACCTCAGTGGGAAGTCTGTAGGAATGAAAAAGTGTGGCAAAAAACGCTGCACAACGAGAAGAGGTGACCAGACCCTGAGGAAGATTGTGGAGAAAGACCGATTCCAGACCTTGGGGGACCTGCGGAGGCAGTGGACTGAGTCTGGAGTAGAAAGATCCAGAGCCACCGTGCACAGGCGTGTGCAGGAAATGGGCTACAGGTGCCGCATTCCCCAGGTCAAGCCACTTTGGGCTACAGAGAAGCAGCACTGGACTGTTGCTCAGTGGTCCAAAGTACTTCTTTCGGATGAAAGCAAATTTTGCATGTCATTCGGAAATCAAGGTGCCGGAGTCTGGAGGAAGACTGGGGAGAAGGAAATGCCAAAATGCCTGAAGTCCAGAGTCAAGTACCCACAGTCAGTAATGGTCTGTGGTGCCATGTCAGCTGCTGGTGTTGGTCCACTGTGTTTTATCAAGGGCAGGGTCAATGCAGCTAGCTATCAGGAGATTTTGGAGCACTTCATGCTTCCATCTGCTGAAAAGCTTTAAGGAGATGAAGATTTGGTTTTTCAGCACGATCTGGCACCTGCTCACAGTGCCAAAACCACTGGTAAATGGTTTACTGACCATGGTATTACTGTGCTCAATTGGCCTGCCAACTCTCCTGACCTGAACCCCATAGAGAATCTGTGGGATATTGTGAAGAGAAAGTTGAGAGACGCAAGACTCAACACTCTGGATGAGCTTAAGGCCGCTATCGAAGTATCCTGGGCCTCCATAACACCTCAGCAGTGCCACAGGCTGATTGCCACCATGCCACGCCGCATTGAAGCAGTCATTTCTGCAAAAGGATTCCCGACCAAGTATTGAGTGCATAACTGAACATAATTATTTGAAGGTTGACTTTTTTTGTATTAAAAACACTTTTCTTTTATTGGTCAGATGATATATGCAATTTTTTTTAGATAGGAATAAATATATATTTTTATATTCATATTTAATGTAGATTAACTATTAATCTATATTACAGAGGGTTACAAAAACAAAATATGGAAACCTTAAATAATTTAAGTCAAATAATTTGTTCATATCAATTATGCAAAAACAATAACCAGCTTGGGGGTAGTTTGGGGATTTCTGATCAATGATTCCTGTTCTGGCCTAACTCTACTGAGCAGATACACTATCAGTTAATATCAGAAATGAGTGATGGGAGGAAAGACCGCTGTTTTACATTTTAACACCCCTCTATAACCTCTAACATCTGTTCGTGACTTGTGCTTCTTGAACTTGTTCATCCTGCAGCTGATATGTGACATTTAAGGAGAAGAATCAAATAAAAAAAAGTTTCCATAGTTAGTTCGACTTATGAGACATGGACTTAAATACAACCCCAGCTGGGGGGTCTCACTCTGCATCACCTGCACCCAATCACCCAAAAGACCATCAGCACGAACTCTTCAGTGGGACATTGAGGCAGTTTGTTAATGTGTACTTCAACTCACTTGCACCGAGCCTATGAAAGATATATTGATTTACTGTGAGTTTAAATACACAAAATCCCACATTATATCTCCAAAAATATTTAAGCGGTTTGCTCGGATTTCTGGAAATGTTTTTTGTGTTTTTAAGTGATATTCGTCAAAATTATATTCCACTAGCGCCACCATTTGGTTGTGTGCAAAATGGCCTATGCTAGTGACTATCCTGCACACGTCTAGCACACATGGGAAATAATATCCAAAATATAGGCTCAAAATATGCTACTCTGACAATAAATGGAGAAAGATTTTTTTACAATCAGCTGGTGTAGTTATGGCTCATCATCTATAACCATAGTAGTATTCCAACCAATAACAGTTAGCCTAAGTAAACAGCTGCTTACCTCGTTCCTTCTGCAGCCCCCCTCCACTTACTAATAAATCCAGGTCGAGTACCAATATCAAGCCCCCCACCCAGAATCAGATGATTGTAAACAATAAAATGATTTTCTTGAAGAGATAGAGAGACAAGACAAGACAGACAATATCACACGAGCAAGTGCAGTAGGCCTACTGAGTAACTTGCATTTTAGAGACACAAGTTAGCCTACTGTTTGTCTCTTTTTTTCTTCCCCAAAGAAAATAACTTAAAAGAAAAGCCTCATTAGATCAACCTCTGCAAGTCCGAGCAACGCACAGTAATTGTTCGGTCTAAAAACACTGATTCAATTCAGTCAATGATTCAATGACTCATTCGAACAGTTACATGTTTCACTTCTTTGAGGTTTTGGCCAATTATTTTAAACATAAATGCAGATCCTCCTATCCATCTCGTATTTCAGAAGAAATTAGTGATTGTCCAATCCTTAAAACGTATGCATAAAAAAAGTTTTGTACCCTATACCCCCTGTGTAATATTCTTATGTCTTCTTGTTTTTGTTGTTTGCTATTTATTTGGATTTATTGGAATCGAGTTTTGTGTTTATTAAGGCATGTTTTGGGTTATGATGATGATGATGATGATGATAATGATGATGATGATGATGATGATGATGATGATTAAAGCTACACAATATAATTTTTCCGTCCACTAGAGAGCGCCTATAGCCTATAGCTTGATGACGGCAAGTTTGAACTCAGAATCTTGTGACATGTGGTCTTTACCTCGGAAATATTAATACAATTATTAATGCAGTTATTAATGTTACTGTAGTGTGAAGTAGGGCAGGACCGAGTGTTGTGGAGCTGAGCAAGGTCGTTGGAGCTAATGAAGTGCAACACATAGCTCAAGAGCACCGGGACTTTTATTATGACGGGACACAGTCGAGGGCGCCATTTCCACTTTTCCGGTCATGAGTATGAGGTAACGCAGCTCTGTTTATCATATTAGATAGATTTAAATGTGTTTAAAAGGATGCTATGCCGTTACTCTGTGCGTTCGCTCTGCGGTTGCTGTGACACTTGTTCACACTGCTAACAGTAAAACTTTTCTGCCATATAAAACAGGAAACCGAGGGTAACGCAGATATGATGCAATTGACAGGCTACTTCCTCAGACGTCATGGCTCCTTGGTTAAAATAGTAATTTTCTTACCATTTTGAAATAGTTCGAAACATTTGGGATATTGTAAGAAGTCACCTAAAAAAAAATACATGACTCTGGCCTGGTGGTTTTTGGATATTTTACTGCAAAAATCCTACATAGTGCACCTTTAACTTGCTTCAGTCGGAATAAATGATTCAATGAGTCACTCATAAAGACATTCACTTGTCGCCACCTACTGGCATAATGATGTAACCTACAGAAAGTCCTCACCGCTAACAAACGGACACAAAACCAATCAAATTTAAGGAATGGAACTAACTGCTATATGAATTAACAGCTTTGATTATTATAAATGACAGTTTTATCTTGTTATGTTGCTAGCTTTCAGTGTTGTCGAGCTGTTACCGATTTCCTCCCCTTATTTTCTTGAGGCAGCAGATGCCGTCTGATGTCTTACAGCTTTAGATAAAAACAAGCAAGCAGGCCTTTCAAGTGATAGCTGCCCAGTTAAATATAGCGTCAGGTTTGTTTGCATGACAGGACTATGTCGCGTCGCACTGTGCATGGCTTTCAAAGCAGTAGGCTTTGATCAAAGGCAGGTGTGTCTGTGTTCAAGAGAGCTCAGCCAGTCATATTGAGCCTTTATTACTATTAACCAGTGTTTGATCTTCATTCAGACTGGTAAGGTTAAACAAAGCTGGCAGCTTTTACAGTTCTTATTCTTTCAAATAACGGTACAGCATTTTACTCACCTCAGGTGTGGCAATTGGGCCAGGGCCAGCGTGGTAACCTTTAGTCTTTTAACTGTAAGAGTATATTGCTTACCATTTTTACCTTGTCTTTTCATTCTATAGAGTATACTTTTTAAGAATATGTATATTCTTAAAAATAAAGGTTCCAAAAGGCTGTGTGATGCCAGACGAACAATCTTTGGGTTCCCCAAATAGCCTTGCAGTGAACATTTCTTAAAGGGGTGGTAAAACACATTCTTTCGAAGACTTGATTGTGTTTGTAGGGTGCACTGTAACATGTGTTATTGTTTTTTTTTTTTATAAATTGCATTTTTTTCCATATATTTTACCTTTATTCTACACTGCTCTGTCACTCCTTGTAAAAACGGTCTGGTCCCTCAAAAATATGCAATGGGCTGTGTTAGTTGATCAGTAAAGTTATCACGGGCTGTGGGAGTTCACGCCGCCATTATATAACATCACTGATGGAGCCTGCTGGATTTACAACACAAGATCATCCACTTCTCCTGATATAGGGTGAATTCAAGGTGATTGGGACACTTTTTGGCATTGAGATAAGATGACTTGGGAAAAGTGTCCCAATCACCCTGAATTCACCTAATGTGACATTACGTGAGGGTAGAAAATGATTGTTAGTTGATTGGTAAAGTTGTCACGGGTTGTGTGCGTCCGCGCCACCGATATATGTTTAAACACTGACCGAGATGGGGCATGCTGAATTTGCAACCTAAGATCATCCACTTCTCCTGATATATGTGACATTTTTGTGATTGTGTAATGTAATTTGAAGTGTATGAAACAAATAAACATTATATGACACTGAGCTCACTCAATCTCTCACTCACTCTCTGGCTCAGCGTCAGATCAACGGCATTTTACGAACTATTACAGGAAAATACATTGACGAAAAATAAATCATACTTACAGGTTGTGGCCCATAAACAGCTTCTGTTTTTAAAGTTGGAACTGCTCTGTCTATCAGGAAAAGCCGTTGTGCGAATCCTTCAATGAACTTGTGATGAGTGTGAGCTTTCCTCCGTAAAATGTGCAGCACAGAGAGCGAGATTTGGGTAATAATTATGAGGGGCCGAGTTCCCTATACCATTGATCCTAACTCCCCCGTCCCTTGGAAGGCTGAACAGAGTGGACCTGCAATCCGGATGAAAATAACAGCTTTCCGTCGGCATTGCATGACCGACAGCACTCCAGCCTACTATTCCACACCAATAAAAAATGGCCTCGCCCCCTTGTTTAATATTCTCGAAGGGGGTTATGTACATATTGGGGTTAGTGATGTCAGCTACCCTGGAGGAATGTCTGTAGTCCCTACCCGCCGTTTGCTGTAGTCCTTAGAAATTGATTTCTTTAAAAGCAAATATCTCCCTTTGTTTTAAACTTTGATCGTTGTAATATTGCAGATGTTGTTTATGCTCAAACAGCAACATTACACACTAGCTAATGTTAGAAAAGTGAAATCGTGTTTTACCACACTAAATAAAAATATATTTGTTTTTTAGTGTGAAGAAAAAATTCCAATAAACATCCAGTAATTGAAAGGTTCCATGGATGTTCCTTGCCGAGCCCTCATGCCACTAAACACAGTTAAATGCACATGCATTTTATTTTTATTTTTATTTTTTAATAATGTGCATGGTTAAATGATTTATAATAAATACTGCAACGTTACTTAAAAAAAAAAATCATGGTGATTTTAAAGGCTCTTCATACCACTATATCAAGGCTATTAAAGAATCTTTATTTTTAAGAGTGTATCTGTTTGAACATTAGCACTTTTTTTCATGCTCTGTACTGTATGTGTGTGTGTGTGTGTTTCTGTTTAGTGCCTGTCTTATCGTCTCAGTGTTGTCCAGCTGCAGTATCAGTGATGTGTTGTGCCGCCCACCTGCCCCTGGCTGTGCCGCTAAGCCCTTTCTGGAGTCCTGATAGACAACCCTGTGATAAGAGCAGCAACATGATCTCTGTGTTTGCTTTTGATGTGACCCACAACAAAGAGGTGGACAGATTCTTGTGCTTTACAGGGCAAGAGAGAAATGAAACAGGCCACAGTCTATTGTGCACAATGACATAGTTGAGTTCTTTGAGGTTTTCCCTTCATTAACATTTGCCTGGATGGCTCTTATAGTTCTTTCCCATAAATCCCTTAACATGTTTGATAATTAATTGCAGTCAGATTGTATTTATACTCCACACATTCAACTGTGCTAGCAGTGAGAACATTTTCTAAAAATCTCTATTACATAATTCCATAAACGGCCATGTATTTAACACCTTCATGGTGCTTTTTGCAAGTATTTCCTCCTAAATGTGGACAAATTGAATAAATGGTTTTCCTTCATATGAAGAGCTCTTTCCTCTGCTAACAGCTGGGGAGGTATAGTCAGCATTTGTTCAGAGATTTCGCTGTTGGCAGCAGTGCTTCGGCTGAAAGCAGGATTCTGTCATGAGTGAGAATATTAGACAGATAGGGACCCGAGGGTGTATAATTTCGCTAGCTCTTGCCTGGGGTTATTAAATATTAGCCTGAGGTGCTGAAGGGCGTTGCTGACAGGGGCTATCATCAGTTCTCTCTATCATCAGGATTTTGCACTTCTTCCAAATGCTTGCACCCCTGACACTTAGTAGATGGTGCCCTCTTCTGTCCTTACATATTATAGTGATTAAATTAACTGAAATGTGCATTTCTGAAACTCTGATAAAGCCAGGGTAGAGATTTTTATAATTAAGAATTCATGATATGTCAGTATCATATTTGTAATCTGCCAACATATTTTTTTTATTTATTGGCAATAGCGGCCAATATTGGATATTCACTTGTGAATGTTCATTTCCCCTATTTTGACATTTAGATTACCTTTGCAGTCATCTCACACTCATTTAAAAGGAACCTATTTATGCAAAATTCCACAGATTTGTGTGTTGTGTTTTTATGACCATAGATGTATGTTCACAGTGTGTGTTAAAAACACCCAATACTTTTTTAAACCCCCATCAATCATTAGGCTTGTTCGAGATCCATCGCGGTGCTGCGCAGACATCAAAGTACCATGAGAACGATTGTAGAGCAAACTACTCCTTATGCTTTTGTATCTCTCTTGCGGTACTTTGATGTCATGCACGGATCGGTCTCCGCAGCACTGATGGATCTCGAACAAGCCTATTATCAATCTCTCATAATGCAAACGTTTCAATTTCCCCCTACTCCTATGTAAGAGTAGGGAAACCCCCACCCATGACTGTTGATTATCTTTTCTTTTAGCATAGACACACCCCTGAGTGAGAAGCACATAGGCCGCCATTTCTATCAGCTAGAGTATTTCAATGTCTGACACCACTGAACCTCTGAGCATACTGTGGTTGAATTTCATTTTTGAAGGAAATCTGATGAAGATTGTCAGTAAAATGTTATGTATTTGTCATAGACAAGACCAAAACATAGTGAGGTGGAAGGTGACTGCTTAAATACAAGGTGAGTTGAGGGTAATTGCTGACTGGCGCGGGTGTTGTGCATGCAGGTGAGAGCCAAGGAGGATGCTGGGAAGTGTAGTGCAGAAGTGACAGGTTGCAGAGTGAGCTGGTGACTATGACAGTGCTCTCTTGTCCCAGGTGTACGTCCTCGCACCATAAATTGGGGTGGGCAGGCAACTCAGGATGGCTCTGGCAACTCCGGGGACTATGGCAGTGTGCGGCTCAGGCAGCCATGGTGGTTCACGCAGCTCAAGAAGAAATGGCAGCGCTGGCGGCTCAGGAGGTCAGGGTGGCGCAGACCATTCAGGAGGTTCAGGAACAGCCTCCTCAGACGTGTTAGAGATGGCCTCCATGGACTGATAGTCTCTCTTGATAAAACGGACAAAGTCCTAACTATACTGAAGATGAAGTCCTCTCTTGACTCAGGGCAGGAGACGGAGTCCACTCTGGTCTCTGGATGGAAGAAGTAGTCCTCACTGGACTCAGGTCAGAGGCTGGAACCCTGACTGGACACTGGTTAGGGGCTGGAGCCTTCACTTTACTCTGGTCTGGGGCTGGAGCCTTCACTGGATGCTGGTCTGGGGCTGGAGCCCTCACTGGACACTGGTTGGGGTCTGGAGCCCTCACTGGACTCTGGTTGGGGGCTGGAGCCCTCCCTGGACACTGGTTGAGGGATGGAGCCTTCACTGGATGCTGGTCTGGGGCTGGAGCCCTCACTGGATGCTGGTTGGGGGCTGGAGTCTTCACTGGATGCTGGTCCAGGGCTGGAGCCTTCACTGGACTCTGGTTAGGCGCTGGAGCCTTCACTGGATGCTGGTCTGGGGCTGGAGCCTTCACTGGACGCTGGTTGAGGGCTGGAGTCTTCACTGGATGCTGGTCTGGGGCTGGAGCCCTCACTGGACACTGGTTGGGGTCTGGAGTCTTCACTGGACGCTGGTCTGGGGCTGGAGCCTTCACTGGATGCTGGGCTGGGGCTGGAGCCTTCACAGGACACTGGTTAGGGGCTGGAGCAGTCACTGGACACTGGTTAGGGGCTGGAGCCTTCACTGGATGCTGGTCTGGGGCTGGAGCATTCACTGGACACTTGTCGGTACAGGAGACGTCATGGGCTGCTGGATGGGGACAGAAGACGGCACGGCAGCTATCTTGCCAGGACAAGACTTTGAGAAGGGCTGGGGTTGTCTACCATATCGAGAAATGAAGCTCTCCAGACTTCTACTGATGGCCTCTCTCCAGTCCAGCCCCGAAATGTTTGGGAGCTCCCTGGGACAACAGTGATTTTATTATCATGTCGTTCCAGGGAAAGGTAACAACGAGACGACAGACTCCTCCTATATAATTTTTTTTTTTAAATACTGATAAATAACACTGTTAAATGTCATTTAAATGTCCTTCTAAGCTAATCTTAAAATTATGATTTTTTTTATTCTGTATAATGTTGGGATGCCTACATTCACTTAATTAATTTACACAATGTTTACAAGGTCACAAAACAAAACAAAAAACAATGAAAACAAGTAAAACTCTGAACTGGTCTGACTGGGCCAATAGAAAAAAAAATCCTTAGTGTTGAGCCCTGATATATTGAAGGGCACAGGTAAGCATTTATCACAGTGGGTTTATATGTAAAAAATAAATTAAAAAAAAATAAAAAATAAATAAACATAAGTCACGTTCTAATTAAATTCACTTTTGTTGTTTTTTATACCTCAATAAATGTTAAGATTGATAGCTTTCATTTATACTGTAATGTTAATTTAATGGCTAACATTTTGGGGGGAAAATGTATTTCATAGAGACATCAGTAGCAGTTGTTATCAGTGATACTGGCTTTACTCATAAAAAGATGCCATTAAACAAATATTTAAAGGAAACTGGCTTTATGTTGCTTGGGGATTCATTTGGGGATTAAATGTAAAATTATTACAATATAAAATTTATTAAAAACTTTAATGTTAGGTGTGATTATTCTTGAGTACAAAACAATTAGTGATTAATTAGTTATTTTTTAATCGATTGACAGCACGGATGGATGGGCGGATGGAAATCCATGAGACTTTCCGATCACACTGATATAAACAACCCTTGGTCATGCAGCTGAACACAATTTTAGACCCATTTTGCTTTGTAGACTGCTTTATTCATAACTGACCACAAGGTGGAGAGAGAGTACAGTGAGTGACTAAGCGAATACATTATGACAGTGGCAGCAAACAGCCTTGATTTAACTGCAATTGCTATATCTGGTCATCTGGCTTCAATAAAAATGTTCTGACTTTACTGTAAATATATGACCTAATTCACGTATCCCAGACTCATCAAATCGTCCTCCACAACAGTTGCCATACAATGCTGATTCATAGATACCACATTTATACAGATTATTATCATTAAAAGCAGACAATTGCATTGTCCTTTAGTAGAGATGTAGTGGATCCACAGACGAGAAGTAAAGAGAAGAGATTATTTTCTGTTCAGACACACCGCTTTGCACAGTAACCGTGCGAGGTTGCTGCAAGAGGTAAATATTCATAACCCTCGTCCTGAATATTCATTATAGACAGGCATGCTGCACAGACTGCAGTACTGTCGGGTCTACCACATCGCAGATTCCCTGTGTCCTATTTTCTTGAGTATGTTTTGTTATCAAATTATGTGCATTGGAACATGCCATATTTTCAACACGTAGGCCTATTTAAAATACAACAAAACGCTGCATGACTTTGAATTATTTTTTATTTTTCTGTGTAATTTATAGGTAGGCCTACTTCAAAGTGTGTATTAAAGTGTATCTGTCCTGCCAGCTGTTGTGATCAGACAGGCCTTTTTGTCATTCGGCAGAGCCACAGATGGAAGAGCAGCATGGGGTCAGCAGACAAAGACCACTACCATTTAACTTGCGCAGGAGCACATGAACAAAGTTTGGGAATTCATACATTTCAAATTTGCATCGCGTTCAGTCTGTTGCATCACATGTAAAATATATGTATTGCACATGTGTATGACATGCACCTTGACAAATATTAATGATTGTTTCAATTAGTTATAGGCTAATATAGAGCAAATGTTATTGTGGGCTGCTTTAATCCCGATTTAAGATGGATAGAGCAGCTTGATTCTGGAATGAATTTGTGTTTCCTTTCCTAATCTTATGGAAACTCTAACCCTGACTACTCATGTAACCTCTATTTCTGCCAAGAAAGAATAATCCGTTTCCTTTCAATAAGTAGCTACATTAAAACTTGCAGTGGTTTACGAAAATATTCATTAATTCATTCATTTAATACTTGAAACCCCTATAGGACAAAGATTATTAAAAACTAATAATATTTTATGACTTTGTTTTTTAAAAGCCGTTTCTCAATACATGTATCTTGGTTGATCTTGTCATTGTTTTCTAATTTGATATAACACATGAACTATTTCAGTGCTAAGTAGGTGAAATGAAATAGCTTGGGAGAGAAGTGTACCCTGTCTGGGAATAGCAGAACTATACTTGGCACAAGCGGTCTAAAAATTCTCCCTTCTGAAGTGATAATGTGGACACGTTTGATTCTATTGGTGCTTTAGGCTGTCATTCGTCTTCTGTAGCCCTGAGGTTGGCTAATTACACAGACACGATGGGATAATCCCGGTTAACAGAAGCTGCTGTCAGATTGGTTAGGTTTACCACAAATCCCCTCTGGTTGAGGTAGGCAATGCGGGACTGGCTTGCAGTCACTACTGCAGAAGAAGTGGAGGGAGTGTCTGAATGCTCTGGAATTTCCTTTCTGATGGGATGTCGGTCCACCTGCTAACCTGCCTGTTCTACTAACCAAATGGAGCTGCACTTGTGATCCGGGACGCTCAAGCTCCATTGCGACGTCTCCGCGCGCGCAGGGCCGAATCGCAGCATTTTTGTAGCGCGCCCTGAGATATGGGGACCGTGCTATCTGTCTCCCCTATAGTAACTAAAGGGACCGTTGTGGAAGATGAAGAAGACGAGGCAAATGGGAAAATTGAGAAAAGCATTAAAAAGCAGTCAGTTGTCGTGTCCATGCTCACATTTAAGCGACTAGTGACTGCATCGGGTAAGAAAAAATGTGCCAAGAAAGTAAATCCGAATCCTGCTCCACTGCCAGAGAGCAGCGACAAGCAGATCGAGAATCTGAACCAAGAGAACTTCAGGAAATCGCAACAATCGACCAACGCCGAGCGGAAATCGAAAAATGGACCTCTCGCGGTGCCCATCCCCACGGTTCCTCCCAGTCTGGATCAGGACCAGCACACCCCAGCGGCGAAGCAACTGGTGTCGGTTCAGAAGCAGCCCAGCAGCCGGTCACTCAACTCGCCAAGGCGCGTAATCGTCCAGGCCTCCACCGGAGAGCTGCTCCGTTGCTTGGGTGAATTCCTGTGCAAACGGTGCTGCAAAGTCAAGGAACTCACCTCAAATGAGGTCATCCTTTGGTTCCGCAACGTGGACAGGACTTTGCTGTTGCAGGGCTGGCAGGACCACGGGTTCATCACGCCTGCCAACCTCGTGTTCGTCTATCTTCTCATCAGGGAGACTATAACCGAGAACGTGGACAATCCACGTGAACTCCACGGGACCTTTCTGACCTGCCTCTATCTGGCGTATTCCTACATCGGAAACGAGATCTCGTACCCTCTCAAGCCCTTCATGGTCGACACCGATGCGGACGTGTTCTGGGAACGTTCGTTAGATGTCATCAATAAACTGAGCGGTAAAATGCTGCAGATTAATATGGATCCGCACTTTTTCACAGAGGTGTTCCAAGACTTAAAAAACGAAGGAGATTGTAAGAAGGATGGAAGCGAACTGGACCGCTGAATGTGATCAAAATCCGGCTAGAGATCAATTACTAGCCTACTGATGGGATGGGATTGTAATCAGCTCTGCTTGAGGGACTGTTGCGTTGCACCACGAACCGATTTATCAATATAATAACCTATTTATGACACTGTTTTGTTGGATTTGTTTTAACAGTATTTGTAGCCCCGGTGTTTTTGGTTTATAATAGCCAACATGGCTTCACCGGTATAGCTAAATGCATGTCGAATAGATTTGTATCTGTTGCGATTTACAGTCTTACATAAAAGGAAAAGAACAAATGAACGTTTATTCTATATAATTGTCAGTCTACGCTCTCAAGGTTATTTGGGTAACTATATCCTCCTGAGACCCAAAGAAAAGCTATTTTTGTTTAGGTAGGTTATACATTACATAATTTAAGGTGTTTGGTATATAGCACAAGTAATAATCTTTTTTTATTTTTTATTTTTTGTTCTCAGCAGGCCTACGATTTATTTCATAGCCACATTGTTAAAGATATTAAAGGCTTTAAATGTATCTTTCAAAACATTACAGTGGGCAACTGACTGGGTCTCAGGAGGATAAGGCTACATTTGAAGAGGAAGAGACGTGAATGGAACTATCCAAGGTGCTGACCCGACTAATGTGCTCATGTTGCTCTATTGACAGAAGCCTGTCCAGCCATTCTGGATGTTAAACTTGAAAGCGTTTTCTCTTAACTGAGATGTTCTATGTGCCAATCCATGTGTGATCTTAGGAAACTACTCTTTTTTTATTATTCACAATGGTTTGAGAAAAATGGGCAGATCTTGCTTGGAGATTATTTTATATTTTGACATGATTCTTCTGTGCTCTTGCTTGAATTAAATAAAACCCAGTCTGACTGGTTTTGCTGATCGATGTATGCATCAAGTTCATTAATGCACTGACCACGTGCCAATTTTACGAAATATTAAGCTCATATAGCCTCCATTTCAGCTTTAGGACAAGTCATCTATATCTACCATCTCTAAAACGCGAGATTTCTTAAATTTGTAATACATTTTCTTACTTTTTCCTTTGACTACTGCAGGATACAGACAATACGCCTGTTTGTTTGTTTGTTTTCTCTCAGTGTGATTTACGTTCTGGTTATTTTACCTTTTTAATCATTTCGCCTTTCTAATGATAGCCTAGTTTTCGAAAAAAAAGGAAAGTATATAATTATAATAAGTAGTCTACAATTAATTTACAGATGGTTAAATCGTGTTTATGACTTCACTCCAGTCTACGTCTTTCTCCTGTGGGACTTTTTGATCATCAGCCAATTCCATTCATCTGAAAGCAAGAATGAGCGAGTCTCGCGGAATTGTGAATAAAACACTGGACATGAGTGATCTTCGAGTTCATTGGCCGGAATTTGCTGCAGTCTGTGAGCTGGGTTTCTCTGGGTCAGCGGAATAGATGTGAACTGGGGCTTCGTCTCTCCAGTCTGTCTCTATAGTAACCGCAGGATCGCTCATTCACAGCACTGCAGAACCTCACGCGCTTTGTCTTCACATGCACACTAAATACGCCAAGAAAGGCAAAGCTATATGTCCTCAAGTTTTCGTGTAGGAAATTAGCTCGCAATCAACACATGTCCCAGTTTCGGAACTATGTTTAAAGGTTCTGTTGTAAGCAACACGAGGGCTGCACGAGGGAGCGCCTGTAGTTTCCATATTTTTGCAGCTCCCAGGCCTTGGCCTATATTTAATGTTAGGCTACATCCATCCATCCATCCATCCATCCATCCGTCTTGACAAGCTTTCCTTTTCTGGTTTAAAATCACATTATTGCAGGTGTATGACTTTCAGTACTTCTTTCAGTTTAATTAAATGCTAAATTGCATTAAATTGCAATTTAATTAAAATAAGGCATTCTCCATTCAATTCTGAATGGTGTACAAGTCGGCCTAATACATTTCAATGGACACTATGATCTGTCTGCTGTATGAATGTTTCTTATTAATTGCCCCTATGAAACTCTTGGATCCTTAATAATAAAGTGACTACCCCAAGAGACCCCAACCAAAGTGCCAAACAAAGGATGATTAGTTCTTTTTTTGTACTTGTTAAATGGTTCCTTAATCTGCCAGGAGACTTTCTTCAGTAGTCACCGTCATTTTGACCTTATGGCTAAATATACTGTATAAGAGATATTACCTAAAGCTTTCCACTAACTAATCCCAGATTAGTGGAAATAGGTTAGCCTATATCAGGTTGGAAATCAAAGTGTCAGTTGTAATACTCTGTTGATGGGTTAGTGAATAAACAACTTTCGGAGTGTTTGGCATGGTAATGGGTGTGACAATGTTTACTAGATCTGCTAAGCTGCTGCTGTTGGCTATTGTTGCTGCAGCAGAGCATGTATGGGACTTGCTGCAGCCAATACATTCACGACACGCTGCTGTGAGCAAACATATTGCTGCTGTACAAAATGCCATGCATGAATTACCCGAAAGCAGCTCTTATACAGGTGGAGCTGGGGAAGGTGGAGGGCTTCTGAAGGCATGCTGCACTGCCAAGGCAAATGCTAAATAAGTATTTAAAGGGTCATGAAACCCCCCTGCTGCAGCGGTGTTTTTTCACACCTTCGATTTGAAAAAGCTTGTTAAAAGGGGAGTGGTCGACTGTGAAAAGGTGGGATGGTATTGTGTGGAAAGAGGGAATGGTTTGCATAAATAGGGGAGTGTCTGTCAGTATAGGTGCATTAAGATTAGAGATATAGCAGCAGCAGACAGCGGATCTGAGACATGTTCTTGGTTCACGTTGGCATTGTTTACAACAGTGAGATTAAATGAGGGATGAGTACAGCGAATGAGAGAGCTATGAGTGGCGTGCAGCAGAGATCGCAAATCATTCAGCTCTTCAAACCAGCATAACTCAGTGAGAAATGAAAATAAATGTTATTCTGCATGACGAAATATTTTGCAAACGTGATAAAACTATATTTGTCCTAATATGCACGCTGTTTGGCAAGATGAACAACGCGCCGACGTGATAAGAGAACGTGAACCACCCAACATGCGATGTGATAGAGATGTGTAATTCTAGATCGGGGTAAAAGCGAAGGGGTTTGAGGCTTCATAGTCTCGACCGCGCATCTGAAGCAGAGCGACGCGCGCTGGGTTGCCGTGACGATCCGCGCGGTAACTCGGCAGCTAAATCTATTGTCCAAATATGCAGCACACTGTTTCACTAAGAGCCCGAACACACGCGGTTTAGTGCATGGCTGTGACCACAAATAAAACGGAGAGGACGTGGCTTTTGTTCATTGGCCTACAGATTACAGATTGGTTATTTTGCACTCCTGACATAGATAGTCAACGCTTGGAGGTTCGGCGTGCGATTCTTCAAGTGAATTTTACTTTACCGAGCCTTTGTAGCAAACGCTTCCACAGACGGCGCCGGTTACAGCTCGCTAGGCGCCCTTTACGTTACTTCGTATCAGCACAACGCCTAGCTTTCCTCCGTGACTTTTCCGCACGCTGCTTCCAAAACTTCCCCACCATATCTCTACAATAATGATGTAAGACGAGCCTGACAGAAGTGACTGTCTCATGCATATTAACTAAATTATCTTGTATGCAGACTACAGCGCAGGGATTGGACTGAATGAGCTTTATGTCATGAATATATATCGAGAATCGCTCGGAGCGGTTGACGTCAGCATGTGCCCAGCAGCCCATACTTGGGCCGAAAAGGCCGTGCCGACGTCAGCATTTGTGACGTTGCTCCGACTAAGCTTTTCAAACCGGAAGACAGAAATCGCTCTGAAAAATGCAAAAATAACTATTTTCACATATGAATACCATTAATGAGTACCCTTAGTGTTTTCAATGATGTGCAGCCTATACATATCTGTTTACATCTCAAAAAAAGTGTTTTGGGGTTTCACGACCCTTTAAAGGTTGAGCGCACAAGCTCATTGGCTACTGATACAGCAGGAACCAATCAGCTGTGCCCTATTGTGGCGAGTTGAACGAGCGAGAGACATGGGAGGAGCGAGTGAGACCGGGGACGTTATTGCAAAAGAGCGTCACATGCGAGCCACACCGGTCTCGAGTCCTCTCATGAGGGAGCTCGGAGGCATTTAAGGACGAGCGACACCAGTCAAGGACGAGAGAGGACCAGGCCTGGATTTTACGTTAAGTTTTGTTTATGATTTGTTATGTGTGTGCGGGCAGTCGTCCGTGAGGGCTGCCCGCGGTTTACTTTCGTTTTGTTTGTTTATTTATTTACTTAATAAAGTTGTTGAATGTTCGCCGGTTCCCGCGTCCTTCCTTCCCATTTAAGAACCTCGTTACACTGGTGTTGCTCGTCCATAAATGCCTTAAATTAGCCAATGGGATTTTTAACGACCACAGAGAGTCGGGACCTCGGTTTAACGTCTCATCAGAAAGACGGTGCTCTTTGACAGTATAGTGTCCCCATCACTATACTGGGGTGTTAGGACCCACAAGACCACAGGGTGAGCGCCCCCTGCTGGCCTCACTAACACCTCTGCCAGCAGCAACCTATTTTCCCCAGTTGGTGAGCGCCCCCTGCTGGCCTCACTAACACCTCTGCCAGCAGCAACCTAGTTTCCCCAGTTGGTCTCCCACCCAGGTACTGACCAGGCTCAGCCCTGCTTAGCTTCAGTGGGAAACCAGTCTTAGGCTACAGGGTGATATGGCTGCTGGATATACGTACCACGCTTTATGTGCTGTTCATGTTGCCTAATAAGGACCTGATATAGAAAAAAAAAAACATTTTTCAAACAAAGAAATGGAGGTATGCAACAACAGCAGGAAACTCTGTATATTCGTGAAGTGCACGCATGTAAAAGAAAAGATTAAATATGAAATATAAACTCACACATCAACCCAATCACTTTATTTGGAGTTCATGTAAATACTATGTTCAGATTCATCAATCAGAATTCTTTAATTCAGAATGAATCAAAAGGTGTACATGTAAACATAGCTCATGTGTATGAGACATTAAAATATTACAGTTATACATATTGTGTCGTTAGTGACCCTATGCAATTTGTACAAAAAAAATGTATGGAAAAATTTATAACAAAAAATTCTTGTTATAGTTTACAATGAACTTATTGAGGAACACTAAGAAGGTTGATGTCTAACTTTAAAAAATGAATGAGGGGGAGGGTACTGATGTCCCGGGTCACTCAAGACCTGATGCGTTTAAAGGAACAAGCCAACTTTTGGGACTTTAGCTTATTCACCAAATCCCCCAGAGTTAGATAAGTCCATACATACCATTCTTATCTCCATGCGTGCCATAACTTTGTCTGATGCAGCCACCGCTAGCTCAGCACAAAGACTGGAGGTAAACTGCTCCATCTAGCCTACTGCTCAATAAGTGACAAAATAACACCAACATTTTCCTATTTACATGTTGTGATGTGTATAGTTACATTGTGCACTAAAACAGACGGAAAATAAAAAGTTGCGATTTTCTAGACCAAAATGACAAGCGACTATATTCTCATTTCTGCGTAATATTCAAGGAAATTTGCTGCCATACCATGGGTGCATCAGGTGCAATGATATTACGCAGTGCTCTTAAAGGGATACTCCACCGTTTTTTCATATTAAACTATGTTATTCCCTTAATAACTAAGACGAGTTGATGCATACCTCTCGTGTCTCAGTGGTATGGCGGAATAGCACTTTTGAGAGTACTTTGAAGTAAAAAGTCATGCCTGAAAAATCCTCTCCCCTCATTGATGGAAATGAGAGGGTGAGGGGGAGATTTGAGGGAGGATGTTTCAGCCGGGACTTTTTACTGCGCCAAGTCGAAGTATTCTCAAAAGTGCTATTCCACCTAGGTAACTAAAAAGTTATCCTTTTTAACCCACTTAGAAAAGTGCCACATTTTATTTTGTCACTATACTTGGTCATTCAACTATTCGTGTAACTGTATTTAAATAGGGAAACCGTGGAGGTGTTTGGTTCCTTCTAACTTGATCTCTGTTTGGTGCCTAATGAATGAACTGGGCTTAGTGGGCTAAGCTAAGTGCTATCAGAATGTCACCACGCGTCAGAGAGATTAAGTTCACGCACTGAGACGAGAGAGGTATTCATCAACTCGTCTTAGTTAAGGAAATAACAGTTTAATATGAAAAGGCGGGGGAGTATCCCTTTAAGACCTCATTAGGCTGCGCCATCTAGAGTTTCATGACAGAAGTCTGTATACATTTCCCATGAGCATGTCAGGAAAAGCCCGATAAAGCGCTCCTTTTCAAACAGATGACCTGGCGATCTTAAAGTAATTTCTTTTTTGTAAAGAATTTCTTTTACTTTAAGGAATATGTGATCATTTCACCCTCAGTTCCAAACCAATATGTTTTTCATTTAGAACTTCATCACACAATAAGAGTGTATAGTGATCAATGACTGTCAAGCAAGCTGCAAACATAATAAAGAAACAAATGATTCATACAGGACTGGTGACATGAAGGTGAATACATTATAACAGTAATTAAGTAACTGAAAATAAGTAGTAAAACTTTCAGTAAAGTAGTCAAACTGATAATATACCTTTATTTTGACATAAATAATATTGAATGTTGTAAAAAGGATATTATTTTTATCAGCTTTTTAGTTGAAGCATAATGAGCCACAGAGCTGATTTCACTTTTTCTTCGTCTCTCTGGGGGGGAGGGGGGAGAGAAGGAGGATGTTGACTATATATAGAGTCAGAGTGGGTGTTCCGTGACTGACTTGAATGGATGATACATTCAGTGCCACCCACTGGCTGGGAGTTAGTCACTAGATCACACAGACAGATTCAAAGCTGTACTGCTCATTAAGCCTTCTCTGGGGCCACCAGCCAACACTCCTCTCATGTCACAGAGGCTTGTGTTTACCAGAAAGACTGCCTCACAACGATCCCAGCAACCGTTTAGGGGGCTAATAACCCTTAACAAACTTGAATCAGGTTGATCGCTCTTCACTTTCCTTTAATGATAGCATTTATCCATGACCCACTGTGATAGCAATGATTTGGTATGGTTGGTACCATGCTTGTAAGCACAAGTTACTATTTATGAAACTAAAGCATGGGCATTTAAAGTGCCCTAAAACATTAACACTAAGTGTGTGCTTTGTTTATAAGTAAGGAAATGGTAGGAAATGTTTTATATGCTTTATTACATACTCGTTCTCCTCCCTTCTGTGTGTTATGCAAAAGCTGCTGCACTGGCCTAAGCACACATAATGTCCAGATTAACTCTTGTACATTCACCTACTCAGTGACACCCTGCAGCTCAAAAGAGCTTATTATAAGAGTGATTTAGAACATGTACTGAGGAGACCTACGGAAGGTAGACTGTGTATATTGATTCGATGCTTTTTGTAAGTTATTGGTTACATTTTCACTTTCACTATTTTTTCCAGTAATTAACTATTGTTAAGCGACAATAACAAGAATTGTGAATTAAGTTATTGCTTTAATAGGGGGTAACAATAATATCTGTAGGGTTACATAACAGCAGATCAATGGTATTAAAAATCATAGGTCACAAAAAGTCAAACCATATTAAGAACATGTGTTATGTAGTACCTTCATCGATGCACCAATATGTACATTTTATTTTGGAGAAGAAAATCGTTATGTAATTTTACCAATTGCATAATTTCTTAAATCATCCTTAAGATTTACAAAAGCAGTAAGTGCATTTCTCAAAACAGTTCGTATAAACAGCACCACGCAATGGATTATCTGCAAAAGCCTATAACTTGGAAAAATCCTTATTTCATCAAAAGTATTTATGTCAATGAACATAATGCGATCAGAATGACAAGTCCATGCGTCACTGTTCACAAACAAGATAGTCAAAATGCTTAGTCATGTTGTCAATATTACAATCAAATCTGTATGTGTACCTGCGATTTTCATGACTGAAAATTCACTAGACTGCACTTCATTTGTATGAATATAAATTTCATAAACACGAATTCACACTACACTATATGGGATATAGATAGACACTTTTACTGTTGGTCTGTCAACAAATATATAGTGGGTGCGGAAAGTATTCAGACCCCCTTACATTTTTAAAGGGTTAGTTCACCCAAATTCTGTCAATAATAACTCTCACCCTCAATTCGTCCGACACCCGTAAGACCTCCGTTCATCTTCTGAACACAAATGAAGATATTTTTGTTAAAATCCGATGGCTCAGAAAGGTTTTCATTGACACCAATGTCATTCCTATTTCAAGACCTATAAAAGGCACTAAAGACGTCGTTACAAAGCCCATCTCTCTACGTGGCTCTACAATCATTTTATGAAGCGACGAGAATAGATTTTGTGTGCACTTTTTTTCTATTTACGTTCCGAATTAATCATGAATCATTCGACTCATGACTCATTCATTTTAAAATCAGCCCATTACTATACAAGTTGTTATTTAGTTTTTTTTGCGCACAAAAACTATTCCCGTTGCTTCATAAAATGATTGTAGAGCCACTGTAGTGAGATGGACTTTGTTGTTTTTAGTGCCTTTATGGGTCTTGAGAGATGAAATGACATTGGTGTCAATGAAAACCTTTCTGAGCCATCGGATTTCAACAAAAATATCTTCATTTGTGTTCCAAAGATGAACGGAGGTCTTACAGGTGTCGAACGATATTAGGGTAAGTAATTATTGACAGAATTTTAATTTTTGGTTGAACTAACCCTTTAACTCTTTGTTATATTGCACCCATTTGCTAAAATAATTTATGCTATTTTTTTTTCAATGTACACACAACACCCTAGCCTAGAAATCTAGACGCACCCTAGCGGCAGCAAATTTAATTTGCCCGCAAGTGTGGTCTAGCAACTCTCAATTCCTATCTGAGCTGTATTCCTCAGAATCTGGATGGCCCAATCACATCGTGTATAGAGTCGGCGGGCGGGGCCATAATGACGACGGCCGAGTTGCGTTTGCGTGCTTCTAGTAAACACAGAAACTGGCGAACGGCGGCGGTCTTTCGAATCAGCTCTGCCCGCGCCTCCGGAAGATTTGGAGTTAAGCTTTTCTCTGAGAAAAGAACAAAGAGCGGCACTGAAGTCATTCTTAAAAAGGGAAGATGTGTTCGGAGTTTAGCCGACCGGATACGGCGAATGTTTAATCAGTCAGCTAGCTCTGCTTCACCTTCGTTGCTCTGGTTGGTGTAGCGCTATCCTATCGCGTGCAGAGGGAGTTTGAAAGACAACTGTTTATCCCGCCCCTCGGACTGAGCCCTGTCTATGGTGAGTTTCCAGACCAAACATCTTGATATGGGTCTGGCTTGTCAGGCTAACAACACCCAATATTAGCAGAAAAACACAGAATTGTTGATTTTTTTTTTGCTCTTTTATTAAAAACGAAAAACTGAAATATCACATGGCCCGAAGTATTCAGACCCTTTGCTGTGACACTCATATATTTAACTGGTGCTGTCCATGTCTTCTGATCATCCTTGAGATGGTTCTACACCTTCATTTGAGTTCAGCTGTTTTTGATTATACTGATTGGACTTGATTAGGAAAGCCACATACCTGTCTATTTAAAACCATACAGCTCACAGTGCATGTCAGAGCAAATGAGAATCATGAGGTCACAGGAACTGCCTGAAGAGCTCAGAGACAGAATTGTGGCAAGGCACAGATCTGGACATGGTTACTTTTTTTTTCTGCAGCACTTAAATGGAAGACATTTGGGACAACCAGAACCCTTCTTAGAGCTGGCCGTCCGGGCAAACTGAGCTATCGGTTGAGAAGAGCCTTGGTAAGAGAGGTAAAGAAGAACCCAAAGATCACTGTGGATCAGCTCCAGAGATGCAGTCGGAAGATGGGAGAAAGTTGTAAAAAAACAACCATCATTGCTGCCCTCCACCAGTCTGGGCTTTGTGGCAGAGTGGCCCGACGGAAACCTCTGCTCATTGCAAGATGGTGAGAAATAAGATGATCTGGTCTGATGAGACCAAGATAGAACTTTTTGGCCTAAATTCTAAGCGGGATGTGTGGAGAAACCAGGCACTGCTCATCACCTGTCAAATACAGTCCCAACAGTAAAGCATGGTGGTGGCAGCATCATGCTGTGAGGGTGTTTTTCAGCTGCAGGGACAGGAAGACTGGTTGCAATCGAGAGAAAGATGAATGTGGTCAAGTACAGGGATATCCTGGATGAAAACCTTCTCCAGAGTGCTCAAAACCTCAGACTGGGCCAAAGATTCACTTTCCTACAAGACAATGACCCTAAGCACACCGCTAAAATAACGAAGGAGTGGCTTCACAACAACTCCATGACTGTTCTTGAATGGCCCAGTCAGAGCTCTGACTTAAACCAAATTGAGCATCTCTGGAGAGACCTGAAAATGGCTGTCCACCAACCTTTACCATCTAACCTGACAGAACTTGAGAGGATCTGCAAGGAGGAATGGCAGAATGGCCCAAATCCAGGTGTGAAAACTTGGTGCATCCTTCCCAAAAAGCCTCATGGCTGTATTAGATCAAAAGGGTGCTTCTACTAAATACTGAGCAAAGAGTCTGAATACTTAGGACCATGTGATAATTTAGTTTTTCTTTTTTTAATAAATCTACAAAAATGTAAACAATTCTGTGTTTTTCTGTCAATATGGGGTGCTGTGTGTACATTCATGAGAAAAATCTTAAATGATTTTAGCAAATGGCTGCACTATAAAAAAAAAGAGTTAAAAAGTTATATATATATATATATATATATATATATATATATATATATATATATATATATATATATATATATATATATATATATATATATATTGATATATATATATTGATATATATATATATATATATATATATATATATATATATATATATATATATATATATATATATATATATATATATATATATATATATATATTGATATATATACTGTAAACAATATTGCAGTACATATTGGAACTGAACATACAACATCCAGACGTTCCTCTCTGTCTGGCCACATAATTTCATCTACATCACAGCGAATATCAATGCAGTGAGGAAAGTATCTCCTCTAGTGGCGAATCCACCCTCTGCAGGACTGCTGTAATCACATGCTGCGTCCATGGCCGCTAGCAGGGTATGTGGATGCCGGTCATACCTTCCACCTCCAGGAAGAGAAAATCTCATTTACAGTTTTTCTCAATCGATTTGACACATTTCTCCAAATTAATGTAGTTGCTCTCAAAACTATTACCACAGCAAACTAAACACACTCTAATGTTGGCAAAACAGTTCACTGCATAATGAAGCACTGCAGTTTATTCTATTAATGCATTTATCAAAAATAAATACTAACATTAAAACAACAAGTGTGTTCTCTGTTGGTTTAATTTTAAAAATCAGCTGTAGATACACAAATACATGAATGAAAATACACATTTTTCATGTTCTTTAATTGTGTTCTTCAAAGTTCTTTAATGACGAGTTTAGTTGTTTACACTGTAAAAAAATTAATAAATCAGGTCTCCAATTTAAAATTTTCCACTGATTGATCACATCTAAATTTTTCAGTTGGCCAAATTGAATTTCTGTGGATTAAATTGCATCAATTCACAGAGTTTTGTTTGTTGTGTTTTGAAAATAGTACAAAAATGCTTGTGATCTTTGTAAAGACCAATGAAAAAGCTGCAAATATTTTTCCTGATATATTAAAGATTTGTTTGGCTGTATGAACTGCTGTGATAACATTAGGGAATTTTGTGCACAGTGTTTTGAGAAAATTATGCTTTTGATTTGTAATTTGTATGAAATGAAGGAGAATTTACTATCTGTTAAGGACAATTACAAAGTGGACAGATCACTGTGTTAAATGTTTTGAGAGCAGTTACCTGAGTTTGGAGAAATGTACCAAATCGATTGAGAAAAACTGTATTGGATTTACGAATGGTGAGTAGGGAGGGAGATATTCCACCAGCATCCTATCAAACAACTGCAAACTACTGCCTGTTTTGACAGCTAGTTCCACATTTTTGTATGCAATGACTCTTAAAGCAATGAAATGAAGACTATTAGTTTTATATGGAATGACTATTCAGCATTCACAAGTGTAGTTCATTTGGACTGACATGAAATAAGCAAATGATAAAGTTATAAAACAGCAGAGAGTTGTATGAAAGCAATTGATGCATGTCCAAAAGCATTTGCAGTTTGTTGGAAGGAATGAGAAACGTCTCAGGTTACGTATGTAACCATGGTTCCCTGAGAGGGAACGAGACGCTGCGTCGAAACGCTAGGGGACGCCTCTGCGTGCCATGTCATGAAGCACTTGTGTAATCAGTCCAATAGCGGGACGATACGTCACGGGCGGGTGACGTCATCGACCAGGAAGCTATAAAGCATGCCCGGACCAAACAGTCACTAGCTTCTGAAAAAGTCGAACAAATCGATCACAGGCATGCCGGGAGTATGGCATCTCGACGCAGCGTCTCGTTCCCTCTCAGGGAACCATGGTTACATACGTAACCTGAGACGTTCCCTATCTCGAGGGAACTTCGAGCTGCGTCGAAACGCTAGGGGACCTCAATACCCACGCCGCCAGAGTCCCAAATGTCTGTTTGTGTGATTTAACCCAGAAACACCCGGAACCCCGGAGTAGAGGCTACGTCCAGATTGTAAAACCTCACAAATGTATGCGGAGAGGACCACCCAGCCGCATCACAAACCTCTGAAACTCCCGAAATAAGAGCCATAGAGGCAGCCATACTCCTAGTAGAGTGGGCGCGGACCCTCATAGGTGAAGGATGTCCGACCGACTCATAAGCGAGCGAGATAGCCTCGACTATCCACTTGCTAAGCGTCTGCTTTGAAGCCGATTTTCCCTTATTCGAGGACCCAAAACATACGAACAACTGTTCTGATTTTCGCCACAGGGCAGCTCTGTGGACATATGCATCTAGGGCCCTGACCGGACATAGCAGATTTAGCTTCTCTTGGTCTTGACTAGTGAACGGAGGCGGACAGAAAGCCTGCAGCATTACTGGTCCCGGCACGTTGGTCGGGACTTTAGGAACATATCCTTCCCTCGGGAAGAGAAATGCTTTCCCCATTCCTGGTGCAAATTCAAGGCAGGAAGGTGCTACTGATAGAGCCTGTAGGTCTCCTACTCTTTTCAGTGATGAAATCGCTAGGAGAAACACTGTTTTAAGTGTGAGGAACTTTTCTGACACTTCCTCTAACGGCTCGAAGGGAGCCAACATAAGGCCTTCCAGCACTATGGCCAGGTCCCAAGTCGGCACCCTGGAGCGTGCCGCAGGTCTGAGCCTCAAGGTACCACGGAGGAAACGCGTGACCCACGGGTGTCTCCCTAATGATGCGTTATCTAATGGATTATGATATGCAGATATCGCCGACACATACACTTTCAGAGTCGACGGGGATAACCCTGCGGAGAATTTTTCTTGCAAGAACTCGAGAACTGAACCGACCGGGCAGTTAACAGGGTCCAACGTCTGGTGCGTACACCAGGCGACAAAAACTCTCCATTTGAGTGCGTAAAGTCTCCTTGTGGATGGTGCTCTGGAGTGCAACATGGTCTCTATCACCTCAGTCGATAGACCCGTGTTTATGAACTGGGCCCCCTCAGGGGCCAAGCCCACAGTTTCCACAGTTCCGGGCGCGGGTGCAGTACTGACCCCCCGGCCTGTGAAAGAAGATCCCTCCTGACTGGGATTTCCCAGGGAGGACCCTCTAGGAGAGACATGATGTCTGAGAGCCATACTCGGCCCGGCCAGAACGGGGCTACCAATAAGAGCTGAACCCCGTCCCGGCGGACTCTCTCCAGCACTCCTGGGAGCAACGCCAGAGGGGGAAAGGCGTACAGACGCAGCCTCGGCCACGTCTGTACCATTGCGTCCAGCCCCAGTGGGGCTGGATGTGTGAGGGAAAAGAATGCTGGACAGTGTGTCGTCTCTCGAGACGCAAACAGATCCACCTGGGCTCGCCCAAAGCGGATCCACAGCTCCTCCACCACCTCGGGGTGGAGCCTCCATTCCCCCGGCACCACTCCCTGCCTCGACAGGGAGTCTGCCGCTACATTCAGGACCCCCGGGATGTACATCGCCCTTAGCGAGAGCATCTTGCCTTGGGCCCATATTAGAATGTGATGCGTGAGCTTCCACAGCCGACGCGATCTCAATCCCCCCTGGTGATTTATATACGAGACCACCGAAGTGTTGTCTGACCGAACTAACACATGGCGGCCCCGTAGGTCTGGGAGGAAGTGTTTGAGTGCTTGAAACACAGCCATCAGCTCCAGCTGGTTTATGTGCCAGGAGAGCTGATGGCCCCTCCACAGACCTTGGGCCGAGCGGCCACTCATGACCGCTCCCCAGCCAGTTAGGGAGGCATCCGTCGTTAGCATTACGCGACGACAAGGAGCCCCCAGAACTGGACCTTGGGAAAGGAACCAAGGATCTTTCCACTTCACCAAGGCACGTAGGCAGCGCCGCGTGACCTTGATTAGGCGAAAAGGGTTTCCCCTCGGGGAGAACCCCTTGGTCCTGAGCCACCACTGCAAGGGTCTCATGTACAGCAGGCCAAAAGGTATCACGTTGGACGCTGCTGCCATCAAACCCAACACTCTTTGAAAGTGTTTGACAGTGAGTGACTGGCCTAGCTTTATCTGGCTGACGGTATTCAGGATCGTTTTTACCCTGGGCGGAGATAGCCGAGCCGACATCGTTCTCGTGTCCCAAACTACCCCCAGAAAAGTAATGCTCTGCTGTGGCGCCAACATACTTTTCTTTTCGTTCAACCTTAGCCCCAACACCTTCATGTGGGCGAGAACAGCATCTCGATGCTGAACCGCCAGTTGTTTTGACTGTGCTAACACTAGCCAATCGTCGATGTAATTTAGCACGCGGATGCCCTGGAGTCGCAGCGGAGCCAGAGCTGCATCCACGCACTTCGTGAAAGTGCGGGGCGATAAAGCTAGACCGAATGGCAGCACTCGATATTGGTACGCTTTTCCCCCAAAAGCGAACCTGAGGAACTGTCTGTGCTGCGGAAGGATGGAGATGTGGAAGTACGCATCTTTTAAATCTATCGTGACGCACCAGTCCTCGGACCTGATGTGACACACGATCTGTTTTATCGTGAGCATTTTGAATTTTAATCTTTTTACTGCTCTGTTTAGATGACGCAGATCTAAGATAGGCCTTAACCCCCCATCCTTCTTTGGAACTATGAAGTACCGGCTGTAAAACCCCGACTCTCTGCAGTGGGGAGGGACCCGTTCTATAGCCTCTTTTCGCAGAAGAGTCTGTACCTCTTGTTCCATTACCAGAGCCTGCTCGGGGCTTACTACCGTGGTAGTAACCCCGTTGAACACGGGCGGGTGTAACCCGAATTGAATTCTGTACCCTTTTTCTATTGTACGCAGGACCCATTCTGAGACATTCGGCAGAAGTTTCCACGCTGCCAGAAAATCTACTAAGGGAACCAGCCTCTCGAGGCTGGTCTCTGGATTTTCCTGTGTGGTCAGCCCGGTGTCCTGTAACGGATAACCGGCAGGTAGCAACCGAACTGACCGCCCAGGGGCCCTCCCGAGAGGGCGCGAACATCCCCAAGCCGCTACGTTTCCGGGCGGACATGGAGATATGCGTTCGCCGGGGACCGCCGTGCCCTGAAGCACCAATGGTGGCAGGGTTGGCAGACCGGCCCCCCGATGGCACCGGGAAAGAGCGGGCGCCTCGGCGAGCCGCACTTTCCCGGAGGGGACTGCCATCGGAAGCCCTGCGCTCTTGGCGTCAGGACTTCTTAGCCGAGGCCTTCCTAGCGATAAGGACGGTCCTCAGATCCGTCCTACCGCGGGAAGGTCCCGGCTGAGCGCGTCGCCCGGTCCCCCGTTCTCTCTGCGGGGGGGCCCGAGCGGCCACGCTCTGTTTTTGTTGCGCTCGATGCGCTGCGGAGGAGGACGTACTCGGCTGGGGCTGCCCCCGCCCGGCAGCCCCTGGGGGATATGATTTGCGGGGGAGAAATTTTTGAAATGCCGCCGCCTGCTTCCTGGCCTCCTGGTAACGGTCGACGACTGTTGTTACAGCGTCACCAAAGAGGCCAGTAGGCGAGACGGGCGAATCCATAAGGAACTTTTTGTCACGTTCTTTAATATCTGATAAATTTAACCATAAATGTCTCTCCGTGGCCACCAGGGCTGCCATAGAGCGGCCGATGGATCTGGCCGTCTCCCTGGTGGCACGAAGAGACAAATCTGCCGCCCGCCTAATTTCGGCGATCGTTTCTCTCCCCACTTCCTCTGTTTCTTCATTAATATCCCCCAACAGATCAGCTTGATATGCTTGCAGGACGGCCACCGTATGTAAACAGGCGGCCGCCTGCCCTGCTGCCGAGTACGCCCTGCCCACCAGCGCTGATGTTGTTCTCACGGGCTTGGTGGGCAGCTGCGGGGCTTGCAGCGACGATGCCGACTCGGGGGAGAGATAGCTCGCGAGCGTCTCTTCCACCCGCGGCATCGCCGCATAACCATGAGCCTTCAACCCGTTTATATTGGAATATTCAGATGTGGACGGGTTAAAGACTCTGGCTGATGCTGGTCTAGCCCAGGACCTCGACACCTCGGTGTGGAGGTCCGGGAAAAATGGCAAGCTCCGCCTAGGAGGTTGTGTATATGACGGTAAAAATCTCTCGTCTAGCCTGCTTGTATGTTTGTGTGACTCAGAGCGCTCGGCCGGCCAGTCTAAACTTAATCTGGCAACGGCGCGAGTGACAACCTCCATAAGCTCCTCCTGTGCGTGTGTGTGTAATGGTGGAAGTAACTCGTCAGTTTCATTTATGCTTACAACATCCAGTTCCTCGGAACTGGAGTGCTGCAGCTGATCTTGTGCCTCAGCGCGAGCGGAAGAAACCGCAGAGCGTGCTTCCAACTCGCGAGCTGAGGCTTGAGATCCAGCGGGTAAGGGCAGAGATAGGGGATCACCCGTCTCTAACCCCGCCACTAGATCTAACTGCGATCCCCAAGACGCGAGCCTTCGCTGTGCCTCGGCAGCAGCGGGACCCGAGCCCTGAGGACCGCGAGCCAAAGCACTCTCCTCGAAGAGTGCCCGGCGTGATCTTAATGTACGCATTGGGAGACTCTCGCAATGCTCACAGCCAACCCCCTCGAGAGCTGACTGGGCATGCTCGAGCCCCAAACACATTACACACAGGTCGTGTGGATCCCCACCCGTGATGTAACGAGGGCAGGGAGTGACACATCGCCTGAACTGACTCGACATTCTTTTTCGTTTTCTTTGACACACACACAATAAATGGACATACAATATCACACAGAGCGCTTTGTGAAGACACAGAAGCTAGTGACTGTTTGGTCCGGGCATGCTTTATAGCTTCCTGGTCGATGACGTCACCCGCCCATGACGTATCGTCCCGCTATTGGACTGATTACACAAGTGCTTCATGACATGGCACGCAGAGGCGTCCCCTAGCGTTTCGACGCAGCTCGAAGTTCCCTCGAGATAGGGAACTGCTACTATGATGTGCACAAATAACTAAATATTTTGGAGGTTGCACTAACTGTTGTGCAAATGTAAATAGTGATGTGAAAAATGCACAAAAGCGACTGAGAAAAACTGTAATCAGAAACATGTCTACATTCTTGGTCTCCTCTCTTCTGCTGTTTTTCCTCTGTACCCTTACTCCTCTTCCCAGCTGTTGACCCTGTTTTTTTTTTGTTCCATTGTCAGAATTTGTAGCACTGTGTTGTGTTCGTTCTATATATGCATGCCAAATGAAGCTTACTGAGATTCATCTCAGAGAACTATTAAAGAACTGGTTGATCATTGGTTGATCTAGTCCTTTACATTTCTCTTCGTTATTGAAATTGAAAATTCTCATGCTCAATTCATCAATTCAGAACATATTTACAAAACAAAAAGTCTAATAGAAATGTATAGAAAATACTCTTGACGCATTAGGGCAACTAGTTCCACCATTTTGCATGTAATAACTTGTGCAAGGAACTAATGCAGATGTGTTGAGGGGTAAGGTATTCAACAGAGAACCAGTATAATACATTTTGATAAACATGACATAAGCAATTGAAAATGTAGAAAACAACAGCCAAATGTACATAATCAATTAAAGGACCGAACCAAAGCTTTTGCAACTTGCTCACAACAATGAGAAATTGCTTTTATGATGTGCACAAGTGACTATAGATTATGTGGAAGTTGAACAAGTAGTTTTGAGAATTTCAGTTGTGATCTGAGAAATACACCAACGCGACTGACAAAAACTGTAATATAGAGTAATGTATATGTGTAATAACTATATGGTTGGTTGTCAAAAAGTGTTTCAAGTGTTTCATAATTGTCGTACTGTTTAAATATAGCTACAACATATTTTTTTTTATAAATAGACAGGCAGGTTCTATTGTGACAGCCTATTTAGTTTATTGTCTAGCTACTATTGAAGCATGTTATGTGTTCTGGGCAATAACTATGGAAATTTTGAACAAGGTCTGTGTCCACACTAAATTAAATAAAACTGAAAAAAAAAAGAAAAAAAAAAAAATATATATATATATATATATATATATATATATAAAAAATAAGCAGAGCCTGAGAAATATTCACTGGAATAAAAAGTGTGACGATTAACTGCCATCTCCCCTACAGTGAACAAAACCTTACAGACTCCTTCATTTTTTTTATGATTTTCATTCTTCATTTGATTGAATGGAGCCTGAATCTGTTGGCCAGACTTGAGCCTTTTTGAAATAAGTTCTGTGTTTCAGTGCAAACAAATCTTGACATAAATGACGGACCCCATTAGAGCTGCTATTGAAATGCAGATAACACTGATGGGACTTATGGGTCTCCTCACAATACACAGCAATGGTGGAGAAATTCCTCATCATGACGTCAAATAAACAATAGCCAATTAAACAAGAAAGCCTTTTGTCACAAAGTGGTCTACTGAAATGCTTAGTTAGTCTCGATAAATTAAAGGAAAAGGTTGGGATTTCTATTTTACTTTCCACAATTTGTCCCTCTAAGTATTCTGATTTATAAAGCTGAAATAATGTCCTATGGCGCTGTCTGTCGCACTGTAGATGTGGTGGAATATAGCTACATGGCGCCCTCTTGTGTCCTTATTGATTTATATAAATGTTCGCACGTGTTTTGTTGTTCTGTCATGGTGGAGCCTTTACACTGTTTCGAATGTTTTGTTTCACTGTGATAATAATTTCTGTTCTCTAAACCGATGTCTAGCAGACACAGCATGCCATTTTTTAGGTTTTACTTGTGGGTGACTGATTATGGCAAGCCTATACGGCAAAAACACTTTCCATTAAGGGGATAGTTCACCCTAACATTTTGTAATCATTTACTCACCCACCCTCATGTTGTTCCAAACCTGTACAAGTTTTGTTCTTATATTGAACACAAAAGAAGATATTTTAAATAATGTTGGTAACCAGAAAGTTGACAGTAGCCTACTAAGCTAAGGCAGAGATGGGTCTTGTACAAGTTGCCCACTTGGGTCCCACCTATAGTGGCAAGTGCATCCTATATGAAATCCATCTGGGATACATTTCCAGATAACAATGAAACTTCGCACTTAAAGGGATTGTTCACCCAAAAACCGAAAAGGTGATGTTTATCTGCTTACATCCTTACATCTGCTTATCATCCTTTTAAAATCTTAATTTGTGTTCTACTGAAACAAACACACCTACATCTTGGATACCCTGTGGGTAAGCAAAAAAACATCACATTTTCATTTTTGGGTGAACTTTAAGGGATACTACAAGCCATCGTTTTCTACAAGCTTTCACGTGCGTTTCAAATGCATTTAAAGAATATTCACTTGAAAAATGAACATTTCCTGATATTTGACTCACCCCATCTCATCCACGATGTTCATGTCTTTCTTTCTTCAGTCGAAAAGATTAAGTTTTTTGAGGAAAACGTTTCAGGGTTTTTCTCCTCATCACAGATTCCATGGCAACCAAAATGTTGAAGGTCCGGAAGTAGCCTACCGCCCCGTGTTTACAAAGCGTAAATGAAAAGACGAATACAAACGGCCTTTAGCAACAACAACAACAACAAACAAACAAAGGGGGGGGGGGGGGGGGTGCAAAACAACGATGTCGGACGATTTTGAAGTTGAAGATGTAGTGTTTTGGTAAAGGGCGATTGTTTCGCTAGATAAGACCCTATTCCTGAGATCAAGCCTCTGAAGCCTTTCAGAGCCCTTTGAAACTCCATTGACCTTCAAAATTTTGGTTGCCATGATGTGGTGAAGAGAAAAATCCTGGAGAGTTTTCCTAAAAAAATATAATTTCATTTTGACTAAACACAGAAAGACATGAACAGATGAGTAAAATGTCAGGATATTTTCGTTTTGAAGTGAACTAATCTTATTTAACACGATCGCACGTCCTTTTAAGAGTCGCTGTCCGATTGCCAAGTGCTGAAAAGTCACCTAGGCTCGCAGTTGTAGCACACGCTTCTGTATCAAAACGTTTAGCCTTATTATCATTTGCTACGAGGTCAAAAATCTATAAAGCACACAGGCTAGGTGGAGACAAAAATTGCTGAATAAAAAAAAAGAGGCAACTAATGTTATTTTAGAGGAGGTGGAGCTAAAAAAAAACGTAATTTTCACCAGGTTTAATGGCATACGTATAAACGAAAAAACTAAAAAATCTGGGGAAATATTGCTATAAAATTAACTGCAAGCAGGGGCATAAAAAAAGATCAGGGCAGGAGGTCAGGAAGAAGTGGACGGACTTTGCAAGCCTGGTATACACAGAGGTCAACAATTAATAAAACAGGCGGTGCAACAAATGACTCCCCCCTTCTTACACCGGAAGAAGAAAAGGAGCTTTCAATACTTGCCTTCAGATGGGATTTGTGGGTAGAGTAGGGATGCCTGAACCTGAACCAGGTCCATCATGCTCATGTAACCCCTACTGTTCGGAACGGGACTCCAACCTGGGTCCGCCGGCATTAGAGTCAGACGCTCTAATAAGGGCTGCAACCTCTAGCATCAGTCACTAGAACTAATCTCTTGAGGTCAGAGGAGTGAGGTTTACTCGCACAGCAACTACTACTAACTGGCCCCTGTTACACTCACAGGAGCAATCAGGTTCACCTAACTCTCAGTCCTCCCAACAGCCATGCTTGAGCAATTGTTAGTCCACCTCAGCGCTTTGAGAATGTCTGTGGTTGTAGTCAGTACTTAGAGCAGCTGAAGAGGGATGTCCCAGAAGACATCAGAAACTGTCTTAAAGATGCCAATAAGAGGGACATCAACTTTCAGCAGGAGCTCACAGACCGCAAGAAGGCCAAGCTGGAGAAGATAGAAGATAGGAGACTGGCAGAGAGAGAGGATGAGGTTTGCGAGGCCCTCCATTTTGGTGTCAATTATCTTGCCAGATGATTCAGGTAATATTGTTTAATGTTGGTTAATCATGACTAATTATGTGTTTTAATAATCTCTTGTGCAAGATGAAATATTCTTTTGTAGTTATGACTCATCCCATTGTGCAATGTATTTTGCAAATCCTGACAAACAACAAACTCAAACAAATGTTGAACCATTCAAAAACTAAGGCTCTATGAAAAACTACAGTAGGATTGCACTTTTTCATTCCTAAATTTGTGTTCATGTAGTTTTTTATTTTATTTCTTTATTCATTAATATTTCTTTTTTTTAATTAATTTAATCAAACAAACAAAAAAGTTTATTTTTTATAAAGAAACATACAAAATGAAGGTGTGATTCGCCGGTTGTCCTGCAGGTGACCTCATAACTCTGTCACTTTACGATGCACTTTAGGATTTACAATCACTCCAGAGCACTCGTAGTTCTATGAAGATTTTCAAGTACTACTTAAGTTACGATGGTTTTGGGTTTTGGGTAAGTCTAAGATGATTCGTGCGATCGTTTTTACGAACTACTTAGACTTACGATGCTGTTGGGAAACGCAGTCCAAGGCAATTCACATGGGGCCATGATGGAAACCATGGAAAAACCTGAGCCCCCCACATCATGGCCCCCACATAAAGTTTGATCTGGGTCAAACCGAGATGGGTCTTTTCGTCTTTATATAAAACATTATTATTATTATTATTATTATTATTATTATTATTATTATTATTATTATTAAATTACTATTTTAATACTGAATTTGAAATTTACTGTTTTAAAATTAGTGTTTTATCCTATCCACATCCTATTATTTTTAATTAATAATAGGCAATAGCCTAGCACAGAGTGCTTACGCATTTCCCCAAGCGTCGTAAGCATATAATATTAATAATAGTAATAATAATAATAATAATAATAATAATAATAATAATAATAATAATAATAATGACATTTTGAATTTTTTTTTTAATTAAAAAAATTGCTTTGTGTCGGCCTACTACCCAAAATGAGGTTATACTACTTTAGTACGCTTAAAAAAACACAAAGAATAACCCTATAACAGATCAGATTTTTAAAAACAATTTTAATGTATTATCACAAGCAAAATACATTAGAACCAAATGATCAACAGAGGCAAAAAAAGAAGTAGCCTACACAGACTGGTGATCAGTCCTCTCGTGCTGAAGTGGACCGTACGGGGGGGAGGGGGATATGTTTTGATGTTCTGACCTACACCAACAGTCACTATCGTAAATAAATATCGAAATATCAAAGCGTTTTATATTACACGGGCTAAGTGTGATGCTCGATTAGCCTACATGAGTGTAGCGAACACGTTTTTAATTCTTACCATTTGTTCTCGTAGCCTAAAAGTCTTTTCTCCGACATTACGTTACTTTTGCCTTCTCTTTTGCTGACTTCTAATGTTTGGGAGTTGAGGTAAAGCTGAGTTAAAGCAGCTGATATTAATTAATTAATTATAGCCATGTTATTTATTATCCATAAGATGCGCTCAATTGTTTTCTTATTTTAAAGTGATCAACACTAACAGTCCTCCAAATGTTATGCCGAAATCATTTTCAGTCGAGTACGGGGTGTGATTGCAATTGTCTACTGAAATCCGTTGCGCTTTTGAATAGGCTAACCTCGTGCATTCTGCGCGCGCACTCATGATATGCAAATAAAAAAAAGTCAGTTATAGTGATTATTGATATTATTCAGGTTGTTTAAACTATTGATATTGTTAACGCAACTTAAATGTGACGCAGACACGGCACCGAAGGGTCCTGGCGGTTGCAGGTTGTGGCTGTGGTAGAGGGTGGGAGGAGATCCGGGCCAGTAGGAGAACCCTGAAGGACCAACACCCGGAGCAACCAGATTGAGTTTGGAAATGCCTGAAAACTGGATGGGAGCGAAGTTGCTCTGGAACTTATAAATCGCTTGTTCGGTTGTAGAGGGCTGGCACACTTGCGCCAAGCCGTTAAAGTCAAATTTGTACGCGTAGCGCTTTCCGTGCACCTTGGTCATGATGTTTTTGTCGTAGTAATACCGCAGAGCTCGGCTCAGTTTGTCATAGTTCATGTTCGGTTTGCTCTTGCGTTCCCCCCACCGCCTGGCCACCTCGTCCGGGTCTATGAGTTTAAACTCTCCATTGGTCCCCTCCCAGGCGATGCATGTCATATTGGCGCTGTCAGACAGCAGCTCCAGGAGAAACTGCCATAGCTGGATTTGTCCACTTCCTATAAAATGGACGGAAAATACGCTTACATGTAGCCTAGGGCAAACAAGGAGAAAGACCTTTTTATCAATGTTCTGTGAAGTGTGAATAAATAGAGGACACTCTTGAAAACAAAAGTTCACTCTTCTAAAAACATGTTTTATTTTATAGAGTTATTGATTTGGTTATAGGGTAATTTGGTATATATTTAATTATAGATTCTTTTGTGAATCGTTTTTTTTTTTACTGCAGTCTTAAAAATAAAGGTTCTTTATAGGCATGCGTGGTTTAGTGAAGAACCTTTAAACATCACTGGAATCTTTCTGTTTAGAAGTTCTTTGTAGTGTAAAAATGTATTTTAGAATATTAAAATGTTATTCACATTAAGAAAAAAATTCTAAAAGGTGTCGGAAAGGATTTTTGGGAGCCTACCAATTGAGTAGGCTACTTTATTTGTATTTAATGATTTATTTATAGGCTTATTTATTAAAGCAATGTGTATCTAACATTTTGCGTAATGCACGTAATACATTTTAAGTATGCAAGATTTTGTTTTGTTTTTGCAAAAAATTGAGAAAATTCGCCTGTCAACAGTTCATCGCAGAACTCACCTTTTTGCACGCCTGTGTTGATGGGGGTCCAAGAAGAGCTTTTGCTTTCCTTCAGAAGATTTTCTGTGGGGTCTGGAAGAAAACGTTTAAAAAAGACGTCTGGCAATTAGAATTCATATTCTAAATGTACTGTGGACATTTTGGAGTAACAGGAGTAAAAACGCAACAGATGCATGACACATTTCCCCCTGTTTGTGTATAGGGCTATTTGTAATAATTTTAGAGAAAATAACACGTCATCTATAAATAACAATTCTCAATAAAAGAGGTTAAACAGTATGAGTATCGTCGTGTTGCTGCTCGATGTATTTGCCCAGACTTCAGCGCTGAGGTCAGGAAACGCGTCCAGGAAAAAGGATATCCGATTTCCGACAAAAGAGGACATGCGTTCCAGATGGAGAAGTCAGAGACACCAGCGATGGTGCGCAGCATTCACCCGTAGACCCCCAGCATCGCCCTATTCTTTTCAGTCATTTCAGCAGTTTTTCTCATTTTACGCAAAAAAAAAAGACTGTGTACCTGAGAGATACATGTTAAACATAAGGCTTCCTCCGCAGTTCTGCCGCATTGTGGTGCTGGTGGTGGACGTGAAAGGGTAGGCTTTCATTGGCGCAAAGATTTTTATTAAACTTTATCTCAAAACTGTGATCTGGAATAAATGTGAGACAGATTGAAGTTTCCAGGCAACTGTCACAAGCCCCATCTCTGAGACAATATTCAGACAGCAATTTCCTTCGGTGCATTGGTTTAATTAAAAGAGCAATTTACCTCTGTCATCCCTCCCCGTCTCCACAATAAAAGGGAACCGATAGAAATTCGGCCTTATCAATCCACCATCAAGGTTTAATAAAGTTTCTGCGTTAAGATCAGAGTTTCTATGGAGAATTGAAGTGTTTGACATGGAAACCGGTTCAGATCCTCTTTCTTTTCCGCCTTTTTACCTCTTTGCAAACAGAAAGGCCTGTTCCATGTTGGTTGAGAATATTTACCTTTTAACCATGCCTCAGTGCGTAATGGTAAACAAGAACATTTCATCCCAAACGTATGTTGCTTTAATACGCAATAGATGCTTTTGTAAACCCTGTGCCCTGCCTCATGATAGGTTCAGTTATACTGTTACATAATGCATCGGTTTTTTATAAACAAAAATGTATTTATTTTTTATTTTTTATTGAATATAAACATGACACAACATTCTGTTCTCACTCTTAGAAGAGAAGGTGTTTAAGGCTTTTCTTAAACGCTTCATTTACTGTAGGTTTCCATTATTTTATTGATTACTTTCAATGAATTTTGGTTAATTCATTTTTTTCATATGTTAAAAAGCTTTATCACTTCAATCATGCAGTGATTTTCTACTTTTATAGAACCTTTCTGGCATAAAGGTTTCTTTAAATGAGTCAAGCAGCTTAGAACCCCAGTAAACCTTTGCGTAATAGGCTATTTTTGAAGAATATCAGCTCATATGGGTAAATTTATCTTTTATCATGACACCTTTTTATCCCTTGAATTCCATGTACCCTTTTTTACAAAACTTCACTTAAAAAATAACAATATAAATGTAGATAGATTTCATTTGGTTGTTTAACTGTGTTTAAAAACATCAAAAACGATCAGGTTCACCATTTATTAGACAATAATCCCATACGACACTCTTGGACCAATCAAGTGACAAAAACTGCAGACAAAGAAGGTACATGCTTTATTATCTTTTATTTAAAAAAATGTTTATGTATGTCGAGCAAACATGTTAATGCTGTCTATCTATATAGGGCTGTGTGTTTTTTGTTGTTTATTAACTGAAATGGGTATAGGCCTACATAAGAGCTCAGATGCAAAAGCCTCTAAAAGCCCCTCAGTCAAAAATGAGACAATAATACTGAGTGAATGCTCTCCGCATATAATAGGCCTATACTAGGCCTACGTTCATAAAATACTTTCACTTCAAAAACAGCCTCAGCCCATTCAGAAGTAGCCTACCGGTACTTAGGTATAGAAACCTATATAGGAGCCTGACAAAAATGCTAATTTTAAAGCAAACCGTCTGACGGATTTAAAGGCTTTTGCATCTGAAGTCTTCATATTTGTCTGAAAGTCTCATGACCATGACTTAGGCCAGGTAGTGCTGGTGTGTGATCACACTCACTGGATTCTGTAGCTATCTTTAACCTGTAGTGGCACACACGCACACAAATAATCCCAGCAGCAACTTTAGAAGAGTAGCTATAGGTTATTAACATAAACACACATTAATGTCAGCTTGCCATCTTGGTTGTTTTTGTCGTGTCGTCTCCTGCGTCCCAGACTTGCTTTAGCTGCCTGGGTCATTAAAGAGTTCGCAGGCAACTTAAAACAAGCCTCGGATGCAAGGCAATGCTTGAGTTCGTCCACTCGACTGGACCTTCTGAATACATTCGATACATTTAAATTCAGTAGTTAAAAAAAAGTGATGTGATGTGCTAATCAAAGAAAGGGATATAGAAAATAAAAATGCAAAGAGAAAGAATTAAATCTGGAATACATTTGAAGATATGTTTATTGTTTCTAATGATAGCGGTAATGCACGATTATGTGCATATGCTGCATCCGCGGATTCTCTTGTTTAATTTAGCTGGCTGAATACATGTAAAGAATTTTTTAAGGTGTCTTTGTCACACTGTGATTATACACTTAATTACTAGCACTATATTAAGTAACTGCATGTAGCTACCTAGGGTTAGGATAAGGGTTTGGTTTGGTTTAGGGTTAGTTGAATGTACGCATAATTATAGGTTAGTAGCCATAACTGTTAAATAAAGTGTTACCAAAAATCCTCAGAATTGTATTTAAATCATTGTACTTTGTTTATCATTTTTAGTTAAAATTATTAAAATGAAATGGGGCGATGGGAGATCTGATAATTAATTTAACAGTAAATTCGATTACCACCACCGCCATAAAATCAAATGTTCATGCGGCGTTACAGTCTCCCTGGCGGGGGGTTAGTTGGAACAGCTGCACTCTTTATATTTGACTTTAATTGCAGGTCAGGAATCTGTAATATAATTCTAAACAACTTTAGAATTCATATAGCCTAGTCAAACTTTTGAATATTATATACAAGTTTGAGGAAAGTAGCCTACACAGCACAAACAACCCTGTTTTACAAAGAACATGTTGTTTAACCTTGTAATCAGATTGATTCAATACTGTTGAATACGATTGTTATCATTTTATATAAAACGTTTAGTAATTAATAAAACATTTGTACAATGCAGTTTTATGAGGTTGATTCATTGCTGTCATTTCCTTCTAGGTTATTTATAGTGCCGGTCTTTGTCCTGATTTGCTCTCTTAAAAAGTTCACACTTACCCCGTCATGTTATGTCAAGACTGCAGCCTGTCTCAGATCCAGCTGCTTTCAGCACTCTTGTCTGTCTTATAACCACTAAGAATCTGTACTACACTTTTAATCAGCTCGTAGGGGAATGTGTATTTAGTAAAGGTGTGTACGGTTGAACATTTTATTAGGAGATCCTGGACTGGGTGTGGGAGCGAGTTTTCAAACAGCAACTAGCCTACTCACCTGATTCTGTAAGTGGGTGTGTGTGTAGCCAAATACTGCAAGTCCTGAACGGTTACAACACAAACAAATAAGAGGCGGAATCACACCCGGATCCAAGTGTTACAAGTGAAATTTGATTGGAAGAATAAGAAGCCGCACTTCCTTTAGCACTGCATTAGACTTCGACTGTTTTCATCAATGAAAAACTTTATAGGCCTAGTCAAACAAGAATATGTACGACATGTATTTGAGCCACAAAGGCCAGGACCTCGGACAGCTCCGGACAAACCCAAACAGGCGACAACACGGGTTGTCAAAATATTTACATTAGATTTTTCATTACATTTTTAGATATTTAAAACATTAATGTATTTATATATATATACAATTTCCTAAAAATTAGAATTTAGAATATTACACACACACACACACACACACACACACACACACACACACACACACACACACACACACACACACACACACACACACACACACACACACACACAAACACGTTGGTCTATGTGGTTTATAGGGACTCTCCATAGGCGTAATGGTTTTTATAACGTACAAACCGTATTTTCTATGCCCCTTACACTTCCCCTGCTCCTCCCCCCTACCCATCACAGGAAACATTCTGCATTTTTACTTTCTCAAAAAAAACATAATTTAGTATGTTTTTAAAGCTATTTGAAATATGAGGAAATTTCAAATCTCAAACCATCACATTTATAGTGTAATACCAGTGTAATACCCATGTAGTTATACAAATTTGTGTCCTCATAAACCACATAAACAGGCTCACACATACATACATACATGCGTGCACACACACACACACACACACACACACACACACACACACACACACACACACACACACACACACACACACACACACACACACACACAAAATTATAAACGCAACACTTTAATTTTTGCCCCCAATTTTTCATGAGCTGAACTATCGGCAAAGGAGAAGTGCTCACTAACACAGGGTAAGAGAGATTTGTGAACAATATTTGAGAGCAATAGGCCTTTTGTGTTCAGCTCATTCATAGGGACAAAAACAAAATTGTTGTGTTTATAATTAAGATGCACAATAGTTTGGCCATAATATCAATATTGGCAGATATGTTATTTTAAATGTTAATGGCCCAATAAGAAAATGTGGCCAATATATTAAAGCCGATAAATAATGTATTATTTATTTCAGCTGAGACACTTGAGTTTAAGTTTCACCCTGATGGTTTTGAATCGATTGAAATATGATTGGAATTACTTCAAACAGGAAAATACAGGGCAACATGTGCAGTACAAGTCTGTCATATAGGCTACATAAAATTATAATGTGACCATTATAATTGTGTGCATGGGACATGGCTTTTAATGGTGAGACTTTAGTTTAGTTTTTTTGTAATCAGGCTCTCAAAAATTATGTAAGAATTTGGATTTTAGACTTATCGGCCAATATATCAGTTATCGGCTGTCAAATATAAAGAATACTTTATTTTATTATATTTATTTGTATTTTATGTTGTATAAACATATATGTAAACATAGCTGAAATCCCCCAAAACAGGTCCACAAAGTACAAATAATGAGGCACTAAATTGTACTCATGCTCTTGTTTATTAGAAATATCACAGTCTGACATCCCCCATTTAGATGGTGTAGGACATCATAAAGCAAGACTTGGTGGTGTTCAGCTGGTGTAAAACATCCTAATTGTTCAATATGACAAAGTGGCGTATTCCTCCAATGAAAGTGTAGTCTATCCCAGATATCCCAAAATTTCTGCATGATTACATTTACCTTAAAATGTGGGAGGCCTGCTCTAATTACATACAGCTTTAAAAAGCATCAGACCTGCTTGTTGTTTTTTTTACATTAAGAATTACCACTTAGCAGATCCATGATTTGAGCAGAGATGTTGTTATATAAAAAAGCAAGGAATTGCCACAAGCTCTTTTACCATAGTTTAAATAATGTCTTTATTGCCTATAGTAATGACACGGCATGACATGATGCGTACATAATGGTGTGGGGTCTTATTGCTGAATTCTGCGCATAGACTGGATCTGATTGGTGTGTGCCTGGGTGCTGTACTCGTTGTAGCATCTGTACTCTCCTTGGCGTCTGTCTCTCTCAAAGATGTACTGATATCCACGGTAACCAGGAAACTGATAGCCTACCCAGCTGGCAGAGAAAAAGGCAAATCTCATTTATTGCACCACACACCAATAAGACTGTGTGCAGGGAGCTGCCACGTTACGTAAGTGACAATATTTCTAACAAAGAAACGGAGATCAGCATACTCTGTAGACGTTTACGGATAATCAAATGTATATATTGCAGAAATTATTAAATATAGGCTAGTTGTATTAATACGGTTCTGTCAGGTGCTTCATATATAGAACCGTTAGGGATCATTTCATGGATTTAGTTTAATTATGTTTTAGTTTTTTTTAAATAAAATGTGATTAACTAAACAGCTTGTAAACACGCTTTATCACCATTTTTCCTTACATAGAACCTTTTTGGTCAAAAACCACTGTAAAAAATTGTTTAAAAAAAAAGTTACCTGGTTGCCTTAAAATTTTGAGTTAATTTAAATTAAGAATTTGAGTAAATACAATGAACATTTTTGAAGAATCGACAACCTTTATTCAAATATTATTAAAAGAGTCGCAGTAAAACATGCCAAATTGTGCTATTTTCATGATGTATACAATTTTTGATGTGGTTCATATTCAATAGTATTTTGAGTTTCTATTTATTCAACTAATTTCCTTTATTATATCAACTCAAATTTTAAATTTCAACAAACTCAAAATTTTAGAGCAACCAGGTTACTTACATTTTTAAGTTAAACCAACAAAAAATGTTTACAGTGTAGGATTCTATATAGAACTTCCATTTTCTAAGAGTGACGTTGTCAAGGGTGATGAGGTGACTTACGCCCCAGAGTTGACTTTGATTGAGGGAACTTCCTTGCTGCACCAACCCATGGCTTGGAGGGAGGGATAGTCCTCACACATCTCAAATTTACGTCCCATGAAGTCTTCACACTCATAGAGGGTAATCTTACTGTCACTGTGGTTCTGTCGGGAAAGGGTGAGTATTTAGTGAGTAATTTGATCGCGCCAGGATGATTAGGAGGATATTTGTAATGAAGTAAACCTAATGTGCCGTTTTCACAAAGAGATTGCCGAGATGATGAAAGAAGCGCTGAAGAAAGTCTTTGCAGGTTTGACATAATGAGATTAACTTACAGCACATTTAATAGGTCGGAAAGAGAGCATGTGCTCTGTTCTGTAACTGCTGTTGCCACTCCAGGCCTGGTAACAGGGGTAGTCTCCTTTCTCTAGGATAAACTGCTGGCCCTGAAACTCAGGATACTCGTACCCCACCCAGCTGAGAGAGAGACAGAATGTCACAGTCAACACAAACCATGAAGCAACATCGTTTTACATGACGGTGATCGCTGCTGATCAGGACACAAAGGCAAAAGCAAACACGATGGTGTGGACTGAATGAGCGGCTCTGTTCTTTTATCAGCTCATCTGTCATCACAGACAGCCACAACACAGTCGGCAGCTGCCAGCCACACACACGATCTGCTATCTCTGTCATTGTTCTGGTTTGTATAAATATAAAAATCAGCATTCAGACTATAGAAATACTGTTTATGACAATGAAATTGGAGGTTTTGTGGGACATTGTGCAGATGGCAAGAATAATGCAAAATGTATGTTAAGTTGCTAATAGTCACTTTAATTCTAATATAGATATTTAATAATAAAAAACAATAATAAAAATGCTAATCATTTATATATATATATATATATATATATATATATATATATATATATATATATATATATATATATATATATATATATATATACACACACAATTATTAGCATTTTTATTGTTTTGTTTTTTATTAGCATTTTTATTATTGTTTTTTTTTTATCTATCATAATATGAGGAAAATATTTCCTATGTTTAGAACATTTTAACAATGCACATATATCTGTTCAAATTTTTTGGCAAAAAAGGGCAAACTACAGCTGCAGGTTTTATTTTACTATACACAAAAATGCATACAAAAACAGAAAAAAAACATTGTAAGCATATTTTTGGTTCATACTTTGTATGACAGCTTGGCTAAAAAATATGTCGGCACAATTTTACATGTTTCATTGTGTCATCACAAACAAAATAATTGACTCAAAGCACAGCTGCTTACAAAATATTGAACAAATATTCGAATAATATTTGAATGAAGGATGAAGATGTCAATTATCCTATAGGGCGGACATCACTTTTGGCCACTAACGTCGTTCAAAAGTTTGGGGTCAGTAAGATTTTCTCATGTCTCTAAGTCTCTTATGCTTACCAAGGTAGCATTAATTTGATTTAAAAAAAATAAATAAGTAAAAACATTAATATTGTGCAATATTATTACATTAAAAAACTGTTTTATTTTTGAATATATTGCTAAATGTAATATATTCCTGTGATGGTAAATCAAAAATTTTCTTTAGTGTTCAGTGTCAAATGATCCTTTAGAAATCATTATGCTGATTTATGCTAATATGCTGAATTAATGCTTTGATGAATATTAACAGTATTTATTTGAATTAGAAATCATTATAATACTGACACTTTGGATCATTTAATGCACTCTTGGGGGATGTGCAAACACACCACACACACACAAACGTTTGTTTTTGTGACATATGGGGACATTCCATAGGCGTAATGGTTTTTATACTGTACAAATCGTATTTTCTATCCCCCTACACTGTCCCTGCCCCTAAACCTACCCATCACAGGAAGCATTCTGCATTTTTACTTTCTAAAAAAAAACTCATCCTGTATGATTTATAAGCCTTTTGAAAAGTGGGGACATGGCCAATGTCCTCATATTTCACCCTCTCCTTGTAATACCTGCCATACACATGCCATCATACACATTTGTGTCCCCATTTGTCACAAAAACATGCCCCCCCCCCCACACACACACACACAGACATTTATTATTTTATTATATTACAATATTATTATTTTTATCTGTACACATTTGACTTCTAATTTTACAAATACATCACTGTATGAATCAAAATATAGATCTAATATTAAACATGACAGTCATTTATCCGCTCTGCTTCACCCTTTGCACATCAAAACATCCAGAGGTTACACTTACGGGCCGTTCTCCACCTTAATGGAGCGAATCTTTCTGAAGTTTCTGTCCAGAACGTTCTGGCACTCAAACGTGAATTCACAGCTCTTGCCCTGGAAGAACTCCTCCTCGAACACAGTCATCCTAAACTTCCCCCTCTGCTCCAACTGCTGCTGCGGATTCATGGCTGCTGTCGATCACCGCGCTCTCTATACCAGGAAAAACAAGGAGAGGAGAGGGGCAAAACCAAGACCACAATGTGAATTCATGCCCCCATGTGAAACATTCCTGGGTAGATTAAGTGAAAGCTGATTCCTGGATAAAGTTTTGACAGTATTTGCTGCTCAATAAGATCATTGTACAGGAATCCGATGTTTCACTTTGAGGCCTAAGACAGTGGCATACTCACGTACTGAGGTGGGACAGATCCAGTATAATCAATGTGGTGGCCAAGCCCTTGTCCAGTGTTTTTATAGCACAGGGCCCCTCATTTAGTGCAGAATGCGCATCAGGCCTGCACACTCAGCAGCAGCCAACAGAAAAACCGCATTAGCCTTCACTATTGTGGAGTCCTGTGCGGCCTATTGTGGAGGTCTTAGACCCACTGAGTCATCAAAACGCCACACTCTGCCCCCACGCTGGACCCTTGGCTATTCACAATGGCGATGCTTTGACATGAGACTTTGATTGGATAGAGCAGATAATAGCAGAATTGTTGGAGATTAGACTGAGCCGTCCGTGGTCACTTTCTGATGCCTGCTTGTGGATGCTCTCCCTGGGCAGAACTGGCTGTTGTTGGCACCCACTAAATATATATTTATGCATGTTATGAATCTACATTTGAGAGAGTATGATTCAAAAATTCACAACAGATAATAATATACTTAAAAAAAAAGTGATAACAATTGCAGCAATTCAGAAAAAAATGTGAATACAGCTGTTTTAGAACAATAAATTACAACTTTACATAATTACATTACACACTTTTTTTATGTAATAAGCATCCGATTTATCATAGCAAGCAACAGTTATATCAGTTTAAATTATGATTATTTTAAAACTCAAACTGAAAAATTGTCCAGTGGTCAGCCCTTTTGATGACATCTTGTGGTGTGATGCTTTATTGCATGACCAGTAGCTCTAGATTTCAGTACATTTTCATGACCTTTATCATAGAGCATTAAGTTGTTATTCATAAATCTATATTTATGACAATTATGTTGGAATCAAAAGCCCATGAAATATTTTAAATCAGCCAAGGCATGTGCATGCATGCATATGTGATTGTTCTCACCTTTTAGCTGTTGCTTGTGAGGTGCAGGTGCTGCAGAGATGCAGGGCGCACAGCTGTTGGCCTGTTATCCTGATGTGACAGATCTGAGGTCACCCTCATTTTCTTAGGAGAGCCAGTTACATCCAGATATAAAAAAGAGAAATCATATAATCATAATTAAGTTGCATCCATACTGTGTGTGTGTGTGTGTGTGTGTGTGTGTGTGTGTGTGTGTGTGTGTGTGTGTGTGTGTGTGTGTGTGTGTGTGTGTGTGTGTGTGTGTGTGTATGTGTGTGTATTAATAATAGACATCTAAAGTAAGATAGTAAAGTGTAAGAGATAGTTTAGAACGAAAGGCATACTTTAGAAACTATAAAGAAGAGAAATGTGTACAAGAACACATTTGAGACATTGTACATTAGTCTAGGATATGCAACAAGTAGACTATAGTGCAAATATTCACAGTTTGAAGAAGGTGCAGGATAGCAATCTCTCTCTCTCTCTCTCTCTCTCTCTCTCTCTCTCTCTCTCTTTCTCTCTCTCTCTCTCTCTTTTCTGTGTGTGTGTGGGGGGGGGGGGGGGGGCATATTTTTGTGACATATGAGGACACAAATGTGTATAATGACATGGGTATGACATAGGTATTACAAGGAGAGGGTGTAATATGAGGACATTGGCCATGTCCCCACTTTTCAAAATGCTTATAAATCATACAGGATGAGTTTTTTTAAGAAAGTAAAAATGCAGAATGTTTCCTGTGATGGGTAGGTTTAGGGGCAGGGGCAGTGTAGGGGGATAGAAAATATGGTTTGTATGGTATAAAAACCATTACGCATGTGGAATGTCCCCATATGTCACAAAAACAAATGTGTGTGTGTGTGTAGGCCTGGTAATGAAACAAAATGTCCCCACAAAGATGACAATATCTGAAATCCTTGTCCTTGTGGGGACATTTTTAGGTGCAATGAGGAAAACATCTTATAAATCACACAGAAGGAGTTTTTTTGAGAAAGTAAAACTGCAGAATGTTTCCTGTGATGGGTAGGTTTAGGGGCAGGGGCAGTGTAGGGGGATAGGATGTACAGTTTGTACAGTATGAAATCCATTAAGCCTATGGAAAGTCCCCATAAAACATGGAAACACGACATGTGCCTGCGTGTGCGTGTGTGTGTAATAAACTACATTCCTATATTAAAATAGAATACGGATATTTGTAATAATATCTCATAATTTTCCTGTACTTTTAGTATTGTATTTTTTTTAATAAATGAAGCTTTAATGAGCATAAGAGATGGCGAATCGATATCATCAGATGATGATGCACTGTAAGTGTGTTCCATGTACATTCCAAATGCAAAAACAAGGTGAAACTGTCAGAGTTATTTGACATGCAAATCAATCCTTTGCAAATCAGAAAGTGTGATGCTTCCGTCTCCTATATAGTAGCCTATATGGTGTCATTGCTCAAAATAGCAGGATTTGACATATGTTACATTTCATTTGAGCACGATTTGAACTGTAATATGGCCACACTTTATTTCAATGTGAAGATGAACTCCCTGAAATATTTGAAATGTGTATTAATGTTGTGACCGGCACCATCCAAATTGCATCCATTGTCATTCATTTACTTTGCCAGTATACAAACAGGTGTGAAGGTGCAGTGAAACTGGTCGGTGCTATTTGAATAGTTAGTGTTGGATGACGTTTTCTTTAGGGTGCCATGGAAACTAATCCTTCTAAGGGTAAATGTGGACAGGTCCAGACAGCTAGTGCAGGTGACATCTGCTCAGATAATGTCCTTTATGTGTTTGAGCACACAAGCCGGGTGCTTCATGCAGAACATGGCCATGGTAGACAGAGACAGACATTTCCATTTAATCTACTGCCAAGGGCAAGGGAAAAAAAAAAACATAATTTGCATTTTCAACTGTAACCCTTTTAACTGCCACATAGCCAACAGGCAACTCCTGTCCAGCAGGTATAGCTGTTTGCCAAGTGCTTTATGGAATAATGCAATAGCCTATATAGAAGCAACTATATTGTGTCTGTTGTAACATAAGTAGAGCGGTAAATGTATCAAAGAATAAAAAAAACCAAAAGGCTAAACTTTATTTTAAGGTGTCCTTGTTACAGTGTAATTATATATTTAAGTACTCAGTAATGTTGTCTACTTATACTATAGGGTTATAATTAGTATTTTCAAGAATCAGTTGCATGTAGTTACGCATCATTTATTGTTATTATAGTAACTACATGTAACGTGTAACAAGGAAACTGTATAATAGTGTTACCAATAATAAAACATTGAGAAAGTATTCGTTTTTATTCTTTATTAAAATTCTGAATAACATAAATAAACATAATATGGAAATTCAACATGCATATCATTTAGTTATGATATTTTTCACATAGCCTACACTTGTTTCTTCAATAATGAGGCTTCTCTCAATGATCAGACTAGAACATTTTTGTGTAATTCAGCTTAATGAATGGAAATATTCTAGTATCAATAGGGCTATACTGGTTATTATATGTATAGCCATAATGTTCTTAAAATACAATCTACAATCACATGGTCAAATACGATGACAAATAAAGGTTTCATTCATTAACTATCCTAAATGGTTAGTTACTAAATCCTATAGCCTTACAGTACCAAGTGGTAAAAAAGGCCAACTTGTAGCCAAGCAGAGTTTTCAATTTGTCTTAATAGGCTACATATCCAACAAAATGACATTAAAATAAGACATTTAGCAGGCTATATCATATATATTCCGTATAGGCTAATAATTAATTATAGTGACTCATTATACGCGTTTTATTAAAATGGTTAAGTTTTGTGAAAGCAGTGAAAATGTCATTCGATGAGTCGATCCCGATTCTCTGGTGTTTTACTGACGCGTGTCTGCATCTGCGTAACGCGAGCCGAACGAACAAAACCATTTCATCTGCAGGTATTGTGCGCGTGGCTCAACGTGATACAAGTGCAGAAAGCATACAACATCCTTTAATTCATTCGGTTTCTGATGATGACTTGTCCTCTTTCCTTAAGACAACCAGTAAGAAGAACAATAGATCATGTGACAAGAACTTTCATTAACAATACACGTAACACGTTATGCTATTGTACATCAAAATATGAATAGCCTATACAGTTCATGACATTTTAAATTAGCCTACTTTAATGTTCATTGCTACCAAAAACCTGAGGAGACAGAACTTACCGTGTGATCCGGCACACCAGAAGCGTTGTAACAGCGAGTGTTAATGCGCACAGACCAGAGGCCTTTAGCTTTATAGTGTGCACGCGAGTAATGCATTGACCTGCTCTCTGTCTTCAGCGCGCGGAACTCTGTCCTGGACACCTGTCACACGGCACTTTCCTCTCATCCAATATTGACACAGGGAGTCAAATGGGAGGTCCACAGTAGATTACTTCTCTCTATTATGTCAATCATGTCGCTCTGTGCAAACCGACCTCGTTTCGTCGAGATAAAACGCGTTGAGACATCTGGAGCGGATGGGCGCGCGAGGTCAAGGCGCGAGGACGTACAAAGATGACCTCTTCAACTTCATAAAATAAAAAAATTAAAGATAGAAAGGAAAAAGTAAACGGGGGAAAATCCGCTTTATTGCATGTGAATTGCATGTTTTCATAAATATAAAAAGAGTAGCCTATATCGAATATTGCTCCGTTCATGTTAGCACTTTTTTTGTACTTTTTACAAGAAAATGGATAAAGAAACAAGCTTAAAGCAGCAAAGCACAGGCAATTTTTATTTTTCAATTATTTTAATCACTGCACCCTTTTTGTTGTTAATTCACTGTAGACTAAACACTTCGGAGTGACAAAATAATTTAATAAACACAAAAACACGCTTAAAAGAATTTTGCTAATTGTTTTAGATGGGGTATGGATAGACTGTAGCATATCTCGCTGCTGTTAATGGCATTAAACCGTAACTAATTATCAATGAAAATAATATAGGGAAATGGCTAATCAAAATAAAAAAGTCCATATTTCCAATGATACTGTCGGCTTTTCGTTAAACTTTTTAGTTCAATTTTCGTTCTTATTTCTCTATCAAAACACTCGACATAAAACAGCTGGTGTGCGTCTGCCCCCTACTGGATTTGAAAACAATGACAAAATTAAAGTCGCTTAAAAAAAGCTTTTTTTAAGTTTGGACGAAGTGCATATCTTACGTTTAAAACAGAAAAGAAATGGAGGGTAAGTTGTCACTTTTACTAGTCATTACTCGTGATATATTATTATTTATTGTGTTATAGGTACATTGCCATTTAAGTTCTTGTAATATTTTTTTGGAAATAAATTATTACTTTTATTCTATTCACGAGCTAGGATGCAGTGAGTAAAACATTTGTAATGTTACAAAACATGTGTATCAAATAAATGCTTTCCATTTATCAAAGATTACAGAAAACAATTGCTTTCAACCATTGATAATAATTCTAAGTTTATTGCGCATAAAATCAGCATATTAGAATGATTTCTGAAGAATAGAATGATGCTGAAAATTCAGCTTTGACATCACAGATATCACTTACATTTCAATATATATTCAATGTTCCCCTGTTAAAATGTTGCATTAAAAATTTCAATTATTAAAATAAAATGGACAAACATGTTTAAATGACACCTTTATTAATAAGTGGAGAAAAACAAGGAGGGAGTAATCTGAATCAGGTTAGTATTATAGTGGATGGAAAGACTGAGCTAAGCTATAAAAACGAGACTAACTGGCCCCAAATTTCTCTCTTTCCTGAGGGGTTTCCTTAGCTGGCCTGCGAGAGTCTTTTCAGATATGCCTCCCAGCCTGCTGTTCTGTATTCTTCTGCAGCTCTGATCCGATCTGGGCTGGCAAGAATACCCCGTCCCACAATGATGATATCAGAGCCTTTAGTGAAGATCACATCTTCTGCACTTGAATACTGCTGTCCAAGTCCATCCTCGGTCACTGGAGAATAAAAGATAACTACATTAAAAACAACACGGGTATCTGATCGGTAAGAGCAGGCAAATAGAAGCCAAATTCTACATTCTTCTTAACAGTAGACAATATTCTCTCTCATACCAAACTCTTTATTTGGTCTTATGAGACACAAGAAAGCTTAAGCCAAAACAATGTGTATACAGTAGTAAAATGTACCTCCTGTCTGCATTTGGACTCCTGGAGTCATGTGAACCAGACCAGGCTTGTCACTGATCTTTGATCCACTTATAAAGCCAAACACAAAATCAGAATGATCTTCAGCCATCTTGACCTAAAAGACATTTCAATCAAATCAAATAAGTGGCTTAAATCATGAGAAAGTCCTTAAAGTCACCATGAAATCAAAACGGATAATTCTTATGTTTCGTAATTTATTAATTCATGTGCTCTGATTATTAATCAAAATAACTTATCAAAATAAAATCTCATTTGAGAAGCTGTTTCATTTGGATATACACTGATCAGGTATAACATTATGACCACCTTCCTAATATTGTGTTGGTCCCCCTTATGCTGTCAGAACAGACCTGACCCATCGAGGCATGGACTTCACTAGACCCACATGGATGGCAGGACCCAAGGTTTTTAAGCAGAACATTGCCCAAAGCATCACACTGCCTCTGTCGGCTTGCCTTTCCATCTGTGATATGATTCATCAAACCATGCCATCTTACATTTCTCTGTGGTCCAGTCCTGATGGTCACGTGCCTGCTGTTAGCTTTTTTGGCGGTGGACAACATTAGTTCAGGCAGGCCACGTAGTCAAGCTCCACTATCAGCTGGTTTCAACTCCGCCCAAATCAGTCGATCCGATTCCTATGCATTCAATTCGCAACTCTTAAACAGTGCAACCTACTCAAGCATAGCATCAGTTCAGTCTTCCACTGCACGCTGCTTTTCAAAGCCAGCTCCTCCTTAAACTGCGTTTAACTTAATGTCATTATGTTGGCATTTATGCATGCTCTGTTCTCAATGGGGGATTTACGCAGCCATTCAAGAAAAAAATTAAAATAAAGAAGGGAGGATGTCCCCAGTCTTGGATTTTCATGGAACTCATGAAAAGGATGGGGAATTTTGAACAGAGCCATATCATCATATGCAAATTTAGCAAAATATGCCAATAAAAGTTGACAAAAATGTGTCTGTTGTGTTTCTGACTTAAGTGGATCTGACTGAATCAGAGTTATTCACTCCACCTGTCAGTGGTCATAATGTTATGCCTGATCAGGGTATGTCACAATAGGGAAGAAAAGACAATTGCAACTAAAATCCTGCTGACTTTAAAGGGGTGGTAAAACACGATTTCACTTTTCTAACTTTAGCTAGTGTGTAATGTTGCTGTTTGAGCATAAACAACAACTGCAAAGTTACAACGTTCAAAGCAGCAAAGGGATATTTGCTTTTAAAGAAATCAACTTCTAAAGACTACAGCCAACGGCCGGTTGGGAACTACAGCCTTTATCCTTCAGACTTGCTGACGTCAACAGGTTCAATATTTACATAAACCCCTCCTCCGAGAATATTAAATAAGGGGAGCGAGGAGTGTGCTAGGCGGTTAGCTGGGTCAGCTAACCAATCTGAGCCCATTGCGCACTACAGCTTCATAGAACCAGGAAACTATAAGACCGTTTTTACAAGGAGAGACAGAGCCGTGTACAATAAATGTAAAATGTATGAAAAATAATGCAATTTTTTAAAAACAAAGCATGAAAACATGTTACAGTGCACCCCACAAACACAATCAAGCCTTCGAAAGAATGTTTTACCACCCCTTTAAAGGACTAAACTATGAATAAGAGAGTTAAGCTCTTGTAACAATTAAAGAATATTATTGATACAAAAAATATTGGAAGTGTTTCCATCTAGTTCTTGACAGATAGTAGTAGAAGATGTACCACTGCTTGAGTGTAATCCCCTGTTGCAAGGGAACCCTGTGAGCTCATCTGAGCAATGAGCAAACAGCCGTGACCCAGAGGCTTGCCGACTGCACCGAGACCCTGCAGCACACCCGGACCCGGCAACGCGTGGGCATTAATGATGTGTGCCCATGATGAGATCCGATAGAGACCACCTATAAAACCAAGAACAACATTTGTGCAGAAATTAAAATATTTAAGAAAAATTGTTCACTCAAAAAACACAATTCTTTACTTACCCCAATGTCATTCAAGGACTGTATGGCTTTATTTTTCCTGTGGGACACTTTTTGTTTATGTAAATTAATTTTTTTTAAATGCAGTTTTTTGGGCCATCTTGTCAGATGTGGACACTAAAAAACATCATGGAGAAATGCTGCATGAAGATCGTTCCACAGAATAAAGTCATACAGGTTTGGAATGACACAAGGGTGAGAGATGACAGAACTTTCATTTTTTTGGTGAACTATCCCTTTAAGAATACAGACATGAAAATAAGCACTGTGTAAGCAACATTTTTTTGTCAATGTTTTCTAAATATAAATGTCTAGGGAGAGAAACAATGAGTTGTATTAGCAGCACTTCATTTTGGAAACATACAACAGATATCCATTACTTTGATTAATTAAAAAAAAACTGTACCTTCTGATCACAATGCAAAAAGTGTTCTCTCAGCACTTCTCTTTACCAGTGTGTTTTCCGAATGCAAATGTGTAAAGATTTTTAAATCAAGATAAATTTACTGGAGATAAAAATATGACAATATGAAATCTTCTGTGAAACGGATACAAAGTCAATAGAGGACTATAACAAAAACAAATGAGACAATAGGAATGGGTTCAAAAATCAACCTAATTCAAAAGGAAGTTTACACAACTCATCAACAGATATATGTAAATTTATATATATTTAAAGATAAAACAGGACAAAAATACAACTGATTTTTATTTTTTTTCCAATGAATGCAACATTTAATGCCATGACTTTATGAATTTAGGACTTTCTGCTCTGATTTAAAGGACAACTCCGGGGAAAATTTTTAAGTTTATCTTGATCGTTATATCTTTGTGAGTACAGTCTATATATATATATATAAAATAAAAAAAAACGGATTGGTGCTTGCAACACGTTATTAAAGTTAATGCCCAGAACAGCTAGCCGACTAAAACAGGTGAATTTAAACAATGTCTAAGTGGCTAAACGCATCTCGTTGTCATGTAAGGGATCTGTTCATATTGGACAAACATTTTAATTGCATTGTGTGTCTGTTAAGAGGCACAAAGACCTCCTTTACGTTTATGTCCCCATAGCTGCCGCTTTAGCTGAGGGGGGGCTCTGGGCATTAACTTTAATAACGCTGCATTGCAAGCACCAATCCGGTTCGTTTGTTTTCCCTGTAGACTGTACTCACAAAAGTATAACGATCAAGATAAACATAAAAATTCCCAGGAGTTGTCCTTTAAGAACTTTGATTTCTCTAAGGATGAATTAAAGGGATAGTTCACCCAAAAATGAAAATTATATTATAATTTACTCATCCTCAAGTTGTTCCAAACCTGTAAGAGTTTCTTTGTTGAAAACAAAAGATATTTTGAAGAATGTTTGTAACCAAGCAGACAGAGCAATCATTGACCATCATAGTAGGGGAAAAAATACTATGGTAGTAAATGGCTGCTATATCTGCTGTTACAAATATGCTTTAATATATCTTCTTTAGTGTTCAGCAGATCAAAAAAAGTCATACAGGTCTGAAACAAGTTGAGGGTAAATGGCAGAATCTTCATTTTTGGGTGAACTAACCCTTTAAGACCTGCAGAAACCCTGTTTCTTGAACCTTATCCATTAAATCATAAATAACTGGAAAAATTAATGGCGCCTTCAAAATATGTTTTGTGGACAAATAGATGTAGAACCACTGGAATAGAGAAACTAAATTTTTATTTCGAACATCCAATTCAATAATAATAAAAAAACTCAACATTGAATGAACACTTTGGTCAATGGATATCTCGTGGAGACTATAATTTAAAGTTAAGACTCCACCATGTGGAACACACCTACCATCATACTGATGCTTGACTGTGTTCCCAATGTCCGCAAACTTGCGATCTTCAAAAATCAGGAAGTTGTGCTTTATAGCCAACTCTTTCAGATTGCTGGCGAAGTCTGCAGTGAAGTCCTGCAGGATGTCTACATGAGTCTTCAACACGCAAATCATTGGCCCCAATGTCACAGCGATCTCCAGCAGCTCCTCAGCACGAGTCACATCCGCAGACATGCACAGATTGCTCTTTTTGTCCTCCATGATCTTTAGGAGGCGGGCAGCTAAAGGGTGAGTGTCTGGCAACCCGGCTCGAGCCCCATAGCTGAGCTCCTTACAGTCCTTTTTAGGAGATGAGCAGCCATTCTTCTTTGCTGATACATAGGTCTTGTTTTCTTGAACAAATCTCTCGACGTTCTGAAAAGTGCCCATGTCTATTTGGCCAGCTTTAAGTAACACATCCAGAAGTCTGGAGATGGAAAAGACTGAATGTAGAGCGATGCCATTGTCAGCTAGCATGGCACTGCCTCCCTGCTCTCGGTCCAATAACACCACGGCATCTGTGATCTTCAGGCCTTCATTCTTAAGTAGCTCAGCAGTTTCTAAAACACTGCTGCCACTGGTCACCACATCCTCTACTATTAGGCATCTGTCACCAGGGTGGATGGTTCCCTCAATGAGACGTTTTGTTCCTAGAGGTTTTTAAAACATGTCAATATAGATCAGCATTATTTTAGTATAATTAATATAAACCAAATAATACTATTTAAGCGAACACACACACACAGAGAGAGAGAGAGAGAGAGAGAGAGAGAGAGAGAGAGAGAGAGAGAGAGAGAGAGAGAGAGAGAGAGAGAGAGAGAGAGAGAGAGAGAGAGAGAGAGAGAGAGAGAGAGAGAGAGAGAGAGAGAGAGAGAGAGAGAGAGAGAGAGAGAGAGAGAGAGAGAGAGAGAGAGAGAGAGAGAGAGAGAGAGAGAGAGAGAGAGAGATTAATGATTTTTTTTAAAATGATTTAATTAATACAGTGGCCCAGTAGGGCAGCTGTTTTAAATTAAACACAATGACGAAATCGCCACAACACAACGGAAATGCTCCCGACCACGAGGAGCACAATAAAGTTAGTTTTCCTTGACGTTGCTATGGTTGTTCTATAGATTGGCCAGTCTTACAAAGATGTATAAACACTACGATCAATTTTAAGTGTGTAACCATTGTATATTGACATGAAATATCAATTCAAACACACCTACATGCATTATAGCTGCATATTTATACTCGCAAACGTTTTTACTCACGATCACAGATCCAGGGAACATCTGCCAATTTCCACCAAGTGGTTGAAACGTATAATTTTATGAATTAAAATGACTTTTTTGTTTTTGTTTAAATGTTCAAATTCCAATTTTGTGCATTAGTCAGTTTTTTTAGAATACAACAAAATGGTGAAATTTTAACAAGTCTGTTTTTAAATGTTAAAAGTAATTTTAATTGATACAAATTACATGTTTCAACTGCATGGTGGAATTGGCAGACGTTCCCTTGGGCATCAAGCGCCATAACACCTTGTAAAAGCGTTTTCAAGTATAAATATGCAGCTATAATGCATGCGAGGGATTTTGAATTGATATTTCATGTCGATATACAATGGTTACACGCTTAAAACTGATCGTAGTGTTTATATCTTTGTAAGACTGGCCACTCTATAGAGCAATGGCAAGGAAAACTAACTTTATTAAACTCGAGAGCCCCCTCGTGGTCGGGAGCATTCCCGTTGTGTTGTGGCTCGTTTCCGTTGTGTTGTGGCGATTTTGTTGTGTTGTGGCTCGTTTCCGTTGTGTTGTGGCGATTTCGTTGTGTTGTGGTTTAATTCCGTTGTGGCGATTTCGTTGTGTTGTGGTTTAATTCCGTTGTGGCGATTTCGTAGCCTAGAAATCTAGACGCACCCTAGCGGCAGCAAATTTAATCTGTCCGCAAGTGTCGTCTAGGAACTCTCAATACCCGTTTGAGCTGTATTCCTCACAATCTGGACGGGCCAATCACATCGTGTATAGAGTCGGCGGGCGGGGCCATAATGATGACGGCCGAGTTGCGTTTGCGTGCTTCTAGTAAACACAGAAACTGGTGAACGGCGGTCTTTTCGAATCAGCGTTGACTGCGATTCTGGAAGACTTGGAGTTAAGTTTTTCTCTGAGAATAAAACAAAGATGGCACTGAAGTCATTCTTAAAAAGGGAAGATGTGTTCGGAGTTTTGCCGACCGGATACAGCGAATGTTTAATCTAACAACAAACTCTGTTTCACCTTCGTTGCTCTGGTTGGTGTAGCGCTATCCTATCGCGTGCAGAGGGAGTTTGAAAAGACAACCGTTTATCCCGCCCCTCGGATTGAGCCCCGTCTATGGTGAGTTTCCAGACCAAATATCTTGATGTGGGTCTGGCTTGTCAGGCTAGCGATTTCCTTGTGTTATGGTTTAATTCCGTTGTGGCGATTTCGTTGTGTTGTGGTTTAATTCCGTTGGGGCGATTTTCATTGTGTTGTGGTTTAATTCCGTTGTGGCGATTTCATTGTGCTGTGGTTTAATTCCGTTGTGGCGATTTCATTGTGTTGTGGTTTAAAGGGGGGGTGAAACACTCAGTTTCAGTCAGTGTCATGTCAATCTTGAGTACCTATAGAGTAGCATTGCATCCTGCATATCTCCGAAAAGTCTTTATTTTTTTTATAATTATATAAGAAAGATGCGCTGTTCCGAGTCTTTCCGAAAAAAGCCGAGCGGGTGGGGGCGTGTCGTGTGAGCGGAGCTAAATAATGACGTGTGCGCGCCGCTGTTATTGTGTTGAGTGCTGTCATCCCTAACAGCGGGGAAAAAACTTTATTCAAAATAAAAATATGGCTTTTAATCAGATACAGCCATACATCTATGATCCGGAATCAGACCCAGAGGCTGCAGTTGAACAGGAGCAGCAGCAAAAACGACTAGAGCAGGACGTCTCTATGTGGTACGATATACACTAACTATATAATATGCTTAGCGGCTTGTGTTATTTACATATTTATACTTGAATTATATCGTCGTATTTTTGTCTTTGAAGGTGTACATGTGGGAAGTGCAGTTGTGCACGTGTGTTTGTGTGTTTACGCGTGGTTTGTGTAGACAGGTTAAGTTAGTGTTTACATAGATAGACACGGAATAGTAGCGCATTTGAATGAAGAAGCGTGCTTATTTAGTTCAACATATTTCCCCCCTCTTTGTGTATTGTTGAGTGCTTTTACAATACACAAACATAAAGTTACACATATAGTGGCCAGCTAAACAAATGTACACGCACTACACATCGCATGCTCCATTGATCAATTTCTATATATAGTAATATATATAGTAACTATACGTGATCATGTTTGGGCTACTTGATGAGCATAGACACAGACATTTGAAGCAGTCTAACTCACCGCCCGCGGTTCTAACGTTGGGACTGCTCCATCCTTCAGCATTAGGCTATTGGAAAATCCGGCGTCATGCTGGGCCATGTTTATGAAACAGTCGGCACCGAAATGCAGCGAACAGATATAAACATTCGCGCAACTCAGTTGCTGATCCGGAAAAGCAAATTACATCCACTGTTGCCTTACCGCGGGGTTTTGGGGGAATCTGTGCAGGACTGTCTTGGTCTGGCAACCAAAAACGCACTTTTTGATGTCATTGTTAATTGTGCACATTACCTGTGCAGCGCAGCCTACGAGCGCTTTGATGGGCATAGCCTGTTGCTTTCGCTCTCTCCCTCTCTCTCTCTCCCTCTCTCTCTCTCACACGCTTCCGGTAGAATTGTCCGTAAGGCCCATACAAGGAAATTCCGCCCCCACTAACGTCAATGGGGACGCATGATCGCAAAAAACTTGCCGAAACTTATGACTAACCGGAAGTAGTATTTTTGACAAAGAAATACTCCCATCAAACGTCCACCTTAACTTTTGAAACTTTGTCCATGTTTAGTATGGGATTCCATGTCTTTAACAGTGTAAAAAGATCAGTATGCATGAAACAGCATTTCACCCCCCCTTTAATTCCGTTGTGGCGATTTCATTGTGTTGTGGTTTAATTCCGTTGTGGCGATTTCATTGTGCTGTGGTTTAATTCCGTTGTGGCGACTTCATTGTGTTATGGTTTAATTCCGTTGTGGCGACTTCATTGTGTTGTGGTTTAATTCCGTTGTGGCGATTTCATTGTGTTGTGGTTTAATTCCGTTGTGGCGATTTCATTGTGTTATGGTTTAATTCGGTTGTGGCGATTTCATTGTGTTGTGGTTTAATTCCGTTGTGGTTTAATTCCATTGTGGCGATTTCATTGTGTTGTGGTTTAATTCCGTTGTGGCGATTTCATTGTGTTGTGGTTTAATTCCGTTGTGGCGATTTCATTGTGTTATGGTTTAATTCCGTTGTGGAGATTTCTTGTGTTATGGTTTAATTCCGTTGTGGCGATTTCATTGTGTTGTGGTTTAATTCCGTTGGGGGCGATTTCATTGTGTTGTGGTTTAATTCCGTTGTGGCGATTTCATTGTGTTATGGTTTAATTCCGTTGTGGCGATTTCATTGTGTTGTGGTTTAATTCCGTTGTGGCGATTTCATTGTGTTATGGTTTAATTCCGTTGTGGCGATTTCATTGTGTTGTGGTTTAATTCCGTTGTGGCGATTTCATTGTGCTGTGGTTTAATTCCGTTGTGGCGACTTCATTGTGTTGTGGTTTAATTCCGTTGTGGCGATTTCATTGTGTTATGGTTTAATTCCGTTGTGGCGACTTCATTGTGTTGTGGTTTAATTCCGTTGTGGCGATTTCATTGTGTTGTGGTTTAATTCCGTTGTGGCGATTTCATTGTGTTATGGTTTAATTCGGTTGTGGCGATTTCATTGTGTTATGGTTTAATTCCGTTGTGGCGATTTCATTGTGTTGTGGTTTAATTCCATTGTGGCGATTTCATTGTGTTGTGGTTTAATTCCGTTGTGGCGATTTCCTTGTGTTGTGGTTTAATTCCGTTGTGGCGATTTCATTGTGTTATGGTTTAATTCCGTTGTGGAGATTTCTTGTGTTATGGTTTAATTCCGTTGTGGCGATTTCATTGTGTTGTGGTTTAATTCCGTTGGGGGCGATTTCATTGTGTTGTGGTTTAATTCCGTTGTGGCGATTTCATTGTGTTATGGTTTAATTCCGTTGTGGCGATTTCATTGTGTTGTGGTTTAATTCCGTTGTGGCGATTTCATTGTGTTATGGTTTAATTCCGTTGTGGCGATTTCATTGTGTTGTGGTTTAATTCCGTTGTGGCGATTTCATTGTGCTGTGGTTTAATTCCGTTGTGGCGACTTCATTGTGTTATGGTTTAATTCCGTTGTGGAGATTTCTTGTGTTATGGTTTAATTCCGTTGTGGCAATTTCATTGTGTTGTGGTTTAATTCCGTTGGGGGCGATTTCATTGTGTTGTGGTTTAATTCCGTTGTGGCGATTTCATTGTGTTATGGTTTAATTCCGTTGTGGCGATTTCATTGTGTTGTGGTTTAATTCCGTTGTGGCGATTTCATTGTGTTATGGTTTAATTCCGTTGTGGCGATTTCATTGTGTTGTGGTTTAATTCCGTTGTGGCGATTTCATTGTGCTGTGGTTTAATTCCGTTGTGGCTATTTCATTGTGTTGTGATTTAATTCCGTTGTGGCGATTTCATTGTGCTGTGGTTTAACTCCGTTGTGGCGATTTCGTTGTGTTGTGGTTTAATTTAGTACAGCTGAACTACTGGGCCACCGTACATTAACCTATAATACAGACTCACACTGCAAATCACACCATGAAATATATATAAAGTATCCACTATTATTTGTACATTCAGAGTTATTAATAGCAACTGTAAATTCCACGTTTTCAAACAAAAATCAATATATAATCAACTATATATATATATATAAAGTTCTTGTTTGAACATCAAATCTAATTCGTTTTACTAAAAAGCTAAACGCTAACAAACAATTGAGTGTGTCTTCTGTGTCCAAATACTTTTGGGGAGGTATACGGTAAACATATTTTTATTGATGAAGCGGAGAGAAATACCATAGTCCTTCATCTCCTTTCGTCGAATAAGCATGGGGTATTGTTTGGTAGAGCAGATGATTGTGGCCAGAGGAAGAGCTGTGTAAGGGACGCCACACACACTATCAAACTGAAGCCCTGCATCCTCAGCACGCTTATGAAGAAGGGTTGCCACCTGATCAAAAACAAATACAATTGACATCTGATCAGCGAATGACATCCAATTAAAGAAGGATATGTTTTCTAAAACAATGTTGGTAGGAAAATAAACAGGATATGATGTACGATAACATATTTGTGGCATAATAGCGTAATAGCAAAGTGAGCACGTGTTTACCTGGTTCATCAACTCTGGATGGGACACTATTACTCTAAGATCAAAATAGATCGGCGAAGTGAGTCCACTTTTAAGCTTATAAGTCCCAAACTTGACGGCTTGGATGTTGTGTAGTTTCAGGATTAAATTATTTATAGACATGTCATCCATTTCAATTTGATCAGTTAAGTTCCGCCAATCACTGGGGTAGAGTGCGGGGTACTAGTGATTCCTTCGCTCAAGACACAAACCATGCAGCTTGAGTGACGCAACACACACGTGATACACCAACTTGCGGATGTGAGATCATTCGACAAAATAAACCATTAAAATATGTTTATTAATAAATCAATTAATTATATGTTTATGAATTAATATGTTTAACTCTTAATACATTCAAAAAAAAAATAAAGATTTATTTTTTTATTTAATCAGACTCATTGCTCATGCTTGCATAGTTTACTAAACTCGCACAATAAAATAATGTTTACACATGTTTTGCACCATTTGACCAAATTACAGCTTGATTGTAAATTTAAACTATGTTGTTCACAATTATATTGACTTAATTTTTAATCTCAAGCTCTTTAACATCACTTAATAATCAAGTAAAGTTTAGTCAAACAATGTTTGTTAAACAATATAAATCCCTTTCACACAATCATTATTTAATTTTTTTGTATTTATTCAGAACAATCTATACGTATTTAAGAAGTAGAAAAAATAAATTACAATTTCATATAAAAACCAACAACTTATGCCATGTCTCACCCCCCCCCCCCCCCACACACACACACACAAATAAATAAACATTGTAACGTTGCATAGTTTGATGTCTATAGGTCTTTTATTTTGAAAAGCATGCAAGTAATTTCCATAGACTGTAAAAAGATACTACACAAACCTAAATGCTAAATGCAAATAAAAAGAAGTTTAAAAAATAAAAACAGGTTCAATGTGTTTTAAAGGGTCCGCAATTGTGATCAGAACAATTACTTTAGTGAGCTGTCCCGAAAAGTAATTTTGTAATGTTTTAATCACATGATTCAGTGTAACGTTTCTGGCTTGTTCCTGTGAATGTTTATCATCTGTGGAATAATCAGTGATATACTGTCTGACCAAAGGTAATGTATTGAAGATTAGACCACACCGATCTGAGGTGTAAGCAAAAAAAGCGCTAGTCATGTGCTGTGCTGAGCTGTCTGTCCTCTGATCAACTTCTACATTTCTGCGGCAGCACAGTTGAGAAAGATGAAGAGAAGACTTCTGCTGGTGTCTAACTCCACACTTCATGGAGGAGGATATCTTCAACACTGTCAGCAGCACATCCAAGACTTTTTTGGAAAGTAAGTTGCTTGCTAATTAACTATGTAACGTTAGCCTAATAAAGGATTGGAATGTTACAGTATATTGTCAAAACAGTCATAAAGCCCTTTATATTAATATTCTGATATTGTTTCCTGATTTTATGTCTGTAATGTATACAGGCTTGTTACAAAGTACAAGTACATTCTTTGGACATAAACACCAGTTATGGCATTTTTAAACATGTTGTATAAGCTGCACAAGACAACTTTTTTGGAATAAAATGAATCTGAACCTAGTTATTAGTGTGAATAGCTGTTTAACTGTTCTACAGGGGAGTAAAGAGGATCCTGTTTGTCCCGTATGCACTGCACGATCGAGATGCCTATACCAAGACTGCCAGAGACAAGTTTAAGACGTTAGGTTTGTGTCTTTATTGATTTGAACACGCATATCGAGCACACACACAAGACAATCACTGCCACATGATTGCTCTTTATCTCTGATGTACTCTTCTTTTCTCTGATTCTAGGCTATGAGGTGGACAGTGTCCATGAGACACAAGACCCCGTGGATGCTGTTAGGAATGCTGAAGGAATATTCATTGGTATGAAGGAAAAAAATAAACTATTATATATATATATATATATATATATATATATATATATATATATATATATATATATATATATATATATATATATATATATATATATATATATATAAATATATATAATGCACTTAAAACTAATAACACAGTTATTATAAGACATTTATAAGATAGATTTAAAATCATTTTAGATAGTGCAAAACATAAATCCAGTCTTAACCTGCTTACAAAATCTATCAGATTACTGATACTACTGTTTAATAAACATATAATAATAATAATAATAATAATAATAATAGCAAGAGTATTTAAATCATTGCTTTGCTGTTTAAGACTGATTTAGATTTTTTTTTTTACAATAATGATTTACAATAATGGAAATATTACATGTTTTTGGTGAGTTTATAATGTAATGTTTATAATAAAAAAAAATATTACATTAATAGCTCTAGATTATTACATTTTGAGAAAATTATTACATCATGAACATTTTATAATAATAATAATAATAATATAATACTTTTTACAGTTATTACATGACTTGCTATAGGTCTGTACTATACTGTCTCTACTCATTTCAGTGAATGCTTTGCCATTATTCATCTAATTTAATAATATAATATATTAAAAAAAGACACTCAATCTAATGCCAATTTTTGTGTTCATTAGGTGGCGGTAACACCTTCCGCCTGCTGAAAGCTCTTTATGACAACAAGCTGATAACTGAGATTAGGAAGAGAGTTTTACAGGTGAATTAGTGTCTTCTTTATTCAAAATCTGAAATATACTGCAATTTCCTATAACAGGTGTGGATTTTATCTCATAGGATGGAATCCCTTACATGGGATCAAGTGCAGGCACCAACGTCTCCACCATCAGCATCAGCACCACCAATGACATGCCTATCGTCTATCCACCCACTTTTGCTGCCATTGCTTTAGTGCCCTTCAATATTAACCCTCACTATCTGGATACTGATCCAAACAGCAGACATATGGGCGTACGTACAAGATGCTGGAGATACTTCATAAGCAATTATCTTTTTTTGTCTCTTATAAAAATCCAAAAAGCATGCATTGCTGTATTGTGCTTAAATGCATTGCCATTAGATAATAAAAAACATATGAAATATATAAAATATAATAAACCAAACTTTATGTAGATCTTTTAGGCTTAATTTACATAGATTTAATTTAGCATTTTACAGGAAACGCGTGAACAGAGAATCACCCAGTACCACGAGGAGCCGGACACACCATGTGTGCTGGTATGTCAAGCATGCGCTACTGTTCAAAAGTTCCGGGTCTGTTTGAAATATTGAGAAATGTTAAAAATCAAAAGTAGCCATTTTCTATTTGATTATATTTTAAAATGTAGTTTATTGCGGAGTTGAATTTTCAGCATCATTACTCTAGTCTTCATTCTGATATGATGATTTCATGGTCAAGAAAGCTAATTTGATTTCATATTTTTAAAGGATTTTTAAATCAATAGAAAGTAAAAAAAAAAAAAAAATTACATTATAAAGGTATTTTCTGTCACGTTTGACCAATTTAATAAAATAATACAAATATGAATTTCATAAACACACACACACACACCTTACAGACCCCAAACCTTTGTGTATTCTCATATCAGTTGTTATTCCAGCACAGCAGAAGCTGAGCACTAACACAAACCTGTGCTGTTGATGGCAGGGTCTTCGGGAAGGCTCGATGCTTTTAGTGGAGGGAAACAAAGCCACCTTACTTGGGAGCACAAACGCACGACTGTTCCAGAGGTAATGTAGAGCAATTGGAACATTTAACAGAAAAAACAATGATAAATAGGCACAGTAAGTGACACTGTTGATTTCTTTTTCCTCAGAGGGAAGAAAACCACAGAGTATGAACCAGGAAGTGATCTCAGCTTCTTACTGACAGATGTACAATGAATTGCGACATCACGTACAATGCAAACATCTTTATAATAAATACTAAAATCCACAATAGCATTTAAATGTCTCAATTGTTTTCTCATTTATAGCTGTTTGCTTTAAGTACAAAAGCCATAGAAGCACTGTAGATTCTAAATATGATTATTCTTGAAGTTAAAGTCTGCATCTGGTTATTCATCAACCAGATAAGCATTAACAGTTACATTTACAACAGTTACAAAAATCCTGTCTTATCAAGTTCAACGCTGGAGATTAGAAAATAGTGTTAAGATAACAAGAACTTTAGACACTAAAACAATTAGATACTACATTCAAGTCAAGTACAGAATTTAAGCACCAGCTATATTCATAAATAAGACAAAAACAACAATCCAACTACATCAGTATGTGTTTATTTTTAACTACAGAAGCATTAACAGCATATTTCTGAACAACATCAAGGGGGGAAGGAAAGTCAAAAATCAGTGATCTATGTTTTTAAACATGGTGGATTCTCAAAAATACTTATTTTTGTTGCTATAATTATGTTCTATTATTATAAGTTTTTTATTACAAACTTTACAAACAAAAGAGAACATATCCTGGATCCTTTTAAAATGCATAATTTTGATTGAAGTATACACATTTTCATTTAGACAACATACTTATGGCAACCCAATATGGGTAAATTCATATGGGCAGCAGCATTACTATAATACAGCAACGTAAGAAATCCAGGTGTGTTTTTCAGTATCATGGGTTGTGTTTTTCAAAGATCTAAAACTATGAACAGCAACCTTTAATCCACAAAATCAAATTAACATCAGCCAAATAACTTTTTTCAAATGTTGCTCCTAAGGATTCCCACCTCAATTCCCCCAAATTGTATAAATTGATCACTTTGGGAGAATTTTTATGTTCTAATCATGTACCTTTAAAAAACAGACTAGTGTTTGATCTATAAAAATACTTCTGAATCTGAAAACTAAAGGTAAATTAATATATTGTTCATAAGAAATGCTACTTTTTTATTGCTCTATTGTGCAAAATGTTGATTATTTTCTCTTTTTATAATACAAATTCAACCAAATGCTCTTAATGCGCAAATGTAACCCTGCTCTAAAATAACGTGTTTACAGTAGACAGTCATGAATATTTTCTCAAAATAATACACCTTACCCCCAAATAAGAAATCCAGAGTCCAAAAATCCCAACAGCTGAAACAACTGCAAAGAAAACAGATAAGAACCAAAAGTCCGAAGTCCTGCAGAAAAGCCCCCAAACAGCAGAAACTGAGCGCCATTAAACAATATAACAAAAAGGTTTCTTCAACAGAAGCAGAACCAGCAATCTTATAATGTATCACACTACATCATGTCTTTCCTCAAAATAAAAAAAGTAAAAATCATGATCTCATTTTGCATTATTTAAGTTTCATTACCTTTATTATGGTTACTTGTAAACGATTTGAAATGTATTATGATTTAAATGGTTAACTGAAAAACAATTCTTGTTTTAAGACTCAGTGCAGATAAAGAGGGATGGGAGCACAGGGGAAAAGGATTGGCACAAGGCTTTAGTCTTATTAGCAGAACATCACGGTTGTGCACCATTCAAATGACAGCAGTCATCTCACTCATCTGGGCTGTCTGGATGACCGCTCCGACGTGTGCATTTACTGCACGCTCCTGTGGATGTGGCATCGTTGGTGATGACCTTCACCGGTGAAGGTAAAAAAACCTCAGGCTTCTGTGTTTTTGTCTCCGTTCTCCTGAGGCTGAAGCTGCTCTTTCTCAATGCTATCGTCCTGTGGCGGCCGCACGCGTTTGAAGAAGCCCAGCTGAAGTGGAGAGAACACAAGATGAGACCTCCAAAGCAAGTGACCACTATCTAGTCTCTGATATCTGCATGTATAGTTCAATACCAAAACTTTCAGCACTGATCAATCATTAAATAAACATAAAAAAATAATAATAATAAAAAAAACAACAACTATTGAATAGGTCACATAATTGCAAGTAACAACAAGTAGACACATTTAAGCTCTCACTCATTATGGGCTAAATAAATAAATAATTTTTAAATAAATGTATTATATCCATAACATTTTATTTAATAGGTCACAAAGTAGCCTATGTTTAGCGGTCACTCACAAGGGGCTAAATAAATCCCCCCTGTAGTCAATAATTGTATCCCTTAAATCTCATCTTTGATCACCAAAACGACTTTAAATGTTTTGTCCTGTGAAAATGTATTCCTTAAAATAGCCTGAGTGTAACTCTACACTCTTGCTTCATTTAGTATATGTGAAACCATGAATACACAAATGAGCCCTGCCTCCACTCACACCACCTCAGAGACCCACTCGCTTAAAGGAACTGCATGCAAGAAATGAATTTCAATTAATCATAAAATGGCCCTGATATGTCACTAGACATCAATAAATCATGTTAATTTCAAATACTTATATCACATAACAGTAGTCCGGTCAGGATATTGTCATTTAAAAGCCCTCAACTGATGTTGATGTTAACATGTTGTGTTTTGGCCTGAAGCTCCACCCTCCACCTATCGACCAATGACAAAGTCAGTAGTGTTTCAGCATCCGGGTTGCCAGATCTGCTCTAGTTACCACGTTCCTGCTGATCCTGCAGCCTATCTGGCAACCTCGAATCAGGGGGAGGGGGAGAGGGGATACACCGCTCTACAGTAATCTGAAAGTGATTGCAGTACCAGTTTTGGCCACAATCTTACATACACTTCCTTTAACTTTTTATCAAGTTACTGTAGTAAACGCTGCACAAAGGTATCACTCTTTACAACGATGGACCCATAACAGTTATTAATATGATTAGCCTTTGGCTTGACTATGTTAACAGCTAATAATGTGTTTCTTACGTTACATAAACCATGTTCCCATTCTAAGTTTGCCGCATAAAAATCAGCCTCTTTAGAAACGCTTTAAACATCATAGAACATCAGTGGAGAAAGGCATATAGTTCATCATAAAATTGTAATATACATCATATACATAATCCACCCGGTATATTGGTAAATGTATAAGATTTTTCATATCAACAGAAAAATTATATCTGGATAACCTGGCTTCTCTTGAGACTCCCCTGATTCAGAGAAGTTATAGCTAATGATATGCCAAAGGTAGTTTATGATGTAGAGAACACCGGTGATTTCAAATATATATACACATAGAGTTTGTCTATTTAGACACCTAGATGTCAGAAGTATTAGTGGTTCTAAGTTCTTACAGTAACCAATAAAATGTAATGTAATTTTATAAATAATATATTGGTTCCTGGTTGGTTCCTTAAGCCTAGTCCCAGACTTAAATTCATGTTTGAGCTGTTTTAAATGACAGCAACTTACACTAACACATCTCAAAATATGTCAATGCTACTGTTTTGTCTCAAGATGATGCACACCAGTAATATTTTTTTCTATGGCACATTTATAAAAGCTGCTTAAATATCCTAATATTCGTTTAATAGTCTAGTCGTTTACCTTATACATGACAAAGATAAGCAGAGCCAGCAGTAGCAGTCCAGCCAGGACAGCCAGAGCCACCACCCATCCTGGGACAGGCTGAGGGGTCTCTGAATTCCAGATCACCTTTAGAGAAGCCTGCAGGACAGAGACACAGGATAAAGACACAAACCTCAGTTGTAATCAGTGCAGTCAGTAACAAACACCATATATTCAAGTGCACAAATGTGATTGGAACTTACCGACGTTGTGCTGGTTGGGAACTCAGAATTCAGATTTTTATATGGCATCTCTACGACACTGAAGGAGGCTGAGGATCGAACATTGTACGATTTGTTTTGACTTTCAGCCTAAAAGGAAAGAAATCCACCTCCGTTTTTTTATATGTTAGCATTTGTGCAGTTAAAACAGGATGTTTTGTATCTTAAAGGCAAAAAATGGAAATATAATAAAGAAATAACTAGTCGAATGACAGATGTTTTTACCTTGAGAAACGTGTTCACAGAGAGTCTGGAGTAAATAAATAGAATAGCACTCTGGCCTTTCTCTAGACGGCCAACCCAACACTTAATCTCTTGGCACTCTGCATTCCTACAATCCTGTGTGGATACACACATACAATTGAACTTGCATTTGTGCATATTGATGTGGAGGACAGTGCAGCACAAAGGATCTAATATTTCTGATGTGAAGATTCATCCCATCTCATATTTTGCATTGTCTGGGATATTGGCATGATCTAACATTTTGGCGTAGTCGGCAGGACAGAATAAAGCAACGGTTCTCTCCATAAAAAAGTCGGAGATGGGATTTTTTCTTCGCACAGTCAGAAGATGGAATGACTCCAGGCCATTCTGGGTACAGACTCTGCGTCACTGATGTGAGGACCAAGTCTAAGCATGAGCCATTCAGACGAAGTCTGAGCATTGAAACACATGAACCTAAGATTATTCAATAAACTCTAAGCAAAAAAAAAGATAAAAAAGATAAAAAAGTAAATTATGTGAAATATTACAATATTACCAAAAAATTCTGTTTTAAAATAAATGTGATTTATTCCTGTGATTACATTGGGATGAATTTTCAGCATCATTACTCCAGTCTTCAGTGTCACATGATCCTTCAGAAATAATTCAAATAATGATTTTCTGCTCAAGAAACATTTCTTATTATCAATGTTGAAAACAGACGTGCTGATTAATATGTCTGTGGAAACTGTAATCATCCTTTATGGATATTTTTATGAATAAAAAGTTCTAAAAAACAGCATTTTAAATACAAAAACTTGTAACATTATAAATGTCTTTACTGTCACTTTACTGCATCCTTGCTGAATAAAACATCCTATTTCTTAAAAAAAAATGTTTTTACTGCCCCCATACTTTTGAACTATAGAATGATATTACATACATGTATATATAGACACACTTAAATTCAGTATAAAACTGCTGCTTTAGAAATGCTTCATAGAATGTAACAGTCTGTTAAAGGTGTGACAATACCAGAATTTCCAGGTTTTCTTCCCCTTGTTTGTCTTCCAGGTCTCTGCGGTGGACGCTGTGTCTGTTCCTCCCCTCTGCGCTGTCTCCACTGGTAGAGTTGTCATTTTTGTCAGTTAAGCTGGGATTCTAAAAGCAAAAGCATCATTTTATTATTAGACAAGATTACAGTACAATCCAATTGTGAACAAGCCAAGTTGTCTTTTCAGAATGTTAATATACTGTGTAATTAAAGGAATAGTTCACCCAAAAATGAAAATCCTGTCATTTACTCGCCCTCAAGTTGTTCCAAACTGGTATGAATTTCTTTCTTCTGTTGAATACAAAATGTGTGTAACCAAACATCTGTTGGGCCCCATTGACTTCCATAGTATGGGAAAAAAAAATACTATGAAAGTCAATGAGGCCCATCAATTGTTTGGTTACTGAAGTTCTTCAAAATATCTTTTGTGTTCAGCAAAAGAAAGAAATTCCTACAGATTTCAAACAACTTGAGAGCGAGTAAATTACGACAGAATTTCATTTTTGGATGAACTATCCCTTTAAGATTTTAGATCCTGTTAAATTAACTATAGCATTACATTTAAAAAAAAAAAAAACGATACAAAAGATTCGATTGGGGGGTACATACAGTGACATTAAGAGGGTTGAGCTCCCTGTTTGAGCTGCAATTCATGTTTCCGTCCACTTTTAATTTGGTAATGTAGAGCAAAGAGCCATTGTTGAATCTGTAGGGCCACTGTACATCCAAAATGGCTTTACTGAATGTACTGGGTCCTCGGTTCCTTAGCTGGGAAGATCAGTGATTACAGAAGATAGGAACAAAATTGTAAGCTATGCACTGCATAATTTTAATAGATAATGTCTCTGACCAATGATCTTCACAGCATTTTTTACCTCATAGATGTGCTGTACAAAAGGTCCAATGTCATCCTCCAGAACAGGATTGTCTTTTAGCTGCCAGTTAGCGATGGGTAAAAACACCTGCTCTGGTGCAGACACCCTACACAGGATTGAGCCGATAAATACACAATTCCAACTTCAAAGTAAAATGTGCGCTGAGTGGCGTTTCGTATTGATTGAACAGTTCACATAATATGTGCCACATAAATATAACAGAGATAATATATAAAGAGTCATACCCTCTTAATTCAACTTTGGCCAGGACAGCAAGCTTTGTGACAACAGAGACCAGATTGCTGGTTTTGTTGAACTGATTTGAGCTGAAAGCAAAAGGAAAAGATTTACTTTCACAATCGAGCAGAAGGTGGTGCTGTCGTTTCAAAAACTGATAGAAATTCAATGCATTTAGAGACAAAACATCCATTAAATATTACCATGGACTCATCTTTAAGTTTCAAAACTGCATTAAAAATCATCTAGGTAAAGATTGATGTGAGGGTGTGAAAAAAGAGTGAGAGACAGGAAGAAAAGCAGGATGTTCTCACAGAGAGACAAATACAGCCATTCCCTGTAATTACCATGTTAAAAAAAGTAATTTGTAGTCAGCTGGGAACTGTAGGATAAGAAGCTAAAACTGTTTGAAGCTGTATTGATTTATATGCGAAAGAAGACAGGAAGTACTTGAATAGTTACAGACAACCCACCAAAACATTTTTAATAAGCATTGCACAAAGCAAATATTCTATATTAACAATACTATCGTAATAGCAAGAAAGCATTAATTTAAATACCTCTGTATCTGCAAGTCAAACTTGACTTCTGTGTCCTGTTCGGAGAGCTGGTGCACGCTGAAGCGCAAACCTGCTATTATCTAAACAACACAATTGTACAGAAAAACGTCAAACGGAATAAAACTGCTGATTTATATGTTACTGCATGCAACAATATATATATATATATATATATATATATATATATATATATATATATATATATATATATATATATATATATATATATATATATATATATATATATATATATATATATATATATATATATATATAAAATCTTGTATGGTACAAATAATTATGCAGATAATTTAGCTCGGAAAGGCTGATGGTCACCTTAGTTCCTCCTTTCATTGGGTTCCCAAGATCACACACCACCACTCTGGTCTGATTCTCTTTCTTGAATGCACAGGACAGTCTAGATAATGTCTGAGACACATAAATAAATAACAGATGAAACCTCAAAATATCTCAAACAACTTCACTGTACACACACTCAAAAGTTTGGAAAAAATATTAAAAAATTTTTTTTTTAAAGAAATCTTTCACCCAGGTGCCATTTATTATTATTATTATTATTATTATTATTATTATTATTATTATTATTATTATTATTATTATTAATAATAATAATAAAACGTAATAAAAGTAATATTATGGAAATTTATTCATTTAAAATAACTGTTTTCTATTTTAATATATATCAAAATTTAATTTATTCCTGTCATGGCAAAGCGGAATTTTCAGAATCATTACTCCAATCTTCAGTGTCACATGATTCTTCAGAAAGCATTCTCATAATTTTTTTTTTTTAATTATCATTATCAATATTTGATATCTTGAAAATATCTCTGTGCAGCTTTATTTTTGTGGAAACTTTGATCCATCGGTTGCAGGATTTTTTATGAATTGAAAGGTGTCTCTTTATTTGAAATAGACAACTTTTATAACATTATAAATGTCTTTTCTGGATAATTTAATGCACCCTTACTGGATAATAATATTAATTAAAATCATTATAAATGTATTTTCTGGATAATTTAATGCACCCTTACTGAATAATAATAATATTAATTAAAATCATTATAAATGTCTTTTCTGGATAATTTAATGCACCCTTACTGAATAATAATAATATTAATTAAAATCATTATAAATGTCTTTTCTGGATAATTTAATGCACCCTTACTGAATAATAATATTAATTAAAATCGTACTGACCCTAAACTCTGAATGGTAATGAAGAAAAAATAAATGCAAAATGTATGCTTGACTGCCACAGAAAATAATTCATCAATACTCAAATAAATCAAAGTCATTTCAATTCCACTAAATGGTCTTAATGGAGCAATGTTTTCTGTATTTTTGTTAAAGCACTCATAGATTTTCCTTTAAGAGAGCTGACGACTGTCCAAACATCTTTTGCTCGTCTTTATAATTAGAGCGACTAGTATACTGTCCATGAAGTTTAACTGGTTATTAAATCCCTTTGAAACAGCCTTGTTAATAGTTGTCTCTTTACATGAGGTCACAGTAGGTAGGAAAGTGCATTTTATCAGATGAAGAGAGGCCACTGCTAACCTCACTGTTGCGCACAACCCCAATGAAATCTGCCTGAGATGGTAAGGTGACGATAAGGTCAGCCTCATAAGCCCCCTCTCCTCCATTCTCTGCTGTGACCGTTAGTGTCAGGGGGTTATCGTCACCTATGTAGATCTCTTTCTGGTCACTGGAGCACAAAACAACATAAATCGTACAGACACACACAGAGTTAATCTCCAGCACTACGCTGCCAGACAACACGGTGGAATTTAAGGCTCAGATGAAGCAATGACTCACCTCACAACAGACAGTTTTAAGTCTGGCTTGCAAATATTGTCTTCGCCACAATCCAGGAGTATGTGGGCCTGGAAAATCACAAGAGATTATGAAATATTAAAGACAGTTTCAATTTTTATACAATGCTTTTTAAAGTTGATTGTCTGAGGGCTCAGCATGCAAGTCCACGGTTAGATGTTATCTTTTGAGTGGCTGCTGCACAATATGACGTCTAGTTCATGGTTCCCACACTTTTTATCCAATAAGTTTCCTTGGTTTTCTAAGCATTAATGATAACGGAATCAAAATCAATTTGCAAGTTCTACCAACTCCATGAGCAGCCGTTACTGAAATGTACAGCTTTCTCACAATGAAAATAAATATTTCCACCACATTTTCCAAACCTAGAAAACCATTTTTTTAAATTCACCATTTCCAATTTGCCCGTGTCTGTCAAAGTGGGAACCCTGCTTGTATGTATATATATATATATATATATATATAACAACATTGTTAAAAGCCTGAAAGCCATTAATCAAGTCAACCATGGCAGTCTTATATACTGTATAAACTTTCTTCATCTATTCTACTGTCATCCTTTCCTACAGACAATGGAGTTTATGACACACTTTCTGGAGTTTATGAAACATGCATCTGCCCCACAACCACATCCATTAAAAAAAACACCATTCAAAAAAGTCAGTAAGACTTTTTTTTTTTTTAAGGAATTAAGTTAACACTTTTATTTAAATATATAAAAACATTTATAATTTTATAATTAGATTAATATTTAAAATGAACGTCTTTTGAACATTCCATTCACTAAAAAAAAGCCTGATTTTTTTATTATGGTTTCCACAGTTAATTTTTTCTTAAACAATATCAACAAAAAGTTTTCAACATCGATAATGTTTCTAGAGCACCAAATTTGCATATTAGAATGAATAATTTTTTAGAATATTACTGTTTTTAATATAATTTTGATCAAATAAATGCAACCTTGGCAAGCGCAAGGGAGTTCTTTAAAACACCTAAAAAAATCTTACTGACCACAAAGTCTAGTATGGGAAACTGTTGTACCTGCTTGGTGACATTTGTAGGTGTAGATTGGTCAAGGATGGGCAACAGGCCGGTCTTATCTGCTGCCGTTTTGAAATCCAAGCTGTACTCCATAAAAACCGAGATGGGTGTGATCTTATCCCTGAATTCTGAGTCATCCTGTTAAGAGAGAGAGAGAGAGAGGTAGAGAGCCAGAAGCAGATGGAGAGAGAAATGGGGCCTCTGTGTCAATGAGCTCAAGCCTGGGGAATTTCAGTCCAGCTTACAAGCTCTACAACATGCTCTTTTATGTCCAGAAAAGAGAGCTTTGGCTTTCCAGGTCAAATCCTTCTTTAGCTCTGTAACACATTGTTCCTTTTCTGAAAACAAAATAACGGCATATTCCAGTGCCAAACATCTGGGCTATCTGCCACTGCAGCTTTAAATGCAGAGCAAACACATATTTGATGACATAGAGGTATCAGCACTCCTTGAGACGGCCAAGAAAAGCAAAACTACACTAAACTTTTCACAGCCCAGTACTAGCAGAAGTGAGGAAAGAGGGACACATAGGGATTCTCTGTAGAACATGACATTGGGACCTGCATACATTTGATTTCCTATAGTATATACAGTGCACCTTGCCTGCACTGCAAGACGCTTTGGATAAAAACGGTCAAATGCATAAATGTGAATGGATTCGCTCACTATTAAATAAGCCTGAAGTTCCTCGCAGGCAGGTCCCTGGTTGTTGGAGACGGTCATGTTCTTTGAATAATGAGACATCTTGTTGTGGAGGAATAGCACCCGTTTGATGGCTCCCTTGTGTTTAAGGCGGTCCAGGGTCAGATCCACTTGGAAATCTGTGAATGAAAGGGTTTTCCAGGTCAGTCTGTACCCTTTTTAATTTTAATTATATTGGGAGTTAGAGAAATACAAATTGTAAGGCTCGATCGATCACACCAAGGATGATAACTATTATAATAATGATGAAGTAATATTGTTGTAATTCCTTTCAGAATTATTTATAATTTGACAATGAAACCAATGACAGCCAATCAGAATCCATCTAGCTTTAAAGAGCTCAAGCATTTAAAGTGCCAGACAACAGAATTGCAGCATGTTCATAGTAAACAGAATGTTATCATCTGCTTGTGTGGATGCTAATATACTTCAGGTTATTGTTATCTAATAGTCATCATTCTTGCTGTGAACATGCCTTTATTTACATTCTTCACATGATATAGCTTCTCTTTTAAAAGAAAAAGGCAATTTAATGGTAACAAGCAAACAAATGAAACTGTTTTGAACACAAGCGGTCAACCCTGAAACCTCCAAATGCTGTGATACCCTTGATTCTCTGAAAGCATTCAGACGTTATAAACTCTGTTTCAGTCTGCTTGAAATAACCTGGGGTTAACAGTCTTGCTCAAAAGACACAATTGTTATGGCTCTTGGATCAACCCTATTTAGTTTCACTAGGGACCAAACGGCACAGATATATAAACATGGCTTAAAGGTGCACCATGCAACTTTTCTGTCTGCTAGAGGGCGCCTATTCAAAACAAAGGTGTAGTTTGATTATGCCAAGTTTGAACACAGCATCTTGGGACATGTGGTCTTCACTTCACAGCCAGTGGAAAAGAACAGGGCAGAAATCATGTTCATAGATGTTGTTAGTGTTGTGGAGCTGAGCAAGGCCGCTGGAACGATTGTTAACGATATGAACAACACATGTTGTGTGTCAAAAATAGTTTGAGCAGCGGGACTTTTATTATGACGGGACACAGTTGCCGGCGCTTTTCCGGTCACGGGTATGAGGTAACGCAGCTCTGTTTTTCATATTAGATACATTTGAGTGTACATTACTCTGTGCGTTCGCTCAGCAGCTGCTATGACACTTGTTCACACTGCTAAGAGTAAAGTGTTTCTGCCAAATAAAACCGGAAACCGATGGTAACGCAGATATGACGCAATTGACTCAGATGTCCCGGCTCCTTGGTTAAAATTTTCTCACGATTTACAAAAAGTTGGAAACATTTAGGATATTGTAAGTACTCAACTGAACAATATATATATCACTGGCCTAGTGGATTTTGGATATTTTAATGCAAAAATACAAAATAGTGCACCTTTAAAGGAACCATAAGAGCATTTGACTTAAAATTATCCTTTAACTTGAAAATATACATTTAAAATTCAAAACATTCTTCTTCTTCTTTCTTCTGAAGATATTTTAAAGCATCTTGGAAACCAAACAATATTGCATTGATGATTGCATTGAATGAAAAACCCTGAGACATTTTCTCAGAATCTCTTCTTTTCTGTTCCACAAAATCAATGAAGTTATACAGTTTTGGAACATCATGAGGGTGAGCCACACTCATTTAATGACATAAGACAGATCACCCACACTAACATGCCAACAACGTCAGTATTCAGACACTTGGTCTGTCTAATCATGGTGAGGTTATTAAAGTAAGAAAGAACTAGTGACTATCTATCACTATGCAATATAACAATCCCACATCCTGCGCATAAGCATGTAAAAACACTGATACTCCTTTCAAATAGAGGGGTTTACATAGTGTAGGTGGCTTTTGCCTTTATGATGTGTGTTTAAAGGAATCCTGTCATAATAAAAAAAAACTTAAATTAAATTACAACTAATATATATTTTAAAAAAAACTAATATTGTGAAATCAGGTGCCCATCATTAACGCTTGTCTGGGACAAGTGAAGTTTTTGAAGAGGCAAGTGATAGAAAACTTTACTTGCCTGACCGGACAACTATCCTGATTAAAACATCAATAACAAAAATAACTAGGGAATCACCAAAACGCGAGTATGATTCTGCATTTATTTAGTGTAAGTGGTGACTGATAGTTAATAATAATATAATATATAATGTACTGACTGTAACAAGGTTGTGCGGTTGAGGCTCGCACAGCCTTGTGGTGAGAAATGGAAACAAATGAGCCCAGCTCAAAGAAACTCAGTAACTCATACCACTGTAAAAATTCTACATTTTAAGTTTTTATATTTATAACATACGATACAATTAAGCAACATAACATGACCAAGTGCTGAGTAGCATCACAAATTCAAAGACTCAATTAACATGTAATTCATTTTTTTCATATTTAATATTTAGTTCCAGCAGCGAAAAAGTTTGAAGACCACATCTCTCAGCAACACTCAACCATGTTCCATTACCGAATGATTCGGCATTTTACAACTTAAACTAATTGTTTTTGGTCACTTCTGATTGTTTAGATAACACCTTTTTGTTGTGGTAATAAAAATAGACCTAGATGAACAATACCGTTTAAAATGACTTACAATAATGCCATAATAATATAACCAGCAAGTAACCATGTGGTTTTATTGAACAACGCTCTTAAAATAAATACAACAATTTACAAACAAACAATTTGCATATTTAGAAACCTATTGATGTATTCTCCTGTGTTGAATTTAAGTGGTTTATGTTACAAACTGGTAAAATTGCACACTTTGCATTCCTAGATTAACATTATAAGCACCTCAGACTCGCAGCATATGTAAAGATGGAGTTTGTTACCGGATGCTGCTGAGATGCATGCAACAGTGCAACACTTTCCTACGAAACGCAAAGCGTGTCATACTTTATATGCGTTCCCAAATGCGCGTTATTGGAAACCCGAAAAAAACAGCACAAAGCTTGCTTGGAGCTGCATTTAAAAACACGTAACACGTCTTCCTTTACTCTGAAACAAGCAGCGCACAAATGTATATAACTGAATCGAAGCCTTTGTGATTTCACAATAGCACCATGCTATATTATGATTTTTAAATGGTTTCAATATATCATGCAACCTTTGAAAATGGTCTAATAATGCGGTTCATGGATTCTTGTTTAAGGATTACATCCCTTCCGGTATTTTGTAGGTTAATCGAAGCAGGTAAACTGCAATTGAGGATTTTTTTTTTTTGCCTTCAGGAGCACTTAAAGGGTTTGTTCACCCAAAAATGAAATTTATGTAATAAATGACTCACCCTAATGTCGTTCTTTACCCTTAAGAACCTTACGAATCAGTGAATCGATCAATGGTTTGGATCGCCAATGTCACGTGATTTCAGCAGTTTGTCAGTTTGACACGTGATCCAAACTAAAATCCCGTGACATTGGCGATCTGAACCATTGAACGATTCACTGATTCATAACCGTTTAAATCTTTATTTGAGGAACACGGAAGAGAAGACAACGCTGAATAAAGTCGTAGTTTTAGACATTTTTGGACCAAAATGTATTTTCGATGCTTCAAGAGACTCTAATTAACCACCTGATGTTACATATGGACTACTTTGATGATGTTTTTATTCTCATTCTGGACATGAAGAGTAAAGTGTGCATAGACTGCATATGCTCTGGGACTAAAATATAAAATATCTTAAACTGTGTTCCAAAGATGAACAGGTCTTATCGGGTGTGGAACAACATTAGGGTGAGTCATTAATGACATCGATTTCATTTTTGGGTGAACTTACCCTTTAAAATACTCTTATTTAATTAAGGAATCCCGACAGCCGTATTTTAAAATGTAATATGATAAAACTTTTGTGAAAATGCTTTCCAGCATTTTTCCAGATTCTTTGATGAATAGAAAGTTCAAAAGAACAGCATTTTGTTAAACATAAATCTTTAGAATTGGTCTCTGTAAACACTATGGACACTATAAATGACTTTACGGTCTCTTTTGATGAATTTAATGTGTCCTTGCTGAATAAAAGTACAAAAAAAAAACACTGACCCCAACTTTTGAACAGTAGTGCATATACCTACTCTCAAATCAAAACAACTGACACACAGTTTGTGTTTTTCAACTGTAAGCAGCAGATTCATTAAATGGCAGGCCTTGCACCGTACACATCCGCAGCTTACACTTGCATTAACGGCAGCCATTAGCTCAACCAGAGCATAGGAGAACTTCAAAGCACACAGAGAAATAATGAATTGGAATCATGGTCTGTGGTCTCTGAACAGTGGGCTGCGGGTCTGGTAGCCATTACACCCCAGACTGTGAGATCCATGTGAAGGCTTTGTGAGCACCGGACGCTGGGCTTTTAATAGCTCTGCTCCGTATGTCCGGCTCCAAACACATTGGTGCCTGACACTCCGAGCTCTAGTTCCCCCCGCAGCGATCCTCATAACACACACCGCAACAGCAGGACTCTGTTTACAGCTGCCATGTGCTTCTGCTACTTGCAATATTAGGTCCCATTGCCCTGAATAATACGCATTTCCTTTATTTGCATATATAAAGAAATAAGTACTTACGAAGGGTAGACTGAGCTCCCTTGCCATTTGCCTTCAGACAATATTTCACAGTGAAGCTAAGAGAAAGAATTACAGTAGAATTATGTTAATGCACATTATTTTCAGCATATTCTCAAAGCAAATAGGCAAGACATATAACTTAAAGGTATTACTAATGAAGAATTTTCTATTGAAGGACATTTTCATAAAGACCCTCAAACATTCTAACAGGGTGTTTTTAAAAAAAAAGGTTGATGTATTATTGAAGTACATTTGGGATAACTACTAGGGATTCAAAATATTTGTACTATAATTTTGCAGGTGATGTAATACGATTAAAAAAAGTTAATATTGCAATGAGTGTAATGCATTTTTATTTGGCCATTGTGCTTACATCATGCATTAATTTTTAATCTACATGAACATTTTGAATCTAAATGGCTTACTGTTTGCTTGAAACTTAAAAAAAAAAAACCTTGACCTACCAGGAAACTGTGGTGGTTGTTTCAGGCAGGGTGCAGCTTTTGTCTTCCGGGTTCAGGATCTGTGGGCTGATATCCAGTGTGGTGTTCACACTGATGACGGGACGAGCCCTAACAACACAAAACAAGTCTGCCATTTCAGACGGGTTCCTTATAGCATAAGATGTTACTAGACAAATCACCGAGGTTAGTTTTACACGATTCCCTGCAAATTAAACGGCTATTTTTTAGCTGTACCTTTAAGAATTCTATATGTAAATGACCTCTGTTATGCTTGGTTATCCTTACTGCATTTAAAGGGATAGCCTGTGTTAGTCTCCTATGCGGTTTCCGTTTTAAATAGCGCTCTCGAGGTCTATGGCAGCCGATGCTGTTCACGTGATCACCATGATGCATTTGGGGGATACAACGTAAAGAGCATAGGAGACTGGCACAGACTACAACGAAATTGTTGAATAAAGTCATTATTGTTGTTTGTTTTCGCACCCAAAAATGGTTCTCATCCCTTTATTAAATTAAGGTTTAACCAATGGAGTCACATAGACTACTTAATCAATGTTTTTACTACCTTTCTGGGCCTTGAAAGTGTTAAAGCGCCGTCTATGGAGGGGCCTGAGAGCTCTCATATTTCATCAAAAACATCTTCATTTGTGTTTCAAAGATGAACGAAGGTCTTATGGGTTTGGAATGACACAAGGATACTTAATGACATCATTTTTGGGTGAACTATCCCTTTAATTAATGCCCAAGTCACAGACCCATTCATGAGGGCAGGTAAAACTGCAAAACACTAAAATACTAAAGTTTGTTACATCAATACAAATTCTGAATCACCCATTTTTAGAGCTTACTATACATGCAGTAACAGTCTGGATGGACTGATGGAAAGAGAGTTTTAACATTATAAACGTCAGAGTATGGGGTAACTAAACGTTTGACTGCTGTTTATTGTTATTCAGAACAGTAACCAGCTGACTGTACATAATGGCTTGTACAGGCTTATTATGTATAAATGTATATGGATTAATTTGTGTAGTACAGTGTCAATCAATGCCTGGTGGTCTTCCATGTACATGATGGGAAATGTTCCACTCTGATTTTCTTTTAATTCAGGCCGTAATTGCCTCCACTACTTGCACATGAAGCAAATTAAATGCTGCTGAATTAAATGAGACCACCTGCGACAGCTTATCCATCCTGATCATAAAATTCTAATCAAACGCACATGTGCTTTCAAAGTGCAGAATAAGCACACTACCTGTACAGAATGGCTTTGTCAGCTCCAAACACCCCAACGATCAGGTCTACAAGAGGACAGAGCGTGAGAGAAAGAGCGTGAGAAGAGTAAAAGAGAGGAAGTGACTTTGAATTTAGGTGTTCGGATCTAATCAGTTGTGCAACATTGAAGAGGATGTGTAAATCAAGACTGAGTGTTGAAATCTAACCAGGGTATCCGTTCTGATCAACATCTGTGCCTCCATGCATGGCGTAACCAAAGCTAGAAGGCATGGAAGCAGACGCCCATGTTCCTTCTAAAACTTGAGAAGCCACAGGATTCGGCCCTGTGGGACGCCCGTTATGGATGTACACCAGGCCACGGTGGAATTGCCCACCATATGGGGCAGCGATAGCCACATCTGAGAAAAAAAATAGAGGGATTAAATATAGTACTGGTCTGGTTATTGAATAACTGTCATGGGCAGTATTGTATATAAAAAATGCTGGTACAGCCATTGCTCAAAAAGCTCATGAGTCATGATTACAGTTGCACGATGAGGCAAGGAAGACAGTAACAACAGCTTATGACCATGACCACAAATGACTATGTACTGTCTGGCGGTCTATGCAAGTGTGGGTTTCTAAGAGTTTAGCACACAAATACAAAGAAGAAATTGAGAAAAGTAAAAAAGTACCATTATATCCGTCCATGTTGAGGTCTCCCACACTGCAGATTGAGCTTCCATACCGAGCATAGATCTCAGAGCCGGTGAGTTTGATGGCGCTGTTGAAGGAGAAGCCACCTTTTCCTAGGTACACATAGACCTGACCCACCTCCCTCAGTTTCCCATCTGAGCCACGGTCCATGAACAGAGGAGCCCCCACCAGCAAATCTATCTTCCTGAAGGGGAAAATAAAAGGTTTATCCTATTGGAAAAGATTACAGCTATTCAACCAGCATGTTGAAACGTATTGCTAATTTCTCAAATAAATGAAATAAAAGCACAGTGCTAAAAAAAAGCTGAGCTGATTAAAAAAAAAAAAAAAAAAATCTCACTATAAAAACAGGGCCTTTCTCAACAAGTTCAGGCACAGAGCAACTTATCAGAAAAATGTAGGAAACTTTATCGTCACTGTTGCACAATGTTCAGATTTTAGTTCAAAAAGCATATATATAAAAAAAAAGAAAACGCTATTGCCAGAGAATGAACATTGCTGTACCCTCTATTAAGGGTAGATTTACTTGGCAATAAAAGAGATTGTGTAGATCAAAAATAACAATAGGTCACAAAAACATTAAAATGTCCAAAACATAGGTGAACGCAAACAAAACTCTTTAAAATAACCATTACTCCCGTTGATAAACAAAACTGACTTACTTGCTGAACTGAATAAATGACATGCCCCCTTTCATTCACTCACATTCTTATTCACAAATGATGTCACAAATTTAATCTTCGTGAATCTCTGTTCATTCAGTGCCACTCCAAGTCTTGTTCAGACTTAAAGCTGAATTCAAAAAAGCACACTACTGCCATTTTGACTTGTAAAAATGCCACCAAAGCAGTAGTGTGCTTCATCAGGAAGACACTTGAAGAAATTATATGAGTGCTAAAGTGAACAAGATTGGTGTTCACTAGTAAGATTCATTTAAAAGCACAGATGGTCTTATGAACCGCTAATAGAGCGGTTCCTAATAGAGATGCTGACCTAACAGACACCACTACATACAGACACAATTAGGCATGTGCCGATATCAATTTTTCATGTTGCGATTAATTGATGAAGTTTTATCACGATATACGATATTATCACGATATTGAAATAAGTTGCAAAAAAAAAGTGTTGCCATAGCATAACAGCTTTAAGAACTATTTTTGTAAGAACAAAAATAACTGAATGTTTAAATACAATAATGCACCAAAAATATATACAGCTCTGGAAAAAAAAATAAGAGACCCCTCATTGAGAAATCAATGTTATGTGGTCTCTTGATATTTTTCAGAGCTGTAAAAGTACAATTTTCAAACAGATTAAATTGCAAAAAAAAATAGGCTATAAAGAACAACAGGTAACAAATTACAATAAGGTCTCATTATTTTGATTTTAATGTTATTAAACAGTAACTAAGAAATGAACATAGAATGATTCATTCTTTATAAGTATTTTTCATTGTCAGTTTGGTAATAATGAATTAACATGTTAACTAATGAAGTCGTATGTCTGAAAGTTTTACTGAACAATAACAAATAATTAGAACAGTTCTAATTATTAGGGCATGTTGTAGTCCAGATTAAAATGTTTAAGTTTGAAAATAAATAGCCTATTAAGTCTTTAAGTATTAAGTATTTGGTGCTTTGATGAACAACATTGAGATTACAAAAACGAATGGATGTTTTAAAAACTACACGCGTTTTTTGTTTGTTTGCTGGTTTCCCGGGGTAACAGCCGCATTCTGCAGTTCATCAGCGCCCTCTGCTGTCACTGAGCGGCACTTCAGCAGCGCGACTGGTTCAGTCATGTGCAAACGCACGTTGGGCTTGTTTATATCTGAGCGCGTGTCCCTTTGATGCAGAACAGCGGTGTTGAGCATTTATATACGGTTGATGGGCAAAGTATTCTTGAATGCATTATAAAAATAAAAAAAAAGTGTTAATAAATTATTATTTACGATATTTTAAAGTGCCCACGATAACAATATCGTGCATATTCATTATCGTGATAAATCGCATTATCGAAAATCGGCACATGTCTAGACACAATATTAGGAATATATACACATATATGAAACTGGAAATGAAGTGGATAATGGCAATTGGAGAATTATATGTAACAGAGCTCATGCTGCTCTGATTGACTTACTGCTGATATCAAGAGTTGTTTACATTTAACTGAGCCTCAACATTCTGTCAGTCCAGCGGCTCAAGTTGATTTTTGAAATCAACACAACTATTTCTAAAGTTTTGAAGCCTGATCACACATGCTACAAACTCTTTACAACTCTACAATTTGGTAAGTTTCATCAGTTTTGAAAGTGTTTCTGCAGTCATCATCATGGAGCAGCGTCGCCAGAGAAGAACCAGTGCTCTTCCCACACACCTGAGGGGATTCTTCTCTTCCAGTCCAGACTCCTGTGAGCTTTCACAGCTGCCAGCTGTAGTGAGGTTAGATCACAATTACAGCTGTATCTCTGAGAGAGCTCAAAGCCCCACAGGTTTGGAGGAGCGCTACGTGAAGAACGCTGCTGTCCTTCCTGACATCCGTCCAGCAGCTTCAGTCTCTTCAGTGGACGTGTGTCAGCAGGAAGAGCCTGTCTTAATCCACGGCTACAGCGTGCAGGAATACCAGGACATCTACCACTCTGTGGTGGAGCCCATGCTGAAGACACGCAGTGGACGGCGCCGTCGCTACAGTCTTAAACTGGGACTGAAGATCAAGCAGCGGCTGTGGGAGGCACTGAACTGCCCTTCACTGGTGGAGATGGAGCAGCCTGATGGACACGTCCTGATCGCTGAGAGCTCCTCCACAACCAGCAGAAGCTTCAGTCCTCGAATCCATGTGGACATCAGTGAGGAGCCCCTGCCTGAGGAACCCCGAAGAAAGAAGCCCAGACACTGAGTCTTCACAGTGTCACATAGAGCCCGGAGTAAGACCCAACGGGATTGACGTATTTAAATACTGTATATAGTTATAGTTTTATGAGTAAGTTTTATTTTGTCAAATAAGTTTTTGCACATTGTTGTGAGGTTGCTTGGATGTTTCTTGTTTCTGGTGATTGTCAAAGTGTTGATAATATGCGGTTCATAGGTTGTTCTGGTTTTTGATGCTTTGCTACATGGTTGTGGGATGTTTTGGATGGTTTCCTTTGCTTGACATGCGTTTATTAAGGTTTTCTGCGTGGTTATTGCGTTGTTATGGAGTTGCCGGACGCCTCTGATTGCCATGTGGTCATCAGGATGTTTTGAGTTAGGTTAAGTTAGGTTAGGGTCTCTCACATGGTTTGCAGCTTGACGTGCTGTGAGGGCTTGTGTGCATCAGTGATGCTGAGAGCTATGCCACTGGTATTTCACAACTACTGGTAGGGTCAGCCATAGTGGACAGGTCTCAGCTGAGATGCCAGACGAAGACAAACCACCTGATTCTGGACAAGAGCAGATTGACCCGATGTTTCTGGCAGAAGATCAGTTTTGCAACAACATCAGAACAACATCCTCCAAGTAAGAATGACTCGAATAAGGTAAGAATGATGTAACTGAATAATTTTATTCTTGATCTTATATTGTGTGTTACCACAATGTAAGATCAAGAATAAAATGATTAATGCATTCTATTATATTATAAATAAATCTAAACGTACATGTTATATACATTTTAACTAAAACTGCTGTCAATTGATTCAAATATTAAATTACTATTAAAATAAATGCATTTTTCCGTAAATAATTAAAATAAATTAATTATTTACTGAAATAGGGGTTTCTAGAGCACTGTGGTTAATGAAGTGAAAGAATTATAAAAGTACACACTTTACTCAAAGAGTTTTATGTATAATGTTGTCTGATTAAATATTTTATATATCTTGCAACAAGACAAAGTGCAAGATATTATGCTCTTTTACCTTAAAGGAACAGTAATAGGATAGTGTATTTAGTTCTAATATTTTATTAGACCCCACAAACTTTCATTGTATGAGCACAAACAGTTGAAACTATTTTTTTTTTTTTGCAGCAAGTCATACATGTTTGGGTGTCAAGTCATACAACAACATGAGGGTGAGTAAATGAGGACATTTTTAATTTCTGAATGAACTGTCCCTTTAATGTGTGTGAGCTTGATTTCGCTAAAGCCAAGTGCTTTTGACTCACAAAAAAACTGAATTCAGCAGTTAGTTTTGAACATGACATCAAACTGCAACACATTTTCAGGGCCACAACCTGCCAGTTGAGAAAACTGATTTAAAAGTATCCATTAGTCCATGAATGGACTTTCTTGAAAGAAACTTGTTTATGTGTGTAGGAATCATTAACCTCCCTTCAGTGAGGAAAAACATTTAACAGCTAAATGTAGAGCATCACTTAACTTACCTGTCATTATTGATGTCAACGGCTGCTACAGAATATCCGAAGTAAGCAGCCATCTAAGGTGAACAGAAAAGGAGGAAATTATAAGTAATTATTATTATTATTATGGCTGGGTTTGGTGGTGCCGCCTACAGTACATGGATTCATTTTTTGAGCTTGGACTCAACCATGTGTTGATTCTAGCTTAACTGTTAATGTCACAACAGTTGTGATAACACAACTGCAGCAATTGTGGCCTGTTGACGCCACACCTCATCCTCTTTTCTTCTCTCACTCTTGAGTGCTGGCGACACTGCTGTCAATAGGTTGCAGATGTGCTGGGACATGAGTGGATTTAGGACATGAACTCTACCCTCGTAACAAATGTTGAAAGTAACTCTGCCATGACCACAAGATTGGGCATGTCATGTGACCTCCAGGCTGCTCACAGGCAAGACTGATTGTGGTAAGAGGAAGATAAGATAAGAAAAAAAGGTGTCACTCACCTGTGAGCCTGTGAAATTATACATAGACTCCATGTTTCTCCCATTGAAAATGTTGACCTAACAAAACAAAACCAGACAAAGAGCTGTTTCAAGCAGGGTTGCGTCACTTTTATGGGCTTTTTTTTTCAGATTCCTGACCAAAAATAGTATTAAACTCACATAACCGAGAGCCTTCTCCCCTCTAGGAACTCCTGTGACATAATCTAGAGAGGCAGGAAGAACTACAAATGAGTTGCACAAAACAATGCTTTCATTCAGCAGTGAAGCTTCTTGATCCATTTACAAAGAAAAATCTGATTTAAGCTAATCCCATAATGCACTACTTAGGTTTGCAGAGGTCAGACCAGCTCAAACAAGACACTGACAACTCATGGTTGTGGGTTGCCTAAAAATGCACAATTTATTGTAATAAAATATTATTACAAATTAAAATAATAGTTTTCTATTTGAATACATCATAAATTGTCATTTATTACTGAATTTCCATCATCATCACTTTCATTATTATTACTCCAGTCATCCTTCAGAGATTATTCTGATTTGCTCCCCAAGTAACATTTGTTATTATTATCAATGTTGAAAACAGCTGTGCTGCTTAATATTTTTGTAAAAAAAACATTAATGTTCTCAGAACAAAGTTCACAGAATTTATTTGAAATCGATATCTTTTGTAACATTATAAAACTCTTTACTGTTACTTTTGATCAATTAAATGTGTCCTTGCTACATAAAAGTATCTTTTCCAAAATTTGAAATATAATCAAAATGTCTTACCATCGTCACCATCTTCATTAAAATCCCCAACAGCCACAGAGTAACCTAAGACAGAAAGAAATGATGACATAAATGTCTGCACTGCATTTCTGCTGGTTTACGGTACACTCAAAGCACCCAAACAGTCATTACATCTGCAACCCCAAATTACATTGAGCTCTACGGACTTACAGGTATACAAATATAAAAATCACACAAAAAATAATTACAACTTTCAAAAGACGCAAAAAAAGGCTTACCCAAATAGCTGTCATCATATTGAGCCCCGGCCGACTTGGTTGATAACTGGTTGCCATAAGGAGTAAAAAACTCCTTATTGTATCTGCTGATGACTTCAGTGATGTCATCTGAGATCAGCTGACCTGAAAAAACAAACAAAAAAAAACAGTTAGAATAATACCAATAGCTAAAGTGTTTGTTTGTTTTTGTTCCAAATGCATATGAAATGAAGTGTGCAAGTAATAGAGGTCTTTAACCTGCATGTGATTATTAAGCAAAACAAAAGAAAAGCAGCAGTGCCAATATATGCATAAATGCATGCAAACTTTAATAGTATTTATAAACATTCAACAAAAAGTACTAAAAAAAAAATCATCACATCTTCCTTAATCATCTAATATGATTTTTGTTATGGTTGTATGTGCATTTTTTGTTCTTTTTTTGTGGTCTCTTATCTTTTACAATAACTAACTGAAAGTCATGGTGCTACTTTCAGTGTAATTCGGGTTCTCTTGGTTCTTTTGGTCCGAACCGAAAAAGGAAATAATATATTTAGCTCTGGTTAGCTTAGCAGCTGTCATTTTTAAGAATTAACCCAATGATAAAAAAAATTACTTTGCAAACTTTTGGACTAAATCTGCTCGTTATATGTGCGCATGTACAATGAGAACTTGTGAAGCACTTATAAAATGTGTAAGGACTCAAAACTATGATGAGAACAAAAAAACAAAAACAAAAACATATGCTTTCTGTCCTTTTTAGAGTCGCATTTGGTGACATCACGTCCTATTTTTGCTTTGTTTAGATGTCTTTGTTCCACGTTGTGTTCATATTTAAAATGCACCAGAGTTTAGTTTGGAAGCGGCCCGAGACCGGGAAAGGTGGGTTGTTTGTTTGGTCGCTTGATTGGTGCACACCAGGGTTCAAACGGCAGCGTTCACACTCGAACAAACCGCACTAATGGTGAGCAATCGCTCCAAACCTGACAAGTGTGAACACACCCTCAGCAATGCAATAGGAGCTCAGTTTGTTCAAAAAAGCGATGCAATAAAGTGTGAAGCAACCACAATGTCCTTAAATGGCCAGTAGTCCAATTCATTTCAGTGAATCACTTCCTTCATTTCATTCATTTATATGAACTGCTAAAAACTGATGAAAATGTTTTATCATTTTATAGTTCTAAGAAGTCTCGTTATTTCTTCATAGCAATTTTTTTTACTGCCTAATAATACTTTTTCTAATAATAATCCCCTAATATATATCATTAAAAAGTTATGTAGAATTGTTTTGTACCTTGCAGTGTAACTAACAACATATTTACAGTTTACATTGTATACATAACATGTATTTAGTTTATCTCACTGTTATAAAAAATGAATGTCATAATAACAAAGTAATTCATTAAATGTAAACAGACCGAAATAAAGATTTACTTCAACCTAGCCAAGGTTTGCTTAAGTTTCTATCAATCACACCATCACATTCACATTTCTGAAAGCATTTTACTCTCAGCAGGGAGTATAATTATCATACCAGCACAAAAAAGAGACACTCAGCAGAAAAACTAAACACACAAAAAAAAAAAACACCTAGAAAGCTTTTTTAAAATGAACTTTTAAAACGAACACCGCAGGTCATGGAATTCATGAAAGATGTGTTTTAATGTCTTTTCTGGGCAGGGTTCCTAACATGACCCCACCCTATGAGGTCATAACAGAGCTGCAACTCAGTAAACAACCATTTTAACATCACACAGCCCGACACAAAACATTTCAATGAAGCCACAGACTCATCTCCACTGCAGGAGACAGCATATGATTCTGCATTATTTATTGACTTCAAAACAGCTCCCTCTCTTCTGAGCAGCTTTTCTCCCACAGGCAGGGACCGGACACATTTGTAAATTTAAACAAGTATTGCAGAGGTTGCGCAAACATTCACTAGCCTGTTTTTGTGTCAATCTGAACTTGCCCTTGGAAGCAAGACACAGCAGACATTCTCTGAGTCACAAAAACCCCTGACAGAGCACATTGTCGTTTCCCCATTCAGTGCCTTTCAGTGTCAAATTTACAGAAGGACAATAAAATAAAACCGTTTACCTTGCCAATAAAAGCTTCCTGGTCCTCCAATAACAACACGGTTCTTCTGAAAAATACATAAAAACATGTATTGTACATTCGGCAAGAATAGACAAGAACATAAACATACACAGCAGGGTAAAAGCTGAAAATATTAAATAAAAAGATATATAAATATAACACATTTTGTTATTAATGTTGACAAGAAAAAGCACCAGCACAATTCTCAAATAAAACATTTTAGAAAATTAAATGTTAGGTCCAAAATGGTAAACCATCAGATATAGTGGGGTTGATATTAGTTGTTTGTATAGTTTGTAGTAAAAGTAGTTGAATTTGTAATGCCATGAAAGAGGCCATTTTCATGGCAAAAGTTATTCAAGAGATTCATAAATACAATAAAATAAAATAAAACATGTAAAATACAGCCGTTTAAAATTGTACTTTTTGGGGGTAAAATCTTACTAACGTCCTCAAGTGAGCGTACTAAATAAAAACGTCTGTATTTATGAAAATTAGACATCAAGCGCCTTTTATATTTTTGGGGATATACTGTATATATAAATTAAAAATAAATAAAAATGTAAATATACAAGGGAGCACATTTCTGTGGAGTTAAAAAAAAATACCTTAACAAAGTCAGCACTGAAACCTGCTTGACAAAATCCTTGTCCCTCAGGTGAGTTTGAGTCTGATGAAAGAACAAATCATTATATAATAATATCAAAGTCATTCATGTATTCGCAAGAGGCAGAAATAATTTTGAGGAAGTCTCAAGGTGAAGGGAAGGCGAGATAGAGGAAGACAAACTTCAGACAGAGGAACTGTCATGATGATCATATGACCACTGGCACATCGACTAGGAAAAAAACGTATCAACTCAGACAGGTCTTAAAACCATACTGTTTTCAAAGATGAGGATACACAGCACAAGTATGATATCCCATAAATCTGTTCATTTCTGAGGAAGGCTATTAGATGTGACCCAATAAGCGCATGAACAGCCTCAGGTGAGGTAAAACCCTGTGATCATGTACATACTAGAGCGGCAGGGCGAATATTCCACAATGTTATTGCCTTTCTTCAGGTAACATGTCCCGACAGGCTCTCTTTCTGAGAATCCATACGTGCTCCACTGGTAGAGAGGAGCACATGCCTGAAGAAAATAGAGAAAAATGTGCAGATTAGTACACAAGTAGGAATCATACTCTTCTAAATCATTCTGCTGACATATTACAGCAATACTTATTTTGAACGTATTTATTTTAGTGCCATATCAGCACTGAAAGTCAAGCTCAAAGTTATTTTAAATAAAAGAAGCAAACAGCTTCTTACAACAATATAATAAAGAATATTTCCATTTCAATTTGATGTCTGACTTGTTTCAATCAAGGATTTTCTTTAATATAGAATCTTTAATATACAGCACGGCTTAACAATAAGGACATCCCGGGGTCATTGTAAACAGGGTTCCTACGCATTTTCAATTTCCAAAACCTCTCAATAGATTTTCAAACCATAAATGATTAACACAGCATTTAATTTGTTATATAGTACAATCATCTGTAAACATTTTCTCAGGTTTTTTTTTTTACTGGTTTTCTCAAAGTGATAACATGATGAGAAGAAAGCTAAAACGCTTCATAAGCTGCATACATTTCCTCTGAGTCGGACAGATTTATTTGATACTGTAATCGTGTAATCGTTTGATGTTGCATCCACCAAGCATCAAAGAACAGTCTGAATTATTTGATCGTTTGCTCCTGTATCGGTTGCTGGTTTGAGCGGCACACACACAATCGTTTAGTGAAGTTCAAAAGATATTTGCATCTCAAAAATGTGCGCCTAGAATCCATTCATTCGTGTTCGACAATCACTAAACATTTGCCATGAAATCACTCTGCTTGTATGATACATTTATTTTTAGAAATTCTTTTTTTATATTTTAGAGTACTGAATAGGGAAAGAGTCTGGAAACAAATATTTTTGTTATACGTTCCAGACCTGGGGAAACTATGCGTAGATTTCATCCTAAAAGTGTACGTGCATACAAAAGCTAGATTTTGCCAGAACCTGCACAAAAATCCCTTTATAAATCACAGGAGACAGGGGTAACTGCAGCTTGGGGTAATGGGCGTGGCAGGAGGTAGGGGCGTGGTGAGAGGTTTCTCATTGGTCAAAGGAGCTTCCTCCTGGCGACTGCATTGGCCAATCAGCAGTAACCATAGTTTTACCATAGTATGAATCAGTGGAGGAATGCTTTTTTTATTTTTTTTATTGCAAACACAACTCTTCGAAATATAACATTTCCAACAATGTACATATTAGTCAAGTAAACTCATTTCGCACAGAGGAATGAGTTTTGACTTAGAACAAGTCTTTGATGACAAATTCAACTGACGTTTTAAAAAACGTAATTGTAAAAATGACTATTGAATAAATGTTTTTGGGATAAAATGTTGTTGTTTTTTGCTTACTTGATTAATGTCACTTAAAAGTAGTTTATTAAACCGGTTTTACTTCATTTTATATTATATGGTAAGTGTTTGATCAAACACGTATATGTATGCCTTTATACAGCAAAAACGTTTGCTGTACCATTATCATCAAAATAATATTACTTTTAGTTTGTATGTAGCCAACTTTAAATGAAAGTACAAAATTAGTATGCCTTCAAAAGTGTCAGGAGACATTTTTATCTTTAAAATAATAATTTGTTTTTTAATATTTTTATTTATTTTATTATTTAGTTCAAGTACAGACATTTCAAGTATAATACATTAAAAATACAAAGCATTGTAAATACAGCTCAAAATGTGTAAATCAGAGAATAACAATAACAAGTATAAAATGAACAATACAAATAAATACAAAAATCTAAGTTTATGAATCAAGGCAGAAAACTTTTTTATTTGTGATCTCATGTTTGAAAGGGTTTCAAAGTATACTGTGAGATCAGTCTTCTAAAAGGTAATATAGGAGGGGTTCTTTTATTTGTGTCATGCATATAAAACTTAAATTTAATTATATAATTTTGTTTTTCAGAAAAATATGGGTTTTGGAAACAAAGTAAAATGTCACAAGGTTCTAAATTCTAATACTAGGAATTTCTATTTTAGGAATATCTATTTTAAAGTAAGTCCAAAATGAAATAGAAAAAGGGCAATACAAAAAATAAATGTTTAATATATTCAAGTGATGTGTTAAAAAAGTGCATTTATCACAAACAGTATGAATGTTTTTTTAATGATTGATCCTAAAAAAGTTGTGGTGGTGATGACGTCACGTAACCCGCGCCATACAGGTTTTGAAGGTAGCATACTTTTGAATGTATTTTTAATATCATTATTGTTTTTTTAGTGAAAGAAATGTATTTTGTCTTGTATAATTATTTGTGCAATTATAGTGACCCGCTTTTATGCGGATCAGGAAGCTTTTCGCGTCCTGGTCATAGACCATAAAAAGACCTCAAAGCACGCCCCATTCCTTTCCGACCTCATGGCACGCCCATTGCTCCAGTCTGCAGTTACCTCTACTTGGATCACAGCCAGCAGCAGATTGTGCACCCTGTCTCCTCCCTGAAATCCCCATATATGGAGCTTACGCCTAGTTTTACTATGCATGACCTCATCTGCATATCATTTGCATGCATATTCCCATCCAGGTGACACCATGCTTAACACTGTCAAATGTAAAAGACATTGAAAAAGATTAGATATGGACTATAAATCCCATTTGTGCCTTACACATTACATTGCTTAAAATCATACAATATCCTTTTTATGTTGTAGAATAAATATATCAAAATATCCATAAAAACAAACAGGTATTTTTTTATTTATTTTTTAAATTATAAAGTGTTATTTTCATTAAAAAATATTTTGTTAATTTTAAACACTTCAAATCAAATAAAATGCATGCAGTATTGCTGATAATGTCCCTGAATGGAAACTTGTCCTCTCCTTATTCTGCCATTGGCGTAATCCTCCAACAGTGCCAGCAACGCCATCATGAAGCATTACATACCCGGGTCACCGGCGGATTTATATGTTACTAACAAATAGACTGATCATTAACACCTTGAGAAAAAAAATCACAGAATTAATTTAAATTAAAAAATGTAATAGTGAACACATGCTTCTTCATGACGGTTTTGTAATTAACACCGTAATAGTTAGGACCGATGAGCAATTGTGCCTCATAACTATTTGCAGACTTTGACATTTTATGATAATATATGTACATTAAGGTAAATATTTCGCTTTTACACCGTGTTCTGCAGTTCTCTAATAAAAGGGTATTTCATGCTATTCTGTCTCTATATCACATGTAGTCACGCCATCTCCTCCTGCAATTGTGGACAATGTGACTAAGGCAGCGCTGATTATTATCATTATTGTATTATTGTATATTTTTTTAAATACATTTTGAATTCCGTTTGGATTTTACTACATGTATATAGCCTAAAACAATCGGGACAAATAACACTGTTGGATTTAATCTTCATAATAATGTGGTTATAATGTATGAAATGGACTGAAAATTAAATGTCATTATTAATTCTTATAATCTTTCTTCTTCTCACATTCATTTTCTACAGTTCTAACTTCAGTTCACAACTTCACCATCTGTGTCACCAATTCCCTTTGTCTCCAGAATGTGCATACGCACAGCTCAAAGTTTGCTTAAAGGTGCGCACATTCTCCCGTCAAGTTTGTTTTTTATAGATCACAACCTTTGCGTGGGAATTGGCGTACATATGTTTCCAGCCCCATTTTGCGCGTACGCACGCTTTATAAATGAGACCCCTGGATATTACTCAAATAAAAAAATCCCATACTTTTTCAAAATGCTAAGGAACCCTGTGTAAAAGATCAGCTGGTGGAACAACACTTGAGTGACATTTTGCTGCTAATATAAATATGACAGATGAGTTTGTGTTAAAATTGTGCACATGCATGACTTGCGACTCCTCTTGATTCCTGATTGATTACGGATTTATTTTGGAAGCATAAGTTAAAGTAGATTTAAAAAAAAAAAAAAAAAAAAAAAAAGTAAACAAATGAAGAGCATTAGAATCACTGCCACCAAAAAAAGAGTTTATAAATCCACAGCTATCATAAAGTTGCATAAAAGCTGCATAGTTTAAAACTATTACAAAGCAAATGACTAAATAAATATGCATAAATGTATAAATATATATCAGTGCTGTCAAATCAATAAATAACACCCAAAATAAAAGTTTGTGTTAACATATTTGTGTGTGTACTGTGTATAATTATTAAAATATATACACTAATTCATATTTATATTAAAGTAAGTGCAAGTTCATATATATATAAAATTGATATTATATATGAATTTAAATATTTTATTTATAAACTAAAACATATTAAATATCTACATGCATGCTGGCTAAGTCAAAGTCTAGACTTGAAACCTATTGAAAAGGTTTGGGATTTAGTGGATTCAAAGATTTATTGTACAAAATTTCATCAAACGTAAGTCTTTGGGAACAACCAGAAACTCTTTGAGAGTCATTAACAACAGAGGCCGTAGAAAAGTACTGTACGTAAAAACAACACCAGCAAGAAATACAAGCTGTTATCAAGGCCAAAGGACGCCATACAAAATTCAGTTTTTTGGTTATGTGTGAATAAAGACCAGTTGTTTCAGTTTGTTATTTGCCTAATAAATGACCAAAAAAAATGTACTTTAAAGGAACACGCCGACTTTTTGGGACTTAACTTATTCACCGTATCCCCAGAGTTAGATAAGCAATGATATTACGCAGCGCCTGAAAATAGGCTAACTTCTGTCAACATAACCAACGTGACAATCTGTTCGCACAAGAGAGCTTGCTGAGGACTTTTTCCAGGTGCTGTGTAATATCATTGCGCCGCTGCACCCATGGTACGGCAGCAAATAAGGTTAAGTCCCAAAAAGTTGGTGTGTTCCTATAAACATGTTTTTTAAGATTCCTAAAATATTTGTATTTTCTTTGTTCTTTTTATTAATGTGTGTGTGCATATATATATATATATATATATATATATATATATATATATATATATATATATATATATATATATATATATATATATATATACTTATATATATATATACCCTGACTCACCAGAATATGGTCCCCAGAGGAACGCACAGTGGCCCCAAACCATTGATTTGACTTAAACTCCATTTGCTCTCCATTGGAATTCTTTCTGTCATCTGTGATGGGAACGTCAGAGGAAGGGGGAATGGGGAAGGAAGAGATATGAAGGATGGAGGGGGTGGAAATATAAGTAAGTCAGTTCATTTAATTGTCATAATTTCCTTTGCAGTGAACTATACTGCTCTTCCAATAAGTACAATCTTGTCTACTGGCATGTTCTTAATTCCAGCTGATTTCAAAAGGTCTGATATGACAAGCATCTGAGTTCACAGATCAAAAAGTTGAGCTGATACGCAATGCCACACTCTCTCATCCTCTTCATTACCAAAACATCTGAAGTTCAATCCAAGGTCATGAACACTGGCAGCTGAATCTATTCATGGCATAATCAAATTAGCAAAACAACTTCATAAGCAGACACACAAGGCATGGATGATTTGTAGAACTTTGTTTGTTACTTGCACAAATGTTCTGACATCATTCTAATCATGAAATCATTCTCTAGTTCTAACATTCACCATAGAAATTAAACCTTTCAAAATGTGATTTCAAAAAATACTTGTGCTTGAAATTTTTCCTAAGTCTGTATGATCCCTCCCACACACACACACACACACACACACACACACACACACACACACACACACACACACACACACACACACACACACACACACACACACACACACACACACACACACACACACACACACACACACACACAATATTCTTCCCTGTGGCCTTGGTTCATCTCAGCCACAGCCTCAGGAAGCCTCAGCTGTTCATCAGTCTGGGCTACTGAGCTGGGAATTTCCCAGTGTTTCTCATGGTCAACACAGTCATACGGCTGGTCAACAACACCCAGGCTTTACTAGAATTAAGCACTTAATTATGCCAAACAGCACAAAAGGGGAGTTGACGGTACAGAGCCCCAGTGGAAACACAGTTGTGTAATGATGCTGTAACGGTTCAGCACGAATGTTGTTACATACATATTTTTCCATCTCACACTTCTGACATTTTTCTCTAATCTAGATTTTACCAGCACCTCAAACACTCAGCAGGCCCGTCAGCACAGAGAACACTATTGTACAGCCACGTCATTCACAGTTAAAACATGTCAGGACTCGGTTATGCTTAGGCGGTTATTTAACAGAAGAATTGTTAAGATTCTTTAATGCAGTAGTGACTGTAACAAATATAAACACTATGGTATCTGCAGTAAGTGCACAAAGAGAAAATCTCAAAGGACTATGGAAAATATGGTGGCCTCAAGAAGTATTTAGATACTTATAAGTATCCTGGAATATGGCCATGATGGGTCTACTCTACATGGTTGTTTAAGAAATGAAAAGCTACACACTCCATCAGTTAGGGTTTGAAGAACCGATGCCAAACATACATGCTAGAAACATAATAGTCACTGCAATAATGATCCAACCATTGACTCTTAAGCATTATCCGATTTTTTAATTTGTAAAGCATTTTCACACAAAAGGTCATTTGACATTACATTCTTTCCCCAAATCAATTTAGTTTGTTATTTAAAATAATATATCATAAATAAATACAGTGAAATTGAAACTAAAAAAGGTTTCCAAATTCCATTTGGTTTGGTATTTAATACAAATAAATAAAAACAATTAATAAAATATCACTAAATATCATTATTATACACTCCAAACTTGTCTGGTTATTGCTTACAATGGAAGCTTTATTCCACCATGGAATAAAACTATGTAAAAGACCATTTTTATCCTACAATTCTGAGATTATATCTCACAACACTTACTTTATAACTAGCAATTACGTGTTAATTGTGTGTGTGTGTGTGGGGGGGGGGGGGGGGGGGGTCAGATATAAACTGAGAGAAAAGATAAAAAATATCTATAACACACATATGTGAGTTTATATCATGCGATCATGAGGGAAAAAAGTCTGAATTTAGAAGTCAGAAAAAGCAATTACTTGTATTATTTTTGAATCATTGGTAGAAAAAAAGCTTCCATAGGTTAGTCTGCTCATAGATGCACAGCATTAATTTAAGCTATTCAATACATGGTTCTTTTTTTTAAACGAACCTCTTTAATGGTGAAAAGACCACAGAAAGGAGTATTTCAGTTGTTGGTGAGAACTCTAAACACACTGAGATAATCCAACTCAAGACCTTTTTGTTTGTCTGGCTCCACTTTTAACAATCCAGCTTGGCTGGCAGGGTAAATCAGGCAAGACTAGTCTATAACCGCCACTGAATGCCAATGAGATCTGGCACAAAAAACCGTGCCTATATTCAAGTATACATAAGGCTAAACAAAGTGCTGTTAGTGTGAAGATTGTTTGTGTACATTTGCAATCTAGTTGGTAGGCCAGCACACCATTTTATGAATGGTAAAGAAACTCCATTGTCTGTTGCGGGACACTGCCAAGCATGTGAATTCGAAAACATTGTAATAACAAATCACACAATCATAGAAGTGCCCTGAAACGAATCCGGACTCTCTCTCCTGGTATTTTTCCTCCATCTATTGAAAATATTTAGAGCAAAGCTGATATAACCTAATAAATCATTAAAGAGCCACAGGCTACTCAGAAGGCCCTATAATAACACTGACAAACCCAACCTCTTCCACTACTAGCATGCAATGTGAATCAATAACAAAGAAAAGGCTTTAAATAACAGCATGGGGGAGCACAGAATACACTATGATGGCTGAAAACACAGTGCTGAGTCTTACCAGTGCTGTCAAACTCGATCTGTGTGCATGAGCCGCTTTTCTGCCAAGGACAACTGAAGACAGCACCCCTCTCAGTGACTACAGAGGGGGTTTGATCAGACGTGTTTGCCCTGGGCGCACCAACCAGTATGTTTAATCTGGAATCAGAGGGTAAAATGTGCATTAAAACTATTTTTTGTTAAGTAAAAGGGGACTAAGGGGAATTTTTTTTGCACACAATGATGTCCAATTTTTCATATTTTGTTATATTTACAGTCTATATATATATATATATATATATATATATATATATATATATATATATATATATATATATATATATATATACATATATATATATATACACACACACATTTTTTTAGTACTGCCCTTTGAAAGCAATAAGATACACATAAGACACTTATACATTTCCCTCGAAAACAAATTGGGTATAATTTACATTGATCTTCAAATTCAAGTGCATTATGCCAACTTATGCATTGTGTTTCTTTCTGGAGCATCATTGTATGTTTTAATATTTTTTTTATAGTTGTGTTTGAGTTGAGTGTTTGATATTTATATATCCAAACAAGTCTGTCTGTAGATCTCCAGCTCACAAAGTTTCCACACAACTTCATCTACTCACTGTTTGTTATCAGGATTGAAGAAAGCCACAGAAAATCCAAAGTAACTTCCCGGAGGTCCAGAGAAAACTGAAGGTTTACTGATGTCCAGATTAAAGGAAAGTGTCCGTGTGCAGTAAACAAGAGCCACTAGAGCCCAAAGCCAACAGCGGAATTGATGTTTCCCCATGTTTTGTGTCTCTGTAGCGTACGCGAGTAGATGGAGATCGGGCTGTTTGTGAGTCGGTGGATGTCTTGATCACATAAGATCGCCACTGACTCCGCACTCCATAATAACCCAATCAAAGCAACACTCACACTAACAGCTCGCGGAAATGCCCGTTACATTATTCCAAGAGTGCCGCTGCAATAAAGCTCGTCTGTCCCGTAAAATGGAAGCAAAAGTCTAAAGTAGGACACAGGGACACTGATGTAGTCCAGCTCGGATGGAGCCGCGGGGATGTCCCACTGAACAGGAAGTGAAAATAAACCAGCCTACTGAAACGTCACGGTGACGACACGAAAAACTTCCGAGCAGACAGACATCACATCAGCGGGCATGGACTGCATGACTTAAATGGGCATGAATTGATAACCATTTTAAAAATGACATAAAATCGTTGCGATTCCAGACAAGAGTAATTAATTCTATTGATAACGTGGGTTGCCGCATGTAGAACTAGTTAAACAGCGCCACCGTGTGTTAAGAACCGTGTGTTAACGGAGCGAATTTATAATATTTTATTCAATCCAGTCAACAATAAAACGAACTAGTGCTGTCAAATCGATTAATCGTATCCAAAATAAAAGTTTGTGTTTACATAATAATATCTTAAAACATAATAAACATAATAAATACATGCATGTGTATTTATAGATACATACTAATTAACACACACACACACATATATATTATGCAAACACAAACTTTTATTTTGGATACGATTAATCAATCTGACAGCACCAAAAGAAACATGGGTTTATTTATTAAGAGTGAAATTTCTCGTAATGTATAGGCCAAATAGTGTATCCTGCCTATATATCTTAGGCATTGTGCTAGTGTAGCTACACAACAAATTTAAACAAAAGCTGTCAGCTTTTTATCAGTAAATCCTTGAGATTTTATCCACAAGGTCCAGATAACTGTGACAATTATAAATGACTATTTAGAGCCTGAGGATATTTTATTCATATATGGACTTGTCAGTGATTCATGACTTTAAATGCAGTGAAGTAGGTCTCCAAGAATGCAGCCTAAATCCCCCTGGGATCCCTAGGTTTTGTATGAAAAGGAAACATTGCATGATTTTTTTATTTGCTGGCTGCATGGCTTGTCTTATAAATAAAGACATGGGCCTATGTTAAACCCTTAACATACTGTAAACTCAAATGTGTATGAAACAATTGGTCTTTTATTCGGTGTCATAGAATAAAAGGCTTGAAAAGATTGTGTTTCCTGAGGAAATAAAAGGCACCCGTTGCAAACTGGAACACAAACGACATTCTCAATCTCTGGGGAACAAAGTCACTTTTGTTTTAGAACTGACCGGTCATGCGTGTGGTCAAAGGGGCTTTTGGGACCATGTGATACATGGCAGAGTGGCAAAATAATTTAGTTTGCATCAAGAGCATTCAACAAACATACTAAATAACTTGACAAATGAACATTCTTCACTTGAATTATTTTGCTTACAAGAACAGGAATGAGGGACAGAATGTTTAAACATGCCATGTACGGCGAATGTTTTAAAAGCCTTCAAATGATTTGCAACAGGAAACAGTCATGGTCTTATTTAGCATGGTCTTGATTCTGCCTTTTCAGAACCACCATTTAAATGTTGGGTAAGATTTTAAATGATTTTGGGAAAAAAAATCCCAGATGCTCACTAAGCCATCATTTATTGAATCAAAAATACAGAAAATTTAGATTGTGCAAAATCTTACTGCAATTTGTTGTTCGATAAACAAATGAATTCTGTTGTTAAATCCTGATTTTACCATTCAGGATTTAATGGTAAAATCATTTTTTCAGGATTCCTTGAAGCCTACTGAAGCCACAGTTTACAGCCACTACTCATTGCCTTGGGGATTACGGAGCGATTCCCTGCCTCTGAACTCTCCTTCCCTTAACCTGTCCCTGATAAATGCTGCCCACCCAGTTGTTTCCGTTCTTTCCGCTGGCTCTATCCATCCCTGGACTCAGCTCTGTCCTGGCAGCTGTTTCCCTCCTGCTGTCCGGCTCCACACAGGCTTCTCTATCGCCAGCTCTGCCTTGTGAGACTGATCCTTGCTTCATTTCAGGCCTCCAGACCCATGACTTCACCTCGGCCTGTTAGCCCGTCGACTCTGCATTGGCTCCCTTGATCCTCTGGCTTAGCCATGGTCCATCGTCATCCTGGTTCTACCGCAGACATCCGGGGCTTTAGCTGCACCTTAGCCTTCCACCCTTTTGGTTTGAGTCAATTAGGGCCGGGCTTGGACCAATTATTTTTTGTTATTTTTATTTATTTTTTACAGATTGTAAAAAAAAACAGACCTCATAAACACAGGTGACAGTTGACTATGCAGAGCATCAGGGAGAAGTTGGAGCATGAGTTACTAAAAGTTCCTAATGATTCGGGAAAAGCTGCATTTTGAAAGAGATTTGATTGAACAGTAAATGCTATTTTTCTTCACAACACTCGAGTTGTAAATAAACAGTGAATGATGACCACCATACATGCCTACAGTTCAACGGATTTAAAAAAAGATTTATTAGCCTATTAGTTAGCCAGTTGGCGAAGATTTCTTCTTCTTTACTGCATGGTTATGTTTCTATGTCTGTATTAATATTTATAGGCATGATTGTCGGTGGTGTTAGTTATGTTTGCTGCTTATAATAAAAGTTTACCTTTAGCATGTGTGTGTTTGCGTCAATAGAGATTGACATATTTTATAGATTTGTATGACAAGACTGGCAGGAATTAATTTTGACATTGTCATATTGATGTATACTACTTTTGCACTTTGAGATTCTTCGAAATGTAAAGTGCGTTATAAATAAAACCTATAATTATTGCTTGGAGTTTCATATTGTTACTGTACTAGCATCTTGCGTTGGATGTAGACAACACAGGATATTATTGTTAATGTTGTCTCACTAAGAAACTTCTAGTTTAATCAGAAATTGTTTAGACAGTCAATAAGTGGATAAAACACTACTTAATGCCCGCGGGGACATAGTTTGAATTGCCGCTTCTCCAGTAAGTTATTAGACGCTGAATGAAGCCTGCTATTGCCCAGGTTAGAAAAACTGTCCGTGGTGAAATGGGCCACGCAAACAAACAACTTTTAATTAAATTGTTGCGGTATCTGGTTATAGATAAACATGCCTGTTGACAGTTTTGTTCAGTGGGAAGGAAAAGTCCCCACGTCCCCTGCACAGCTGGAACATAACATCTATTTCCATGATCTGTCATTTTCGCTATCCTCGCATGCGCCGTATACAAATGTTGGGGCGTACATGTTAATGATCCCCAGCGATTACATCACAGTTGCCGTTTGCCTAAAAAATCACCTGTTTTTCCGTGGTGTTTTTCACAAACAAGATTTACATATGAAGGAGGAAATAATGGTGTTTGAGACTCACTGTATGTGACGTACTGAACCCTTTGTCATTCAACCATGCCATGGTTAATTTAATTTTTCATCCTAGGGCACAAAACTGGTACTGCAATCACTTTCAAATTACTAGAACGGTATTACTCCCCTCCCCCCAAACACCACGGGCCAGGGCAGGGTTAGGGCTGTGCAGGGCTCTGGACCAAGGCTCCACCATCATTCTACTTATAATCTCAAAATATTTTTTGAAAGAAACTATTTTAATATCAGTCAGGCATTTAAATGGATAAATCAGGGTTTATTCTGTAAGAATGACTGTCCATGATCCTGCTTTAGCTACTCACCAAAGAAATAAACACATATTAAATATGGAGAGTCTCACATTAAATATTGAGAGTTCAAACATATATTCTTACCTGTGTATTATCTTAAAGCTTCTGCAAAGAAAAAAAAAAAAAGCCCACGACAACATACACAATGGAAGGCACCATCGACAAATCAAAATCAGCTGTTCCTGTACATAGTGTCATGGTCACCCTCCACTTGTAGATAATTTCAGTACGAGACACTCACTGCTATTGGTGGGGGCTTGCGGCCTTGCGCTGACAGGAAGCTTAGACTTCATTTACACATTTCTCTGGATAAAGACTGCAGGTCTTAAAGGTCATAGAAATAAGCTCACACCCACGCTCAAACTTAGGCACAATTTGAATTACTTCCATTATTATTTGTACAAATATGGGAATGGTCCAGAGTTGTGACAGGAGAACGTCCCTTTGCATATTTTATTTAGCCTCTAATGACATGTTTATTAGAGAATTAGTCCTTCTCAGCACCTCTGGCTATTAAAGACTTTTTTTCAGTCCAGCAGTTGGAACTAGATAAATACAATCTATAGAAGAAGACAAAAAAAAAAATGAAACTCCTTGTATTCCCTGCACCAACCTACCAATGGTTATTAAGCTGAGATTACAAGGTGATGGGGAAAGTACCCTACCCTCAGGTCAACGACCTTATGCAGCTGTTATGAACAATCCTTTCAGTCTATATTTAAAATTATTTTGATATCAGGGCAGGGCTTTGTATGTGATTTAACCTATCAAATGGCAAAATTTTTGATGCCTTTGTGTAACCTGAAGGGCTCTGTAAATGATTTATACATACACTGCAATGCATTACTTATTTGTGTGAACGAGGCGGGGGTGATCATGCTTTCTCAGGCAGATCAGAGGAAATACCAGTCGTCTGACCATGTTGGCCATATCTCAACAGCCCAAGCAATTAGTGGAGTAGTGCTATGTTAAGAATGTTTATGATCTGTGGTTAACATATGGACAAATTCCGTTGATGCCTGACATTATATAAACATATGATTTCAGATTAAACAGACTGCTTTGAGGTGAAAAGCTCACCAATTATGAAGGGGAAATGATATACAAGATTCTTCTTGAGTTGAGTCTCAATTTTATTTAAATTAGATTTCTTGAGAATTTCATTTCAAGCTCGCTTAGCCTTATATCAACCCATTCTCAAATAAGAGCTACAATAAGGCACCTTAAGTCAAAATCCGATATATATTGCAGTGTGTTGGGTGTTAGCTTAGCTTCACACTTAGTCACCATTTGTTCACAGACTTCATACTCATTCAGTTTTGGAAAACGAGACTAGTGTCTAATTGAAACACGGGTCAAATATTCAGAAGCTTCACAGTATCAGTGTCATAAGCGGTTGGAGCACTTGCAGGAAACCCCGCTGACGCCACATCATCATCAACTCAAGTATCATCCACCTCCTCGTCGTCTTTGTTAAAAAAAGCTCAGGCCTGAACTCAAACACTTCCCTTCACTTGACCTGCAGGTCAGGACATGAAACCATGAGAGGCGTCATTCATCGCAACAGACGAGTTTCAGAACGGCAAGAAGAACCAGGAGGACACAGTAAAAACAGCAGCTAACGCAAGATCTGAGAGCTTTACTGCCATCTTCTGGTCAAACCACAGCATCACCATCAAAACACCCATTTCATTCAGAGCCAAGCAGCCTTTTTAATGCACACTACATTTAAATAACAACTCCCCTATTTCAGGTGACAATGTAGATGTCACAATTTTTTTAATCAGGCAAAGATAAGGATGAGTTACATTGTGTTTCACTCTATTAGTGGCAGTTCTCTCGTTCTTACTCTGTCTCTATCAAAACCTCCAGTGAGATCTCATTTCCTTTCTCTGTATTTATAAAAAGTTTTTTTTTTTTTTTTTTTACTGTATTTGCTGTTTGCATCAGTGTCAATGAAACACTTGGACACCATAAAATGAATGAACAGACTATTTGTTTATGTCAAATTATGTTAATGATTTAAGATCACTATTTAGGCCTAAATCTTGCCAGAACCTACACTATGTCTTCGCTTGCTTCTGTTTGGCCACTGTAACACATTGTGTTTCTAATTCACAACCTCCTCAAGTCTCTTTTCAAGCAAATATTCCATGACATATGCAATTACAAAAATCAAGATGCGGGTTATCGAAGATAATCAGCACGTCTAAATCTATTTAAAAGTAATACAGAAAAAACTACAAAAAAAGTGATCTAGTAACCTAAACTAAATTTTCATGATCTACCAGTTAAGAATAGACTAATGAACAGGTTCTCAGAGTTTAGTGGAGGAATCTTGTATGTGTTTAGATATTGACAGATATTTAAATAAATATATTATACTTAAAAATATTTTAAGTAAAATACTGATGTTAAAACATAGGAGCATATTTAATGTTTTTATTATGTGCCATATACATCTGGGGAAACTTCAAAATGTTCAAAAAACAGTTCAAAATGCTTGTGCTACATCTGACTAGCAGAACTGGTGTGCAATGTTGTCAGACGAAGTGTAAGCATTTTGACCTGCGAGTCTACACTTTCTCCGTTGAATACGGAAGGCGAACGACATAAGGGTGAGTAATGACAGAATTTCTTTCATTTTTAATTAAGAGCTATAATTAGGCATCTTAACTCAAAATCAGTATCTGATATCCTTTTATTTACAATTTCTTGTGTTGGTGGGAGGGCAGTTTAAAACAATTGAATACAAAAGGACAGACACATTACTAGTTGATCTCACAAGCTCATCGTTGTCACTTTCCCACTTCCTGAAAACACTTTAAACATCAAATTTAACTAGTAATGATGTCGTCGTCCATGTCTCCTTCTGTAAGGCCAGATGCTGCATTTGCATCCGAGATTTCACATTCAACACCTCAATCTGATCAACTGATTATTGAACACTTGAAAGTCAGCATCACACTTATTCAGCATTTACATTCTGATCCTGATACAGGCATGCAGTTGGTTACATGTTAAAAACAGTAATGATACCGATCAACTGATCCTTTGTCTTCATTAAAGCAACATTTAATCAGCAGAGAAGAGGAAACCAGATTCCAATAGTGCTTGAACATCTTAAGAGGATTTATGTTGGATCATTTCATACGCATGACCTTACAAAGATGATCATTTAATCAAATCTTCCAAAAGAGATTGCAGAAATATCAAATCAACAGCCTCATAAATATTTGGAGTATGTTCCCACTGTAGAACTAGACCCTCACCTGACTGTGCTTTTGGGGGTAGACTGCAATTTAAAAAAAAAAAAGGGCAAAAAGTTAAATCTTAGAGAGAACAAGAACACCTACTCCAGTCTCTCTCCTGTAGCGTCCCGGGACATCTTGAGTGATGAGGGTGCATATTGCAGGCAGAGCGGTTTCTGACATGGCAATTCTGGTGGTAGTTATTTGTGAAAATATAGTCATTCACTTCAAGCCATGTGTAGTTCATGAATGCAACAGTCCCGGTCTTCACTCGTCCAGGTCCAGTGTGTTGAGCTCCTCCTCCAGTTCGTCTAGGTCCTCCCCAGTGAAAAGGTTCTCGTCTACTGGCACCGCCTCGGCCTCCTCCTCATTGGTTTCGCCGTCCTCCAGTGACTGGTCCTGGCTGTGTTCTCCATTCTCCATGGCTCCACCCGAGGCTTCACTCAATTTATTGTCTGTAGAAATAAAAGAGATCAGTGACATCAGAAAGAAGCATGTGGACATGAAGAAAAGAATCAGAATAACATTCATGGATAATCGAGACCCGATTGTGAGTTATTACACTTGTTCGGGATGAAGTCAGATGCTCTAAAGCTATGTTCACACTGCAAACCTTAGATCAGATTTTTTTTATTTAGCTGTTCACAATTTATTTATTTATTTTTAAATACGGCCAATATCAGATTCGAGCGTAAACGGATCATGGTCCTGGATCATTTAGACCTCACTGCCCCTGCATATTAACTGAGTGATCGAAGAACTACCGCACATAATTGTGATGAATGTCAATTTAGAGCAGTGGTCGGAAACATTTACGAACAATTTATCGTAATTTTTTTTTGACTCATCAAACAGAGATCCGCTCTCAGCAGAAAAAAAGCAGCCAATTACAATTGTACTACAGCCTACAAAAGTTAATGAAAAGTTAATGATAATATTCAAGTTGTACCGGCCATGCATGTTCAGCGCGACAGCAATCAACAAACCACTTAAGTTTCTGTGGTAACAGCTCCTGCACTGGGATTCAAGCAGGTGTAGCTCAAAGGTAACCCAAAACCATTTTTAGAACAGCAGCGAAAATGTAAAAGTATAGTGTATAAACTTTAATATAGACATATCCTTTTATTGAAACTGTTTTGCTAAGCTTTAGCTTTTGCCAAAGACCCTTGAGATAAATAAATATGTCATTTATGTTAATCCACACAGATTTCAGTTGACGAAATTGATTCATTAATAAGCGATAAGTCGCAAACTGAATTACTGAAAGGATGCTGTGAGCGTACTCCGAGCGCAACACAGATGAGCATAGTAGCCTTTGTCTTCGGTTGTGCACCTAAATCGCCAAATAAACTGAAATATATACACTCACCTAAAGGATTATTAGGAACACCATACTAATACTGTGTTTGACCCCCTTTTGCCTTCAGAACTGCCTTAATTCTATGTGGCATTGATTCTACAAGGTGCTGAAAGCATTCTTTAGAAATGTTGGCCCATATTGATAGGATAGCATCTTGCAGTTGATGGAGATTTGTGGGATGCACATCCAGGGCACGAAGCTCCCGTTCCAACACATCCCAAAGATGCTCTATTGGGTTGAGATCTGGGGACTGTGGGGGCCATTTTAGTCCAGTGAACTCATTGGCCCTCATTTATCAATCTTGCGTAGAAACGGGTGTATATGTTGGCGTAAGATTATGCGTACACTCCTCTCACCGCCTGATTTATGAAGCTGTGCGCACCTCTGCAATCCAGGTGTACGCAATACCTGCCCTTGATAAATGCGGCGGCTGAAAACGATCGTCATTAGAATAACACGCCCCTATATATTCAAGTCTCCGCCTCCTCCACACCCTCGTTTTACACCATGGACAAACAGAAGACGGCAAAGAGGGGAAACTTCTCCGACGTGGAGATCGGGTGCGTCTCAATCATCTCACTATGCACTAGTCAGGGCACTGATTAGGACATAAGTCAATGGGCTGACTCCCTGATCAGTGCTCTGACTAGTGGACTAGTGAGATGACTGAGCCCGATCTCCACGTTGAGATGCGCCCATCGAGACCATCACCAGGGAAGTGGGAAAAAAAACCGAAATTGTTTTATTTGGGAGTTTAAAGAGTGGGATTAAAGGCACCTACAAAAATAAAATATGGACACAAATTACGAGTACTCTTAATAGTGTGGAGGTTGAGAAGCGCACTCCAGCAGTTTAAAGCTGTTTGGATAAATTACCACCACAATGCATTATTTTACAGCACGTTTTGAAACAATTAGCATTTAATTTCGTGTCACGCCACATGTATTGGGGTGTACAATAGTGATGATGATGTGATGTGGAGGACCATTCATTCACATTAATAATTACATGACAATTTGTAAGATTCTTCTTATTATTATTATGATTATTATTCTTAATGACGCTTGTTATTTAGAAGAAGAATGTCGTTTTTATTGATTTTATTATTATTTAAAAGAAGAAGGTCATTTTTATTATTTTGTTATCAGGCTCGCGACTGGAGGAATACATATGCCTACAAATCAAACGCTTTGGTAAAGTCACACAAATTAAACATTGACGTTCATGTTGCACAAAAATAAACACTGAATGTTGTTGTTGTGGTTTTTAACAGTGGGTCATAATATAGCATATATTGTCAGTGCGTTTTGTGGTGTTAGGAATTGTTTTTCTGCGCATTTTCGCACTAACTCAAACGTGCGTACACCACCTCCTGAGCTGGCGGAGGATTTGAGCGTGCCGTACGCCAACGTCCATATTGATAAATCTCAAAGTCACCGTGGGTTTGGGTGTACGCAAGGTGTACGCTGGAAATTTGGTGTACGCACTTTTGATAAATGAGGGCCATTGTCATGTTCAAGAAACCAATTTGAAATGATTCGAGCTTTGTTATATGGTGCATTATCCTGCTGGAAGTAGCCATCTGAGGATGGGTACATGGTGGTCATAAAGGGATGGACATGGTCAGAAACAATGCTCAGGAAGGCTGTGGCATTTAAACGATTCCCAAATGGCACTAAGGGGTCTAAAGTGTGCCAAGAAAACATCCCCCACACCGTTACACCACCACCACCACCAGCCTGCACAATGGTAACAAGGCATGATGGATCAATGTTCTCAATGTGAATGTCTCAACAGAAATTGAGACTCATCAGACCAGGCAACATTTTTCCAGTCTTCAACTGTCCAATTTTGGTGAGCTTGTGCAAATTGTAGCTTCTTTTTCCTATTTGTGGTGGAGATGAATGGTCCCCGGTGGGGTCTTCTACTGTTCTACTGCCTCAAGGTTGTGCGTGTTGTGGCTTCACAAATGCTTTGCTGGATAACTCGGTTTTCCCAAGTGTTTATTTCAGTTAAAGTTGCTCTTCTATCAGCTTGAATCAGTCGGCCCATTCTCCTCTGACCTCTTGCATCAACAAGGCATTTTTGCCCACATGACTGCCGCACACTGGATGTTTTCCCTTTTCACACCATTCTTTGTAAACCCTAGAAATGGTTGCGCATGAAAATCCCAGTAACTGAGCAGATTGGGAAATACTCAGAATGGCCCATCTGGCACCAACAACCATGCCACGCTCGAAATTGCTTAAAATCACCTTTCTTTCCCATTCTGACTTTAAGTTTGGAGTTCAGAAGCTTGCCTTGACCCGAACCACACCCCTAAATGCATTAAAGCAACCGCCATGTGATTGGTTGATTACATAATATGCAATAATGAGAAATTTAACAGGTGTTCCTAATAATCCTTTAGGTGAGTGTAGAGATGCCAAGTCAAGTATTCACAAACACAATAGAAGTAAGCACTGTGCATATTTGAAGAGTTCGGTTGCAAAACGCGATAAACGCCATTTTTTGACATTAAGATTTTATTTTTGGAAATCACTGTTTAGATGTACCTTAATCTGTGTGTGAATTGATGCCATTAATAAGATTTAAAAATGTACATTTTAAGCCTCCTACAAAATGTATTTTTTCACAAAACGCGATATCCGCCAGCCCAGTTTCTTTACAAAGTGTGATAAAGAACATTCAGGATGCTGCGCGAGCTTAGGATGTCACGCGAAGAGAGAGTCACCGCCGGTGAAGTGCTCCGAGTTTGCTCAGTGATTTAACGATAATAGCAAAACAAAAAACATATTTGTAAAAAGAGGATTCAATAGGCTAACTAAAAAAGGTTTACCATTTAATTGTTTATACTGTAGGCGAGCTGTCATTCACGTGGGCTACGTCAACAGCTGTCTGTCAGACAGAGAATCAAAGCTTCAGAGTCAGTCAAGCTAATGTTAGGGCTGGGCGATATGACGAAATATATCGTCTGGATGATAGAAAATGTCTATCGTTTAATATTAGGCTCTATCGCTTACGCCACGATAATGCGTTTACGGCAGAATTTTACGTCAAGATGCACCTCACGCCACGGCATGCCCATGCATGCTGCAATACATAAACAAACATGGAGGAAGACGGTAGTAGACGCGGTTCAGACCAGGGTAATTCTCAGAGTAATTATGCCAGAGTGGTGGCATAAACGCTCAAAACAAACTCCAGACACAGACGCTGCAACGGGCTTACGCGTTCCACTTTACGCGTGGCACACCATAGCTATATATTGAAATATTTTAATGGCAGGTGTAGGGATGGCGAAAACTAAACATTTTCTTGACTGACCACCGAGCCTCATTAGCCGGTTGAAACCGGTTAACCGATTAGTTTAAAATATGCTGCACTATTTTAAATAACAGCCGCGAGCCGCGCTCTCTCTCTCTCTCACACACACACACACACACACACACACACACACACACACACACACACACACACACACACACACTGTCCTAGCACTGCCGCCTCCCTTCCACTCACGTCACTTTTTTTAAATCCCCCACAGCGCGAAACACGTGTCCCGCAAACGCGCCGCCGAGGAGCTTGTTTGTAATCTGAGGACAATGGCTCCTTAGTTTCGAAATGGTTTGGGTACAAGGTGATCGCGTTGAAAGTAAAGGCATTTGTCCAGCGTAAGAAGCTCATTTGAAACATTGCCGCGGCTCATTAAAGAAAATGACAGCTCCGAAGAGACGCCGCTTTAGTTCGAGGTAGTGCTAACAATAATAAAGAAAGACGATCAACACCTTATGTGCTACCACTGAAATGTAGATATTTCCAAATGTAAGCCCATCTTATGCGGAATGACGCTTCATACTGTCGTCTGCCCTGACTCTAACCTCGAGTGTTTAGCCTGTTTACTTTTTGCAAACCTTGTGAGCGCGCAAACCCAAACGCTGTGACCTCGCGCCAAATGTTTTTATTGGTTTATTAAGTACAAACAGGCGAGTTATGAAAAATTGAGTGTGAGGGATTTGTTCACTTCACACAAAAATATTTTGGAATGAGACGGCTAACTGTAGTAGCGTTTAGTCCACTGTATAATAGCCTAATTTAGAGATCACTTTTTTTTTAACCGACAACTTTGATCGGTTAACGTTGATACGGTCAACCAGCAGTCAAACGGTCATCGGTTAACATCCCTAGGCAGGTGTTAACTTTAGCAACTGTCTTGCTTGAAAAAAAGGTTCTAAATAAAATAAAAATGAAGTCCATACTACCTTTATTTGTTTTGTATATCATTTCAAACTGCATTTCCACATTGCAATTTTGTATAGACTATTCATAAACTGAAGTAACAGAAAAATTGCTATATCGTTATGTATATCGTTATCGGGATATCAAATGAGCTATATCGGGATATGAAATTTTGACAATATCGCCCAGCCCTAGCTAACGTTATGGATTTCGATGACGGATTGGAGCCGGTCAGGAAGGCATCTAAATAAAATCATCAAAGGGAGAAGACCAAACAGGCAAGGCATTCAGGGGAGGGAAAACATCCAAAGATTTATTTTGGTCATCGTGCGACTGCGAGTAACGTTGGTCTGCGCATACACACACACACACACACACACACACACACACACACACACACACACACACACACACACACACACACACACTAGCTTTTCTTAATGGTATTACAGTAGAATAATATAGCCTATGGTGGATATATAGCGTTTTGCAAAAAACAAAAAAAGAAAATTGTTATGTTATGTATGTTCTGGTCAAAACTAACTCGGAATCTTATTATTATTAATCAATCTTTGTATATAGGCCTACTATTCCATATATTTATGATGTATTGTTTTTTTTAACCAATTTAAGATGTTTGACAATGTTAAGATAAATATGTTGCATTTTGGCATGGTTTTTGACTTATTTATTAACTATTTATGGACATAAAATTAAATAAAAAATATCCTGGATTTTAAGAATATTGTGTCCCTGGCCTACACTGAGCTCAAGTAATAGTTTAATGTACAAAAAATTGTGAATTAACTTGACTGATGTCGTCTTAAATAATAATGTCAAATAACCAAAATTCCTCAAAATGGATATATCTCGTTTTGCAATGAAACTCTTCATTTACACATGAAAAGTATTATATATATATATATATATATTTTTTTTTTTTTCACACTGGTTATTAAAAGTAGAATATTAGAATGTAATAACGTATAACGTAATAAATAATAATACAACCTTTTTCCGCTGCCGCTCCCAATTTCATAAGCTACTCCAAATTAGCTATGTGTCAGAAAAACACGTTTAGTGTGCCACACAAGGTATACTGAAGGAATTTACAGTGGATCCTCATTTTCATCTCACGATGATGGTAAGCAGGTCTGGACCTCTATTTTTCCAAGGTTTATATATAATACAGTTTAAAGGTTGTAAAATAGTAATTCAAAATCCAAAAAAAAAAAAAAACCTGTACTGAGAATGATTTTAAAAGACACGAGAACAAAAACTAAATTGAGCTGGATGATGACACTAGTACTGTCTGTGCTGTAAATTACTGTTTAGCTTTACAGCTAAATCGACTTCATGATTGATGAATTTGGCAACATCAACACTGCTATTGAACTCAAGTGAAACAACATTGAACTGACTTGAGCTGAGCACTATTGTCTGCCGTAGAGCTTTTTTTCAGCTGAAATTAACTTGATTCATAATTGATTACCTTTATTGAAATGTATATATTTGTTTGTTTTTAAAAGTAAAGCTGCATTGAAACAATCTTGATAGATGGTATAAAGCACATGGTATATGGAAATAAGGTGTATTGACTAGTAAGGAAGATATTCAGCGCCTCACCATCTGTATCATTTGCAGGAGGAGCTTTGGCAGAAAACCTGTCCGCTGACGCCACCGTTATACCCGCGTTATCCACCTCTTTAGGGATAAATCTAGCAATGTCAATGTCCTGAACATCATCTGAGTCCTCCACCTGGAGAGACAATCATGTTAATAATGCTGAAAGACTAAAGAAGGAAAGAATTAATCTATTATTGCATCTAGTATTACATGCAAGTGCAACACAAACAATAAAATGAAACATCACATGACTGATTCATGCAGGATGAAAAATTGCATTATTTGTATGTAAAATATTTATATAATTTAAGTCTATGAGCCACCGGAGTGGTATTGCATCACCTCGTTAGAAAATTCAGAGTTGTCGTCATCATCATCATCAGCGTATTTAGTATCATCTGCCCCCTCATCGTCATCGTCAACGAGCTCAGGCCTGAACTCAAACACTTCCCTTCCACTGACCTGCAGAACATGAAGCAATGAGAGGCGTCATTCATCGCAACAGACGACAAGAAAGCAAGAAAGAGAACCAGGACACAGTAAAACAGCAGCAAAAGCAAGATCTGAGAGATTTACTGCCATCTTCTGGTCAAACCACAGCATCACCACTATAACACCTCTTTCATTCAGAGCTAAGCAGCCTTTTTATGCACAATACATTTAAATAATAGGTCCCTTTTTTCCGGAGACTGTTATTTTCAGTATTTTAACTGACTGAGTTTTTTTACTTACTCCAAGAGCTCTGCCGGCATTGAAGTCGGCTTTCTTTCTCGCCATGTCCTGCTCTTGTTTAGCCAGTTTCTCTAGCCTTTTCCTTTTCTTCCAGGCCAAGAATGTTTCAAGAGTAATTCGGGTGACGTTTGCTCCCAGGGCAGATCGCTACAATCATAACAGCGGGTCATTACAACTTGAACATTTCTGATAAATCACTAACAGATCCAAGGAAACAGTTACTTTACACTCATGTTCTGCGACACTCTTAAAAATCTCTTCGCTTCCTTCTCACCTCGGTCTCTATCAGATCCTCCAACGAGATCTCCTCCTCATTCTTCTCCTCTTTCTTCTTGTCTTTCTTCAGAACGAAGCCCACAGGAAGAGCGTGGCGGTACATACAGTTGTCGCCTCCACCAGGACAAACCCAAAACCAACCGTATTTGTTGATTTCAATAGCATCAAGGAAATGCTTGCACACCTTAAAATAAAAATTACATGGTAATTTCCTTTTTTGATTACAAATGAAAAAAAAAAAAAAAAAACTCACCACACAAATCACATCAATCACTATACTATATTGTAACTATACTTCCTGCCAGAACTTACAATTTGTGTCTTTGCTTTCTTCTTTTCAGCTTCTCCATGCTTCTTGTTCACAACCTCCTCAAGTTTCTTTTCGTCCCAATTGTCCATGGTGTCTGCATTCAGAAATTAACAAAAGGTAACAATAAGGGTTTGAAATATCAGTTGCTTTTATTTGATTAACTGCATCAAAACAATAACAGACCCATTGACCAAAGCAATAGTTCCACTTTTCCAAACCCCAATAGAAACCTTCTTAAACATGCTAAATTATCTGTTTTCAAATGTATAAATGTACACAATATTATGCTTTTTTTAAGCTCCATGAAAGTCCTACTGGACTGACCTTTCTCCAGCTCGTCATCTCTGCCGTCCACATACAAACTTCTTTTCTCACATTTCCTCTCCAAGGTGAGGTCATGAGAGAATTTACACTTATCACCTTTGGTGCACTGGCCTTGCTTGAAGAAAGCACATAGCACAGACTTTGGATCCACACCTGAAATTAAGCAGAAATTCATTAAGATGATCAAAGATAGAACAAAATATACAGATCAGCAATGATCAAAGCAAGACGACCCCACTTATCATAGAACTACTTAAACTACATGCCATTTTTTTAACCACACTCTTGTTGCACAAACAAAACATTTATAATTTTGACCATACAATGTATTTTTGGCTATTGCCACATATATAGCCGTGCGACTTATGACTGCTTTTGAGGTCCAGGGGCACAATTTTAGTCTAGAACAACAAACAGATAAGCCGCATGTTCACACATTGACTCTGCACCTTTCAACAGAGGACAGATCAAACAAAGTAACTTGTGCTACTTATGTGTTACAAATGTAAAACAATTCCATTACTTTAGTAGGTTTCTTATTTCGTAACTTGTGTTACCCCAAACACTGTGTGTGTAAACAGGTGTGTGGGGAATAAAATATATATTGTAGAGCATGATAGCTTATTATTTTGCTCAAAAGCATGTCACACAAACAAAACCTATTTTTCTAACCAAATCAATCGCTGTAGTTTTAAACACAACTACGGTATATGATTATTTTTGGAATCACTAAACTATGTTGATTACAACCACAGATGACTATAGATGATTTTAAGAAACACACCCCTGATTAAAATTAAGATGCATGATTCAGATGAAGGTTTAGAATAAAGTTGTGTCCCTCATTCAAAGGTCCAGTTACCTTTGCTGACTTTCTGAGCTGCCACCACTGGCTTAAAGAGCTCGTTCAACTCAGACAACTCCTTCTTCTTGTCTTCCTTCTTTTTGTTCTTTTCAGTTTCTGCAGCAGCCTACAAATAATACAAAATGCATCACAGACATCCGTGACATTGGTCTGGAAATGCAGTTTTAAGACAAGAACACTAAAATCAATATCACGATCATTACCTGCCGAGCATTTTGCTGTCCACTCTTGACCTGCTGTGTCACAGCTTTAATGAACTTCTGTTGTTTAGCACCTTTTTTGTTTTTAAGTCCAAAGGTTTTATCCTGTCAGAAACAATTCAAATTCACAGTGACATGCTTTTCAAATCAGTTCATACTAAATAAAACAAGTTACATAACCAGGATGATAACATGTAAAACAGCATGTTGACAAAATAAGACCAATATTAACAGCCATATTGCTTCAAGCAAGTCATTTCTTTCATAAAAAATATGTAGAATTAATAATGAACACAAAGCACAAGAGATTTACCTCTAAAACTGATTCATATTGAATAAGCAACATAAAAGTATTTTCAGATCAAAGAGTCACGAGCAACCTAACAATTCATTTTGTCACACTCAAATAAAACATACAAACGACCCCTATTGATGGTTAAAAATGCTGTCTAGATGAGCAGTTCACTGGGTTGAGACAGCCTGAATGTGGCTTAACGTTACTAGCAGTACTTTGACTCCATTCGGTAATTTCCTCTTTGATCACCACAACATCGACTATAACTGTTTGACAGCTTAGTCTAACCGCATTAAACAAAAATATAGCTGCTTATGCTGTCACTCCATTCATTTTATACTGTAAATTTCATTAAAAGCTGCTGGAATGCGCTAGAAAGTGAACCAGAGCACAAGGCCCAGTGTTCAGCGTGCTGCATGAGTGCTAAACGCCGCAAATTTCACCTCAATGATCTTCTCTTTTTTCTTCTCTTGGGTTTTCTTACTGCCTGTAGCTGGAGGTGGCTTTTTCGGAGGCATGTCGCTTAAGACAATCCAGTATAAAATTGATGAAACCCTGACGCCGTGTGTGTAGCGCCGTATGTCCAGGTAAGCGTAGGCTAACCACACTAGCAGCCGCGATGCATCCTGGGAGCCAAGGGCGCGCATGATGTGAGCGCACGTGGCATAACAGAGCCATCTAGCGGTCGCTGGCGAAATTTCTGTCACTGTTTTCTATTTTGTGGATCATTAGGCTATCTAGTGGCACTTTTGACTAGGCCTACTTGAAATTTTGACAAAAGACAGTTCTTTATACTGTTTAATCTCAGTTATATACAGTTAGACTAAGTCCGGATATCCTGTTAAAAGCACATTCAGGGATTTTCAGAGATACCATTTGAGGTTTTCACTAGGACAACTTCATTGGTCTTTATAAATGAACGTCATTCTTATGGGAAATAAGATAATGTTTTGTAATATTTTGTGGTTATCTTTTAAATCGGACCAATCTTCAAATTGTTTGTTATAAATCAACATCTCAGGAATATGTTATGGGATTTCTAATCAAATTGGGACTTTCTGTTAATGCATCGATTTCACACATCAATAGAGAACACCAGGACCTAAAGTATGTTTATCAGGTACATAGAAAAAGTTTTTTTTTACTGCTTGTTCAATTTGCTTAATTAACATGAGCTAAAGCAACACAATTGCTATATATTTTGTCCTAACTTCATTGGATTGTATTCAATCCACTGAAATATAACTTTGTGCTGTGTTACATGAATGATTTGTTTTGCATTAACTGAAACTGGGCGGGGCTTGTTAGTTCCAAGCATGCTTTGCATATGGCTAAAAGAAGAGAGAGTAAATGTTTTATTTTATATGTAAAAGTGTTATTTTATGTATTTCTGAACAATATGAGAAAGGGGGAGTCTTGATTGTGTTTTATAGTGTTTAATATTCAATTAGGTTTGAATTATTAGAACAATTTAAATAACAATGGGTTACCATTGGGGGGAAGAGGAGCATTTGGTTAGGCTGTAGATTGATGTCCAAACTGTGCTGAAAGAGCCTTAAACATGCTAATGTGTGTTATTGATAGCTAAACATTAGTCATTGGCTAGTTCAGTATTATAGCCTAATTCATTTTTGTAACATTAAAATATATGAAACTGAACTGGATGAATGAATATCTGATTGAATGCCTGAATTGTGTTAGGGAGATATGGAAATCAATCTGAGACTACTTAAAGGGTTAGTTCACCAAAAATGAAAATTAAGATATTTTTGTTGAAATCCGATGGCTCAGAAAAGCCTTCATTGACACCATAAAAACTAAATAACGATTTATATAGTGATGGGCCGATTTCAAAACAAAGTTTTGAACTGCTATGAATAATAATTCATAATAATCTGATTCCTGAATCGATACACTGATCACTGATCATCACTATATAAGTTGTTATTTAGTTTTTTTTTGCTCACAAAAACTATACACATCGCTTCATAAAATGATTGTAGAGCCGCTGTAGTGAGATGGACTTTTTGACGACGTCTTTAGTGCCTTTAATGGGGTCTTGAGAGAGGACATTACATTGGTGTCAATGAAAACCTTTCTGAGTCATCGGATTTTAACAAAAATATCTTCATTTGTGTTCTAAAGATAAACGGAGGTCTTACAGGTGTCGAATGGCATAAGGGTGAGTAATTATTGACAGAATTTTCCTTTTTGGGTGAATCATTCCATGATGTTGAAGTTACATGAACAAATTATGTTTGTTTAACTTAATTGATTCATGTGGGACTGATGTACACAATTAAATCATGTTAATCCAACACACTCTTTTTTTCAGTGTATTTTAGTAAACACAACAAGTGAATAGGGAAAGAAAATACATATCAATTTTCCTTTTAAATATTAGATATTATTATGAAAATGTTACCAACTATTGTATGCCAACTATTTCCTGGGTCTTAGGAGGACTGACCAGAGTGTGATGCTTGTATATGCAGCGTGTATTATAAAAAGTATGTCATTTATAGAATGGAGAGAGGTTTCTGTGAGATTAACTATGATAAGCACACCTATAAATGAAGAGAAAGACGCCTCAAGCGATATCATTAGGATCTGATTGGATTGATCAACATCACGCCAAATGTGTTCCCCTTGTCAGTGGGATGAATAGTGTCTAATCACAAATGGACACCCTGCTGTAATAGCCATCATTAACTCTGGCAGTTTTTACAAGCAATGCTCTTTCTTCTCCTGCTGCATATCAGATCCTCCTGTCCGCGGCAAATAGAGAGGCAAGTCGATGAGTCTTGTTAGTTAACTTTGCCTCAGGTGTTTTAGAAGAATTTGTGGCTTTCTGAAAGTCTCAAAAATACCTCAGATACTCACACAGACTCTCGTGACCGAGCCTTGAGGAAATCCTGGAGGTGCTTGGAAAGAGAATGTATTTCTAGAAGTTTTATTTATGCAATACGTCCGGTCTGAACATGTCTTTTTGATTTGTTTATTCAGTTTATCTGTGCATATTTTGTGCAGCCCGACAGTTTAATCTTGTAAAGTCTTGTGCTGAGCAGCTCATACTGTTTCTGTCGCACCTTTTGCATTACATTACTATTCTGCCGGTTCAGCAGATGGATGGTAGTCTGTTGCAACACTCTGCCCTGTGAGAAATCCAACAGGGAGAGGTGAGATAAACACACATGCTGGAGTAACAATGACAATCACAGCTACTGAAATAAATCTGCTCATTCATTATATTAAGTGGTGCTTTAATGTGTGAAAGAATTGGGATGATGTTGTCTGGAATGTTTTTAGGCTTCTTTTGTAGTTTTAAAAATAAGTTTTATTTCTGATTTAAACCTATTGTATGATAACTTTTTTTGTTTGTTTGTTTTACTTTAGTTACACAAAATGTAATTTTTACACATCAGGAGGATGTCATATTACTTTTATTTGTGTTATTTCAAACTATGATTTGTAATATATTGCATAAAATATGAACTCCCTTTGGAGTGGCAATTTATTTAGTATTCCAGGTGTTTCTTCATATTTACTTTACAATTTTCACACCACCATTATATATTTTGCAGCCTATTGCATAAAACATTGACTCTTTTTGGAGTGCCAATTTATTTTAGAAATGTTCCATATTATGTTTCTTTTTCATTTTCTAATTTCCATCCCACCATTATATGTTTTATAATATGATGCATTAAATATTAACTCTTTATGTGGCAATTTATTTAGAAGTATTCCATATGTTTTGTCATATATTAATTTTTCTCATTTCCATGCCACCATTATACATTTTGTAATATATTGCATAAAATAAACTCTTTTTTGGAGTGGCAATTTATAAATATTCCATATGCTTCTTCATATTTACTTTGCAGTTTCCATGCAACCATTATATATTTATTGATTACAATATTAACTCTTTTTGCAGTGGAATTTTATTTATAAATATTCCATATGTTTCTTCGTATTTTTATTTTCCAATTTCCATTCACCATTGTATATTTTATAATGCATACAATATTAAGTATTTTTGGAGTGGCAATTTATTTCGAAATATTCCATATGTTTCTTTGTATTTTCATTTTCCAATTTCCATTCACAATTGTATATTATATAATATAATGCATAAAATATTACGTATTTTTGGAGTGGCAATTTATTTAGAAATATTTAATATGTTTCTTAATATTTTCATTTTCTAATTTCCATGCATATAATGATTTTGAGCAGAGTTTAGGTACTGAATAAAATTAATGTCCACTAGGGGGCGGTCAGGCTCTTTTATACTTAATAGTAACTCATCATTTATCCAAATAAATAAATAAATAAAACGCTATTCATTTATAATACACGGTTTTTTTTTCTGTACACTTCAGTTACTTTTTTAACTTTTTAAATTATATTATCTGTAATGTCAACAGGGCTAGATAAGTGCTTTGCTTACTATCAACTTTAAACAGTATACGCATATAGTCACACACAATCACTATAACTTTGCATTCTAAAATATAAAGGGCCTATGGCCAAAACATGGCCTGAGTGAGTCACTGTGTTTCACTTTCATGAACTTTTAGTTTGTGTTCCCCAGTTACTTGTTTCCTTTGTTTCTAGTTTACCATCCTGCTCACTTCAGTTGTTATTGTTACATGCTGTCATGTTACCTGTTTTATTATGTGGTTTACTTGTGTTTGTTTTATATGAAATACTTTTTTTAGAACCTTTTCAATCTTCACATCATAGATTAGAGAAAACCCATCACAGAAAACCTTCTGCATTTTTACATTTTAAATCACACACACACACACACACACACACACACACACACACACACACACACACACACACACACACACACACACACACACACACACACACACACACACACACACACACACACACACACACACACACACACACACACACACACACACAATAAACACAATATTTTATAATCTACTACTGTGCATTCTATACAATTACACTAACCTTACCCCTAATCCTACCAATTACACAAAACATTCTGCATTAAAAAAAATTGTCCCCATGATGTTTACTAAGCCACACACAAATATCAGCAATATTCAATTAAATAAGTTTGTTGACAGAATAAGGGGAATACATTATACAAATGTTCACAGTAATAATAAAAAAGTACCATGTTGCCTTCAACAATAAAATGTTGATATATAATACATATGACATGAAAACTTGTAGAAGTTCTTCTAGCCTTTTGCTACTTTGATAGATATGGAAGAATTCCTAGTATTTAATGGCCAAGTGTCAGATGCTATAGTATAGCTATCCATCAGGGCCATTTGTATAAATGTCAAATAAATCACAAAGTGAACCAACTTAAAATCAAATAAATAAACAAACTCAACTTAATTTGATTTTCTCACATTAGCATAAAGCTATAAACTGAATGAAATGGTTTGGCAATTCATTGGGTGGGGGTAATAAATACTAGAGAAAATCACTCATGCTGCCTTTATGGCACAGTAAATTATCCAAAGCTTTCTGCAATGTCCTCCTGGCTCAGCGCAGTGCGCAATAACCCACAAAACCCTCTGCAATATTTATCAGCATACACACTGCCGATGTGGCCAAGTAAAGTGCAGAGTAGCAGAACACAAAAGAATGTCATTCATTGCATGATTTAAGTTAAGTGCTCATTTAATGTTTGTTATTCAAAGTTGCGTTCGAGCAGGAAACTACATTTACCATGGCATGGACTAAGAATTACCATATTTCATGAAATTCAGATGTTCATCAAGCACTAATATAATAATTTGTTCAACATCCAAATAGTTTTAAGTTGCCTGTCGAATTCATTGGGAAAAAAAAAGATGAAGAGACATTGTAGCATTCATCTGATGCTTTCTATTCTTGCTGTAATGTAATATGTTCTTTAATATGGGGTAATGGTTTAATTATTAGATAATCAATAATCAATATACACACACACACACACACACACACACACACACACACACACACACACACACACACACACACACACACACACACACACACACACACACACACACACACACACACACACACACACACACACGGCAAGTATTCAGACCCCCTTCAATTTTTCACTCTTTGTTATATTGCAGCCATGTGCTTAAGTTCTTTTTTTCCCTCATTAATGTACACACAGCAAAAACACAGAATTGTTGACATTTTTTCATATTTATTAAAAAAGAAAAACTGTCCTAAGTATTCAGACTCTTTTCTCAGTATTTAGTAGAAGCACCCTTTTGATCCAGTACAGCCATTAGTCTTTTTGGGAAAGATGCAACAAGTTTTTCACACCTGGATTTGGAGATCCTCTGCCATTCCTCCTTCCAGATCCTCTTCAGTTCTGTCAGATTAGATGGTAAACGTTGGTGTACAGCCATTTTTAGGTCTCTCCATGAGATGCTCAATTGTGTTTAAGTCAGGGCTTTGGCTGGGCCATTCAAGAACATTCAGATGTGATGCCACTGGGACAGGTGATATTTTTCTCCACACATATACCACTTAGAATTAAGGCCAAAATATTCTATCTTGGTCTCATCCGACCAGAGATCTGACCATCTTATATCTCACCCTCTTGGAGTCCTTCAGGTGTTTTTTGTGTGTCTTGCACTGAGGAGAGGCTTCCGTCGGGCCACTCTGCCACAAAGCCCTGACTGGTGGAGGGCTGCAGTCATGGTTGACTTTCTACAACTTTCTCCCATCTTCTGACTGCATCTCTGGAGCTCATCCACGGTGATCTTTTGGGTTCTTCTTTACCTCTCTCACCAAGGCTCTTCTCAACCGATAGCTCAGTTTGCCTGGAAAGCCAGCTCTAGGAAGGGTACTGGTCATTTTTTTTTGGGTCAGAATTGGGTTTTCATTGAATTATTATTCTATAACGTCTTGTCATCATTTCTAAAAATATACTGGCAAAATTAACTTATTTAGTGCAGAAAAATTGTAGTGGCAAGCTGAAAAGACTGCGTCTTTCTCTAATGTTTTGACACGTGGGGCAAAAAAAAAACAAAACAAAAAAAAAACAGCCATAGTTTTCACTCTCTTAACTCCACAAAGACACCTGTCGAAATAAACCCTGTTACATGTAGAATAAAGGTGTATCAGAAAGTACAGTGGCTATACAATAATTTTACAATGCGACGAATTGTGCGCACAAAAATCTAAATAACGACTTTATTCACTAAGTTATTGACGTGAACTCTACGCATGCGCGAGAATATGACGAAGCTCCACCGTTCAATACATGACCCGGAAGAGGAGGAGCGCCGCTATCGTGTGAGTTCCAGGTGAGTTCACGTCCGAGACCTACACGGAAGACAATATCTTGGCGGATAGTCATTGTTTTTTTGTTTTGTTTTTTGCGCACAAAAACTATTCTCGTCGCATAGTAAAACGATTGTACAGCCACTGCAGTGAGATGGACTTTGTAATGTCGCCTTTAGTGCCTTTATGGGTCTTGTGAGTGGGAATGTAGTGAATGCCAATGGAGGCCTTTCTGAAGCCTTTGTCAGCCATCAGCTTTCAACAAAAATATCTTCATTTGTGTTCCGAAGATGAACGAAGGTTTTACGGGTGTCTAACGACATGAGGGTGAGTAATTAATGTAATAATTTTCATTATTGGGTAAACTAACCCTTTAACATTATTCAAAAGGACATCAAATCTCACACATAAGAAGTTTTAAAGGGTAGCGATGACAAAAGGCAAAATGGCAACACAAGCTAAGCTCAAATGAAAGAGAACCAAAAACAAACATAACAAATAATCAGAACAAAAAGCAGTATCTCGCTTTGCAGCAGCATGTCCCTTTTGAAGAGTACTCCACATGTGTTGAGCATCAGATGGGATGAGAAGAGCACGCCCTCATGGCAGCACAGCCAATCACATCCGCAGGAATGACTGACAGGTCAGAGAGCCAATCACCACCTGTGACAGCTCAAGAGACAGAAGGAAAACCTCAAAGATATACCCCCCCCCCTCCCAAAAAAAAAAAAAAAAAAAAAAAAAAATATATATATATATATATATATATATATATATATATATATATATATATATATATATATATATATATATATATATAGGTCCTTCTCAAAAAATTTGCATATTGTGATTAAGTTCATTATTTTCGGGCTGCTGTTCTGGTGCTGTTGGTGGGCACGGCTGACATGTCCTGCTGGCGGGTTCATCACTACAGACTCGGTGCTTGGGATCCTCTCCCTTTTGCCACCTCAACCTCAAATCACTCCTCTCATGTAAATAAAAAAAACATTTATCAATATCTGGGCTGGATGTGGTGTCTCTGGCTGGGGAGCTAACCAGTGCACACCAGGGTCCATACTACAGATAAAATAAAAAATAAAAACATAAAAAACTGAGGGGGGCAACAAAAATGTATTCTTTGTTATATCAGGCCACATCCAGACTAGGGGAGCCTGGTTTGGAGATGGGGGGGGGGGGGGGGGGGGGGGGTGATTAAATCATGATTAAATCATATCATGATTTAAATTACTTTGAATTTCTAATCCTAACATTACATCTATTATTATTTTTACTGTTATTATTATCATGTGTATTATAGCTAATGCTATCACTAATAGCTACTATCACTACTACTATTACTATTAGCTACTATTACTATCACTACTATTATTACTATTACCTACAATTAATACTACTATTACGATAATTACAACTATTACTGTCACTACTACTGATACTTTTAACTATTACTACTACCACCATTACTGTTACTACTACAGTTATTATTTATTATTTTTTGTTATGAATACTACCTCAAGTATAAATGTGTTACTATTACTATAAGCATCTTAAATTACCCTTATCCCTTAATACTCCATTGCTTAAACTTACCAAATATACCTGCATACATCACTATATTTATATTCAGGTGTTTTTTTTTTGTTTTTTTGTTTTTTGATGGTTTTCCTCTCTGTTTGTTATTGTATTGTTTTTTTTTTTTTTTTATGGTTTTCCTCTCTGTTTGTTATTGTATTGTTTTTTTATTTTATTTTTTTATGGTTTTCCTCTCTGTTTGTTATTGTATTGTTTTTTTTTTTTTATGGTTTTCCTCTCTGTTTGTTATTGTATTGTTTTTTTTTTAATTGTTTTTTTTTATGGTTTTCCTCTCTGTTTGTTATTGTTTTGTTTTTGTTTTCTTTGTTGGTTTTCCTCTCTATTTGTTATGGTTTGGTTTTTCTACCCACTATACATGTATGTATGTCTATGATCACTTGCATTGTATAAGCTACTATAATTTGTTAATTTGCTATAATTTTTTTTTCTCTAAAAAAAAAAAAAAAAAAAAAAAAAAGTTCATTATTTTCCATAAGGTAATGATAAAAATGTTACTTTCATATATTTTAGATTCATTGCACACCAACTGAAATATTTCAGGTCTTTTATTGTTTTAATACTGATGATTTTGGCATACAGCTCATGTATATTATATATATATGAACAAGTACGCCTATAAAATACAAGTTTTAGGCACTTGTGATCCATATAGAGCACCTGCTGCAATATTTCAATCACTAAAAACTGTGGAACGTTCTAAATCGATTGACTTGAAAAACACTTTATAAGTGCCTTATTGTACTAAAACAGTGATTTTAAAAGATCAAATTCAGTTTACAGCTTTTTTAATGATGCATACAAATGAGCAGATGAGCCTAGAATATAAACACAACATGTTTTTTATGGTATTCAATGGAAAAAATGCTTATCAAAAATACTGTGTTGCATTTATATTCTGTGTTCATCTGCTTGCCTGTACATAGCATGCATCATCAATAAGGTGTATATTGAATTTGCTCTTGCTAGTAGGGACGACCGGGTATGGTTGTAACACTAAGTTTCTTCAGCACCTAAAACTCTGAATAGTGAGCTATAGCTTTGAAAGCATAAGAGCCCATCGTCCCTTCAGAGCGCTCTACAAAGCCACGCCTCATCCACAAAAAAAAAAAATTGTACATCAAGGGGCAAACAAAAGTGTCATGAAACACGGCGTTAAATTACCTAATGTTTCAAAGCACATAGCATATAAAAAACTTAAAAAGCACTGACCTGTACCACCTAACTGCTGCATATTCATCTCTGTGTTGATATTGAAACACATCAATTCACAAACCACTAGTATAATGTCATAGGTTTTCATCTTTTCCAAATTATCCAAGTCATGGCGTGAACACAGCATAAGCTTCTTGTTTTGGTTCAGGAGCAACTGTAAGAGGTGGCTGCTGTTTCGGTTGTGGTGCTCAGCTGACGTCAGTCTAACAATGCGTTTAGCATGAAACACACTGATGACGTGTAATGTCTATGTGAGTGACTGCATGGAGGTATGGAAACATATGGTAGGACATTGTAACATTGCATTCAGACCAATGTTTCTGGAACAAATCACCTATACCCTGCCTTTAGATTGAACTTCAGTGCTGCTAAATTGCTAAAATAATGACAGGTGTCCCTGTAAGTGTGTTTGCTTATAGCTGTATGTGTATATTAAGCTGTGACAAGAAAAAGTACTATCAAAAAATGTCACACTTCAGTTTTAAATGTTATTTCATTACATTTTTTCATTATCGGGTTTAATAAGATTATTAGCTTGAGGTACATACTTATTCTGAAAATAAGTAAGAAGAAATATGAAATCAAATAATACTGTGATATGAAAAATTAAAGTCTGGATGTGAGCCTTTGGGGTTTCAATGGACATACGGACAAATCAATACTTCAGTCAATACAACACACACACACACACACACACACACACACACACACACACACACACACACACACACACACACACACACACACACACACACACACACACACACACACACACACACACACACACACACACACACACACACACACACGATCCTTGGAACCAGGAATCCTTGGTTCCACTTTATGGGGACTCTCCATAGGCGTAATGGTTTTTATATATATTATAATAGGTATTATACTATATATTTTTTTATACCCATCCATCACAGAAAACTTTGTTAGGAGCAGTTTTTTTTTTTTTTTTTTCTGGTAAACCCAGAGTTTCTTTCGGTCTCTTCCTACCTTTTTAAAGGGGTGATGAATTGAGGAATCAACTTTCCCTTGAGCTTTTGATATATAAAACGTCATGGTAATATAAGAATATCCTCTAAGTTTCAGAGCTGAAAACGTCCTTGTTAGTCAAAGCTTTTATAAACACCAGGCTCAGCAAACGGTCCTGTGCTTTATACTGACGTCAGTGCGTGACGAAACACCGCCTATACAGAATCTACAGCGTCTAATCCAGTAGCTCCGCCCACTGCCTCATGGTGGGCTTGTACTAACTGGTCAACAACAATACATATGCAGAGGAACATTAAGATATTGCGCTATTCCTGGTTGTGGAAGAACACAGTTGCTGCATAAGCTTCCTTCTGATCCTAATATTAGGAATGTGTGGTTGAACTTTATTTTTAATGAAGTTCCAGCTCACGTGGGGAAGACATGTTCACTTCAGTTCACTGCGGGATCGTTTGAAAACAAATCTCCGGTCAATGCTTGATTTGGATCCGACAGGAATGGTGCAACACACATGTGAGTAAAACATGTTTTTATGTGTAATAGTACTGCATTGTTATAGTTTGTTTTGCTTATGTGTATGTGTCTAAGAGAACATACCTTTAGTACGCTGGACTCGTATGGGCCAGGGCTCGGCATGCCAATGAATCTATTAGTATTCCATTCTTGATCTGCTATGCTCTCTCTTAAGTTGACATTTGAAGGGTGGGGTGCGCGTCGAACGTGTATGTGCGCGCGTGGTTTGCGCTTATATCGTCCGATCGTGCGGGCTATGGCTGCGTCCGAAACCTGGAAAATGCTGCCTTCGGAGGACACATTTGAAGGCAGGAAGGCATCAAGCTGCGTCCGAATCTAATGTTTGCTTCACTTCTTGTCTCCTGAGATACCTTCATTTGATCGATTTTTGAAGGCAGCGTACATGTGTCCTTCGCTGCCTTTGATATCCCACAATCCTGTGCTTTCCATTCAGTGACAGTTGAAAAGTTGCATTCGCGGGTCAGTTTGTGTGTAAATGTACGATTTTTACCAACATATTACACTTCTGATGTCATTTCAAGCGAGAAATCATGTGTTTAGTTATCACCAGAGCTCTCTGTATTTTGCTGTAGATCATTAAAGTGTTACACTGCCTTAGAAGTCTGTCCGAAATTAGTTTCATGAGATGCCTTCATGCACAAAACGCTGCCTTACAAGTCATTGTCTGATGAGGCAGCGAGGCAACGAGTCAGCAGCCTAGGTTTTTGGACGCAGCCTATGTGTAATATAAAAATAATAGTACAATCAATTGCGGGTCGATGAGAAATAAAACATTGTGTTTGTTTGATAAAGACCTGGAAGTAACAAGACAAAAAGAAAAAAAAATTTTTTTTTTTTAGTGCAGGCACATTCATTCACTGCGAATATTTTTTTCATTTTCATTGATCGCCATCAAAATGACAAAAATAGCATCATGTATGCAATAACGTCAGGAGAGGATTTTAATTTTTTTTTGCTTGCTATATCCGCATGCATATTTATTTAAGCAGTGCATATTTATTTAAAATGTTTTATACATATTAGTGAGGCCGATGTATGCACTGAGGTAAGGACAGTTTGCATCGCTCTCACGTGAGCTCTTTCTGAAGATGTGTGTGTTGTTTCCTGGGCACAAACCCATGAGAGCATCAAAAATGAGTTTCACAGGATTGCAGGTCAGTGGTGTGGAAATCAGGTCAAAGATGTTCACTTTATATCTTATTGCAACGTCTGGAAGTAACCTAATAATTAGAATTTCCTTCAGGAATTCTAATGTGGTTGGATGCATTGATATGCATATTCCCATCATTGCACCATCCAAAAATGTAACTACATGATTACTACATGGAACAGAAGCATGCCACATGGAAGGGTAGTCTGAAATTTATGCCACACACCACAGGCATTAAATAAACACAATTTATTCACAATTTATTTTGTCATCTTTTTTTTCTAAAAACAAAAGCAACAGTTCTTCTTTTTCCTGTTGGATTTTAATATTCTTCCTCCATCTCTTCATCTGTCAGTGGTGCTGCTGTTTTGTGAGCCTCTGCCTTCTTGCTGTTGGCCTGAGCGGAAGTCAAATGTTCATTTCATTACCCTAATTCCCAAATGTAACAGGTTGGATTAGAGAGCTTTATGTGAAAAGAACATTGGGCTTTGAGAAAAAGTCCACTGCACATTGAAACAGACACTGAATGATATTTATTTAATATGTCAAATGTTTGTAAAAGTCATGAATCCTACACCCATGAACCTTATTTGCCTAAAGCTTTACCTGATTGAATTATGTTTTTATACTTAATTTTTTAGCTGCTATTAATCTTTTTTTCCTCTCCTTTTTTTTTTTTGACCCTGGGATACTACGTATGAAAATTAATATTAGTTCAATAGCTTTCTATTCTGCCAGTTTTCACTTCTGATATTATAACAATGATTAAGAATTAAACTTACGTTTGACCCGGAAGTATGCAGGCGTCTTTTTGTCTGGTGCTGTTCCCATGGTGAATCGTAATTTCGGAGCTCCATTATCATGGCTTTTCATAATCATGGTGCACACGCTTAACTCAAAGTCAGTCTACTCAGAGTTGATTGAACTACCTCAATTCAGCTGTTCTGAAACCCAAAACTCAAGAGTTTCCCATCTCAGTGTAAAACCCTATTCACACGGGATTAGTATTATCAAGGGACCTCTGTCATTTAAAAATTACTCCCCCACATCTGAATTTTGCATGGCTCATTCGCACGGAATAAGCAAAGCCTGTGATTTTACTGGAATTTACTGACTTGTCTCCTGGATATGATGCCAGTTATTGTAATTTTTTTTTGTTATTGATATTGCTGTATGAAATAATAAACAGTCATATGTATCAATATTGTTTTGAATGTTTTATAAACATAATTTTGTTCAGTGTGAGAACAGACCCTACAATTAAAAACTGAACTGAGCTCAGACCAGCGGCAGGAGTCAGATTTCATTTATCACGAGTGAGAAGCTGACATTATACGGTAGAAGATTCAGTTTCAAAGCTAAATGTAAAATGTCTTTCTTCGTGAAAGATAAAGATAGAAATGCGCACAGGAAACAAAAACCTTGCAAAAATGATATTCGTTCTGCCTAATCCTGGCCAAATCACAGAGATGCTGATTCGCACGGGACTACAATTATCACAGGACCTCTGTGTTCGGCGAAATATGGTAGGTAATTTGCAGCGGATTTTTACTTTACAAATTACAGCCATGGCCGATTCACACAGGATTAAGATCACCGACATTAGTACTATTCACATGGGATTAGTATTATCTAAGGACCTCTGTGATTTAAAAATTACTCCCCCACATCTGAGTTTTGCATGGCACATCCGCAAGGGATAAGCAAAGCCTGTGATTTTACTTGAATTTACTGATTTCTTCCGGATATGATGTCAAGACTTGTAAATGTTTTTTTCATTATAGATAGAGCAGTATGAAATCATAAATAGGCATTGATATCATTTTGATTATTTTATAGTTATAAACATAATTTAGTTCAGTTAGAGAACAGACGCCATGAGCTGAGCACAGACGGCGGCAGGAGTCAGATTTCATTTATCACGAGTGAAAAGCTGACAATATACAGAAGATTATGTTTCAAAGCTAGATATAAAAGCGGCCATTTAAACAAGCTTCTCATTGTACTCTACTGTTATGTTTTTCATTAAGAATATTATTGATGTTAATATTAAACACACCATTCAAGCAATTTACTCCCAAATTGATAGGCTACTCATTCTAAAGTGAAAGTTTAATCCGTGCCGGCACACAGGAATAATGGTGTGCATTATTACGGAGCCTCCATTCTTCGTGAAAGATAAAGATAGAAATGCAAATAACGAAAAAAAAAAAAAAACATTTACAAGTCTTGACATCATATCCGGGAGAAGTCAGTAAATTCGAGTAAAATCTCAAGCTTTGCTTATCCCGTGCGAATGCGCCACGCAAAACTCAGATGTGGGGGAGTAATTTCTAAATCACAGAGGTCCTTAGATAAAACTAATCCCATGCGAATAGTACTTAAGTCAACTCAGAGTTCAAGTTTAAACTCAGAATTGGTTGAACCTCTTTACTGAAATGGGCCCCTGGTCCCCACAATGTAGGTGATCTCAGGTTTTATTATCCTTGTGGGGTCCCCACAATGTAATATAAACATGCACACACACATACACACACACTTTAATATGTGGTTTCAGGGTCTCTCCATAATGTTTTTTATACAAACTATATATTCTATCCCCTTACAATTGCCCTACCCCTAAACCTACACACACAAAACTTTAGTGTTTAGTACGTTTTTTATAAGCTATTTGATTTATAAGGACACAGGAAAGGTGTTTACATTGAAATACCCAACATTATACACATTTGTGTCTTCATTGTCACAATTCACTAGTGTGAGTGTCTGTGATCACCACCAGAGGGCACTCCAACACGGACTGTCATTCTATCATACATTACCCATAATCCTTTGCCCGGAATCATGCACTGTTTACACCTGTGTCTCATCACCTCATTACCTCTGCCTATATAAGCCTGGCTATCTCTAGCATTCATTGCTAAGTTTTGTTTAGTATCACTACTGCTTTTCTGAGTGTTTCTCGGTCTTTATTTCACATTTCATGCCTTCTCTGTGGATTACCCTTTTGCCTGTCTGTTCTGTTCTGTTTGTGTTATTGGACTGATTACCTGTTATGACCTCTTGCCTGTTTTTGGACTACGTTTGTGGATTACCCTTTCACTGAATAAATACTGCGTTTGGATCTCCTATCTTCAGTCTCAGAGCGGTACATTACACTCTTAAACCACACATCCACTAATCAAACATGTATGGCTACATAGCTTACATTATTCAATTATATATATGGTGATATAAAATAAAAATGCATGTGAATTGCAAAGAACATGTATATTTTATATCCATTATCTTTAACACAGAATTATGAAGTCTTTGTGAAATGATAGTTTGGAACAGTGTTTCAAACCACCCAAACTCACTATCATCTATAGCAATGTCTTCTGCTTGTAGTTCTTTCACTCCTAAAATTGAAGCTAATTTACAACCGTCCATCTAAGTTCTTATTGAACACTCTCCACCGAGTCTTAATATCTTTCCTTGCCACTGCCCCCAGAAACATTAAAGAAGTGACTTACAGATGTTATCATTATACTGTCAGCTTGTCAAGAAATAGTGGCCATGACTCATCTTTTTTGCACTTTCATATACTATGCTGGCATTTAAACGATTTCTTAATGGAGGGTCTTAAAAAAAAACAAAACGATTTTGTACATATGAGTCACCAGCCTCTTACTGGCAGACAGGTAAAAGAAAAGAGCTATACAGCCTGTTACAAGATAAAACCATGGTTGGTCATTGCAGTGTTGTGATTTGGGTAAGGAAAATGCTGTCAGGTTATACACACTGAACAAGGTTAAGGAAGATCCAAACACTTTATTTGGGAACACAAGGCAGATAATGAGGTGATGAAGATACACTTCTATAGTGGTAAAAGGCAAGTAATGTAGTAATAAAAGCCAACACTCTGAGATGAAGTTACAGGGAGACAGGAACACACTGGGTAAACCAAGGAGGTCATATAAGTGGGTCTTTCCTAGTACATGGCTGGGCAAGGGCTGAAGGTGAGCTGTGTGAATATATAGGGCGCTGCTGATGAGGTGATTGATGACAGATGTGAGTGATCAAAACTCTGGTGACAGGGATTGTGGTGTGGTGGAAGGCAGAGAGACTCTCCAGAGTCAGCTCTAACAGACCAGGGAACCCAATGTCACAGTGATCAGTTAAAAGGTTGAGCAGCAGGCCCATAAGGATGATGTTAAAGGAAATCTATGAGGAGAGTAGAATCGAAGATGTTAACTCTAGGTACCCACAACCTCTCTTTGAGGCAATACCCTTCCCAGCCAACCAGATAATCGGCCACCTTGGCATTGGGAGTGCAGGATATCTTGGACGTGTAGATGGGATCAGATTTTATCTGGGGGTCATGTCATCAGTGCCAGACTCTGTGGAGGGAGCACAAACAGGTAGGTAGTAAGGTTTCAACAAGGACACATGGAATGCAGGTTGAATTCTGTAGCGAGGGAATAGCTGGAGTTTACAGGTGACTGAAGTGATGTTTCTTGGGCTCAACTTCCGACAGAGCATACACAGAAGGATATCTCAATGAACTGGTTCCAGGTGTTCTGGTGGAGCTAGCAGAAGGTTCTGAGGAAGCTGATAATCTCCTGCACCTTCTCCATTTGCCCATCCATTTGGGGATTTTAGCCATATGTCAAAGTGGAGACTGCATAGAGTTGACATCCCAGGATGAACCACTTGATGTCTTTGGTCATGCCAGGCCACCAGTACCACGGTTGTAGGAGCTAGAGGGTTTGAGTGGTCCCTATGTTGCCAGTACCCACAGAATAATGAGCTGATTCAATGAGAGGGATGCAATGATTCTTGGGAATGAAATGAAGGTCAATGGTGCACCCCTGTGGAGCAGGTTCTTAACAAGATGCTTCAAGTAGCTGGCTGTCCAAATCCCAATGAATGGGGCTCACAGAGAGAATGGAGGGAAGCTCTGGCTCAGGAGTGTCTCTGAAGTCTGAAGGAGCATGAAGTCTAGATTGTGCATGTTGACGCCCTTTCTTAGAACCAGGATGATAGGAGATTCTGAACTGGAAACGAGTGAAGAATAATGCCCATCTGGCTTATCAAGGATTCAATCTCTTTGCTTCTTTGAGATGCCGCAAGTTCTATTGGTCGATAGGGACTACAAAAGGGTGACAAGCTCTCTCTTGCCAGTGCCTCCACTCCTCGAGAGCAAGTTTACTTGTAAGTAACTCTCGATTCCCAATGTTGTAGTTTTGCTCTGCTAGGGACAATTTCTTGGAATAGAAAGCACATGGAAAAGGTTTGACTGACTTCTCCTGCTGGTGTGACAATACTGCTCGTACTCCTGTTGTGGACATGTCAACTTCCATCAGGAAGGCTTTGTCTGAATCAGGAGGGCACAGGAGTGGTGCAGTAGTGAAGGCCAGAGATGATGAAGCTGTTTCCTGGCTGATGAATCTCCCACGGTACAGCCAAACACCTCCTTAATGTGCAACGGAACTTTGAAGAGACATGGTGGGTGGACCAGCTTGAAACCAGATCGTTTTGCCTTGAACAAGCATAAGAAACTAAAGGGCTTGACCAGATAGATGATAAATTCTAAAGATAATCTTAGATCATTTGGTGGTAAACAGCTGATCCTGTGCTTCCCATGTAAAGCCTAGTTCAGACAGCATGATTTTCAAACTCATGGGATCACTGTTCTTCTCACACTGCATGACTTTCTGGGGTATCACTTAGTAACTGATGTGTCAACACTGCACGATGGATCGATGACAGGGGAGTTCACACTGCATGACTATACAAGAGGAAGAATCAACTCTCTCTCCGGTGCGCAAACTATGTTTCCCAACTAAACACACGTGGCACGATGTGCCAAGTAAAATGCGCAAGATCACGCGTGTCAGACCGGAGTTCCCGCACAAGACTTGGAATTGTTATTAAAAATTCTAAACTGCAAAAAGTTTGCGCACCAGATTGTCTGTGTGCTGATTTGTGGGGAAAAAGAAAAAAGATCATGGTAGAGAAATTTGTTAGAGAGACAGGGAGCAAGGATTGTGTTCTGCAAAGAGAGTCTAAGGTAAATAAATTATTTTGCAATGTGCTGCTGCTTCAGCTGGATGTGCAAATGTTTGGGCTTTGTTTCTGTTTGATATAATTGTAAACATATCTATTAAAATACTGATATTCTGTCTATAACTCCTCCCTGAACCTCTCGCTGCCCAGTATCTAACTCTCTCATTGGCTGTCGGTTATCGCCGATATAATTTTCAGTCAGAACACATTTCACACCACAGGAGTTTGAATCACAGACAGGTCCAGATATTTAGCATGTCAAATATCTCACGGGCGTTGGGGACTCTTTTTGATCTGTAGTTTCATTGGGGCTGTTTGCACGGATCTGTGGGACTGGCTGGTGCTTCTCATCCCATTTCGCTGGTTCATTCATATGATCAGACTTTGCTTTGTGATTCAGTTTAAAGCCCTGCATTTATGCCCAAGCCCGACAGGCCCCGACTTTTTTACGCCCCTAGGGCCGGGCTTCGGGCCAATTTTCACGTCATACCTAAAATGCAGGCTGGGCTTCGGGCCTTTTTTTTAGGCTTCTCCTTCTTTTTATATTTATTTTATTAATTAAAAGGAACAATGAGATGCGCTGCGCTGGTGGAAGCAACACAAGACCATAATAGCTTGCGCACAGTGTTCAGAGCATAGGTTCAGAGTCCACGCCAGCAGCAGCACCTGATTTTCTGATCAAAATCTGAATTTTGATAAGCTTTCGGAAATGGGCCGGGCTAGGGCCTCAGCGTCTCGGGGCAGGGCTGGGTTAGGGCCTAGATTTGAGGACCTTGCAGGGCTCTAATTCAGTTTGCCCAGCATCCCCCCAGGTTCAGCAGCAAGGATACTCCTGTCCTGTGTGTGAAAGTTATGGTCTAGCTGGCAAAGGGCGCAATAGAGCTGGTCTCTCCAGCAGAGATGGGGTCAGGGTTTTACAGTCTGTACTTTATTGCACGCAAGAAAAGTGGTTGGTTATGGCCGATCTTATGGTTATGGCCGATCCCCTCACAAGCTTCTGTTCAAGATGCTAATGCAGAAGTACGTCCTCATGTGTGTTTACCCCCAAGATTGGTTTGCAGCAATAAATCTGAAGGACATGTACTTTCATGTCTTGATCCTACTTTGACACAGACATTCGAGGGGCGGGGACATAAGTACAAGTTCCTCCCCTACAGGCTGTCCCTGTTACCCCACATCTTTGTGAAAGTTGTTGAGCTTGCTTTGCTTTAAGGGAAGTGGGCACTCGCATCCTCAACTATCTTGACTACTGGCTCATTCTGGCCAACCTGCAAGATCAGTGGCATGACCACAAGGACCTGGTGTTCTGCCATCTGGGGCTTTGGGTCAGCTGTGAAAAGAGCAAACTCTCTCAAATCTCTTTTGGTGACTTTTCTAGCACACATCTGCAACGTTGTGTCCTGGGCGACACCTAACACTTTGGCATTGCGTGACTGACTGTAGGACGGAACGGAGACATTATGTCATTGCTGAACTACCTGGACCCCGGCTCAGCTTGTCGGAGCAAATCTTAAGTCTTGCACACTGTATTATATACCGGTATATATGGGGAGTGGCTTGCGAAGCCAAACTCACTCACCAATGTGCATTGGCTTGTTGTGTTACCACTCAAAGGTGATTGGGCTCACAGATCCCAATACATGTTTCACTTATGACATAACATATCTGTTCCCTCCTTCAGGGAATAGGGGTTACATTAGTAACCAAGATGTTTTTCTTGTTTGCTTTGGTTTAATTCTTGAATGAGAATTAATTTTTCTCACAGCGGGTTTATATTTCAGATCTTCAGATTTTATCGTATTTATCAGTCTTATCAATTTAAGCAAACTGCATGTGTTTTGGCACATGTGCAAAACTGATGAGTTGATTCTCAGTGAAAGTGTCAAACTTTTCACAACATTCTTTCACCATGTGAGTCATCAATTATCAAAATATGTCAGATATGCATGTATATTCCATAAATCTCTGATAAATTAATGTCTCTGATAAATTGGCAAATATGGCCTGCCATTGTAATGAAATAGGAATCAAAGTCATACCAATCAAGCATACAGTGGAAGCATACAGTAGACTACACGTAGTTTGCCCAGAACAATCACTACCATTTTTGAACATGGAGGAATGTCACAACTCTAAACAGCAGCATTTACCTGTTGTAGAAATGTGTTACATATAAATCAAAATTCACAGTTGCTTGTTGTGGAAGAGCAAGATAAGAATGAATGGTGTTAGGGGAAGACAATATATAAAAATGAAAAAGCAACTGTGAATTTTTTGTTTTAGTTAACAAATTCTACAAAAATAAACTGTATGAAAGATGTATGAATACAAATGTTTGGTCCCACTTTATATTAGATACAGTGAGGAAAATAAGTATTTGAACACCCTGCTATTTTGCAAGTTCTCCCACTTAGAAATCATGGAGGGGTCTGAAATTGTCATCGTAGGTGCATGTCCACTGTGAGAGACATAATATTTAAAAAATATCACAATGTATGATTTTTTTTAAAACTATTTATTTGTATGATAAAAATAAGTATTTGAACAACTGCAATGTTAATATTTGATACAGTAGCCTTTGTTTGCAAGAGGTCAAACGTTTCCTGTAGTTTTTCACCAGGTTTGCACACACTGCAGGAGGGATTTTGACCCACTCCTCCACACAGATCTTCTCTAGATCAGTCAGGTTTCTGGCCTGTCGATGCAAAACACAGAGTTTGAACTCCCTCCAAAGATTCTCTATTGAGTTTAGGTCTGGAGACTGCCTAGGCCACGCCAGAACCTTAATATGCTTCTTACAGAGACACTCCTTGGTTATCCTGGCTGTGCTTCGGGTCATTGTCAAGTTGGAAGACCCAGCCTCGACCCATATGCAATGATCTAACTGAGGGAAGGAGGTTGTTCCCCAAAATCTTGCAGTACATGGCCCTGGTCATCTTCTCCTTAATACGGTGTGGTCGCCCTGTCCCATGTGCAGAAAAACACCCCCAAAGCCTGATGCTACCACCCCCATGCTTCACAGTAGAGATGGTGTTCTTGGGATGGTACTCATCATTCTTTTTCCTCCAAACACGTTTAGTGGAATTATGACCAAAAAGTTATATTTTGGTCTTACCACATGAATTTCTCCCATGACTCCCCTGGATCATCCAAATGGTCATTGGCAAACTTAAGACGGGCCTGGACATGTGCTGGTTTAAGCAGGGGAACCTTCCGTGCCATGGATGATTTCAAACCATGACGTCTTAGTGTATTACTAACAGTAACCTTGGAAACGGTGGTCCCAGCTCTTTTCAGGTCATTGACCAGCTCCTCCCGTGGGATCACTGAGACCCCATGAGGTGAGATCTTGCATGGAGCCCCAGTCCAAGGGAGATTGACAGTCATGTTTAGCTTCTTCCATTTTCTAATGATTGCTCCAACAGTAGACCTTTTTTTCAAAAAGCTTCTTGGCAATTTCCCCATAGCCCTTCCCAGCCTTGTGGAGTTGTACAATTTTGTCTCTACTGTCTTTGGACAGCTCTTTGGTCTTGGCCATGTTAGTAGTTGGATTCTTACTGATTTTATAGGGTGGACAGGTGTCTTTCTGCAGCTCACAACCTCAAACAGTTGCATCTAAATTAGGATAAGGTATACCCCCTTTGAGGGTCAGAATTCTAGCTGATAGATAGGTGTTCAAATACTTATTTGCAGCTGTATCATAAAATTAAAAAGTTAAAAAATTATATATTGTGATTTCTGGTTTTTATTTTAGATTATGTATCTCACAGTGGACATGCACCTACGATGATAATTTCAAACCCCTCCATGATTTCCAAGTGGGAGAACCTGCAAAATAGCATGGTGTTCAAACACTTATTTTCCTCATTGTATCTTTACAGTAGCTACTATGTGCTAGCATTTAAATTTATCATTTGATACAGTGCACATTATTTTTACACTGTACTTATATTTCAAAAATACCTGCATGTAATTACAGCCGTAATTAAATCTATAATTACACTGTCAAGCCTGTCCTTACCCCTTAACCCATCCTTAATCCTATACCAGCAAACTCTCCCTAACATTACCCGTTTCCCACCTCAATAGCAGTGCAAGTGTTTTGCAATACACTATGCACACAATAAATACATATTGTACTTATTTTTTTATGTAAGTACATGGTAGTCAAGGACACTTAATAAAAAGTGTGACCAAATGTTCATGTTTTCACTGTAATCCAGCATTGCATTGATTTCACCAAGTATTTTTTTTTACAGACTACTGGAGTCTGCATCTAAAAAATTTAGTGTGATACACAAGAAAATTCAGCTAGTCAAACCTGACATTCTTGTATAGTGTAGAAAACAGAGTGACAAAACACTTTTTTCTTTTGGTGGCATTGGCCAATTTACTGACACGTTAGTATTTGGCAGACATGCTGATGTTCCAGCAAACAGTTGCCCTTACAGTTTACATTATAGAGAATGTAAAAAAAGAAAAATATGCCAAAGCGATTGAGAAAAACTATATGTCAATGCACAGTGTACATTATCTTAGTACAGGCATATTTCACAAATTATCTCCATTCATTGTGACTGGATCAGTAAATATAAGATCAAATGGCCTAAAAGTTTGCTGCTGTTTAGTACACAAAAAAATATCAAGAGCTTTTACTACGTGTGGCTTGAACTACAAAAATGGTAACACTTCTAAAGGACCACGGGCTAACAAAAAAGAATGACCGTTAACTCTGTGACATCCAAGTCATTATCTATTCTGTGTATTGCCATCACTAAATGGCCACATTTTTGTAGGACATCTGGATGAGAGCACAGAAAGTATTTTCCAAGAATGAGGGAACAGTAAGTATCCACTTATTCTCAGCGTCCACTTCATAATAGCATGCTCATAGTCACCACCACCCCTCCATCTTTAAGAGATTCTTAAAGTCTTTTTTTGGGCTAAGGCAGTAATTAGGGCTCCCTGCTGTGTATCTCTGTGGCCTTGCAGCTCTGTGTCGCTGCTCAACCGAGTGTGGTCGTGAGAAAGCGTGGGAGGAAAGACGTAGCACTGCCCCTCATTTCTGAATCACTCGTGTCTAATTTTCTCTCTGCCCAGAGATTCTGAGTCAAGACCTCTCAGCCATCAAACAAGTGTGTCCAGTTGATGCAGTTAGTCAAAAATAGTTTTTTATTCAAGAACATGAGTTAGACAGACAGACAGACAGACAGACAGATAGATAGATAGATAGATAGATAGATAGATAGATAGATAGATAGATAGATAGATAGATAGATAGATAGATAGATAGATAGATAGATAGATAGATAGATAGATAGATAGATAGATTTTTTTCGTAGACATGAAACTACATAAATCATAAAAATAAATGCCAGACAACATACATTTTTCCAATTATGTCCGACCAGGATGCCTGGGGCAACAACCTGGTTGGGGGGGGCAACAAATATGTTTTTGCCCTTTTTTTCGGAATGAACAAAATTGCATTTGAACACAGTCCCTCACACTTAAATAGTGCTGTTTACTCAAACGGAAGCAGATCGGAGCTCCAAGGCCAATGATTGGAGTGTTTGTACACCCCTGTGATCCCGGCACTATTACTCTATCTCTGAGTGTAATGGGATATTTAATAACGGCAATCCCCCACAGGCCGCCAATCACCCTCATCATTTGATTTTAAAATGTTTGCAATAACCTGCGGCCCGCAGGTGTAAACATGTTTGCAGGTGAGTGTGGATGCCCTTACGGAAAAAAAGTATACTTCAAGTGAATTTTATGAAGTATACTTAAGTAATGTTCAAGTATATTTATAAGTAAACTTTATGTAGTAAGTATACTTATGTCAATATTTACTAGTAGTAAACTTGTAAGTGTACTATTTTAATACCGCTTGGGACTAAATTGGCCCACTTGAAGTATATAAAAGTATATGTTTAAGTGTACTATAAGTATAACAGTAGTAAACGTTAAGTGCACAACTAGTTCATAATTTTGTTTCTCATTTGTACTGCAAGTGAACTTATGAGTATACTAGTAATTTACTAATGTAATACTTGTAGCAATGTTTTAGTTTATGAAAGTTCACTTTGACATATACTCTCAGTAAACTACTAGTTTAGTAGTTTTATGCTGCAAGTTTACTTTAAGTGAACTCAACGTCATACTTGTAGTTTACTAATTATATATATTATTTTGCTCTTTTAGTGTACTCTCAGTAAACTACTAGTTCAGTAGTTTTATGCTGCAAGTTTACTTTAAGTGAACTCAACGTCATACTTGTAGTTTACTAATTATATATATTATTTTGCTCTTTTAGTGTACTCTCAGTAAACTACTAGTTCAGTAGTTTTATACTGCAAGTTTACTTTAAGTGAACTCAACATCATACTTGTAGTTTACTAATGATATATTATTTTGCTCTTTTAGTGTACTCTCAGTAAACTACTAGTTCAGTAGTTTTATACTGCAAGTTTACTTTAAGTGAACTCAACATCATACTTGTAGTTTACTAATGATACATTATTTTTGCTCTTAGTGTACTCTCAGTAAACTACTAGTTTATTAGTTTTATACTATAATTATTCTTTAAGTGGATTTAACATCAGTTTACTAATTATTTATTAGTTTTGCACTTTAAGTACACTATTATGTTCCTATTAAGGTATTAATTATTATACTTTAAATATACCTTTAATTGCACTTTAAATTATAAGTAAATTCTTATGTACATTATCAGAGGACTACACAAAAATTCACATACTCAGAATTATGAACATGTTATCTTTATAAAATCAATAATTTCAAACAAATCTATTGTATAGCATTCCACATAAACTTAAAATAACAACGACTCATTTATTCTCCAGTTCAAAACAAAACAGTAAACACAATGTTTAAGGTAGGGTCATACAAGAGATCAGTTCCTAAAGAAACCACAAATCCAAACAATAATTGTTCAAATATATAACAACAAAATGCTCCATTCAGATGGCCTTCTTTGCAGTAGCTTGCTTGATATAGCTTTCGTTGTTGCATTTTTTTCTTATGATGCGTCTCACATCTTGCATGGTGATGTCAGGGAACTTTGACAGAGCATGGTCTGTGAGTTAAAACACACACACACACACACACACACACACACACACACACACACACACACACACACACACACACACACACAAGAACTTTTTTTCTGTCACCCAAAATTCATCATCCAGAATTAACACAATAAAACAGTCAAAGTAGCATGTAGTGATATGCAATTAAATTTTCTGAAAACTAATGCAATATTTTCTATATTTACCAACAGACAGCTGAAATTTCCCTTTAAATGTCTAACTTTACACATATAAAAAATTCTCAAAACGTTTTGAATGTTCCATGTTGGAGGTGACAGTAATTTAACACAATCAATGTCACCTCCAACATCGAACATCATTTTGAAAAGTAGAAATGTATGAAAAATGTATAGGAATTTATTTTCTTTTAAAATGAAATTTCCCTTAAATTAAATACACTCACCAAATATAGCATCAAGTTTTGTGCTATCAAGCTGTGGCTTTGATTCCACATCTTTGTGTGCCCCTGACTGTCTTCCTGTCAAGCTGGAATGAGACAGGGTTTCCCTTCCGTAGACAAGTGCAGCAAGGTCCCCGGTGTATACTGACGGATTTGCCATCCACAGAGAGTTAAGCTTTCGCTTGGGGACCTTGACATTACATCCTGGCATGAGAAACACCTGAAAAATAATTGTCAGTTTGCAAGTGGTTATACATTGTTGTTATACACTAATCTAATGAGATGATAATGAAACATTCCCTGGGATATATATCTATTCATAATCTGATCATTAATGCAAAAAGCAAAGTTATTATTCCCCAACCAAATAGGAAATATAAGAGACATTTCCCAATAAAATGAACTGGGTGCGGAATGCTCCTGTGCAATGTAAGATCCTGTCTAAATCCTGGCCACACTCCTTTTCCACAGCATTGAACATTTCATTGGGAAATATGGGAATGCTTCCTCTATTTCCTGTGGTCAGGCAATATTCATAATAATCACTTATCACGCACATTCACCATGCAACTGAATATGCAGATTTTTCAGGTAATGTTTATATACTGACAAGTTGATTTACTGAGACATTGTATAATGACTTTCCGACATGGACCGTAACACTTATATGCATGTACGATAGTTACCATATCATCAGACAACACTTGAGGAGAAACAGATGCAGAGTCTACTGATGTTGAAGCTGTTGCAGAGGTGGATGCATGAGGTGCGGTAACTGTTATTTGTCCAATCACTTCTTTCAACTGCGTGGGAAGCTCTGTTAAAAGAATGGGTATATAAATGATTATAAGGAAAAGGCCTTATAACTGCATGTTGACACAAATCCCAAAAATAAATCACTACTCACAACAAAATGTGTTTTTTTTTTAAACCAATTAAATATTATTCCAAATAAATACTCATTGACTGATTAAATTGTTGCCATTCAACACACTTATTTGTGCTTTGTATAATATTAAAATGGTTTAATTTGAGTTAAACCCTATACACAACTACCTTTTAATTATTTAGAAAATGAAAATGTGCATTTTCATTAAGTTTAGTAAAGTAAGCTCACACTTTCTGTAGTTTTGCTCTGTTAGCCATTACTGTAGAGCACAAAATGTAAACACACAGTTGCAAAATCAAGTTGTGTGTTTGTGTTCAAAGGGCAGATTATTATTATTTTTTGAATTCATATAATTACCTCTCATGGCATCAAGTATCTGTTTAAAGTCTTCTTTTAGCCTCTTGTTTTCTCTTTTAAGTTCCTTCATTTGCTGTTGTACCTTACTCCAGTTCCTGGCAAGTATGTCCTCATCTGATGATGACTCATTTTCAATAGTTGACTGGAACACAAAGAGCGAAAAGAAAAGAAAAGAAAAAGAAAAGAAAAAATGACTGTGTAAAACAAGATGTAATGCAGCAAGTCACATAAAAGTTAAAAATTACAATTATTTTTATTACATTAAAAATTACTTAAACTCAAAATGACTTATTTAACTTCAACATTTAACTCTTAAGGGTTTCCCTAAAATTTCCAAATCTTAAAATAATTTACCTGTAAAGAAGTTTGCTTTGCCATAAGGTCCTTTTTCAGGTTTTCAATCATTTGGTCAGCTGCCTCTTTTGGGGTACATGTCTTTTTACACTTTTGCTATCAAAATGACAATTTGAAGTCGTTCAATATGGGATTCAATTCAAATTGATTTGTATAGTGCTTTTCACAATATAATTCCAAAGCAGCTTTACAGAAATGCATGTTTGTGTTACAATAAAGCAATGTAATATTGCTTCATTGTAGCAATGGACATTTGTATTTGTCCTAGATTCACATACAGATGCTGCAGAATCTCCACATTATCTCCATACTGGTTTTATCCATGTAATTACCTGTTTTTTTGGCTGTTCATTCTCCTCTTCTTCTACATCCTCCATCAACCAACTGTTTGGCTTTGTCTTCCTCCTGAGTGTTTGTTTCCAGATGTCTTCACCCTTTATGAATTGCTCCCTTTTCTGGCAGAGATCCCTGTAGTTGTCTGTCAAAAAAAAGTTGGGTGTACATTGTGAAAAACTGGGTTCTCAGCTGTTCATGGCAGTCTGTGATATGTTTTGCTTGTTTACTTATGTCTAATCCATCAAGATTAGTGATGCAAACCTTAATTAAAAGATTAAATTAAACTTACCACCAAACATTAAAACCTTTGCAGGGAAAAGGGCTGGACAATTTTTCTTTTTTCTGCCTTTTTCCCACTTCACACTCATCCATCCATCTTCCTCCTCGAGTGTGGGACATTGTGTTATAATTTTTGAACAATTTTTCTGGTCTTCAGTACTCATCCAGTCAATTTTACCAACTTCCACGCTCTTATCCTTGAAATAATAAATTGCAAATGCCATTGTTTAACTGCTGTGAGCGAAAGACGTTTTATCTTTATTTTCTTTTTGCTTTGGGGTGTTTGTTGCTGACAACAGCTTGGTGTTAATTAGGCAAGAGCTAAGATTCAGGTGTGCGCGAACGGATCACGTGACTAAATATCCGTGGACGCTTCCAAAAGTATTTTTTTTTAAAAATCGGAGATGCATTTTTGTTGATGCAGGTGCTTGCTACATAAATAATGGCTAAGCGTTCTGGACCTTACAAAAGATACTTGGAAGATGACTCGGAAAGAATTCCAAGGAGAACCAGGTTCAGATGGATTGAAAATGACATTATGGTAAGTCATTTTTATTTTTAACATCGACATGAAATCCGAAGTTAATATAAAGGCTACCGACAAATAAATAAATAAATAAATAAATAAATAAATTGTTTGCCCTGGAGATGGAGAAGAGGATCATTCCATGTTCACAAACATTGTTCGCTAAATGTCTTGAGAACATATGGCTATTGAATTGTATTTTTGAAATTCAATTTAAAATATACGAATAAAATAAACAAAGTTCAGCTGTTTGCTCGTTACCTTTTTTTGTAACACAATCTTTCCCACCCAAATTACACCCTGAAAACATAGTTAGGTCTTAAACCTATTAGGTCTTAAAATTTTCGGATAAACCTCAAGGGTCAGCAATATGGATCTTGTAATCTATTATTTGGCTGTAAATAGCAGGATCATTTGGCCTCATTCACACCAGCAGAAATAATTTGTGTGTAAATCGTTCGTAAAGCCGCTCTGACGAAAATTTTCGGATTCATGAAAATATTGCGGAGCCCGGGACATCACCTATAGAAGAAAAAAAAAATCTTTTTTTTTTCAATCCGTTCTCTCAGTTTATAAACCGTGATCACAAATTCTTAAACTGTTCCATCGGTTTAGCAAACCGTACCCACGAATTTATAATCCGTGCGCTCAGATTTGCAAACCGTAGCCTACCCATAGCCTACCCTCGTTTTTAAATCCGTTCCCACAAATTCACAATCCCTACACACGGGTTTGTAAAAACTGTTGGCTACTTACGGATTCATTTAAGAACAGCAAAATCCCAGGTGTTAACGAATCTTATTGTTTTATTGTGTATTATTCATCAAATTATATTACCTGCAGTGGTTCTCTGGAATACAACGATTTAATAAGAATTTTGTGCGTCAAAATCTTGTTTAATTGTAATAATCTTAGCACTTAATTATTGCCGATAATAAACCTGCTTGACATTGTGTAGAATGTTTAAATAAATAACAACTATTATTATTTAGCCTATTGTTATTTTTTTAATGTATTTATTTATCAATTAGGCTTATTTTTAAATGTATGATTATAAATGGGTGCACATAAAACAAATTATCATAAACATTTCTAAAACTGTAAACTGTAACTGTAAATTATAATAATTATAAAACATTCATTAATTATTTTATTTACTATTAATTTGTAAATTTAATTCATTCAATAAATAAAGATTATTTATTTACAATAGCCTATGCATCGCACCAGGTGGCCTGGTTGAATCTGCCGCAAAGATTGGAGGCGGGGTACAAATCCGTGTTTTCACAAACCCATGCTTAGGCCTACGGATTGTGAAAGCGTGTGCAGACTGCGCACGGATTGTGAATTTGTGGGAACGGATTTAAAAACCGAGGGTATGGGTACGGTTAGCAAAATCTGAGCGCACGGACTGAAAATTCCTGGGTAGGCCTACGGTTTGTTAAACCGAGGGAACATCACGGTTATAAACTGAGAAAACGGATTGCAAAACCGTTGGCACGGATTTTTTTTTCTTTTTTTCTTTCTCCTAGGTGATGTCCCGGGCTCCTTAATACGGAGCCCGGGACGTCACCTATAGGAGAAAAACAAAAACAAAAAACAATCCGTGCCAACGGTTTTGCAATCCGATCACGAATTATTAAACCCTCGGTTTAACAAATCGTACCCACGGATTAATAAACCGTTCCCACAAATTCACGGATTCATTTAAGAAGAAGAACAGCAAACTCCCAGGTGTTAACGAACCGTATTGTTTTGTTGTGTATTATTCATCAAATTATATTGACTGCAGTGATTCTCTGGAATAGCCTACAATGATTTAATAGGAAATTTTGTAAGTCAAAATCTTGTTTAATTGTAATAATCTGAGCACTTTATTATTATTGCCTAATAAACCCTGAATGGCATTGTGTATTATGACTGACTTTTCATTTCTTTGTTCCTCTTTTCTTCTTCTAAATGCATGTAGCCTAAATGCAATATGCAAATAATTATAATAATAACAACACAAATTGTTATTAGGCTATTTATTGTATTTTTTTAAATGTATTCACTTATCTATTATTTTTATTTTATGATTATAAAGGGGTGCACTCAAGACAGGATTTTTATCATAAAATAATTAATGAATGTTTTATAAAAATAAAATAAAAAGTTTTTTTTACAGTTTTAGAAATGTTTGTAGGCTACTAGCCTATTCCTTCTTAACATGAAGACTTGTTTTGGTGATTTTATTATACTATTCTTTTTGCCCAAAATGGACTTTAAAAGATAAAAATAATGACAAAAAAAATTCTCTCTCTCTAAAAAAAAAAAAAAAATAGCCTATGCATCGCACCGTAATAGGTGGCCTGGTTGAATCTGCCAAAATTGGAGGCGGGGCCACAAATGCGTGAGTACAGTTTTTAAAAACCTGTGCGCACGGATTGTGAATTTGTGGGAACGCATTTAAAAACCGAGGGTAGCCTATGGTCTGTAAAATCTGAGCGCACGGATTCAAAATTCGTGGGTACGGTTTATTAATCCGTGGGTACGGTTTGTGAAAACCGAGGTAACAGTTTGAGGTAAGAATTCCTGATCACGGTTTATAAACTGAGGGAACGGATTGCAAAACCGTTGGCATGGATTGTTTTTTTTTCTCCTATAGGTGACGTGCGGGGCTCCGTATTACATGGAGCCCCCAACATGACATGCAGTAAAAAACTAGTAGGCTAAATCATGCGCACGAGGGAACGAAATATGATTGCATTTTGGGGGGAAAAGCCTACTCAAAGAAGAATGGTTTCTTTCTTACTTTATTCATAATTTTTATTGAATTTCAAAAATACTAATAAATTGAGTATGTTCTCATCAAATTATGTTTCCACATAAGGATGCAATAACTTGAAATGGAAGGGCAACACAAACATAAAATAAAATGAATTTGCCTGCATCTAGGCTATGATATCTAATGAAATTCAGCACCATCCAATCTATTTACACAAAAAATAGATTGTCTGTTACAATCAATATTCCTGTAGGAGGTGACTGTTTCAAAGGAATCTCCATGTGATGTGCAACAACACTGATTCTAATAATTATTTGGCAACAATTATAATGTAGAATTCATTTAATTTCAGAAACGTTATCTATCCTCTTTGGTCTTGTATTTGGCTGAATTCATGGCCCTTTTTACTTTTTAATTTATTTTAGGCTACTTTATAATTTGCTAAAACTATCAAAATATTATTTAAGGAATTATAAGGAAGTATAAGGAATTTCCTTGACATGTCATCCTTCCCATTTTTTTAAAGGATGAGGATGATCAAGACAATGGGGATGACCAAACAAACACAAAAGACATCCTGAGTAATGCGTCCAGCAGTGGCCCTGACAAAGTGGACAAAGACAGATCCTTCAGGACCAGTTTATTTTGTGCTGACATTCAAGAGGTAAATACACAATTATACACATATCACACATATCTTTCCTTTGGTTAAATACCTTTTTCATTCACTGATAATATTTCCTTTCATTTCATTTTTTTTCATTTACAACCTGTAGAATGAGGAAGACCTGTCAGATTCTGAAGGAAACATGCTTGATTCTGAAGATGAAAATTATGTGGAAACAGAAGACTTGATGGAGGGTACTAGTGGAGAAAACGCATCTGAATTAACAGTGGTATGTAGTACATTCTGTGACACAGTGTTTTGTAACAGTTCACGTAGACCTGTTTGGCCAAATACGGAAGTGAATTGACAGACACAAATAGAGTATTCTGCATTACCAACCCATGAAAGCACAAATATAAACTAATGACAATATTGAGACCATAAAAACAAATCATTCCTGGGCAATTCAAGAATGTACCAAACCCTGTTATTTTTATTTTTTATACCCTGTTATTTTTGGTTTGCAGCAAGGATATGATAAAGTGATTTAAAATGAAAAGAGTGAAGCTATTTTGTGATTATCGAGGGTAAATATTTCTAGGAAATATACCCAAGAAAGGGAAAGAAAATAAGATGGACTGATATTCCTGATCATTCTGCTGCTGCTCACATTTTTAAATATTTTGTCTCTCTGTAGGGGATTGAAGATATAGCCATTACTGGTGACAAGCCCTTGTATCCTGGTGCACCTCTTTCAAAAGGAGAAAGTGTATTAATGCTGATGTCTTATATGTTACGGCACAATTTAACAGGCAAAGCACTTACTCACTTACTGGAAATGTTTAACATAATGTTTCCAGGTCTGATCCCATCTTCCCATTACCTTTTCCACAAAGATTTTGGAAGTTCCTCTAAATTTGAAGTACACTTCTATTGTGAAAGTTGTTTAAAATACCTAGGCGTCAGAGGAGACTGTCCCTCTCAATGTGACACTTGCAATTCAGAATTTGATGCCAATTCAAACCTTAAGAATGGATTCTATTTTCTTGTTTTGCCCCTGTATGCACAGATTCAGCAGCTTTTGCAAGAATATGGGGTAAATCTTAATGAAAAAACTAGAACAAGTGGGGTTCTCTCTGACATACAATCTGGTGAAGAGTATCAAATGTTATGTGACAGTGGAGTTCTTGGAAAAGATGATTTGACACTAATTTGGAATTGTGATGGCGCACCAGTATTCAAAAGTTCTAAATGCAGCATTTGGCCAGTTCAGTGTCAGGTAATTGAACTGGAACCAGAATTGAGAAAAAGTCACATTTTGATGTCAGCGTTATGGTTTGGGCCAAGTAAACCATCCATGCTAACATTACTAACACCATTTGTTAAAGAAGCCTTATTATTAGAGACTGAAGGTATTGACTGGAAAGACGCACAGGGAAACCAGCATGTTTCTAAAGTGTTTGTGGTGGTGTGTAGCTCTGATTCAATGGCTCGTCCAATGCTTCGTAACACAAAGCAGTTTAATGGTTTTTATGGTTGCGACTTCTGTTATCACAAAGGTGGTAAATCCTATCCATACGATCAACCTGAACCCAAACTTCGAAATGAAAGAGATCATTTCAGTCATGCAATGTCAGCTTCAGATAATGAGCCAGTATTTGGAGTAAAAGGGCCATCTCCTTTAATGAAGCTTAGTCATTTCCAAATGATAAATGGTTTCATTCCTGAATATCAACACAACGTGTGCCTTGGAGTCACTCGGCAACTGTCCACATTGTGGTTTGATACAGCAAACAGTGAATCCCCCTGGTACATTGGCAAACAGACAGAAGAGGTTGATATGCGACTTTTAAAAATAAAACCTCCTGTTGAGATAACTAGGACACCAAGATCAGTGAATGAAAGGAAGTTCTGGAAAGCTTCAGAATGGCGAGCATTTCTCCTATTCTATGCCCTCCCTGTACTGAAAGGCATACTCCCTGCCAGATTTTGGAATCATTTGTTTCTATTGGTGTTTGGCATATATACATTACTCCAGGATAAGATCAAGACTAGAAGTGTATTGTTGTCAGAACTGGCTCTTAAAAAATTTGTAATAGAATTTCAAAGAATATATGGGAAAGACCACATGACTTTTAACATACACTTGCTCACACATATCGCACAAAGTGTGAAACAGTGGGGACCATTATGGGCTACGTCAGCCTTTCCATTTGAATCCAATATGGGTACTCTATTAAAGTATTTTAATGGAACACAGAATGTCCCTTCACAAATAGTTAGAAAATTTATGTTGTGGAAAGAATTGCCAGAAAAGGCTAAACATACGAGTGCAAAGGTCCAGTCATTTGTTAAAGAACTTTATTTTAATAAGCGAAGAACAGATAAATGTGAAAAAATAAATGATAGTGTCCAGGTTTTTGGGCATCCCCCATGTCAGGAAAACATCACAACTTCATCCAGGCTTGCAATTTCTAAGTTATGTGGAAATCTAAGTAACTGCTTCTGGTCTTACAGGCGTTTCTTGGTTAATGGAGTTCTGTATCACACTCAAAAATATGATCGTCTGAAGAAAAGATATAACAGTGCTGCATACTTGAAAGATGGTACATTCTGTTTAATTAATGACTTAGTCATATTTAAACAAATGTGTGCCCATCAAAACCCTGCATATTGTGCATGTACCAAACATTGCTGTGCTTTAGTTGAGGTACTTATTAAATCTAGCAGGCCTTTATGTAAGGATTCACAAATAAATGTAGAGAGTACTTTTGTACATGAGGTTAGGAAGAATGTAAAGATCAGTGCCATCTGGCCTGAAATGATAAAAATGAAATGTGTTGTTGTTGAAACAGTTGACAATTTATACATTGCACCTTTGCCAAATCTATTTGAAAGAGACTAAAAAAGCAGTCATTCGTCATATTATTCATAGTATTTTAGTGTTGTATTGGCAATAATTTGTTTCATAAAAAGGCTTGCTTATTTTTCTATTTGGCTTGATGATTTGTAATGAGATTTAAAAATGTATCTCCCTGTATAACTATCTATAAGTTCATTATTTTCCATAATGTAATGATAAAAATGTAACTTTCATATATTTTAGATTCATTGCACACCAAATGAAATATTTCAGGTTTCTAATAAAAAAAATAGCATATTTCATCCGACCAATAAAAGAAAAGTGTTTTTAATACAAAAAAGGCAACCTTCAAATAATTCTGTTGTTATGCACTCAATACTTGGTTGGGAATCCTTTTCCAGGATGTTTCTACTCCAGACTCAGTCCACTGCTTCCGCAGGTCCCCCAAGGTCTGGAATCGGTCCTTCTCCACAATCTTCCTCAGGGACCGGTCACCTCTTTTCGTGACACTCGCCACACTTTTTCCTTCCCACAGACGTCCCACTGAGGTGCCTTGATACAGCACTCTGGGAACAGCCTATTCGTTCAGAAATGTCTTTCTGTGTCTTCCCCTCTCGCTTGAGGGTGTCAATGATGGCCTTCTGGACAGCAGTCAGGTCGGCAGTCTTACCCATGATTGCGGTTTTGAGTAATGAACCAGGCTGGGAGTTTTTAAAAGCCTCAGGAATCTTTTGCAGGTGTTTAGAGTTCATTAGTTGATTCAGATGATTAGGTTAATAACTCGTTTAGAGAACCTTTTCATGATATGCTAATTTTTTGAGATAGGAATTTTGGGTATCATCAGTATTAAAGCAATAAAAGAGCTGAAATATTTCAGTTGGAGTGCAATGAATCTAAAATATATGAAAGTTTAATTTTTATCATTATATTATGGAAAATAATGAACTGAATATGCTAATTTTTTGAGAAGGACCTGTAGAAGCTAGTATGAGTAAATTATGTTACAATACTCTTACACCTTGGAAGAATTGCCAATAAAATCATTAAAAAAATATGTTTCTGTGTCTGTTAGTTTCACTGTGTCAATTTCATGTTCAGTTACATGTTTATTTTATTTACTCTATGCTATTCCACCTGAAAGCTTGTTACTATATAAACTTGAACATGTTAGTCTATAAGACATTGTGTAATATTATGTTAAAAAGTATTAAGAAATAAAGTAATAAGTATAAAAGTAATAAACAACTCAATCAAAATAGTAAACACAAGTACAAGCCAATAACACTTAGAATACTTACTTATACTTTTAAGTAAATCTCAAATAGCAAGCATAGGCCAAATATACTTAGACTTGTCTGTCAGTATAAGTCAAGTATACTTAAGTGCAATTTGAAGTATATTTCTGAGAAGTACATCTGAGTAGTACATATAAAGTAGACTGGAAGTAAACTTTCTTATTTTTAGTTTAAAAGAAGTATACTAATAGCACACTTGAATAAACTTCTTTTTCGTAAGGGTGCGCAGTCTCGGTGTCATTATCTTAATGGAATTCCTCAGAGGGGCAAAGGGAGCAAACAAAAATAAACAGCCCAGAGCCATATATATGACGGGGAGGGATATGAAAGGATAATCCAAATACCTGTAAGAAACAATAAGGTGTGGTGATGGGAGTATGGGTGGCACAGACAGCACCGCTTAAAGTTTACCTACAGCTGTGGTGTTGTTTTGTTGTGAAGACTGCTGGACTGGAACAGTGTGTTGATGTTTGAGAAGCAAAAGATGAGAAAGGCAGCCGTTCTGCTTTATCAGACAGGAATCCGCTATTACCCTCACAAACGCTTAATGGAGTTTACAAGTCTGAGTCCCCTGGGTATGACAGATGTGCAGAACGCACCAGCCGCTCCTGCTGCCTGAATCGCTAACCAAATCCTGTAATAGTAATATTTAGCAGCCACATGGCGCTCAGCTTGAACATGCTCAGATGGGAAGACCATCAGTCACGTTGATACAGAAAGACCATCTCCCCCGGAATGTGTCCCAACATGTTATTACAGCCATTACTAAGTTTATGTGTGTGCATTTATGTGAGTGTTAAGCTAATGGAGTGACAGGCCTTTTAATCAGCCCACAGAGAGCATGTTCTCATTACCGGCTCCCCTGATAACGCTGCTTACGCTTCTGGTGGGACACTGATATCCTTCTGTCGTGGTCCTGAATGGAATCTCTTCTTCCTTGCCTTCCACGCTTAACGGAACTAACATGCCGATCACAAGTCCGGCTCCATCTAGGGATTAGCATACACCAGAGGAGACACACAGACACACACATACATACATACATACACACAGAGAGAGAGAGAGAGAGAGAGAGAGAGAGAGAGAGAGAGAGAGAGAGAGAGAGAGAGAGAGAGAGAGAGCGAGAGAGAGAGAGAGAGAGAGAGAGAGAGAGAGAGAGAGAGAGAGAGAGAGAGAGAGAGAGAGAGAGAGAGAGAGAGAGAGAGAGAGAGCGAGAGAGAGAGAGAGAGAGAGAGAGAGAGAGAGAGAGAGAGAGAGAGAGAGAGAGAGAGAGAGAGAGAGAGAGAGAGCCATTAGTGTATTACGTCTGGCTCGTTCGTGCATAGCAGTTGGCAATTACTTTCAGTGGGAACTGAATCCTCTTTAGGTGTCTGTGTGTCTACATCAGACAATCAGAGAGAAATGGATGGAATGGAATTCTAATGTAGCAGCAGGAAGCAGGTGATATACTATTGCAACCACTGAAATAACCACATGGGCTCATGCTAGTACAAACGTGAATTATATATTTATATGGAAATGGATAGTTAAAGATAATATACACACACACACACACACACACACACACACACACACACACACTCACCGAAAGGATTATTGTTCAATTTCTCATTAATGCAATTATCTAATCAACCAATAACATTGCAGACAATCTCCTGAACTCCAAACTGAATGTCAGAATGGAAAATAAAAAAATTTAAGCAATTTTGAGCATGGCATGGTTGTTGGTGCCAAATGGGCCAGTCTGAGTATTTCACTATTTGCTCAGTTACTGGGATTTTCACACACAACCATTTCTTGTATTTACAAAGAATGGTGTGAAAAGGGAAAAACATCCAGTATGCAGCAGTCCTGTGTGTGAAAATGCATTGTTGATGCTAGAGGTCAGAGGAGAATGGGCTGACTGATTCAAGCTGATAGAAGAGCAACTTTGACTGAAATAACCACTTGTTACACTCGAGGTATGCAGCAAAGCATTTGTGAAGCCACAACACGCACAACCTTGAGGCGGATGGGCTACAACAGCAGAAGACCCCACCGGGTACCATTCATCTCCACTTCAAATAGGAAAAAGAGGTTACAATTTGCACAAGCTCACCAAAATTGGACAGTTTAAGACTGGAAAAATGTTGCTTGGTCTGATGAGTCTCGATTTATGTTGAGACATTCAGATGGTAGAGTCAGAATTTGGCGTAAACAGAAGGAGAACATGGATCCATCTTGCCTTGTTACCACTGTGCAGGCTGCTGGTGGTGGTGTAATGGTGTGGGGGATGTTTTCTTGGCACACTTTAGGCCCCTTAGTGGCAATTGGGCATCATTTAAATGCCACAGCCTACCTGAGCATTGTTTCTGACCATGTCCATCCCTTTATGACCACCATGTACCCATCCTCTGATGGCTACTTCTAGCAGGATAATGCACCATGTCACAAAGCTTGAATCATTTCAAATTGGTTTCTTGAACATGACAATGAGTTCACTTTACTAAAATGGCCCCCACAGTCACCAGATCTCAACCCAATAGAGCATCTTTGGGATGTGGTGGAACGGGAGCTTCGTGCCCTGGATGTGCATCCCACAAATCTCCAGCAACTGCAAGATGCTATCCTATCAATATGGGCCAACATTTCTAAAGAATGCTTTCCGCACCTTGTTGAATCAATGCCACGTAAAATTATGGCAGTTCTGAAGGTGAAAGGGGGTCAAACACAGTATTACTATGGTGTTCCTAATAATCCTTTAGGTCAGTGTGTGTGTGTGTGTGTGTGTGTGTGTGTGTATATATATATATAAACTGTATGTGTGTGCGTCCAGGTAAACCCCACATTATGAAGACAAAATGTCCCCATTTTTTGGTCCCCATGAGGAAAACTGCTTATAAATCAGACTAAATTTTTTTTTTTTAATATTATGTACAGGCTTAACATCATGTTTATATATATATATATATATATATATATATATATATATATATTATATATATATATATATATATATATATATATATATATATATATAAAATCAACTAGTGCGATAGAAACATTTAACCTGTGCAAAATTTGTTCCAGTATTTCAACTATTTCGTGACCTTTTAAACCCAGTAATATCCACACAATATGTACAAGAATACCAGAAAGTTATCTTTATTGATTTGATTTTAGCTTTACAGCTGTATGTTTGTTCTGAAGCATTAATATATTGGAGTAATAATGACAGTTACTGTGTAAAATGTGTTATTTCAGCAGCAAAGCTGTCACCATATCACTGCATATTTATACAAGAATATTTATGTGAGAATATTTATACGGCTCTGCATGGTGCACCTCTTGACGTGGTGCCACTGGGAATTGGGCACGTGCCCAAATGCCCATATGGCCCAATGCCACAGATGCTGTTGATATGTATGACTTTCATTATTCGGTGCAACACAAAAAAAAAATATATATATATACATACACAGGTCATTCGTCATTCTCAAAAAATTTGCATATTGTGATAAAGTTCATTATTTTCCATAATGTAATGATAAAAATTAAACTTTCATATATTTTAGATTCATTAAACACCAACTGAAATATTTCAGGTCTTTTATTGTTTTAATACTGATGATTTTGGCATACAGCTCATGAAAAATCTCAAAATCTCAGCTGCATTGACCCTGCCCTTGATAAAACACAGTGGACCAACACCAGCAGCTGACATGGCACCCCAGACCATCACTGACTGTGGGTTCTTGACACTGGACTTCAGGCATTTTGGCATTTCCTTCTCCCCAATCTTCCTCCAGACTCCGGCACCTTGATTTCCAAATGACATGCAAAATTTGCTTTCATCCGAAAAAAGTACTTTGGACCATTGAGAATCAGTCCAGTGCTGCTTCTCTGTAGCCCAAAGTGGCTTGACCTGGGGAATGCGGCACCTGTAGCCCATTTCCTGCACACGCCTGTGCACGGTGGCTCTGGATGTTTCTACTCCAGACTCAGTCCACTGCTTCCGCAGGTCCCCCAAGGTCTGGAATCTGTCCTTCTCCACAATCTTCCTCAGGGCCTTCTGGACAGCAGTCAGGTCGGCAGACTTACCCATGATTGCGGTTTTGAGTAATGAACCAGGCTGGGAGGCTGGGGAAGCCTCAGGAATCTTTTGCAGGTGTTTAGAGTTAATTAGTTGATTCAGATTATTAGGTTAATAGCTCGTTTAGAGAACCTTTTCATGATATGCTAATTTTTTGAGACAGGAATTTTGGGTTTTCATGAGCTGTATGCCAAAATCATCAGTATTAAAACAATAAAAGACCTGAAATATTAGTATAGAGTATTGAAAGAAAGTCAATGTGGTTCAATATTGTTTGGACCCCCAAAGACTTTAAAAATGTTATTTTGTGTTCCACAGAAGAAAGCTAGGAACAATATAAGTGAGTAAATGAATACAACATTTTCATTTTGGGGTGAACACTACCCATTTAAGTTTTTTCATCAACTTTGCTATTTCTTGTATTGAACCAGAGACATTCCTTACTGCTTCCTTAATGTTTCTTAAATATTAAGTCGGTGACAATCACTAATATCCTGTATCTTCATGTGGACATTCTTGCTTGCACAGCAAAAACCACAACAAATATCATGAAAATGCATTCATAGCCTAGCAGTGCACTTGCATGATTAGGCTACTTGAAAATTTAATGTCAAATACATATAACGTTAGTTAGACAGTACCTGTGTTCATACATCCGTGAGTTTTCATGAATGAGTGTGTGTTGCAGCTCTTTGGCTGTGACGATCTGATGGAGCCCTGCCAAGGCAAGATATAGCTAGTCACCCTCACCCCCCACACGAATGCCACTTCGTCGCCCATCACCCGGATCACACGCTGTCTGTATAGCGGTGGGCTTGAGAGGGCAGGAGAAGAGGAGTGCTGCCACAGCGTCTCCCTTTCTGCTTGCTGAGCATATTCAGCTAGACAGGCGTCCCTGGAGTGGGCCAAGAAGCAGATGGCTGGGGACTCGATCTCCCATCAGCGTGAAAACAGGAGCGCCGCGGACCATTCTCCAGAGCTTCATCAGCCGCCCTGTCACACACACACACACACACACACACACACACACACACACACACACACACACACACACACACACACACACACACACACACACACACACACACACACACACACACACACACACACACACACGGACGCTCGCACGCGCGCACACGCACATGCTCACCCCTCTTCCTCCACCCCTTTTAATTTGTGGTTTTAAAGATCTGCCTGAGGATATTCGGTGTCTTATTGATGCTCCTTCTCCCTGCGGCGATACAGCAGAACTGTTAACAGGTGTTTCAGAGACACCCCTCTGTTACATACTAACTTGATCGAATGCTGAAAACGATTTCCACGACGTCTTATGATCACACACCCATAGCTTTCAACATGTGTTGTAGCACCACTGTGAAAGAACAAAGGTAAAATGACAGAACAAAGGTACATTTTCATGGCTTATTCTTCTCTGTCAGCGTTTACAAAGTGTTAAAATGTTGCTTTGGAAACTATATGCACCAAATACAAATCACGGGACTGGATTTTACATGGATTAATAGGATTGTGACAACCATGCCCCTCAACCACAATAAACCTGCCACAATGGAAAATAGCACATATCCATGTTTCTGATTAATGGAAATATGGTTTCATAATTCACCTCCCATGCATGATGGAAGATAGTTTCGTTTTTATTTATTTATTTGCACAAAAATGTTAGCTGCAGGCCATAGCTTAGAAATGATAAAACAGGGAAAAGCAGAACGTCAATAAAACAAAATTAAAAAGGTGGAGCCCTTTGCCATTGGAACAGTTTAGATCAAAATACTAAAATTATTGTTACTTCTGTGAAATTATAATAAAATAATACAGGAGCTCCTTTCAATAGCCTTTCAGAATATTTCCGTAATATATCTTTATTAACAGTGGTATCGATACACTTATTCACAACACAGTCATCCAAATGTCATAAACAAGAAAAGTCATTAAATAATTAAATTGTTAATTAATTTGGCATAGCCTAATCTTTCATTATTAGCCTACATATTGGAAAAAAATATTTGAACAAAACAATGAATATTTGAAAATATTGTCATGTGGCATGACAAACAAAACAAAACAAGAATGCAATAGGGAAATAATATTCACACACACGCACGCACGCACGCACGCACGCACGCACACACACACACACACACACACACACACACACACACACACACATATGGCGGCTGCCTTTGATAGCAGACAGGTCACAGTACTTTGCTAGCCGTTTGGCCCTCTTTTTTGGCATCCCAAGTTGCTGAACCACCAGTTAATGTTACCCCTTTTCAACCAAGGCAGTGCTGGCGCGGGTTCAGAGCCAGAGCCTAGTTTCAAATCAGTTTTTTGTCTTGCCACACCCAAAGCACCACCCATGAACCAGAAAAAAGTGGTTCTTAAGTAGCACCAAAACATTGCTGGTCTAGAAGTAAGTACCACTTGCGTCAGCAGCTGGATTCGGGGTTACTTTGACCAACAAGACGGACACAAACTTGTGACCTCCATTTTTTAAAAACTATCCAGTTAACTAACTAACAGCTGCTCGATTGTAATCTCCGTCTATACAAATCATGGTAATCGAATCAAAGTACAGCAAGAGCAAACGACTCCTTATTGCTTTGAATCACTCACACCATATTTTGATGTCGTACGTGGATCGGTTCACACAACGCAGATCCATCTCGAACAAGCCTGGAGTGTTTGTTTTGCCTGCTACCTCGCTAGCGTTGCTGAGAAAGACATATGCAATGACATAAGACCTGGCTCTGTGGTGGCTCTCTAGCCTGTGGAAAGCCAAACTAGTTCTTAAAGGCTCTTTCCATTGAAAACGTATGTGACGGTATACAGTCCCTTTCCAGAAGGACCAGAAAGATAATAAAAACATCAAAGTAGTCCATTTGTGACTTCAGCTGGTTAATTAGAATCTCTTGAAGCATCGGAAATACATTTGGGTCCAAAAATAACATTGTCTTCTCTTCCGTGTTTGTTTTCAATCTGCAAACAAAGATTTGAATGTTATGAATCAGTGAATCGATTCAGAATTTAGATCGCCAATGTCACGTGATTTCAGCAGTTTGACAGTTTGACACGCGATCCGAATCATGAATCAATACGCTGATTCATAACCGTTCCAGTCTTTGTTTGCGGATTAAAAAGAAACACGGAAGAGAAGACAATGCTGAATAAAGTTGTAGTTTTTGTTATTTTTGGACCAAAATGTATTTTCGATGCTTCAAGAGATTCTAACTAACCAATTGATGTCACATATGGACTACTTTGATGATGTTTTCATTACCTTTCTGGAAAGGGACAGTGTACCATGAATACATTCAATGGAGGAACAGAAAGCTCGGTCTAAATATAAAATGTAAATATAAATATAAAAAATATTTTTGGGTGAACTAACCGTTTAAAAGCTTGTCAGCCGAACCAACTAGATCTGGCACTAGCAGTTCCCTTTCGGGGAACTCGAGCTGCGTCGAAACGCTGTGAGAACGCCTCTGTGTTAATGCGTCGTGAAGCGCCTGTAGAACCATTCCATCGGAAAAAAGATTGATCGTCGGCGTGATGACGTCATCGACCGGAAGCTATAAAGCGTCCGTGAAAACAAACATGAACTAGCTTCTGAGCCTTCAGCAAGCGATCTGTGTGAACCTGTCTGTCTATTTGGTGTTTTTGTCTGTCTATTTGAAGAGTTTTTCCACCCTTTTTGTTAAATATCTCCATATATTAACAAAATAAAGAGAAAATAAATAGATAGAGATTATGGCGAGCGAAGGCAGTTTTAGAAAGTGTGTTCATCCCTGCCCACGCTACATCACGGCAGGGGATACACACTCTCTTTGTGTTGCCTGCCTGGGAGCGCAGCATGCCCAGGCAGCCCTCGAGGGGGCTGCCTGCGAGCATTGTGAGAAACTACCGTTAAGAACGCTGCGCTCCCGCCGGGCACTCTTTGAGGAGGGTGCCTCGGCTCGTGTTCCCCGCGGCTCTGGTCCCGCTGCCGCCGAGGCGGAGCGGAGGCTGCAGTCGTGGGGATCACAATTGGATGTTGCAGAGGGGTTAGAGACGGGCGCTGCCTTATCTCTGCCCTCACCAGCACCATCCAGCGGCTCTTCTCGGGGCATGGAAGCACGCATGGCGGTTTCTTCCCCCCCGAGAGAGTCGCCGGTGCTTCATCTGTCCAGCTCTGAGGAGGTGGACGTTGAAAGCATCGAGACTGAAGACTCGCCACTTCAGTCCCCTGCTAGTGAGGAGCTCGTTGAGGTTTTGACGCGAGCAGTGGCCAGATTAAACATCGACTGGCCCACTGAAAGATCTGAGGCAGGAAGAAAGCGTCTTAGCAAATTAGACGAAAGATTCCTGCCGTCTCGCGCTTCAGAGCCTCAGCGACGGGGCTTGCCGTTCTTCCATGACTTGCACACCGAGGTGGCAAGATCATGGAGGAGACGCGCATCATATAGAGTTTTCAGCCCGCAGACTTCGGTCTACAGCAACATCGCCGGGCTGAGACAATATGGTTATGGGGCGATGCCAAAGGTAGAAGAGACGCTCGCGAGCCATCTCTCGCCTTCCTCGGCATCGTCCCTTAAGGCCCCGACTTTGCCCACTAGACCATTAAAGACCACGTCGGCACTGGAGGGCAAAGCGTACTCGGCAGCGGGTCAAGCCGCCGCATGCCTGCACACGATGGCGATCGTGCAGGCGTATCAGACTGACCTGCTGAGGGTCCTGGATAATAGTGATGTTGTGGGGGGAGATATTGTCACTGAGCTCAGGACATCTGCTGATTTAGCTCTCCGGGCCACCAAGGAGACGGCCAGATGTGTTGGCCGCTCTATGGCAGCCCTGGTGGCCACGGAGAGGCACCTTTGGCTCAACCCCACAGACATCAAAGAGAGGGAGAAAAGCTTTCTGCTTGACGCGCCGCTTTCTCCTGGTGGCCTCTTCGGTGACGCAGTCCATACTGTCACCGAGAGGTTCCAGGAGTCGAAAAAGCAAGCTGCGGCGCTAAAGCAGTTTCTCCCTCTCCGGGTCCAGGTCCCTGGGGCTGCTGCTGACACCAAGCAGCCCAAACCGAGTACGAGCTCCTCACACAGGGCTCAACAAAAGCAGAGCGTCGCCACCCGAACTCCCCCTCAGTGTGGGGACGAGGGGCGGCGCTCTTAGACGAGGCCTTCGAGGGGCAGGGCTGATCTGAGGACAGTCCTGATCGCCAAGAAGGCCTCGTTGAAGCGTTGAGGGTGGTTCCCCCCATAGGGAAACGGTGTTTACCCCTGCCAACGGTACCCGTTTCCCTGCGGCACCCTCTGGGGGCCGCGCTGCCAACCCCGCCGCAATGCCGGGGCGCAGTCGGTCTCCGCGGGCCACCCGAGGGTGGTCCGCGTCCGAGCAGTTAAGTCAGTCGTTCCCTGCCGGTCCGCCACTTCAGGGCACTGTGCTTGTTGCTCAAAGTACACCAGAGGCCAGCCTCGAGAGGCTGGTTCCCTTAGTAGATTTTCTAGACGAGTGGAAACGTCTATCAAATATATCTCGTTGGGTCCTGCAGATAATCGAAAGGGGGTACGCCATTCAATTCAAAAGTCGGCCACCTCCTTTCAGCGGTGTCCTACCTACAGAGGTGGGCCCGGAGCAGGCTCTGGTAATGGCACAGGAAGTACAGACACTCCTGCAAAAAGGGGCTATAGAGAGGGTTCCCCCTCCCAGCAGGGAGTCTGGGTTTTACAGTAATTTTACAGTTACTTCATCGTGCCGAAGAAGGATGGGGGCTTACGCCCGATATTAGATCTGCGTCTATTAAATCGCTCTGTGGCCAAGCTCAACTTCAAGATGCTCACACTCAGACAGATTGTGTCGCAGATCAAACTAGAGGATTGGTTTGTCACCATAGACCTCAAAGATGCGTCTCCATCCTTCCACATCACAGGAAGTTCCTCAGGTTTGCCTTCGGGGGAGAGGCATACCAATATCGAGTACTTCCTTTCGGTCTAGCACTGTCACCCCGCACATTCACCAAGTGTGTGGATGCAGCTCTGGCGCCGTTGCGTCTGCAGGGCATCCACATACTGAATTATATCGACGACTGGCTGATTCTAGCTCATACAGAACAGATGGCGGTTCAGCATCGAGATGCTGTTCTCGCGCATATGTCGAAGTTGGGGTTGAGGCTGAACGCCAAGAAGAGTGTGCTTTCTCCGGCTCAGAGAACCACTTTTCTAGGCGTGAACTGGGATTCGGTAATAATGCGGGCGCAATTATCGCCAACACGCATAGCATCGATCCTGGCAGCAGTCAAAGAACAGAAGCTAGGCCGGGCCGTCACTGTGAAACAGTTCCAGAAACTGTTAGGTCTCATGGCAGCAGCGTCCAACGTTATACCTCTTGGCCTACTGTACATGAGGCCACTGCAGTGGTGGCTCAAAACAAAGGGATTCTCCCCGAGGGGAAATCCGCTCCGCACGATCACAGTCACGCGGCGATGCCTACGTGCTCTGGTCATGTGGAAAAACCCGGGGTTTCTATCTCAGGGTCCCGTGTTAGGGGCTCATGTTCGTCGCGTAACGCTAACGACAGATGCCTCTCTCATGGGCTGGGGGGCGACCATGAGTGGTCGCTCATCCTAGGGTCTATGGCAGGAACATCAGCGGCACTGGCACATAAATCGGCTAGAGATGCTCGCAGTGTTTCTTGCATTGAAACAGTTCCTGCCCGACCTCAGGGGCCACCATGTGCTAGTCAGGTCAGACAACACATCGGTGGTCGCCTATATAAATCACCAGGGGGGTCTGAGGTCCCGTCCACTGGACAAATAGGCACATCGGATCCTCCTGTGGGCCCAAGGGAAATTGCTGTCAATCAAGGCAGTATATATCCCGGGGGTCCTGAATCAGGAAGCAGACAGCCTGTCGAGGCAGGGGCCGAGGCCCGGGGAATGGAGACTCCACCCAGAGGTGGTGGAGCTCCTATGGAAGGTTTATGGGAAAGCAGAAATAGACCTATTTGCTTCGGCGGAGAATTCCCACTGCCCGCAGTGGTTTTCTCTGACCCATCCAGCCCCGCTGGGGTTGGATGCCATGGTACAGGAGTGGCCGAGGCTACCCCTGTACGCCTTCCCCCCGATTGTCTTGCATCCAGGAGTTCTGGAGAGGGTACGCCGGGACGGGGCCCAGGTACTTCTAGTGGCTCCGTACTGGCCGACCAGAGTGTGGTTTTCGGACCTGATATCTCTCCTGGAAGGCTCTCCGATGGAGATTCCAACCAGGAGGGATCTACTCTCTCAGGCGGGCGGGAGATTCCTGCACCCACGCCCGGAGATGTGGCCGAGGTCGTAGAGACCATCCTTCACTCCAGAGCTCCATCCACAAGGAAGCTGTACGCTCTGAAATGGAAACTTTTCTCAGCATGGTGCAGAGAACGTCAGTGGGACCCAGTTAATTGCCCGGTTGGTACAGTGCTGGAGTTCCTGCAGGCAAGGTTCTCGGCAGGGTTGACCCCCTCCACAATAAAGGTGTGCGTGGCGGCCTTGGGTGCCTTCCACGTCCCTTTGGGTGGAGTGTCTTTGGGAAGACACCCTCTGATTACACGCTTCCTCCGTGGTACTTTAAGGTTGAGGCCGGCTATGCACTCGAGGGTCCCAGCATGGGACTTGGCCATTGTCTTGAGGGGCTTGTCTGGGCCGCCGTTCAAACCCTTAGAGGAGGTTTCGGACAAGTTCCTCACTCTAAAAACCATCTTTTTTTTGGCCATATCGTCTCTCAAGAGAATAGGAGATATTCAGTCCCTGTCAGTAGGGCCCTCATGTTTAGAGTTTGCGCCGGGGATGGTGAAAGCCTTTCTACATCCCAGGCCGGGTTATGTCCCCAAGGTTCCTACGAGCCCACGGGGCCCCATTACTCTCCAAGCCTTCTGTCCTCCTCCGTTCACGACGTCAGACCAGGAAAGATTAAATCTGCTGTGCCCTGTGAGGGCGTTGGATACATATGTCCACAGAGCTGCCCTGTGGAGAAAATCTGATCAGTTATTTGTCTGTTTCGGACCCCCTAAGAAGGTTGAGGCCATCTCACTTGCTTACGAGGCGGCTGGGTAGCCGGTCTCCTCTGGCTGTCCGGGCGCATTCTACCAGGGGTATGGCTGCTTCGAAAGCACTTTTGTCGGGGGCTTCCCTCCATGATATTTGCAATGCGGCCGGTTGGTCGTCTCCGCTAACTTTTGTCAGGTTCTACGAACTAGACCTGGCATCTACTGTTGGGGCGCAGGTTCTCTCGTAACCGTGTGCGCTTCGGCTTCACACATACGAGACACTTGGTCCTATGGCGATGTGGGTATAAGCGTTCTCACAGCGTTTCGACGCAGCTCGAGTTCCCCGAAAGGGAACGTCTCGGTTACGTATGTAACCCAAGTTCCCTGAGGGAACGAGACGCTACGTCGCTCTGCCATACTCCCGGCGTGTCCGTGATCACTTACTTCAGGCTTTATCAGAAGTTAGTTCCTGTTTGTTTTCACGGACGCTTTATAGCTTCCGGTCGATGACGTCATCACGCCGACGATCGATCATTTTTCCGATGGAATGGTTCTACAGGCACTTCACGACGCATTAACACAGAGGCGTTCTCACAGCGTTTCGACGCAGCGTCTCGTTCCCCCAGGGAACTAGGGTTACATACGTAACCGGAGATGTTCTGCCCCGATAACCGATCTCTCATATGGTGTTTATGAGCAGCTGTTATTTAATGAACTTGGTCAGAAAGGCTTCCTCCATGTTAGAGTCAAAGGTGCATGCAACCTCCAGAATAAACACCTCAATGACCTCCTCATTAATCACAATAACATCTGGTTTATTAGCAGACAGATGTGAAAAAGCATCAGAGTTTCTATTTCCATGCTGAAACATGGATGCTTTTACACTAGAGTGTTTGTATATTTTTTTTACTGAAGGTAAGAGATGTTTTGATTTGTCATTCATTATAAGGTTATATGTACATTCCCTTGTAAGCATGGCAGCCATTCAAGATGTGTGGCAGTGTTTCAGTGATCTGTTCTGTGCTGTGAGGTACCTGGGTTGTAGGAAACCAGATGGAAATGTTGAGTCTGGTATAGGAAGAACTTGCCATCTTGCTTTTAATGAGAAGATGACGATGTCCTTACTAAGTGCAGTATTTAAAAAAAAAAAAAAAACGATTGAGAAACACTGGTCAGCACAGGGAAGACATGCCAGTTTTCCCTGAGGTTTTAGTCCAGTCCAATGTTGTTTTTGGTGATCCTGGTGTAAGTTCGCTGGACACTATAGATCTTGGTTTTTATACCGTACAAACTGTACATTATATTCACCTATACACTGCCCCTACCCCTAAACCTACCCAACAGGAAACATCTGCATTTTTACTTTCTCAAAAACACTCATCCTTTATGATTTATAAGCCTTTTGAAAAGTGGGGAACGCTGACTAGTCCCCACAATGTAGGTAATCTCAGGTTTTACCTTATGGGGATATAATGTAATATGTAATATAAACAAGGTAATATAAACAAGGACACACACACACACACACACACACACACACACACACACACACACACACACACACACACACACACACACACACACACACACACACACACACACACACACACAACACACACACACACACACACACACACACACACACACACACACACACACACACACACACACACACACACACACACACACACACACACACACACACACATATAAATGTGTCTGATCGTGAGCAACTTACTGACAGAGATACATATTGTTTGTTTGTGTAGATGTGATTTTGATTTATTTCAAGGTTGCGTTGTTGCCAGTGGACTGACATGTATTCTCTCCATCCTCTCACTATATCAGCGTGCCAAACTGATCCATAATACATTTTGTTTTGTTCCAGATGCAAAAATAGGCCTTCTGTTCATCATATTTGAAGAAAAAAAATGTGCCAAGCAATTTTTAATTCAGCGCAGCTTCAAAAAAACAACCTCATCTTTGTTACATTAATTTGACTTCCAAAATAACCACAAAAATGAGTATGTTACACTGCATACCAACCACTGAGGAGCGGAGGATGTTTTCGCACCAAAATCATCATTTTACCACAAAAGTCACGTTCCCTCCATTATTCATGCACACACTCATTCAAATGGCTGGCCAGCTTCGTATACTGACAAGAAGATTCAACCATGCAGCCATCAGCCTTTATCGTCCATCCACGCTGGAACATTCTGACAGTCATAGCATATGCCCTGATTGCACATGATGCTATTTATTTGTGCGATTTCCACAAGTCCTTCCCAGAACTCCTCTAAACAAGACTGGCTTGTCCTAGTTCAGTCAAACATCATCTTTCAGTGGGGAATACATTTAAATATCAAAAAAGAGACCGTGAGACATGCTGCTTTTCTGCTAGAGGATTAAACTTCGGAATTCTTGTTTGACTTGGCACTCAAAGTTTTCATCATTTAACATCACGGCTACAGAAATGCTGAGGAGGCACATGTAGCCTGGCTAAGCAAATTAACCTTTAGCTGCTGGTGGGAGATTTGGGGAAGATGTGCAATTACATCACTGGAGCGGCTTTGAGATAACGTTAACAGGCTTTTTAATAATAATTATTAAATCCTGGACTATTTTCAGTTAGGAAAATAACAGGCTGAAAAGAGGTGACCAGTGGTGTAGCAGACGGGCAGGGCATGCACTACAGGGGAGCCCCGCAATAACCACATTCCAGAACACCCATTACCCCACACACACAGACCAACCCCCAGGACATGATTTCTACTGTTGGGGTGACTGTGCATGATATGATCTTAGGCCTGTCATGATCATGTATTTTGTGCTGAAGATTAATTACATACAAATAATTGTGATTATCTATTTAACTCTGTTTTGTCCCATGTCTCTTACGTTACAGCGTTAAGCTATTATGATTTACATATTACGATTCTTTACTTGGAATTATACATTTTAAAAAAAATGGTAATTCCTTCTGATTTGGTAATGGTTGGGAATACTTAACTCTAGTCATTAGTGAGTTTCCATGATCTTTACTTTAGTTGAATTATGCATTAATTATGAACCTATTATTATGAACATTATTAACGTTACTGTTGTGTGAAGCAGAGCAGGACCGAGTGTTGTGGAGCTGAGCAATGCCGCTAGAGCGATTGCGGCATTGCTCGTGAGACTTTTATTATAATGTTATCATATTAGATGCATTTAAGTGTGTTTAAAATTATGTTAGGATGTTAATCTGTTAGCATAATGGCTGCTGTGACACGTGTTGCACACTGCAGTGAGAGTAAAGTGTTTCTGCAGAATAAAACCAGAAAGCGAGGGTAACACAGATATGATGCAATTGACAGACGACTCCCTCAGACTCTTGGTTAAAATAGCAATGTTCTCACAATTAACAAATAGTTGGAAACATTTGGGATAATGTAAGAACTCAACTAAACAAAATATATAACACTGACCTGGTGGTTTTTGTATATTTTACTGCATAAATTCTACATAGTGCACCTATGAAGTTCAGAATCAGACAATGATGGAAAGACAACATGCAACAAGATGTTTCTGAATAGTTAGTTGATGTATTTATGTAGCTGATGTGGAGTTAACTGTCTTCAATACATTGAAGTACCTTCAGAGCCAGGGAATCTATGCTGCATGAAGATAGAACAGGTATAGTTTAGTTTAATTATGATTATCACTTATCTTGTCATCTTCTCAGCATGGCCTCACCCCCCTATTGCATGTTGCCAGGGGAAGGGTTTATATAAATGTTAAGGTTAGTGATGTCACTAACCCGGGAAGAAGCTCATTGTAGTCCTTAGAAACCATTTTTAGTCCATAATAGCCCTTTTCATTGAACTTTGAGCGTTGTCACTTTGCAGTTGTTGTTTATGCTCAAACAGCAACATTAAACACTAACTAAAGTTTTAAAAAGGAAATCATAATCAACCACCCCTTTATCCTTTAAAGGCCACGGCACTGGATATAGAGACGGAGCAGGGACCCCAACTGTTTAAAACTGATTGTGCACTATATTAATGTATGACGTAATATACTTTACCTACACTGCAAAGCCATCATTATATAATGACTGTTGATGTATACTTTAATTAGACTAAATTATGTCAGTTAAAGCTGAAGTTTGTTTATGCATATTGAAATATGTCCACAAAAATAAAACGAGTTAAACTCAAACCCCAATATCTGATCATTTGATATGAGTATTGTTCCAGAACAAAGGCTGTTGATCCAGGAGTGTGTAAGCAGCTGTAAAGCAGCAAAGATTAGGCAAAGCACTGGATCGTACAGAGCTGCATGCTACTTTTAAACACGGATACTGTAATATTATTAGAACAGCAAATTTGGCATTTGAAATTCATGAGTGACCAACATGACCTTTCAATATATTCATGATTAATGATGCGAATCATTATAACTTAGTTCAAAAGAATCAATGTATTCCTAGGCCTCCGCACAAGCACTGTCTTTAAATCTGCCACAATAAGGCTTTATAGACTAATCCTGATCCCTTTACCAAGTGAACCATATGATCCCAATTAGAATTAGCTAATTATCAAGATTGAAATCTCTAAAGAGCCTGCAAAATATTGTCTATAAGCTGCACATTTATATTAATTAATGCACAGGTCAAGAAGCCAAACTAAGCCAAATAGAGATAAAGAAATTAAGATTTAATATATAGATTAATGTAAGATGAATGCATCCTAAAAGTTTGCAAAAAAGAAAGAAAAAAAGAGCAATATTTTTTTAAATCTCTTTAACCTGGATGGATGGATGAAAAGATAAAATAAAAATAAAAACATAATCTTTTAAGGCCAGATATTTAGTCAGTTGAAAGTTTTAACTAATGTTTGACTATTAAAAATAAAAATGTAATATTTTAAAAGGGATAGTTCACAAAAAAATGTAATAGCCTTCATTACTCACTCCAAACATGTGTGACTTTCTTTCTTTGGCAGAAAATACAGGGTATCTGCAGGTTTCACCGAGTCAAATTTAAGACTTTTTAAGACCTTTTAAAGACCATTATGAATTAAATTTAAGACCTATATCACACAATAAAAAAAAATAATAATAAAAAAAACAGCTAAATTACCGTTAATTTCTTTAACTTCGGTCGATTGCCCAGTGGTGAAACACTCTTTGAGGATTTGGAACCAATTTAGGAAATCATTTGATTTTCAGGATCCTTCTCTTCTCAGCCCTGTCGCCCATAATCACTTTTTCACTCCTTCAATGCATGATGGATCATTTAAGATTTGGTTCGACAAGGGGATAAAAAGTTTCACCAATTTATTGATCATTTATTTTCTTCCTTTGGTCAGTTATCGCTACATTTTGGTCTTGCCAAGTCAGATTTCTTTAGAGTCTTGCAAGCAAGACATTATGTCAAGTCACTTGTATCAGACTTCCCAGAGATCCCGTCTGAAAACACTTGGACAGTTTCCTTTCGTGTAATATATTAACAAAGGGCTCCATTTCTACTATTTAATAATTTAATAACCAATCGGACATATTCCCCTTTAGATAACATTAAGAGGGCTTGGGAAGAAGACCTTGATAGACCATTTTCTGAACACACATGGAACTGTGTTCTTAAGTTGGTCCACTCATCATCAATGTGTGCTCGGCACTCGCTTATACAGTTTAAAGTAGTGCACAGAGCACATATTCTAAAGTTAAATTAGCTCAAATGTTCCCTGGTACTAGTCCCTTGTGCAATAGATGTCATAGTGCTGAGGGATCATTAATTCACATGTTCTGGACATGTCCCAAATTAGAGGACTACTGGCGATCGATATTTCATACCCTTTCTGCAGTTCTCCAGTACAGATTAGAGCCAGACCCTCTGGTGGCCTTATTTGGGGTTGCTCCAGAGGAGTCATGGCTGTCAGCTTCATTTTGTAAAGTCCTTGCTTTCTCCTCTTTGCTAGCCCGTAGAGCAATGCTATTAAAGTGGAAGGATCCCTTTCCACCTACTCATACTCGGTGGATCAAAGATATGATGTCATGTCTCGGCCTGGAAAAAATTAGGTACTCATTAAGAGGTTCGGAATTTTTTTTTTTTTCAAGATGTGGCAACCTTTAATCGACTTTGTTGAAAAGTCTGTCTAAATGATGCCCTATCATTGACTGTTTTATTATTGCAATTATTTTTATTTTATTTTTTTATTGTATTTGTTTATTTGCTTTTTATTTGCTTTTCCAAACGTATGTAATATTGTTTACTGATTGTTAAATGTGATCTATAGTGTAAAAATCAATAAAAAAAAACTTGGGACATGCAAAGGAATTGCAGAATCACTAAATTACTTATTATAAATTACTTAACCGCGGTGCGTTTCCGTCATTGAAGCAGCAGCTGTTTGCCTGGTTGCTTAGTTACGACACCAGGCGTGAAGGCGGCAAAATGCTAAGTGTTGCTCCCATCACTTTTATATTTTTTGTTTTTGAACCGTTGATTTGGTTACTAAAGCTTCAGTAGGCTACGTAAAGGCACTTGCGTCTATCTGCCGCAAATGTACTGCAAATTCTCTAAAGAATGCCTAAGACGAGCAGAAATTAGATGCACAGCAGCAACGAACCGTACCAAAGTTCGCATTAACCTGTTAGGGGTAAACAGCTTATGACCCAGGACCAGTAGTGAAGAAATGAAGACAGAGTCAGGATTGCAATGAAATAAAAGAAAAATTTACTTAAGAATAGTTTGCAGTTTCAGAAGCAGAAGCCAGCTTCAAGTCTCACAAGGAGTTCGTAGGCCACGCTCCCTCTCTCACCGTCTCGTTCCCTCGCCCTATCGTACATACAATTGTCCCAACAGTTATACAGTTTTCAAGGTCTTATCCACGTCATTACTGCGATGTGGATGGTTCTGATTGGCTCAGAGACAATGCACAGTCATGGTAAATTTCCACTCAAGTCAGTTAATCTGATGCACGTTTCCACTGACGTGTCACTTGTTGACGCTTTCACCCCAGAATCAGGCCTGTAGTGACCTTCCAGATCTGGAGCAGGCGCCAGCTTGCCCAGAACAACAAGTCCACCCATCGCTTAGGGTGCCCATTGAACACCATTCTGATCTGTAACACAGAATATTGCGCACATACACAGATACACAGTCTCTCCAAGGTTGGAGCTGATAAGCTCCAGTTCTAACTAGTTCTTACCAAAACATACTGATAACATGTGCTTTCTTTCAATGAGAGGGACACACAATAGTACAGGCAATATTCATCTTGAGTCTTTAGTGTTGCAGTAAAAGGAAATATAAAAGGAACAAAACATAATTAAATGAAAGACAAATCCATATTTCATATCTGGAAGCCGGGCTAAGTGAGCAAACGCTGTTACTGCACTCCTGACATGTTAGGGGTGTGTGATACCTCAAATCTAAACACACAACCTTGTTGCCAGTGTTTAGTGACACATCACACATCTCTAGGCCAGACCCTCAGTCACTCCTCAGAGACCAAATATACACTTTAGAAAACAAGAAATAAAGCAAAATCATAACTGGATAGAATCATTATAATAATATAGGTAATATAGGAATATAAATATTAGTTAAGGTTTTGATTATGAAGTTAATAAGGATATAAATATATACAGGTATATTGAAGCGGCAGTGGATTTCAAAATCCCCCCTTCAAACCGAAACCCAGACCACCTTTTTAAGCAGACTCGGGTTCTGTCACGGGTGTGCACCTGAAGACCACTTTCACATCATCCAAACAGAACAAACTCTGACGTTAAACGAAATTGGGTGCACACCAAAAGTGTAAGTGTGAAAGCACCCTCAAATGACTCTAAAGATGAATCAGTCTCTCTAAATCCCTGATCCTACTCTGCTCTGATTGGCTAGATGGCCCAGTCTTTTTTTGGATGTGCACGTCATAAACAAAACGGCCATTACCATAACTGAACTTCAGCTCTAGAGGCTTCCTAAAGCTCAGTGATTGTACACACTGTTAAGACAGTTACAATGAGGTTGATTTTACCATATAAATCTGAGCATGAGTCTGATTATGATACACTGAATTAGTTGTTCAACCCTAACCTCCATCGCAAAGGACGACTTGAGCAGGATGTTTCTCAGTGATGCGCTACTCAATTTGAGGTATATTATGAGATGTTGCAACTGTAATTCCTCACCATCAGATTTAAAAAGAGTGTCCATTAACAAATAATGTGCATATTTCTAATTTATAGCAATGCTGATGTGATAAAGTAATTGAAACAAATCCTGCTCTATCAATTATCTTTACTTAAAGTAGTCAGAGCAACAGTTAATCTGCATTGCAAGAATTGACACAGTTTTAGGTAAGAGTGGCCAACTGCTGATTTGCTGAATTATTTGAGTGAGACAGTAATAGAGTAGCCGGAGACCTACGCAATATAAAATCAAAAGGTTATACTGCTATTGTATGGCTGTGATAATTTTAACAACTGACTCTTCACATCCTTATCCTTTGGAAGTGTTTAAAAAGAGAATGTGCTTTTGCAGAGCAGAAAACAACATAATCTCAACGCAATGTGAACCATTTACAGTGTTATTTATTTATTGTGCACTTTGATCTTAAATTTTTTGCAGACCTTTTACATTCACAAACAGATGTATTACACACTGCATGAAAGGTCATATCTGGTAATATTTAGTCAATACTGTAAACTACTAAGAATCCACATGACAAAATATATGTGACAAATAGTTTTGTTGCACTGACAGCCCAAAATCGAAAATACACTGATGATGAAACGTTACCTATTCGCTCTCGCTCGCTTGCGTGAGTGCAAGTCTAGCGTGACCGCAACATATGAGTTCTGACAGAACATGTACTTATACTGCCCCGTTCGCTGTTCATAAGAATCAGATATTCTGTAAGAGTGAAGTTACATAGCATGGCCCGAGATTTGGGTTATAGATGACAACCAAGCATTGGAATAGTTTGACAGCATAGGGACTGGAGCAGCGGAAACCAGCAAGAGAATCATGTGTTCTCCTAATTAAAGTTTGTTCCTCTCAGCACTGTAATCAGACCCTTTAATCTCTGTTTGAATCGCCTCTGACAGTGGCTGGCGGGCACACGTCAACTGCGTTGGTTTAAGGCCTCTGATTTATCAAACAGACCACTAGTGGCACTTCCACAATTTCCCCCGAGGCAATCCTTCAGAGAAGTTGTCAGCTCCAATATTGCGGCTCGCTCCATGACACCTTACCGGTTTTAGCTTTCTTTGGATTCTTCAAACACTGCTGTAAATATGGAACGTTTTACCCACAATCATAATGTCTCTGGCTACAGCTACTCCCAAACGCAACACTGACACACTGTGCGAGTTTGGAGTGCAGCCATTGGATTCTCTCAGGCAGAAGTCATAAACTCTACAAATGCCAGAGGTTTATTAGCGTTTTTACACGCTACTTGTTGCAGCTATTTTTGTGCTTCTTGCAAGTAGCCTAGCAACAACAGAAAGTAAAGAAATGATAGAAGTCAAGACAATTCAACTGATCAGCAGCCATGTGTGTTTTTTTGTGTGTGTTGAGTGAATTTCATTTCATTACGCATAAGTTGAGACTCAAATGAAAAGTGTATTACAGCCTGAGGAAGTGGCACTGTCTCATAAGCTTCAAACACAATCTTTAATATACATTGAGTCTAAATGTCCACATGGAGGGAAGATAGGAACACCAAATAGTGCAGAGAAGTATAAAAAGACTGCTACTGAATTAACATGGAATTAACATATAACTTGATAGTGAAGGAATAGACACTACTATTCAAAAGTTGGGGCAAGTAAGATTTTTTTTTTAATCCAGCAAGAATACATAAAATAAATGTAACAGTGATGTTAAAAACTTGTTCATTGTCGCAAAAAAAAAAAAAAAAAAAAAAAAAAAAAAAAAAAAAACTTATATTAAACAAATGCAATTTATTCAAAAGTTTCATGGTTTTCACTAAAATATTAATCAGCACAAACATTTTCTACATGGATAATAATAAGAAATGTTTCTTAAGCAGCAAGTCAGCATTTCTGAAGGATCATGTGACACTGAAGGTTGGAGTAATGATGCTAAATTCAGGTTTGCCAACACTATACAGTCATTATTTAGTTAATTGTGCAAGTTCTCCCACTCAAAAAGGATAAGAGAGGCCTGTCATTTTCATACACTTCAACTATGAGAGACAGAATGAGACATTTTTTTGTTGTTGTTGAGATCTGGAGACTGTCTAGACCTTGAAATGTGTATTACGAAGCCACTCCTTCGTTGCCTGGGTGGTGTGTTTGGGATCATTGTCATGCTGAAAGACCCAGCGATGTTTCATCTTCAGTGCCCTTGCCTACGGAAGGAGGTTTTTACTCAAAATGTCCAATGACACATGGCCCCATTCATTCTTTCCTTTACACGGATCAGTCATGCTGGTACCTTTGCAGAAAAACAGCCCCAAACCATGAGGTTTCCACCCCAATGCTTCACAGTAGGTATGTTGCAACTCAGCATTCTTTCTCTTTCAAAAATGACAAGTTGAATTTTTACCAAAAGTTGTTTTTTGGTTTTATCTGACCATATGATATTCTCCCAATCCTCTTCTGGATCATCCAAAAGCTCTCTAGCAAACTTTAGACAGGCCTGGACATGTACTGACTTAAGCAGAGGGACATGTCTGGCACTGCAGGATTTGTGTCCCTGCATGGTGGCATAGTGTTACTTATGGTAGCCTTTGTAACTTTGGTCCCAGCTCTTTGCAGGATATACATTGAAGTCAATATATATATAATGACTTCAATGGAAAAGCCTCTAAAAGCCACCTGGGTCAAAAATGAGATAACAATACGTGAATGCTCTCTGCATATATGTTCATCAATAACTTTCACTTCAGACCCGTTGAATCCCAGCATTAGCCCTTTCAGAAATACCGGTACTTAGGTAGAAACCTATACATAGGAGCCTGACAAAAATGCTAATTTTAAAGAAAAACATCAGACAGACTTATACAGGCTTTTGCATCTGAAGTCTTTATATATAGTATACACTGATCAGGCATAAAATTATGACCTAATATTTTGTTGGTCCCTCTTTTGCTGTCAAAATAGCTCTGACTCATCAAGGCATGGACTCCACTAGACTCCTGAAGGTGTGCTGTGGTATCTGGCACCAATATGTTAGCAGCAGATCTTTTAAGTCCTTTCATTTGTCGGTTGCGGCCTCCATGGATCCGATTGATTTGTTCAGCACATCCCACAGATGCTCGATTGGATTTTGGAGGCCAAGTTAACACAACAAACACCTTGTTTATGTGCTCCTCAAACTATTCCTGAACCATTTTTGCTTTGTGGCAGGGTGCATTATCCTGCTGAAAGAGGCCACAACCACCAGGGAATACCATTTCCATGCAAGGGTGTAAATGAGCTGCATTCTCTGCAACAATGCTTAGGTAGGTGGTACACTTCAAAGTAACATCCACATGGATGGCAGGACCCAAGGTTTCCCAGCAGAACATCTGATGTTCTGCAACGTTCTGATGCTCACATGCCCACTGTTAGCATTTTTTTGTGGTAGACAGGGGTCAGCATGGGCACCCTGACTGGTCTGTGGCTATGCAGCCCCCTACTCAACAAACTGCGATGCACTGTGTATTCTGACACTTTTCTATCAGAACCAGCATTAACTTCTTGAGTATTTTTTGGGCTAGCCTTCGCTCTCCACATGCATCAATGAGCCTTGGCCACCCATGACCCTGTCGCTGGTGCTGTTCCTTCCTTGGACCAGTTTTGATAGATATTGACTGTAGTCAGGGAAAACCTAACAAAAGCTGCAGTTTTGGAGATGCTCTGACCCAATCATATAGCCATCACAGTTTGGTCCTTGTCAAACGCAAGTATCCCACCTACTAACAGGTGCCGTGATGAAGAGATAACCAGTGTTGTTCACCTGTGTGACCTGTCATAATGTTATGCATGATCGCTGTATGTATGTGTGTGTGTGTATATATATATATATATATATATATATATATATATATATATATATATATATATATATATATATATATATATATATATATATATATATATATATATATATAATGACTTTTATACATGAATGACTTTCTTTCATGAAACAATAAAATTAGAAGTTTATTAGAATGTCTGAGTTGCTCTTATGAAAGTATATGGGGAGGAACATAATTTTTTCAGTTATTTTGGTAACAGTTTACAATATGGGTGCACTAATATGCATTAATTCATGCTTAACTAATACACAGATAATCATGAGTTAATGTATTACTAATGCTGAACTAACCCATTTATTAATCATTACTGCATCAGCAACTAATGGAGATTCTACATGATTAATAGATTAAGTAATCATTAAATTGTTATTAGTTAAATATGTCATTATGTTTTAATTACTTAATAACATTATATTAACTAATGAATTAAATTAACGTGTTAATTACCACAGGGGGTCAAAGCCATGCATTTCAACTTCCAGTTGTCTGCTTTAATTAATCATTAGATAATGATTTATGAAGGTGTCATTATGTTATGACTTTACTTGTTGGGGCACATAACTATTAACTAATTCAAAAGCCATAAACACAATTACATATTACATAATCAATTAGTCATGGGCCCCAATAAGTAAAGTCATAACATAATGATTCCTTTATAAATCATTATCTAATGATTAATTAGATAGACAACTGGAAGTTGAAATGTATGGCTTTGACCCCTTGTTGTAATTAACACATTAATTTAATTTACATTATTAGTTAATACAATATGTTATTAAGGAAGTCATACATTATGATACATTTAACTAATAACAATTTAATGATTAATCTATTAATCATGTAGAATCTTCATTAGTTGCTGATACAGTAATCATTAATAAATGGGTTAGTTCACCATTAGTAATGCATTAACTCATGATTATCTGTGTATGAATTAATGCATATTAGTGCACCCGTATTGTAAAGTGTTACCGTTATTTTTCATTCACTCTCACTGTATTGAAAAAAGCAACTTAATCATTCTCCTTAAAAAAGGGCACAAGGACAAAAGGATGACAGGTTGAAATTTTAGGGTGAACGATTCCCTTAAGTAAAATATTACAGATGATAATACAGGGATAATAAGAACACTGTATAAAATACAGATCTGTCAATTGCAGAGCTTGAGAATGATGTTAAATGATTTATAAGCAGTGGAAATCTTGCCGCTAAAGGTGTTTCTGAGGTTAAAAATAAAGATTTCCTGCTGACAGAAACCAAGTGAACACTTTTAGCTGTAGCATGAATTAAAGAGCGACTCAAGTCCAGCAGGAAGGATTATTTATGTATGTCATATATTTTTGTTGATTTGGGACATTTTGGGTTAAAGAAAAGAGTTTGCATAATACAAAAAAAAAAAAAAAAATAATAAAAAAAAAAAAAACACAAGCTAGATGTCACAGGAGAGGCCAGAACTGTCTAATTAAAGAGGCTGTGTGATTTTAAATGCTATGTTTCTGGGAAAAGCAAGAGAGATCAAACCGACTCTTTGTGAGTTAGATTTCATCAATTGTCATATGCAGGGTCGTGGACATATTTAATGTGAGCAGATCAATGAAAAGCTCTGTAACGCCATGGCACGCAATGCCTGGTGGAGTTCCTTTACGACAAGCTCATAAATTAACAAGCTCAAAGTCCTGGCAGTTTCTGAGACACCTCCAATTTCACAGCACTCTTCAAAACCTCTAAACGCAAACTACAGAGCTCTGTAGGAATCAGATCTCTGTAGCCCACACAGCTGTCAGCAACAGTGCTTCTTTACAGGAAAATTATACCTCTTATGATTTATTTCATGCATAATAACATGAAAAACCCTGACGTAGGTCTAGACAAAAACTAAAATGGGATTGCTCATCTTGAGAAAGTTTCAAATCCCGCATCCCACATTTTGAAACTCTTTCAAAAATGTAGGCTCATTTTGTGGATCGAATAAATGAGGTCTGCTAGTTAATATTTGATTAGTTTTGTCAATAAAACTTTTTGTCTGTTAAAATAGCCCCAATGTAACATAGCTCATGGATAAACTTGCTTTGTGTAACATTGTGAATATACATTCCTTTTCAGGATATGTGGTTGATTTATTCATTTGTATGAAAATCATATACGCAGGATATAGTATTTGATTGCCAGTGGCCTTTGGTCAGACAAATCCCATCATTAGAAACTACAGATGTCAATTCAGACTTCAAACGCAACCATTAGGAGATTTTTTTTCTCATGCAAATTGAGCTAGACAGCATGTTTCTGCTTCATTTTTCTCTCTCTCGATTTTATGTGAAGGAAACTCTCGGTGTTAGAAAAGAACAGCTTTCGTTAATGGCCCTTCCATCACACTCACTTCTTCTACTCAGATCTCTGTCAGGCATTGTGTTTGATGATAAAGTGCGTTCATGCGCATCTCACAATATTGGATCCGGAGAAATGACTACAAATTTTTTTTGAAATTATCTGCCATGTTCAAACCACTCAGATAGACCTCTCCGCTCCCCGGGCTTTCAGCCTCTTTCCGGTGGTGTCATTCCGTCCGGCTTTCTATTGAAATCTCTAAATTGCTTTAACTGTGGGGCTGAGACGACGTCACTCACTCGTCCGGAATCTTGTTGGACATCAGGAACGCTTGGACGGAATTGCCAAGAAAAGCAAAGCGGAGTTGTCTTCAATTTATGAGACACGAATGTGTTATGAATCTATAACACCAGGAAAGAGGAAAGTCGTAAGATCTAAAATACGATACATGCCTCAGTAGGGTTTCCAAAGAAGATAACACCCATATTAAATCTCAAATCTCCCTCCCAGGCCCTGTTAACGACAGAGGCAGTTTATTGATGAAGAACTGATGTCGCAAACCGTGGGCCTGTCTGCCTATGATAATTTAACTGGTTTCGTTTTTATCACCTACCTCCTAGCAATTACTGTGACCTCTTTTAAGAGCTCTCTGTGCTGTGGGCTAATTGCTTGCAGAGGACAGAGGAAACGCTTTCAATTGAACCAGATCTTCTCGTTCCTCATCAATTTAACCAAGGCCCCATTTATATTAGGATCTGTCTTGAGTGATTTGATCACAAGTGCTCAGCTGAGACGTATCGCTGTTTACACCTGCCATTAAAATGACTACTTGTTACTTGTGTTTTGAGGGAGGGGTCTCTGATCTAGCGATTGCAAGCATCATTTATTATGTCAGTACGTAACCGCAAGTGAAGAAAAAGCTAAAAAATAATCAAAAAAAGGAAAAGAAAGTTAAAACCCAACTCATTAATCATTTTTGGCATGATTGGTTGATCTAAATCAAATCTTCAAATCAGGTGTAAATGGGGTCACACTGGTTAATTAGAACAGATTACATGCTCTAGCAAACTTTTTGAAGACAAAAGGAGTATTTTGTAGGGAAACCTATGAAAGCTGGTTTTCAGCTTAAAAATAAATTTTTCAAATAAAAAAAGAGTAATTGCAACTTTTTATCTCAGAATTCTGACTTTTTTTCTCAAATGTGTGATATAAAGTCACAAATCTGACTTTTTTTCTCAGTCAGAATTGTGACTGAAAAGTCAGAATTCTAAGATAAAAAGTCGCAATTACTCTTTTTATTTTTTTATTTAGAGGCAGAAATGGGCTTCCATTGAAACCTTCCTTAAATATAATAAATATAAATATTTGATGTATATATATTACACCATCCTTCGAAAGTCTGGGGTCAGAAATGCTCACCAAGACTACATTTATTTGAACAAAAGTAGAAACACAACTTATTAAAAACACAACTTATTTTTATAAATTATGAAATTTAATATAAATAGTATTTAAATTATGTTTCTATTTAATTATATTTTAAACTTGACTCCTATGATGGCATAGCTACATTTTTAACATAATTACACTGTCACATGATCCTTCAGAAGTCATTTTAACATGACTCATTGCTCAAGAAACCAGTAATGGTTATCATTTTTAAGATTACCATGAAACTTTTGTAACAAAAAATGTCCCTATTGTCAGTTTTGATCAGTGTTATCAATGTAATGTGTCCTTGCTGAATAAAAGCATTCATCTTTAAGTAAAAAAAATCTTACTGACTTACTGAAAATTTTAAACAATAGTGTATAATGTAGGAGAAAAATATTAAATATTAATATTTATTTTTTTCCACAATAGATAATTGCCATTCATATTTTCATTTTCATATTGAAGATTGAAAATGTATATATATATATATATATATATATATATATATATATATATATATATATATATATATATATATATATATATATATATATATATATATATATATATATATATATATATATATATATATATATATATATATATATATATATATATATATATATATATATACACTCACCTAAAGGATTATTAGGAACACCATACTAATACTGTGTTTGACCCTCTTACGCCTTAATTGGAACTGGCTTAATTCTATGTGGCATTGATTCAACAAGGTGCTGAAAGCATTCTTTAGAAATTGATAGGAGAGCATCTTGCAGTTGATGGAGATTTGTGGGATGCACATACAGGACAGTAGCCATCTGGATGTAGCCATCAGAGAATGGGTGGTGGTCATAAAGGGATGGACATGGTCAGAAACAATGCTCGTGTAGGCTGTGGCATTTAAACAATGACCAATTGGCACTAAGGGGCCTAAAGTGTGCCAAGAAAACATCCCCCACACCATTACACCACCACCACCAGCCTGCACAGTGGTAACAAGGCATGATGGATCCATGTTCTCCTTCTGTTTACGCCAAATTCTTACTCTACCATCTGAATGTCTCAACAGAAATCGAGACTTATCAGACCAGTCAACATTTTTCCAGTCTTCAACTGTCCAATTTTGGTGAGCTTGTGCAAATTGTAGCCTCTTTTTCCTATTTGAAGTGGAGATGAATGGTACCCGGTGGGGTCTTCTGCTGTTGTAGCCCATCTGCCTCAAGGTTGTGTGTGTTGTGGCTTCCCAAATGCTTTGCTGCATACCTCGGTTGAAACAAGTTGTTATTTCAGTTAAAGTTGCTCTTCTATCAGCTTGAATCAGTCAGCCCATTCTCCTCTGACCTCTAGCATCAACGAGGCATTTTTGCCCACAGGACTGCTGCATACTGGATGTTTTTCCCTTTTCACACCATTCTTTGTAAACCCTATAGAAATGTTTGTGCGTGAAAATCCCAGTAACTGAGCAGATTGTAAAATACTCAGACCGGCCCGTCTGGCACCAACAACCATGCCATGCTCCAAATTGCCTAAATCGCCTTTCTTTCCCATTCTGACATTTCGTTTTGAGTTCAGGAGATTGTCTTGACCAGGACCACACCCCTAAATGCATTGAAGCAACTGCAATGTGATTGGTTGGTTAGATAATTGCATTAATGAGAAATTGAACAGGTGTTCCTAAAGGTGCACTGTATGATATTTAGGATGATCTATTGACAGAAATGCAAAATAATGTACATAACTATCTTTTCATTGGTGTATAAAGACCTTACATAATGAATCATTATGTTTTTATTACCTTAGAAGGAGCCATTTCTATCAGTGAAGTCACCATTTTGCGACGTCATTTTTCAATAGTAGCCCTTAATGGACACACTGCTCTACAGAGCACTAGCTACACTCTGCTGTTTCAGACGATGACATCTTTGTCCTGGGTCGGGCCATCGCAGCTTATCTATGTATTAATAATAATAATAATAATAATAATAATAATAATAATTTGGGACATTTTTTATAGTGCTTTTTAAGACACTCAAAGCACTTTACATAAAATGTGGAATCTCCTCAACCACCACCAATGTGCAGCATCCACCTGGATGATGCGACGGCAGCCATGTTGCGCCAGAACGCCCACCACACACCATCTGATTGGTGGAGAAGAGACCAATCAGTATATGAGGATTATTAGTAGGCCATGATGGACAGAGGCCAATGGGTAAATTTGGCCAGAATGTCGGGGTTACACCCCTAGTCTTTTTCCAAAGGACATCCTGGGATTTTTAATGACCACAGAGAGTCAGGACCTCGGTTTAACATCTTAACTGAAGGACGGTGCTTGTTAAAGTAGAGTGTCCGCATCACTGGGGTGTTAGGACCCACACAGACCACAGGGTGGGCACCTCCTGCTTGCCTCACTAACACCTCTACCAGTAGCAACCTAGTTTCCCCAGTTGGTCTCCCATCCAGGAACTGACCAGGCTCAGCCCTGCTTAGCTTCAGTGGGAAACCAGTCTTGGGTTACAGGGTGATATAGATGCGAAAGGGAGGGGTAAGCGGTGGCCACTACACAGTGCACCTTTAAGTTCACATAAAAAAATAAAAAAAATAAAAGCCTCATTGTCCCTGGACTCCAGTTAAAACAATCCCTGTTCCAGCATACACCAAGTTGTACAAATGCACATTTAAACCGCAATTTTCTCTCTTATTGTCTTCCTCAATGCCTGTTTTTCCATCAGTGTATCAGCATGAGACATGCAGTCATGTAACTATAATTACATATTGTGTGCTAATGAAGGGCTTTGGCAATTAAAAGGCTTAAATGAAAAGAACACACACATTCACAAAATGCATGTTACGTGTCAAACAGCTGCATTTTACTATTGTTTTTGTGCAATACTGTGATACAAGGGTTAAATGTTTTGCTCAAATAGAGGGTGACTGTAGCAAGTGGAACCCATGTAACAATTATTAATTCTCTGCTGGTCAAGGGCTTACAGCGTCAAAATCTGCTGAGAGAGACATTCTAGGATGCGGCGCTTGGTTTTCAATTATGTAGTGCTGTGTTACGCACATCATGAGTGACAGCAGGGGAGAGCAAAATTGAAATGAAACTCAACTCGCAAGTTACCAGGACGGGCCATGAAAGCAACTCAAAGCTAAATCTCATTAATTAGATTTCTAATGGACCACAGTGGGACTTGTCCTTGATTCACTCGATTTTGACACATTGCTGGCATATTTTTGCAAGGCAATACATGTCCAAAAGTGCTTGACATTCATGTGTTCAAAATAAACATACTGACACTTAACCTCCGTCCAGAATGGAAGTTCATTATTCTCAAGCACATAAGAAAGTCGATAAGTCTGCCGCACACAGCGGGGGAAATCATATCTCCCCCTTTATCCATACCTAGAGTGCTTGAGCCGAATGATTAAGAAAAAAACCTGATGAAATATCCCGGGTGAATGGATCATGGGAAAGGACTGACAGGCCAATGCTCTCGTAGATGCTTATTCAGGCAAAAGGCTTCTTTCTAAAGCTTGCTTCTTTTTCTAATGCTTTCATTTTGCATCCCTGACCGCCGACCCGCATGATAATTAAAGAGGAAATAAATGCGCACTGCTTATCTGGTGCGCACAAAAGCAAGTTCAAGGCATCCCACAAATCATGTTTCAGAAGAGAAATCTTGTTATGTATCAAAGCAGACTTGTTTTTACTGGAAGAAGGAGGAATTGCTTGTGAACTGCCCACTGTTTCTCCCTCATAGATGACTCATAACATGAGAGCACCAGAAATACTATTATTATCAATGTGATAGATAAAACAGACCTGGTCTACGATGATGACTTAATGTGGTTTTGTGCCATAAACAGAAAAACATTTTTCCTCCAATCTGCGTCCAGGCATGTTGCAAAAATTCAAGGACCCGTCAACAGAGGGCACTATAATCTATGGTAAAAGGCCACTGTCCCCAGCAGAGCGACAGCCCCCTCTGGGTTACACATCCTGTCCTCCCAAATGTTTCATCTCTTTGAGAATTGGAATATGGCATACAGGGATTGCATAAGCAATTAAGCTTCAGATGTGAAAATTGAGCTGCCGATAAAAATCGATAGAAAGCAAAATGAGTTGAAATAGAGCTGACTCTCATTCGATTCCTCCACACCCTGGAAAAAATCAACACAGTCTCATCCCTACTCGTCAAATGTTGCCGAACGGTCAAGGGACCCTGACGTCAACTGTTGACGCACAGGGTACCCCTAAATCGCCATTTTTCGACGTACTGGGTAATCCACTGATTTCAATGAGAAACCTAGGACGTCATAAACAGACGTGTTGGGCATGTGAATGTTATCGTCATGATGGAATTTATTGGGTTATAATTGTTCCATTATGACATGTTGGAGTGTGATTCTCAATTTAATCAGCCAGCACAATTGTATTTACATTTATTTACGCTATGATACACGTTTGAAACAGCAGTCAAACCCCACCCAGCCCTAAACCTACCCATTTGCGTATTATATGATATAAAACACAGACTGTAACAGACAACAGGCACACTTTATTGAAAAATTCCAACTATTCCGAGGCCAAACGATTGAATTGTGAGAAGAAAAGACCCAAAAGCAATCACCGCGTCTCTATCCGCGCCGCGCACCGCGCGCCGCGCCCCGGCGTCACACTGAAGACGCCACAGGTAGACCCCTCGGCGTCACGCGATGGACGAACTGGGAACCCAATTGCTTTCAGTGGGAAACCTTTGGCGTCAACATTAGACGGCAATTCTATCGGTATGAAATCGCGCTGAAGAAGTCTCATTCAGAACACTTCGCGATGTTTGGCATCAGATCACGTGTGCCACATGTTGGTGAGTAGTCATACATATTATGTCCTAATATTTGATATAAAGTATTTTCTGCTTGTCGTTATCGATCATGTTCAGTCACTGCATTGTATCTGTCATCATCTCCACTGAGGCTTTGCATTTCTTTGCTTTCTAAATAAACACACCTTGCTAATAGGGTAATTTAACACTGTCACGTGACGTGCTATAGACCTTTAAACAGTTGTTAATATTTAATAATAATTACTAGTATAGTTCCAACGTGGCATTTGTAGTAGAAGCACAATAAAAAAAAAAACAACAACACTTGCCATGCGTTTACCACGGTATTGGTAGTTTTAATGTGATATTTGTTGTAAATAAACAATAACCACAACAATTGGTAGTTTTAATGTGATATTTGTTGTAAATAAACAGTAACCACAACAATTGGTAGTTTTAATGTGATATTTGTTGTAAATAAACAATAACCACAACAATTGGTAGTTTTAATGTGATTTTTGTTGTAAATAAACAATAACCACAACAATTGGTAGTTTTAATGTGATATTTGTTGTAAATAAACAGTAACCACAACAATTGGTAGTTTTAATGTGATATTTGTTGTAAATAAACAGTAACCACAACAATTGGTAGTTTTAATGTGATATTTGTTGTAAATAAACAGTAGCCACAACAATTGGTAGTTTTAATGTGATATTTGTTGTAAATACACAGTAGCCACAACAATTACCATGCTTTAAATGCATTTTAATGTAAAATCCAAATATTGTAATTTAAATAGTATACTTTATAATGCTATATATTATATATTATGACTTTTTTCTCTCTTTCTTTTTGTGGAGAAGTAACAGAGAAAACCGAAAGCTGCAACAGCAAATATTTGTAATGGTACGTATGTGTTGGTTTGAACCCTTTATCAAACATTTTATTAAGCATTTGTTGTTACTTATTCTTACAAATCCCATAGCTCAATCAGTAAGAACATATTCCCAAAGTCTTAATAATTCACAAGATTTAACAAGTTGTCAAATTCGTAGGATTCTCGTACATATAGCTCTGGAAAAAAGACCACTTAACATGGATTTCTAAATGTTAAGTGGTCTCTTAATTTTTTTTTCCAGAGCTGTATTTGTATATGAAGAGTTCAGATGCAAAAGCCTCAAAAAGCCACTTCGGTCACATGACATCAGATATTCGATTATTTTTTCTTAATCAGATCAGTTGCAATGTTTATAACGTTCCGTTTGCATGTAAATAATTTATGTGATCACAAAATCAAGTGAGTTATCTACATTTTCAAACAAATTCTTATGATCTAGCTTGCTATTACATACTTTTAATAATGGGAATGCACACATATCTGTGAACTTATTACATAAATGTATTTAACATTTAATTATGCATTGTTTTTTTACAGAAATAAATCCTACAGTTATGTATAAACTGACATCATCATCATCATGTCCTGTCCTGGGCACATTGGGCAACATGTGTCCTCCAACATATTCGATCTGTGGCCACGTTTTCACATCTTCTCATGGAACACCGGCATTGAGGTCTTCGTGAAACATCTGTCTCATATCTTCCTTGGTTTTCCCTGTCTCGTGCGTCCTCCTGGTGGTGTCCACTTCATAAGTGTTTTTGGGTGTTGTTGTTTGGGCATGCATAGGACATGTCCAGTGAAGTGCACCCTTTGCTCTGTCACAGTGTCTCAAAGTCTTCACGTGGAGTCTTATGATCTCTTTGATATATGCAGAACCAATATTCATAAACTGTTCTTGATGTCTGCCTATGCCTTTATCATCAGGAGTTTTAGTGAAGGACATATCTATTGCCATCCACTGGTTCTAGTCATGCATTGACTTCATGATGCTATAGTCCAATGTATATTTCTGCATTTGTTGTTTGTTTGAACAAATGAAGATAGTGAGAGTTAATACCTTTTGAAATCAATAATTATTCATTAAAACTTTTATTACAATGGTCACTAAAGTACATGTCTACCATAACTACCTCTATCATTATTTCACTATCATTATATCACTACCTTGTTAATGTAACTGTAACATGAATGTACTTTATAGAAGTATTTTCTTACTTAAAATGGTTAACATTTACAATAATCATCAACTATTTTAATTGGCATTTAATTTAGTTACAATAAAAGTGAACAATAATCGCAAATATATAGTATTAAAGTTTAGAATGTAAAATGTTCTTTTTTTGCCTATATATATATATATATATATATATATATATATATATATATATATATATATGGGCACTACATTTGTATTTAAACTGTTTGACATTAAATATTGGAATATGCTTACAAAATTGTGTGCATTCATTGTGCTTTTGTTATATTTGTTTTAATTCCAAGAGTTCAGATTATAAAGGATGGCTTAAAGAAGTTTATGCTTGTAGACCATTGCATAGAAAAAGGAATCTCTTTCAAATATATTTATTATGCATCAGTTTAACCACACAAAGAAGACTTTCGTTTTAAAATGTGAGTTTTATTATTTAATTAGAATAAATAAATATTTAGCAGCCTAAATATTAAATCTTTAATGAATCTACCCCTTCAGTTGAACCGGATGAGATGTGATATAATTTACCATAAATGGACAAGTAAGTGTGACGCCTCTGTTCAGCTGGGTTGTCATTGGCTGTGACTTTATCGCAAAACGCGCTGTGATTGGACTATCTGTTTTAACCCATATAAAACGGCGTTTCATGTTACAAAGTATGTTTTGGTGTTATTACGTCAGTAATACGTTAAGCTAACTATAAAGTGTCGCTATGTTGTGAGAAATGACTCCTTTACTGAGAACCCAACCCTAACCCTAAGCATTTCTGCACACTTCTATGAACTACAGCGCCATGTTTCCCATTGCATTGATACAATGACAGATATATGGGTAATGTAGTTTAAAAGGTTTCATAATGAAACAATAAATGTTAAGTAAATAACATATTTAATGGACAACTGGATATTAAAATATGTTCATTGTGCAAACCTTTATGACATATATGAGGGCCAAGCTGAAATTGTATATTTTACTGTGAGCACTTTTAAAAAAACCTTTATGGCAGCTTTCCATATATGTCTGAAAACTGTGGCCAACATTATTTAGTAAACATTGCATATGCAGTTGTCCTGCCAATTTTCTCTGTGATACGCTAACCAGACTTTGAGTTAAAGCCATTTGAAACATGCTTTTTTTTTGCTCTTCCAGGGGCCACTTCTGGGTCCCTGGAGGTGTAAGGGCAGTACAACATACACAGATCTATTCTCCTCATCACGGACAACAAACTTTGAGTCACATTTAAATATCAGAGTATTGTGTCTTTTCTATTCTAACGTCATGCTTGTATTAGGTTTTGATATTGTAAGACCATCTGATGAAATACAGAAATATTTGAAAGAAATGTTGTAAAATAATAATTATTACGTTTTATTTTATTTTATGGATAAACACTAATAAATATAATGGATGAACCTGCAACAACTTGCCATTATCCACTGTCCAGAGTAAACAAAAACTATTTATATTATTTACACTTCATTATTACTATTAAATATAGGACCATGCACCATTAAGTAATAATAACATGAGACATTATCACAATTTCATCTACACCCTCTTCACGTACCTGGCATCGAAAATGTGCATGCTTTAATGTTTATTGCAGTAGTAGATGTACCAGAATGATCAACATGGATCATCTTCAGTTAAGCTTGAAGTGTTTGTAATCCTTCCCTTTATTTCACTGAAAACTGACATACTTGTTACAGCATGCAAGTATATACAACTTTTTGGAGAATTGTACCAAATATAATATAACCAGATAAAAAAATGTTTACTTCTCAAGTAAAATATTCTTGGTAATTAATTAGATAACCTAAATAAACTTGTTGAATGTGTATTTACTGTACCAAACACCATACACAATACTCACCATACTTTATCACTCAACACTTTATTGGAGGATACAGTATACAGTTGATAAAGTAGAATAAAGTCAAATAAGATTCAAGATAAATAAAAATGGGTTTTAAAAAACACATTAACATCATATTAATCCATTCACAGCTGCTGAAGCCACACAAATGAGTGCCACATAATCCCATCCAGTCAACTATGATACAGAAAACAGATTTGATATAGTGTTGGAAAATAATGATTCATTATTACAACTAGACTGGTTTCTGTCTCTTCCCTCTATCATGTTCATGTTCTTCTTCTTCTAAACAGTTCGCCCACTTGTACCCTACAGTATAATCAATGTACAGATGATGTGATCACTGATGTTGTGTAGCCTTTTCTCAACCAGAGGAAGAAGTCGTATAATCCGGCGTTCTCCAGTCCTGGTCTAAAAGTAAAACAACAAACACAATTCAGATTAAGTTTAATGTACAGTCGGGTTAACCTATGTTCTTCAGTAAACTCTCCACCTCAAAATGGGCAGAAATGCCAATTCCTGATTTAAATTTACAAAGCAGCAGTCAGTACATAAAATAATATACACATTGAAGCATTATGTATAATATTGCAGCCCATAATATTAGCCAAGTACTGAACAAAAACGAATTTACCCATATCAACAGCAACCTTTTAAACAGTAGATCTTTTAGAAAGAACTAACCAGATATTTCACATAATTCAAAGAACATTTACTATTTGATTCCTAATATGTCCCAACTCATTATCTTCTAAAGCTACCCAGAACCATCCATGGTCTACAAAACAATGGAGAAATACATGGAGTTATAACAACTAAATGCTTTTTCCCACACTTGTCTGCTTTTATCTAAGACAAACAGACGGAGTAGTTTTTAAGAACTCAAGGCCAAAAGTGTAATAATAATTGTATCAAAAAGGGAAAACAAATATTTACCATTTTAAATAAATCCAAGATACAGAACCTCATTTGCTTATTTTAGGAGTTATTAAAAGATTTAGACATGAATAATGGTACGTATTTTATCAGAGTAGAAAGAATGATCACTGTTGAAATGAATAGTCCTTTGAGAGATCAACATCAAATTTTGTACTACATATTACAGCATTGCTTCAATACAAGACATACCAATGGACTTGCGTACTTTTCTGTCTTCTTCGGGCACAAGATGTCCATCTTCCTTCCTCACCCTAAACAAAGGACTTGTTTTCTTAGCTTCGATATAAGGTCTGGTCTTTCTTCTCTCGTGTAAAACAAGAAAGTCTCACTTACTCTGTGCAAATACTATTGTTTTTAAAACATATAAATTAAGACAGTTACAATAAAGTTAATTTACCATAAGGTGAGCATTTGATGAGTATATATACTAAAAACTGTATATACTTTAGTATATATACTGATAATGATAATATTCAACTTTACCTGTGAAGGGCTGATTACGCCAAGACTCGCTGAGAATCACTAGAAGCTCTTGTGAGGGTTGACTCTTAAAAGAGCTGTTGAGTTTGATATTGTAGAGATCTTTTAAACAAAAATAAATAAATAAAAGTAATCTGCAAGTAATCCTGCAAGACAGAAAGAAAGAGGAAATTGTATTACATTGCATGCAAGTTGTGAGTTCATACATAACTGTTTCTTGCTGTAAAAAAACAATGCATAATTAAATGTTAAATACATTTATGTAATAAGTTCACAGATATGTGTGCATTCCCATTATTAAAAGTATGTAATAGCAAGCTAGATCATAAGAATTTGTTTGAAAATGTAGATAACTCACTTGATTTTGTGATCACATAAATTATTTACATGCAAACGGGACGTTATAAACAGTGCAACTGATCTGATTAAGAAAAAATAATTGAATATCTGATGTCATGTGACCGAAGTGGCTTTTTGAGGCTTTTGCATCTGAACTCTTCATATACAAATACAGCTCTGGAAAAAAAAATTAAGAGACCACTTAACATTTAGAAATCCATGTTAAGTGGTCTTTTTTCCAGAGCTATATGTACGAGAATCCTACGAATTTGACAACTTGTTAAATCTTGTGAATTATTAAGACTTTGGGAATATGTTCTTACTGATTGAGCTATGGGATTTGTAAGAATAAGTAACAACAAATGCTTAATAAAATGTTTGATAAAGGGTTCAAACCAACACATACGTACCATTACAAATATTTGCTGTTGCAGCTTTCGGTTTTCTCTGTTACTTCTCCACAAAAAGAAAGAGAGAAAAAAGTCATAATATATAATATATAGCATTATAAAGTATACTATTTAAATTACAATATTTGGATTTTACATTAAAATGCATTTAAAGCATGGTAATTGTTGTGGCTACTGTTTATTTACAACAAATATCACATTAAAACTACCAATTGTTGTGGCTACTGTTTATTTACAACAAATATCACATTAAAACTACCAATTGTTGTGGTTACTGTTTATTTACAACAAATATCACATTAAAACTACCAATTGTTGTGGTTATTGTTTATTTACAACAAATATCACATTAAAACTACCAATACCGTGGTAAACGCATGTCAAGTGTTGTTGTTTTTTTTTTTATTGTGCTTCTACTACAAATGCCACGTTGGAACTATACTAGTAATTATTATTAAATATTAACAACTGTTTAAAGGTCTATAGCACGTCACGTGACAGTGTTAAATTACCCTATTAGCAAGGTGTGTTTATTTAGAAAGCAAAGAAATGCAAAGCCTCAGTGGAGATGATGACAGATACAATGCAGTGACTGAACATGATCGATAACGACAAGCAGAAAATACTTTATATCAAATATTAGGACATAATATGTATGACTACTCACCAACATGTGGCACACGTGATCTGATGCCAAACATCGCGAAGTGTTCTGAATGAGACTTCTTCAGCGCGATTTCATACCGATAGAATTGCCGTCTAATGTTGACGCCAAAGGTTTCCCACTGAAAGCAATTGGGTTCCCAGTTCGTCCATCGCGTGACGCCGAGGGGTCTACCTGTGGCGTCTTCAGTGTGACGCCGGGGCGCGGCGCGCGGTGCGCGGCGCGGATAGAGACGCGGTGATTGCTTTTGGGTCTTTTCTTCTCACAATTCAATCGTTTGGCCTCGGAATAGTTGGAATTTTTCAATAAAGTGTGCCTGTTGTCTGTTACAGTCTGTGTTTTATATCATATATTACGCAAATGGGTAGGTTTAGGGCTGGGTGGGGTTTGACTGCTGTTTCAAACGTGTATCATAGCGTAAATAAATGTAAATACAATTGTGCTGGCTGATTAAATTGAGAATCACACTCCGTCATGTCATAATGGAACAATTATAACCCAATAAATTCCATCATGACGATAACATTCACATGCCCAACACGTCTGTTTATGACGTCCTAGGTTTCTCATTGAAATTAGTGGATTACCCAGTACGTCGAAAAATGGCGATTTAGGGGTACCCTGTGCGTCAACAGTTGACGTCAGGGTCCCTTGACCGTTCGGCAACATTTGACGAGTAGGGGTGAGACTGTGTTGAAAAAATACGACCCAAATAAAGATGCATATTCCTCTAAAAACAAGAAAAATGCATCTATTTTTAGAGGTGAAAATGAATTGCTTGTCTTGCAGATAATAGAATGTGCTTGCGTTGCTCATGACAAGCTGTTTTGAATGCATGTTGTTGACTTATTTCAAGACTGGAAATGATATATCCCGAGTGTGATGGAAACAAAGGATGTGGTAACTGCAGTGTTTCTGTTATTTGCCAGATCATGATGGATATTTTCAAATGTTCTGTCATTCCGACATTTAAAAAAAGAAAGAAAACGATTCACCCGTACCAGCTTTATTCCAAACAAGTAAATTCACACATGATTTGAACAGGCAGATTTTCAGTGGATTCTCAGGGAATAATGCATGTGTTCCTCTAAACTGATTCATATTGTGAACAATTCATATGGATGCTTTTATGATACTTCAAAGTATTTGAAGCAGCCGGTTTCTTTTAATGAAAAAGAGAGGGGTGCTAAATCAGCAAATAAAGTATGAAATGTAATGAAAAAGCAAATATGTATTAAATTGATTAAAAGATACAACACAGACTTTTACATTGATACAAAAATTGTTGTCTATTTAAAAAGTTCTATTCATAATGCTTTAAAAAAATGCATAATTATTATAAAAACATATCAAATCTGCATACACATGGAATGGCGTATATCTATAACTATCAAGCAAATCAAAATAGATAGATAATGAATTTTCGTATCACAACCTCTGGTGGGAAGGCTTGATGGGAGTCTGTTTATCCTCCATTAGAGGCCGAGATTTGACATGTGTGTGCGGGAGATTTGAGAAACTGGGGAGAAATGGTTGTTGTTGACCAGTAATCTCTCAGCGCCTGATCAATTTAGGAAACCTCGGCTGATGTCCCCTGACAGCTGTGGCACCAAAGCGGCTTGGAAACTCTCTGAACGCAAAGCCTGTTACAGTGGAGCCGCATATCAGACACTGCAGATGGAGGAAAAGCCTTATCTTTAGAGACGGCTCAGGTCTGCACCTTCAACAACACAGCTAGTTTCTCATAGTCTGCAACTGCTATTAGAACTACCCATTGACTCAAAGGCTTACTATAATGCAAAGGACTCAAATCAGCAAACAACATGACCCACATTAAACAAGAAAATCGATCTTGAATACATTTGCTGAACCCAGCAATATGACAATGATTTCAATGCAAACCCCCTCACTGGCTTTAACAGTAAAAATTTGTTGGATACCACTTATGGCACATTAATTGATAACTGGGAATTGTTCTACAGCATGCCCTTGAAACAAATGTGCCTTGACCTGTTTTTATCCAAGTTCTCTGGGCTTGGACAGTTTTTTGACATCAGCACCGGATGCCTGTCACCAGCTAGCATCACAAACATGGTCATGAAGATGAACAAATAAAAATTTGCATGTGTCAAAGAGACAGCTGTCCCAAAAGTGATAATTCTGTCATAATTTACTTACCCTCAAGTCATTTACAAACTCACAAAGGGAAAAAAACAAAAACAAAAAAACAACCCGAAGTTCAGATGACACATGCGATTCTAAAGGCCTACTTTTCCACTGAAACAGGAAGACAGGGCGAGACATATCGAACAGCTCCACCCTTTTTTTAAATATTCAATAGCGTTTTGTTTATATCACAGCTCGGCCAGAGCAGTTGAGCTCGGTAAAGCTACAGTTTCCTCCTAATCTATAACAGTTTCTCCTCCTAATTTCCTCTATATTGCTTTAAAATATATAATTCTGTGCAGATTCCGATATGTTTTGTAGTCTGCACCAACTCTTGCATTTGATCCGCTCTATGCTATTGTGTCTTTGGACCAGAGCATACTGTGAAACTGTGTTGGTAACTAGAAATTTGATTTACAGTGTCTTTCCCTATGTGCCATTCACCATGTATAAAATAGTAAATGTGTGAACAAGTGACCGATTTTAGCAGCAGCTTCAGCATCTATCCCGTCCTTCGGATGAGATGTTAAACCGAGGTTCTGACTCTTTGTGGTCATTAAACATTGCAGGATGTCCTTTGATAAAGAGTAGGGGTGTAACCCCGGCCTCCTGGCCAAATTTGCCCATTGGCCTCTGTCCATCATAGCCTCCTAATAATCCCCATATACTGATTGGCTTCATCACTCCGTCTCCTCTCCACCAATCAGCTGGTGTGTGGTGGGCGTTCTGGCGCAATATGGCTGCCGTCGCATCATCCAGGGGGATGCTACAGATTGGTGGTGGTTGAGGAGATTCCCACCTTCTATAGATAAAAGTGCTTGGGGTGCCTAGAAAAGCGTTATATAAATGTAACAAATTATTATTTTTAATAGACCAAACACACCTGAAGCTAATCATGTCTTCAGGATTGCTAAAGTTACAGGCAGGTGAGTTTTTTTTTTTTTTTCAGGGTTAAGTCTGCAAGAGAGTGGCCCTTCTGGATCAGCGTTCCCCATCCCTGTTTTAAAGGGACAGTCCTTCCAAAAGTGATAATTATGTCATAATTTACTAACCCTAAAAGGTGTATTCCTGAAACCTTATTAATGCTACATCATTCTTAAACGAGTACTTCAGTGCTGGGAAGATGAATCTGTATTTAAACTGGGCCATTAATGTAGTAGAAATGTGAAATAATTTTTTAATTTGGTGCTTTCTAGACTGAGAAAAGACAGAACATTTATTTTTGGCTCATGGGGATGAAAGACTACAATTCCCAGAATGCTTCGCTGCCCTACGAGGCCATTCCCAAAGCCACCGCTATTAGATTACTGAATCACTGATCACTTTCCCACCGCGACCACGATCATCTTCATAAAATCAGTTCAGTTAGAGAAAAGACACTACAATTAAAAACTGAACGTGTGTGTTCAATATGTGATTTAGCCGCTGAGGGAGTCTCACAGCCCAAAACGCTGCAGGAGTCAGATATATTGACAGTCATGGATGAGCTCGTGATGAGAGCTGAGGTAAATGCGACGGCACTCGCGGCATAGGGAGGTCTGGGAGCACAATCATTTGAATATACTCCAGGGTTTCTACTGATACAAAGCCATATGCTAATCGCTGAAGTAACCCTTTAAGTTATCTTAATCTGTACCTTAAGGTTAATATGTGTTTCCCGAAATGTTCTTAGTTAAGTATGCCTTCTGTAAGTCTTATGTTCGTAGGTGGGTATATGGACTATACTCTCACTTTTAATCGTTCACTCCGCTAGTGGCCACCACTGTGCAAAAAGTTTCTTTACATCTCAGTTTTTACATAATTCGGATGTTGTAATACCCCCAATGTTCAATTAGGCTAACTGAAATGTTTTCATGTAAAGAATAAAATTGTCATTACACTGATAGTTGTTAGCTTTTTACATTATAAAGGTAGATCAGCAGGCAAACCATTAGGTAGAAAAGTCTTAGGAGTCCATTTAAAGGGAATGACTGGTGGGGAGTTCGGTCAAACTATAGGCAGCCAATAGTTGTACTAAATCAAATATGATGCCATCCGGGAGCCATTTATTGTATGTGCAACCGTGAAAACTTTAGTCCCCTGGTTACCATGTAAAGGTGCAATTCAATGTGCTCCTGGGCACAATGGCTTAATAAAGACACCTCCCTCTCCTCTTTTTCGTTTGCGTTTACTACAAAAACCTCTCACAATCTTTTAAAATTATTAAAATCATTGTGTAGACACCATATCTACATAAATAGATACTCAGTACTCGGTACACAATACACATAACGCTAATATACGATAACATTTTGAGTAGAAAATTAACTTCATATGTTACACAATGGCAAGTTATTAAACCTAAAAACAAAATAAGTGAAACACGGTGTAAATACAGCTGGAACATTTTTTTTTTAAATTACTTTTGAAAAATGAGCCCATAATTCCCAATGGATAATCCGCCCAAGGAGCTACCTCTTCAGCCCCGAGATTCAGCAGCTGGCGGCTCTCCTCTTTCTGTCTATTTTCTCTGCCATAGTAGCTGTTGATTATATGTATGTTGCGCTTTTACTGAGTAGGACATCCAATAACAGAAATGAGTGATTTATACCAATAATGTGGTGCGACTGCTGGGCAATCAACCCTGGTTGTGGAGTAAATTAAGACATTATGGCAGATATATTATAATAATATAAATGATCCTTCCAAAGGCCAGTGAAGGCATATTGCCAGTTAGGTTGAGGCATGATACGTTTGAGCATGAGGTTGCGAGATCATAGCCTGACAAGCCAGACCCACATCAAGATGTTTGGTCTGGAAACTCACCATTGACAGGGCTCAGTCCGAGGGGCGGGATAGACGGTTGTCTTTCAAACTCCCTCTGCACGCGATAGGATAGCGCTACAACCAACCAGAGCAATGTGAAGAGGAGCTAGTTGACAGATTAAACTTTCGCTATATCCGGATGGCAAAACTCCGAACACATCTTCTATTTTAAAGAATGACTTCTGTGCCGTTCTTTGTTCTTTTCTCAGAGAAAAGCTTAACTCGAAGTCTTCCAGAATCGCGGTCAAAGAAGATTTGAAAGACCGCCGTTCGCCAGCTTCTTTGTTTTCTAGTAGCACCCAAGCGCAACTCTGTCGTCATTATGTTAAGCCCCGCCCACTGACTCTACGATGTGATTGGCCTGACAAGAGTTTGGTGTTTACAGCTCAGAAGTGTATTGAGGGTTGCTAGACAATACTCGCGGCAATTTAGATTTGCTGCCGCTAGGGTGCGTCTAGATTTCTAGGCTAGCGAGTTCACACACTAATTTTGAAATTATACAAAATATCCAGAATTGGGTTTAGTTTTCCATTTGGATTGTTGGCAACACTTCAGAATAATGGTCATTAGTTAACATTAGCTAACTACATTAGTTAACATGAACTAATAATGAACTGCACTTATGAAACATTTATTTTTCTTTGTTAATGTTAATTTCAACATTTACTAATACATTAAAATCTTCTTAACATTAGTTAATGTGTCAACTAACATGAAAAACCATGAACAGTTGGATTTTTATGAACTAACGTTAAGAAATAATGAACTAAACAGTAACAAATGAACTGCTCATGGTTAGTTCATTTTAGTTATTAACTAATGTTAACTAGTGACCATTATTCTAAAGTGTTACGGGATTGTTTTTTTTTTTTTTATAAGATCCCATGAGTCCTAATAAATGCAGTTTCAACTATTTCTGAAGTACTTCAAGAACACAGCTTTCTCATTGAAGCAGCTCCTTTATAGAGTGAATAATCGATTTTCGGACCATCACCTTTCAATTCATCACCTCTTTGATCCTATAGCTAGTGGCTGGGTGCGGTTGACCATGTAACCAGTATGCTGCTGTGGTTGCCATGAGATTTCGTACTTGCTGGAAAATGCTCTTCCAGTCTTTACAGTCCATGACCTTGTTTGAGGTCGATATGGCGGCTTCTTACATCCTCTTCTACTTGCCTCACCCATGTTTTCTTTGTTGTCATTCACTAGACTTTCCATTGGGAAGGTCGTATACTCCAGAAGAATCAGTATGGTTATCAGTCATTCTCCTATCTGATCCTCAATCGTTGGATTGCTGCTCGCATCGCTGAAGGATGACTTCATTCCGGATATGATCTCAAAGTGATACTCAGTATCTGTCACAGGCATCACATCTGAAACACTTCAAGCTTGTTCAGGCCTTTTATGAGCAGAGTCCATGTTTCTGATCCATAAAGAAGAATTGGCAAAACAAGAGGCAAATCTTGTTTGTTTTTTTGTGTGTGGCGATGTTGGTCCTCTTCCACAGGCACCATTTGAATCTAATTCTCCTATGAATCTATGCAGTGGATGCCACTTTTTTTTTCAGCACCACCGCCATGGACACACGGCAACATCGCACCTAAGGTCTACCTTAAGCTTCCTAAGTTATAGTTCGGGAACATGCCTAGAAAAGTTATACCTTTAGTTAAAGGGGTGATAAAACAAAATTTCACTTTTCTAACTTTAGCTAGTGTGTAATGTTGCTGTATGAGCATAAACAACATCTGCAAAGTTACAATGTTCAAAGTTTAAAGCAAAGGGAGAGATCAATTTCTAAGGACTACAGCAAATGGTTGGTAGGGACTACAGACATTCCTCCAGGGTAGCTGACATCACTAACCCCAATATTTACATAAATCCCTCCTCTGAGAATATTAAATAAGGGGTCGAGGCCATTTTTATTGCTGTGGAGAAGAGTTGTTGTGGTATAATTAATAGGCTGGATTTTCGGTACCCCAACGCCGACGAAACTGTTATTTTCATCTGGTTTGCAGGTCCGCTTTGTTCAGCCTTCCTAGGGACGGGGGAGTTAGGGATCAATGGTTAAAATGTATCTTTAACTCGGCCCTCATAATTATTTGCCAAATCTTGCTCTCTGTGCTGCACATTTTACGGAGGAACACACAACGCACAACGGCTTGTCCTGAAAGATGGAGTAGTTCCAACTTTAAAAACAGGCCACATCCGTTAAGTAGGATTTATTTTTCATCGATGTGTTTTGCTGTAATAGTTTGTATTGTATAATCACAACACACTGGGCCAGCTATTTTTGAGGGACCGGCTTCATAGAACCCGGAAACCATCAGACCGCTTTTACAAGGAGGGACAGAGCAGTGTAGCATAAATGTAAACTATATGAAAAATAATGCAATTTTTTAAAAACAAAGCATGAACACATGCTACAGTGCACCCCACAAACAGAATCGAGCCTTCAAAAGAATGTTTTTTTAAGGTATATATTTATAATCTTTGTAGCGCACTAAGAGAAACAACTTTATCAGGAAACACACCCAAGTAATTAACAAACTTGTAAAGGACAATATATATATATAATTTATAACACACTTTTCATTCCAAAGAATCTCAAAGTGCAACAAAGGGAGAAAATAACACAAAAAACAAAAGAACAAAAGAACAACAAGTAAAAATATAGAATAATATAAACAATCAACCAACACAGAAAACTGATGGTGAACAGAAAACAGATCGAGCTGATGGTGAACAGAAAACAGATCGAGCTGAAGGTGAACAGAAAACAGATCGAGCTGAAGGTGAACAGAAAACAGATCGAGCTGATTGTGAACAGAAACCGAGCTGATGGTGAACAGAAATAGAGCTGATGGTGAACAGAAACAGAGCTGATGGTGGACAGAAAACAGAGCTGATGGTGGACAGAAAACAGAGCTGATGGTGAACAGAAAACAGAGCTGATGGTAAACAGAAACCGAGCTGATGGTATACAGAAACAGAGCTGATGGTGAACAGAAAACAGCTGATAGTGAACAGAAAACAGCTGATGGTCGACAGAAAACAGAGCTGATGGTGAACAGAAAACAGAGCTGAAGGTGGACAGAAAACAGAGCTGAAGGTGGACAGAAAACCGAGCTGATGGTGAACAGAAATAGAGCTGATGGTGAACAGAAAACAGAGCTGATGGTGGACAGAAAACAGAGCTGATGGTGAACAGAAAACAGAGCTGATGGTAAACAGAAACCGAGCTGATGGTGAACAGAAACAGAGCTGATGGTGAACAGAAAACAGAGCTGATGGTGAACAGAAAACAGCTGATAGTGAAGAGAAAACAGCTGATGGTCGACAGAAAACAGAGCTGATGGTGAACAGAAAACAGAGCTGAAGGTGGACAGAAAACAGAGCTGAAGGTGGACAGAAAACAGAGCTGATGGTGAACAGAAAAAGATCTGATGGTGAACAGAAACAGAGCTGATGGTGAACAGAAACAGAGCTGATGGTGAACAGAAACAGAGCTGATGGTGAACAGAAACCGAGCTGATGGTGAACAGAAACAGAGCTGATGGTGAACAGAAAACAGAGCTGATGGTGAACAGAAAACAGCTGATGGTGAACAGAAAACAGAGCTGATGGTGGACAGAAAACAGAGCTGATGGTGAACAGAAAACAGCTGATGGTGAACAGAAAACAGAGCTGAAGGTGGACAGAAAACAGAGCTGATGGTGAACAGAAACAGAGCTGATGGTGGTCAGAAAACAGAGCTGATGGTGAACAGAAACAGAGCTGATGGTGAACAGAAAACAAAGCTGAAGGTGGACAGAAAACAGAGCTGATGGTGGACAGAAAACAGAGCTGATGGTGGACAGAAAACAGAGCTGATGGTGACCAGAAACAGAGCTGATGGTGAACAGAAACCGAGCTGATGGTGAACAGAAACAGAGCTGATGGTGAACAGAAACAGAGCTGATGGTGGACAGAAAACGTCTCAGGTTACGTATGTAACCCTAGTTCCCTGAGGGAACGAGACGCTGCGTCGAAACGCTGTGAGAACGCCTCTGCGTTAATGCGTCGTGAAGCGCCTGTAGAACCATTCCATCGGAAAAAAGATCGATCGTCGGCGTGATGACGTCATCGACCGGAAGCTATAAAGCGTCCGTGAAAACAAACAGGAACTAACTTCTGATAAAGCCTGAAGTAAGTGATCACGGACACGCCGGGAGTATGGCAGAGCGACGCAGCGTCTCGTTCCCTCAGGGAACTAGGGTTACATACGTAACCTGAGACGTTCCCTTTCGGGGAACTCGAGCTGCGTCGAAACGCTGTGAGAACGCTTATACCCACATCGCCATAGGACCAAGTGTCTCGTATGTGTGAAGCCGAAGCGCACACGGTTACGAGAGTACCTGTGCCCCAACTGTAGATGCCAGGTCTAGTTCATAGAACCTGACGAAGGTTAACGGAGACGACCATCCGGCCACGTTGCAAATATCGTGGAGGGAAGCCCCCGACAAGAGTGCTTTTGAAGCAGCCATACCCCTGGTTGAATGCGCCCGGACAGCCAGTGGAGACGGCTGCCCGGCCGCTTCATAAGCAAGTGAGATGGCCTCGACCACCCACTTGCTCATCCTCTGCTTGGATACTGGAGCCCCCTTCTTAGGGGGTCCGAAACAGACAAATAATTGTTCAGATTTTCTCCACAGGGCAGCTCTGTGGACATATGTATCCAGTGCCCTCACAGGACACAGCAGATTTAACCTTTCCTGGTCTAACGTCTTAAACGGAGGAGGACAGAAGGCTTGTAGAGTGATGGGGCCCCGTGGGCTCGTAGGAACCTTGGGGACATAACCCGGCCTGGGATGCAGAAATGCTTTCACCATCCCCGGCGCAAACTCTAAACATGAGGGCCCTACCGACAGGGACTGAATATCTCCTATTCTTTTAAGAGACGAAATGGCCAACAGAAAGATGGTTTTTAGGGTGAGGAACTTGTCCGAAACCGCCTCCAGAGGTTCGAACGGTGGTCCGGACAAGCCCCTCAGAACAATGGCCAAGTCCCATGCTGGGACCCTCGAGTGCATAGCCGGCCTCAACCTTAAAGTGCCACGAAGGAAGCGTGTAATTAGAGGGTGTCTTCCCAAAGACACTCCACCGAAAGGGACGTGGAAGGCACCCAAGGCCGCCACGTACACCTTTATTGTGGAGGGGGTCAACCCTGCCGAGAACCTTGCCTGCAGGAACTCCAGCACTGTACCAACCGGGCAGTTAACTGGGTCCCACTGGCGTTCTCTGCACCATGCTGAGAAAAGTCTCCATTTCAAAGCGTACAGCTTCCTTGTGGACGGAGCTCTGGAGTGTAGGATGGTCTCTACGACCTCGGCCGAGAGACCTTCCTCTATGAGCCTAGCCCCCTCAGAGGCCAGGCCCACAGTTTCCACATCTCCGGGCGTGGGTGCAGGAATCTCCCGCCCGCCTGAGAGAGTAGATCCCTCCTGGTCGGAATCTCCATCGGAGAGCCTTCCAGGAGAGATATCAGGTCCGAAAACCATACTCGGGTCGGCCAGTAGGGAGCCACTAGAAGTACCTGGGCCCCGTCCCGGCGTACCCTCTCCAGAACTCCTGGAAGCAAGACAATCGGGGGGAAGGCGTACAGAGGCAGCCTCGGCCACTCCTCTACCATGGCATCCAGCCCCAGCGGGGCCGGATGGGTCAGAGAAAACCACTGCGGGCAGTGGGAATTCTCCGCCGAAGCAAATAGGTCTATTTCTGCTTTCCCATAAACCTTCCAAAGGAGCTCCACCACCTCTGGGTGGAGTCTCCATTCCCCGGGCCTCGGCCCCTGTCTCGACAGGCTGTCTGCTTCCTGATTCAGGGCCCCCGGGATATATACTGCCCTGATTGACAGCAATTTCCCTTGGGCCCACAGGAGGATCCGATGTGCCAATTTGTCCAATGGACGAGACCTCAGACCCCCCTGGTGATTTATATAGGCGACCACCGACGTGTTGTCTGTCCTGACTAGTACGTGGTGGCCCCTGAGGTCGGGCAGGAACTGTTTCAATGCAAGAAACACTGCGAGCATCTCTAGCCGATTTATGTGCCAGTGCCGCTGATGTTCCTGCCATAGACCCTGGGACGAGCGACCACTCATGGTCGCCCCCCAGCCCGTGAGAGAGGCATCTGTCGTTAGCGTTACGCGACGAACATGAGCCCCCAACACGGGACCCTGAGATAAAAACCCCGGGTTTTTCCACATGACCAGAGCACGTAGGCATCGCCGCGTGACTTTGATCGTGCGGAGCGGATTTCCCCTCGGGGAGAACCCTTTTGTTTTGAGCCACCACTGCAGTGGCCTCATGTACAGTAGGCCAAAAGGTATCACGTTGGACGCTGCTGCCATGAGACCTAACAGTTTCTGGAACTGTTTCACAGTGACGGCTCGGCCTAGCTTCTGCTCTTTGACGGCTGCCAGGATCGATGCTATGCGTGTTGGCGATAATTGCGCCCGCATAATTACCGAGTCCCAGTTCACACCTAGAAAAGTGGTTCTCTGAGCCGGAGAAAGCACACTCTTCTTGGCGTTCAGCCTCAACCCCAGCTTCGACATATGGGCGAGAACAGCATCTCGATGCTGAACCGCCATCTGCTCTGTATTCGCTAGAATCAGCCAGTCGTCGATATAGTTCAGAATGCGGATGCCCTGCAGACGCAGCGGCGCCAGAGCTGCATCCACACACTTGGTGAACGTGCGGGGTGACAGTGCTAGACCGAAAGGAAGTACACGATATTGGTATGCCTCTCCCCCGAAGGCAAACCTCAGGAACTTCCTGTGATGTGGAAGGATGGAGACATGAAAATACGCATCTTTGAGGTCTATGGTGACAAACCAATCCTCCGACTTGATCTGCGATACAATCTGTCTGAGTGTAAGCATCTTGAATTTGAGCTTGGCCACCGAGCGATTCAATAGCCGCAGATCTAATATCGGGCGTAAGCCCCCATCCTTCTTCGGCACGATGAAGTACCGGCTGTAAAAGCCAGACTCCCTGCTGGGAGGGGGAACCCTCTCTATAGCCCCTTTTTGCAGGAGTGTCTCTACTTCCTGTGCCATTACCAGAGCCTGCTCCGGGCCCACCTCTGTAGGTAGGACACCGCAGAAAGGAGGTGGCCGACTTCTGAATTGAATGGCGTACCCCTTTTCTATTATCTGCAGGACCCAATGAGATATATTTGATAGACGTTTCCACTCGTCTAGAAAATCTACTAAGGGAACCAGCCTCTCGAGGCTGGCCTCTGGTGTATTTTGAGCAACAAGCACAGTGCCCTGAAGCGGCGGACCGGCAGGGAACAACTGACTTGACTGCTCGGGGGCCCCCCGAAGGGGGTGCGGACCACCCTCGGGTGGCCCGCGGAGACCGACTGCGCCCCGGCATTGCGGCGGGGTTGGCAGCGCGGCCCCCCGAGGGTGCCGTAGGGAAACGGGTACCATAGGCAGGGGTAAACACCGTTTCCCTATGGGGGGAACCACCCTCAGCGTCCTGACGCTTCTGGCGTCAGGAACGCTTCGACGAGGCCTTCTTGGCGATCAGGACTGTCCGCAGATCAGCCCTGCCCCTCGAAGGCCTCGTCTGAGAGCGCCGCCCCTCGTCCCCGCGCTGAGGGGGAGCTCGGGCAGCGACGCTCTGCTTTTGTTGAGCCCTATGTGAGGAGCTCGTACTCGGTTTGGGCTGCTTGGTGGTATCAGCAGCAGCCCCAGGGACCTGGACCCGGAGAGGGAGGAACTGCTTGAGCGCCGCAGCTTGCTTTTTCGACTCCTGGAACCTCTCGGTGACAGTGTGGACTGCGTCACCGAAGAGGCCTCCAGGAGAAAGCGGCGCATCAAGCAGGAAAGCTTTCTCCCTCTCCTTGATGTCTGTGGGGTTCAACCATCCAGATCCCTCAGCAGGTCAGCCTGATATGCCTGCACGATAGCCATCGTGTGCAGGCATGCAGCCGCCTGACCCGCTGCCGAGTACGCTTTACCCACCAGCGCCAACGTTGTTTTTAAAGGTCTGGTGGGTAAAGTCGGGGCCTTAAGGGACGATGCCGAGGAAGGCGAGAGATGGCTCGCAAGCGTCTCTTCAACCTTTGGCATCGCCCCATAACCATACTGTTTCAGCCCGCTGATGTTGCTGTAGACCGAGGTCTGCGGGCTGAAAACTCGATATGATGCCGGTCTCCTCCATGATCTTGCCACCTCGGTGTGCAAGTCATGGAAGAACGGCAGGCCCCGCCGCTGAGGCTCTGAAGCGCGAGATGGCAGGAATCGTTCGTCCAGCTTGCTATGACGCTTTCTTCCTGCCTCAGATCTCTCAGTGGGCCAGTCGATGTTTAATCTGGCCACTGCTCGCGTCAGAACCTCAACTAGCTCCTCACTAGCAGGGGACTGAAGTGGCGAGTCTTCAGTCTCGATGCTTTCAATGTCCACCTCCTCAGAGCTGCACATTTGAAGCACCGGCGACTCTCTCGGGGGGGAAGAAACCGCCATGCGTGCTTCCATGCCCCGAGAAGAGCCGCTGGATGGAGCAGGTGAGGGCAGAGATAAGGCAGCGCCCGTCTCTAACCCCTCTGCAACATCCAATTGTGATCCCCACGACTGCAGCCTTCGCTCCGCCTCGGCGGCAGCGGGACCAGAGCCGCGGGGAACACGAGCCGAGGCACCCTCCTCAAAGAGTGCCCGGCGGGAGCGCAGCGTTCTCAGTGGCAATCGCTCACAATGCTCGCAAGCAGCCCCCTCGAGGGCTGCCTGGGCATGCTGCGCTCCCAAGCAGGCTACACAAAGAGAGTGTGTATCCCCGCTCGTGATGTAGCGTGGGCAGGGATGAACACACCTCTTAAAACTGCTTTCATTCGCCATTTTAATCTATCTATTTTATTTTCTCTTTGTTTGTTAATATATATGCAATATTTAACAAAAGGGTGGAAAATCTCTGGATATAGACAGACAAAAACACCAAATAGACAGACAGGTTCACACAGATCGCTTGCTGAAGGCTCAGAAGCTAGTTCCTGTTTGTTTTCACGGACGCTTTATAGCTTCCGGTCGATGACGTCATCACGCCGACGATCGATCTTTTTTCCGATGGAATGGTTCTACAGGCGCTTCACGACGCATTAACGGAGAGGCGTTCTCACAGCGTTTCGACGCAGCTCGAGTTCCCCCAAAAGGGAACAGAGCTGATGATGAACAGAAAACAGAGCTGATGGTGGACAGAAAACAGAGCTGATGATGAACAGAAACAGAGCTGATGGTGAACAGAAACAGAGCTGATGGTGAACGGAAACAGAGCTGATGGTGAACAGAAAACAGAGCTGATGGTGAACAGAAAACAGAGCTGATGGTGGACAGAAAACAGAGCTGATGGTGGACAGAAAACAGAGCTGATGTTGAACAGAAACAGAGCTGATGGTGGACAGAAACAGAGCTGATGGTGGACAGAAAACAGAGCTGATGGTGAACAGAAACAGAGCTGATGTTGAACAGAAACAGAGCTGATGGTGAACAGAAACAGAGCTGATGGTGGACAGAAACAGAGCTGATGGTGGACAGAAAACAGAGCTGATGGTGAACAGAAACAGAGCTGATGGTGGACAGACAACAGAGCTGATGGTGAACAGAAAACAGAGCTGATGGTGAACAGAAACAGAGCTGATGGTGAACAGAAACAGAGCTGATGGTGAACAGAAAACAGAGCTGATGGTGAACAGAAAACAGAGCTGATGGTGAACAGAAACAGAGCTGATGGTGAACAGAAACAGAGCTGATGGTGAACAGAAAACAGAGCTGATGGTGAACAGAAAACAGAGCTGATGGTGAACAGAAACAGAGCTGATGGTGAACAGAAACAGAGCTGATGGTGGACAGAAAACAGAGCTGATGGTGAACAGAAACAGAGCTGATGGTGGACAGAAAACAGAGCTGATGGTGAACAGAAACAGAGCTGATGTTGAACAGAAACAGAGCTGATGGTGAACAGAAACAGAGCTGATGGTGGACAGAAACAGAGCTGATGGTGGACAGAAAACAGAGCTGATGGTGAACAGAAAACAGAGCTGAAGGTGGTAGTCTCTGTAAGCTCCAGTACACTGTGATCGACTCCATGTATTACATTTCTCCCAGCACAAGAGGCTCTGTTGCCACACATTCCCAATTCAGCAGTGTCCTGATGACGTCGTCGAGGCATGACAGCCGAAGACCAGATGATGGGGATCGCCGCAGCACCATGCAGGAGGCAAACAAAGTTTACCGGGCACTTCTGTGGACACACCGGAGTTGGTGCAGAAGTCCAAGCCGCTCCACGGCCGCAATGCAAGATGGAACAGCGACGCAGCCGAGACTCAACAGCCGAGAAGCGGAACATCTGATGACCCTAGCCCGGTGCAAACTTCAGCCACCATGCAGCTCAAGCCCGAGGGAGCCCACCAGTGAGCAGCCGACACCCAGAAGAGAGAGCAACCGCAGCGAGAAAACATCAAATGTCCTTCAAACTAGAAGCAACCGCAACAATTCAAACAAAAACATCAGAGAAGCGGTGAAGAACGGTGAACGGCGAACAACGTCCTCTCAGTGGCTGCCAGCAATCAGCAACAGTCCCAATTGTAGCTCTGACTGTTTGACTAGTCACAAACATAATAAAATAAAATAAAATCTAATCTAATAGTACAGTTAACATGATTTGTGGGTGGAGAAGCGGCGAACAGACAACGCCAGCGTCCTCTCCCCCACGTTGCCTAGCAACTCCAATAATATAATACATATCGAATGTATATCGAATATATATTAGTTTCTTATGACTTATGCATTTTGAAGCATTAAAATTTGTGCTATGAGACAAACTTAAATGTAATATTTGTTATTCATTAAAAATCATTGGAATCTTGCATGACATTCGAGGTCACCATTGACTTTCAGTGCAGAGAAAGGAGATGGAAAAATCCTAAAAATTCATGTTGTATTTGCACTGAAGAGAGTTATAAGGGTTGGGGGGTAATTTTTGTTGGAACTATCCCTTTAAGAGTCAGAGCAGGCATATGTTTCTTTAGGATGAAATGTGGTGAGGCTAATGTGTGGTAAACATTTTAACAGCAATAGTAACCTTATTGTCTCCAGCAGTCGCTCTACCACGAGCACAGAGTGGGCGGGGTGCGAACAGCACGTGTCATTTCCTGTGAGACCCATCCTTCTTCACAGTGGACGCTTGTAATCCCTGTGTCGAGTCCAGACGGTCATGCCACGGAACAACACTGCCAGCACAGAATGAGCCAAAACACATGAGCACGCTCCCCACATCCCCTGCCATTTGGCCGTGTATGTTACGTAACTCTATATTCAGGGTGCAAGTGTGGATGCACTGCAGTTTATAAAAATTGTACAGTTTGTATGAAAGGCATAAGCCACAAGTTGAGAAGTGTTGATAGGCAGGACGTAGAAGACCAATTTTTTAAACAAATAATAAAATGAATAATACTTAAAAGAGTAAAATTATGAAATTATGTTAACAATTATGATCTGAAGATAATTTTGACACATTAATATAGAATTTAAATGATGATGAGCAGTCACATGTACAATTTTATATTGGATGAACCACATTCAAAGGCAATCAGATTTTATGACTATCTATTTTATTTAGACAACATTAAAATTCTTTTTAAAAATGTATGAGCAAGTGTGTGTGTTTGTGTTACGATAAGTTAAACATTATTGCATCTATGTGTCTGCGCTATAATTTCTAATGATATGCTTGGTGCCGAACACCCCTGTGGTTTCATGGGACAGCAAATGGCGGCCACATTATTCTGCAGCATGACGAAGCGGTTCTGCCACGCCAGCTAATGTGGCTGCGCTCTCCTATGAAGTGCTGATGACGGGGCAGCTCCCGTTCCTCTGTCCCCGGCCAAAATTCTGCCGGTCAGTCATGCCTCTTCTCTCCTGTTCTTTCTGCTACTCTTGCATTAATAAAGCATACAGTGAAGGTTTTCAAAGCTTCCACTTCTGCTAGTGAATGCATGATTTGGAGCATTTTTTGCTACTGGCCTGAGAGACAAGTTCAGGTCAGTCTTTCAAAACTACAGCCCACAGATTCAAAAACAGCATGCAGAACTTGGGACGAGGGTTGCATGAATTTAAGTGATATGGCCAGAGATATGATATAACTTCAAAGTAAATTTAACATGTGGAGGTGTTATAGCGGTCCATATGCCAAAAACAACTTACAAAAATCTCCTTATGTCTCAGGCTTAGCCTTTCACCTAAACAGCATCTAATGACAAACAAATAGAAAAGACATATGTCTACTATAGACATTCAGCAGAAATTTCAACAGTTTCATTTACAGATTTGACTGCTCAGGGACTCCCCATGGGCGTAATGCTTTTTATACTGTACAAACCGTATGTTCTTATCCCCCTACACTGCCCCTGCCCCTAAACCTACCCATCACAGGAAATTCTGCATTTTTACTTTTTCAAAATAACATCATTTAGTATTTGAATATGAGGACATTTGATATGTCCCCATAAATCACATTTATAGTGTAATACCAGTGTAATACCCATGCAGTTATACAAATTTGTGTCCTCATAAACCACATAAACAGGCTCTCTCACACACACACACACACACACACACACACACACACACACACACACACACACACACACACACACACACACACACACACACACACACACACACACACACACACACACACACACACACACACACACACAATGAGAAAATGATTAAGGGGCCGGGGCTCACTAAAAGGCCACAATACATTTTCGAGGGATTCTCAAGATGACTGAAAATTATTTCAAATAAGACACAAAAAAGCATTAAAACAACTACACATCAATATATTTCTTTGTATTTGGTTATTTTTATAATGTTATGTTATGTTATGTTATGTTATGTTATGTTATGTTATGTTATGTTATGTTATGTTATGTTATGTTATGTTATGTTATGTTATGAATAATGTTATGTCAAGCTAATATATTTTATGGAGTAGAAGTGGGTGTTGGGGATTGGGGGGAGTGCTTTGAGGTCCACTCATGTAAATGTATATAAAGATTTTTAAAAGGTATGGCACAAGTTGCTAATAGAACTGAGAGCCTCAGTGCGACTCCAGAGCTATCAATCAATCAATCAATAATTTATTTATATAGCGCCTTACAGCAGCCAAAAGGTGCACAAGGCGCTTTCCAGAACAAACATCAAACAACAACATAAAGACAAATACAAACAAACAAGAACAAGACTAAAAGTCAAAAGCTCGATTAAAAAAGTGTGTTTTCAGATGTGCTTTGAAAATACTCAGCACCGTGATGTTTCGAAGGTGCACAGGGAGTGCATTCCACAACTTAGGTCCTAGAACACTAAATGATCGGCCTCCAAACTTTTTATACCTGTATGTTGTGGTAACCAGAGAAATTTGATCAGAGGAACGGAGTGTCCTGGCTGGCTGATATATTTTTACTAGTTCAGTGAGGTATACTGGGGCCAAACCATGGATGGCCTTAAACACAAACAATAGGATTTTATACTCCACCCTAAACTGCACTGGGAGCCAGTGAAGCGAGCGGAGGACAGGGGTGATGTGTGACCGTTTAGATGTGTTAGAGAGAAGACGTGCGGCTGCGTTTTGTACCAGTTGAAGTCGACTGATAAGAGATGTATTAAGTCCAGTGTAGAGGGCATTACAGTAGTCGATCCTCGAGCTGATGAAGGCATGAATTGCTTTTTCAAGGTCGGCTCTTGACAAAAAATATTTGACCTTACTAAGAAGTCTTAGCTGGTAAAAACTCGCCTTCACTACTGCACCAATCTGTTTATCATACAGCATGTTTTTGTCCAAAATAACGCCCAGGTTACGTACAGACGGAGCAAACTGAGGTGTCGTAGGTCCAAAGGTAAAAGCACTGCTAGATGAATCCGGGCTGAACAGGATGTACTCAGTCTTTTCTTCATTTAAATGAAGGAAATTCTGGGAAAGCCACTGTTTGATGTCCTGAAGACAATTATAGAGAGGATCCAGTGCCGACCGATTACTCAGTATCACAGGAAGGTAGATCTGGAGGTCGTCGGCATAGAAATGAAAATGAACGTTGTGTCTGGAGATGAGTTGACCAAGTGGCAGAATGTAGAGAGAAAACAGAATAGGGCCGAGAATGGAACCCTGTGGTACTCCAGATGACATAGGGGCAGCTGAGGAGGAAAAGTCATTGAGCATTACTGAAAAGGTTCTATTAGTGAGGTATGAGGTGAACCAATTCAGCACCACTTTCTGCAGACCAGCAACATGTTGAAGACGAGAAATGAGAATTGTATGATCCACAGTGTCAAATGCAGCGGTAAGGTCCAGTAAAACTAGAACCATAGAGTTTTTTCTATCAAGTGCTTCAAGAATGTCATTATGCACCCTCAGTAACGCAGATTCAGTACTATGTCTGGTCCTGAAACCAGATTGGAACGTATCCCCAATGCCGTGTAATTGCAGATGAGCCTGGAGCTGGGAGTAAACAAGCTTCTCCATCAACTTTGACAGAAATGAAAGGTGAGAAATAGGGCGGAAGTTTGATAGAATGGAGGGGTCAAGGTTGGGTTTCTTAAGCAACGGTCTAATGATGGCATGTTTGAGGACGGTAGGAACAATACCCAAAGTAAGACAGCTGTTTATGAAGGAGACAAGACAGGGACCAATGATGTCAACAGCCTCCTTCAGAATCCTTGCAGGAACAGTGTCTAAAGGGCAGGTGGTAGGTTTCAGTTCAAGGACAGCTTTTTTGAGCTCCCCAAGAGAAACTCCCTCAAAGTTCTCTAACACACATTGCGCCGCACCAGTCGGCATGACAACAGTAGAGTCTTGAATAATGGATTGCCTAACAACCAAGACCTTGTCCACAAAATACTGCTTGAATGCATTACAAGTTCTTTCAGACACATCATTCAAGGCAAAAGACACCGGATTAATGATAGAATTAATAGTATTGAATAAAATTCCAGGACGGTGGCTATTGCTGTTGATGAGATGGGAGAGATATTGTCCTTTAGCTTTTTTCAGTGCTCTCTGATATGTGGCCAGACTGTCTCTAAACATCTCTAATGACACCTGCAACCTATCCTTCTTCCATTTACGCTCTATCTGTCTGCATCGACGCCTAAGGGACCTAGTTGTATCATTGAGCCACGGGTCCAGAGGACCCTTAGTCGACTTCACCTTAAAGGGTGCAACAGAGTCCATAATCTGGGAGCAGACGGTGTTGAAGGAAGAAATGAAATGGTCCGGGCAAAAAGGTGGTGCTAACTCAACAGAAGCAAAATCAGAAGTGGAAAATGAAGCAATAAAATCTTCAACAGTAGATGAGGTGATAATGCGACGACGATGAGGGGCAGTAGTTGTAGGTTCTGATGATACGGCACTGATGTCAAACTGAATGAGAGAATGGTCCGAGATGGCAAAATCCACAACCTCACAAGCTGTCACAATCACCCCGCGAGAGATGATAAGGTCAAGAGTGTGACCTAACCTATGCTATGAATGATCAACATCCCAGCAAAAAAGGAAAAAAATAAATTCTCCTGTGCTCAGAGAGCTTTACCGTTAATGTTATTTTTAATCTCTTTTTCTCCTAATCTGGGACAGTGAGCCTTTCACCATCTGGGACAAAAGAATCGCCACTGTGCTGTGACTGAATGACCGGTTTATGATTATCACGCTGAAGTAATTAACAGCACTCCATGTGGATTATTAAGTGGTACTTAGTGGAGGTTAATTAATTGCACTGTTCTAATTACAATGTAAATTAAAATTGCAAAAAACAATGAGCATTTCCCTCAGAGTGTAATCAGTCCAAAACCATACAGAAAGATAAAAGTTTTTATAAATAAGGGGTACATGAAATGTATTGAAAAGAACCTTATCAAAATCAAATTATTCACTGTCGTCCTGATTTAGTGAGATCCCAAATAAATATTACTAGTTTGCTTGTGCATGCTAACAAAAATCGTGTGTGCTTTGTGAATGCATTGCAGGTAATTTGCTAAGTATAACTGCATATACAGTAGCCCAATTGACAAATAGGTTAGACAAATAGGCTAATGAGAATTAATTTCAGAATTTTTTATTATTTAATCAGTGTCAGTATTCTCCACTTGTAATGACAGCAGTCACGGTGCTCCATGTGAATCAGATTAATACCTGCCTTTTTGCCGTATTCATTTGTACCTCCCATTTATGGAATGACTTTCAAGGGTTTATAAATCGATTTGCCTCTGCAATTTAATCTTGTATTGATACTGCCCTTTATTTTGCAATTTTGAGGCACACCCTAAATTACATATTCATTAAGAGAAGTCAACAAGCTCCTTTAAGAGGAACTTGTCATTAAAGGTGCACTATGTAGTACTTTTGCAGTAAAATATCCAAAAACCACTAGGCCAGTGTTATATATTTTGTTCAGTTGAGTACTTACAATATGCCAAATGTTTCCAACTATTTGTAAATTGTGAGAAAATTGCTACTTTAACTAAGGACCGGGACGTGTCAGCATAGCATTTGAGGGAGTCGCCTGTCAATTGCGTCATATCTGCGTTACCCTTGGTTTTATTTGCAGAAGCTTTTCCTTTTCTCTTAGCAGTGTAAACATGTCACAGCAGCGGTGAGCGAACGCACAGAGTAATATGATTATGTGTAGTATATGATAGTATATGATAAACAGAGCTGCTTTACCTTATAATCATGACCGGAAACGCAGAAGTGCAGGTGCTCGGCGACTGTGTGCCGTCCCATCATAATAAAAGTCCCGGTGCTTGCGAGCCATATTTGTATAACAATCGCTCCAGCCGCCGTGCTCAGCTCCACAACACTCGGTCCTGCTCTGCTTCACACTACAGTAACGTTAATAACCGCATCCATCCACATGATTTCTGCCCTATTTTCCACCGGTTGTGAGGTGAAGATCACATGTCCCAAGATACTGTGCTCCAACTTGACCTCATCAAACTACGCCTTTGTTTTGGATAGGCGCCCTCCCGTGGACGGAAAGTTGCACAGTGCACCTTTATGAGAAGTTGCTTTATCGCCTTGTCTTGTCATTAAAGAAGTGCATATTTATGTTTATATGAGTAATTATTTGAAGCATATATTGTGTGTTTTAAATTGAATCAGAGCCACAATGTGAGCAATTTGAAATAGACATATTGGAGGATCTTTCCGAATGGCCAGATACTAAAACTCAATTGAGATTTATATTTCACTCAGAGATTTTCAGGGTCTCAGTTGTCTTCATCTTGTTGCATCATGGGTATTTCTCTCTATCTTTCCCCAGACCTCTGAGTTACAGTCTCCTCCTGTTTACTGCTCCCTCGCGGGCACCTTATGGACTTGCTGGGGCTTTAACCATTTACAACATAAAGGACACAGCTAGTGATGATGGAGTTCTAAACCTCATCATTCTCAGTCTTTTTAGATCCTGCACTTCAGATGGGTTCATCTATCATCTTGCCAGACTCTGCTTGGCTATCCCTCCTGAAGCACAGTTTCAGACATCAGAAGAGCAGTATGGAAGAGGTTAATCAGAGCGGTGAAGCCAGTCGCCACCTGTGATTCCCATGCAGTACTTCGCAGTGCTTGGAAATTTGGGAGCTGTCATCAGTGCTATTCATGAAAGCTGGCTTGCCACGGAAAGAGCCTTTTATGAGGGTCTGATCAAGGCTTGGCAGAGGGAGTGGGTACATACTTAGCCCCCTTCTGCATCTCTTTCTCTCTGTGTCTCTCTTTTTCTTCCTTTCTTCTCTCTTGGTCTCTTTGAGGAAAATTTGGAGCTCTAATGCAAGGATAAGACCAGAGACACATAAATGTATCACTTAAATGTTATTTGAGTAAATGTAATTTACTGTACTACTTTGTAGTTTTACTTTTACTCACTACTCAACTATATTTTTGAATGTACATATATGAAAGTATATGTACTCTTCAGACCCCAATACATATTTGAGATGAGTAATGCAATTATTGTTACATTTTTCATGGCACATTCCATTATACCATTTTCTGCAGCAGTTTATTTCTGCAACAAAAGAAGTGATATCTATGGAAGCCCGTTTCCGCCACAGCTGAGTAAAAAAATATGATTTATATGAAAATTTCTCGAAATATTGACTTAACATCTCGAAATAATGAGAAACTTTCTCAAAATATTGACTTAACATCTCGAAATATTGAGAAACCTTCTAGAAATTATGAGAAACTTTCTCGAAATAATGACTTAACATCTCGAAACAATGAAAAACTTTATCGAAATGTTGACTTAACATCTCGAAATATTGAGGAACTCTCGAAATAATGATACACTTTCTCCTAATAATGACTTAACATCTCAAAATAATAAGAAACTTTCTCGAAATAATGAGAAACTTTCTTGAAATAATGATTTAACATCTCTAAATAATGAGAAACTTTCTTGAAATAATGATTTAACATCTCTAAATAATGAGAAACTTTCTCGAAATATTGACTTAATATCTCAAAATAATGAGAAACTTTATCAAAATAATGACTTAATATCTCGTAATAACGATAAACTGTCATTATTACGACGCATATATGTCACGCTGAGTCACGCTGATGCCTGTGTTGCTGATGCTGATTCATGCAAACAAAGTTATGATTTAGGCTACTAAATCAAAATTATAACATTATGCTGCTCATTTATCTGCCGTGACCCGTCACAGGATGAATTGTGAACACATTAAGGAGTATTTTATCTGTGGCTTCTCTTATTAACTGAATTGCATTGAATAGCCTGTGACCAAACGCGCTCTTGGGAGGATTTTAAACAAGAACAATCTTTGGTGCAGAAAGAACAGAGGTGGCTGCATGATGTGGCAACATTCATTGAACAGCTTCAAACCTCTGGAAACACACACACACACACACACACACACACACACACACACACACACACACACACACACACACACACACACACAGACAGACACACACACACACACACACACACACAGACACACACACACACACACACACGCACGCACGCACGCACGCACGCACGCACGCACGCACGCACGCACGCACGCACGCACGCACGCACGCACGCACACACACACACACACACACACACACACACACACACACACACACACACACACACACACACACACACACACACACACACACATTGGTTGGATGGTGTTGTAAATGACAGGGAAACAGAGTTCTGCTGCCAAAAAGTTGCAACAGAAATATGAAGTTGTGATCGGGCAGCAGTTTTCATCCAACAGTAACAAAAAGAAATGTCTTGAATATTTCGAGAAAGTTTCTCATTATTTCAAGATGTTAAGTCAATATTTCGAGAAAGTTTCTCATTATTTCGAGATGTTAAGTCAATATTTCGAGAAAGTTTCTCATTATTTTGAGATATTAAGTCATTATTTCGCGAAAGTTTATCATTATTTGGAGATATTAAGTCATTATTTCAAGAAAGTTTATCATTATTTTGAGATGTTGTCATTATTACGAGAAATGTTCTCATTATTTCGAGATGCTAAGTCAATATTTCAAAAAAGTTTCTCAGTATTTTGAGATATTAAGTCAATATTTCAAGAAAATTTCTCATTATTTTGAGATGTTAAGTCAATATTTCGAGAAAGTTTCTCATTATTTCGACTTAAAGAATCATATTTTTTTACTCAACTGTGGCAGAAACGGGCTTCCATAGATATCGCCATCTACAGGGCATTAAAGTTACTGAAACTTGTCAACAAGGCTACTTTATGCAAATGTTAGTGCATTAACAAGTAGTAGGCATTTGATATATGAGATGAGGACATGACAGGAGGCTGAAATCAGCATGCCCACTGAAAGTAAGCATCATTTTATTTAACTGTTATATTGGGGCATTTTTGAAGGATATTAGTTTACTTATGCCTTTTTTGAGGACTTGAGCTCAACTGAGACTTGAGAGTGTTTGTAGATGTTTAGGAGGCTGTTGTGTTGACCTTGATGTAGCCTATTGCAATTGCAAGTTTGTTTTGATTTTAGAAAATAAACATGTGATTGCTCTCCTCACAAATCCTCGCAAAGTTTCTTGCTTTTCACTGTCATGTCTCTTAGGTGTTGAGGACTAGTCTGAACCTCATTCAGTACGAGTACTTTGCACTGTTAAAATCAGACAATCTTAAGTCAGTTGGTGACTTTTAACATGTAACGGAGCCATTTTGACTCATGTAATGCTGTATCTGTACTTTTATTAAAGCTTTCAGGTACTCTTTACACCTCTGGTGATGATTGTTCCACCTAAATTTGCTGAAATATACTAATAATTACACAATAAATCGCTTATATTGCTATATATATATATATATATATATATATATATATATATATATATATATATATATATATATAGCACATATGAAAATGTATATTGTCAAATTGGTTTATACGGTTTAAATACACAACTGTTCAAAAGTTTGGGTTGTTTTTGAAAGAAGTCACTTACGTTCATCCAGACAGTAGACTGGGTAAACCCAGCCCGATTTGCCGGCACCTTGCAGCACAGGCTGGAAACCTGTGCACATTTCTATCTCGCTTCTGTTACAAATTTGTGATCATTTTTATTATTAATATATTATCAGTGTTGAAAACAGTTGTGCTGCTTACTATTTTTGAGGGAACTGTAATACAGCTTCTCTAGAGTTCTTTGATGGAACATTCAAAAGAACAGCATTTATTTGAAATAGAGTTCAATTGTAAAGTTATAAATGTCTTTTCTGCACTTTTGATGATTTCAGTGTGTCCTTGCAGAATAAATGGTTAAGAATCCTTAGTGTCTTGGACATTGTGGCTCCTCTCATTTAATTGCCCAGCATGCATTGTCTCTCAATATACCCAGTGTGCTCCATTTAGGGTAGGGCACAATCCGGATGAGAATATGATGGACAGGCATGATAAATCTGTTAAATATCTCATTACCAATAAATGAGCTGGGTTTTTATTAGACTCATCATGGTCATTTACCAACCTGCTCATTTTCATTCCTAATAAACAACGGCTTACAAACACCCTGTATTTATTCCTCTCCCATAATCTATGTGCGATTATTATTTTAACAATGGGTCTCGTCCACTAATAACAACATTGCACTTAGTGAACGAGACCCAAGTTCTTCATACACTGAAACAAATTTGTGTAGGATTTATTTTGAAAAATTCAGAAACTGCTGGTAAATTTCACCAATAATTACAAAGAAATAACACTTTTGAAGTAGCAGGACTGAAATAGTATTTTGTTTATTTGCAAATTAAAAAAATACAGGTGTAGAGCACATCTCTTAATTTTCTTTTTTCTATCATTCTGTCTTCTCCCATTTGGACCACACTATGCCTGCACTAAAGTAGCACAGCAGGATGATTACGATGCACCCCCGGTCGCACAAATAATCAAGCCTCTGACCTGTTCATTTTATTCTAATTTGTTTGGCCCCTAACTCTCTCTCCCTCCGTCCCCTCTAATTTCCACCAAGACCACAGATGTCTCGCCATTGACCGTCGCGTCTGACCTCTACGGGGATGTTTCAGCAGCGTCTTTCTACCTGCCTGTCCCCTCTGCCTTTGTCTCCGGGCGCAGGACTGCGGGACGTGCGTCCGCCGGGGCCCGTTGTCAGGAGAGAGCTGTCTTCGTCCGTCAGATCTGCCCACCTGGTGGGACTGTGGCCTCAGCGCTGACACGGCTTTTTAATATTTCACCACACGCAGCGTGCACCATATGTCCCTCCCCCAACACCCCCCCCCCCCACATCCATCTCAGCCCTCATGAATAATGAATCTGTAATGCACTTCTAATATTTGGAGGAGAACAAAATACGCCTATAGCTCTGCTTTTGGACTTTGTATTTTTAGAAGCTATGACATTTCTCTTTTTTTCCATTTCAACCTCGATCACGTGGCAATAGCTCTGTAGGGGAGAAAAGAAAGCGCGGGAGAGTGTTTGTCTCTCTTTCTCGCTGTTTTCTGGATCTGACAGGGTATATGAGCTCAGTGAATGTGGGATGAGAGTGATTGCCTGTGAACACTGTGACCAGTTTTTCCTTAACAGGAGTTTACGCATATTTTTTTTACACATCTGACCGATCACCAGACTCAGATGTGTTACTCTGTGTCACTAGGAGAATAAATACACAAATTTCCCTGAACAGGTTTGCAGTGGCAGCAAAGCATTTCTGCTTGCTGTGTCAGATTTTCTTGTCACACTGATAGGAAATCCATTTCTCCTGAGCCTTCGGTAATACATCTGTTTTTCCTCACCCAAAAATACCCAAAAGCAGTCTCTCGCTTCATGCATGTCCTGTCTTAGGGTTCCTGCTATCGGGGTTGTCAGATGCTTACACTAAAACATGGCAATGAATTAGCTTCTCTGTGCTTTTCTGCCTGCGCCACCCTCATCTTGTTGAGAATTCTCCCTTAAGCCACCCTGACGGACTGTGAGATTAGAAGCTCAAACTATTGAATTGCAGTTAATAATTCATGACATAATTTTGCTTTATCTCAGAGACTTGATACATGAGTCTGGGGCTCCCATTTATCAGGCTGCCATAACCTTTTATAAGCATAATGAATTGCTTGCAGTTGATTTGTTGATGCTGAAAGGTTGAACATGGGCCGCATTGCTTGAGAGGAAAGTGCCTGCACAAATAATTGCACTTTTCTTTTAGCAGGCAAATTAATATTGGGGCTTCGGGTTAATGTTGGCATTTACTGCTGATTCCTGGAACATTCAGCATCACCCGTCTTGCTGTATATATGTGTGTTCAAGAATGTCACTCAAAAGGACTTGCTATGCAATGAGACATCTCAGATCTGTTCCTGTTTAGCAAACAATGGAGGATCATGCCCTTTATTATAGCTGATCAGTAGGCATGTGATACACTTCAAATGCTACTTGATGATTACCTGTTTATAAGTAGAATACATTATCAACGGGGAACAATACTATAGCCTACGATATTTTTAAAAATCTAATCTTAAAGATTCCTTAATGACATTCCCAGAGAGAGGGATTCTGTATAACTAGAGCAATCAAATACACAAAACCATAACAAACAATGCAAACACCTTATTAATAAACTTATGAAAAGATGACATTACATAAGGATATTAGATAGTTAATCAATTAAGTTCTATAGCTACATTAAACTGTCTTGTTTGCATTCAGATTATTTTTACATTATAAAGACTTTGACAATAGGAATGCAACTCAGTGGCTCAAAACAACAGATTTGTGACCACAAAAATAAGGGTGCATATAAACATTTTTTGAAATTGAGATTAATTATTGAGCGGAATAAATAAGCAAATAAGCTTTCCATGAAAAATAAATAAATAAATAAATTATATATATATATACGGTCTGAGTATTTCACAATCTGCTCAGTTACTGGGATTTTCATGCACAACCATTTATAGGGTTTACAAAGAATGGTGTGAAAAGGGAAAAACATCCAGTATGCGGCAGTCCTGTGAGCGAAAATGCTGTGTTGATGCTAGAGGTCAGAGGAGAATGGGCCGACTGATTCAAGCTGATAGAAGAGCAACTTTGACTGAAATAACCACTCATTACAACCGAGGTATGCAGCAAAGCATTTGTAAAGCCACAACACGCAAAACCTTGAGGCAGATGGGCTACAACAGCAGAAGACCCCACCGGGTACCACTCATCTTCACTACAAATAGGAAAAAGAGGCTACAATTTGCACAAGCTCACCAAAATTGGACAGTTGAAGACTGGAAAAATGTTGATGAGTCTGATGGTCTGATGAGTCTCGATTTCTGTTGAGACAGTCAGATGGTATAGAGTCAGAATTTGGCGTAAACAGAATGAGAACATGGATCCATCATGCCTTGTTACCACTGTGCAGGCTGCTGGTGGTGGTGTAATGGTGTGGGGGATGTTTTTTTTGGCACACTTTAGGCCCCTTAGTTCCAATTGGGCATCGTTTAAATGCCACGGCCTTCCTGAGCATTGTTTCCGACCATGTCCATCCCTTTATGACCACCATGTACCCATCCTCTGATGGCTACTTCTAGCAGGATAATGCACCATGTCACAAAGCTTGAATCATTTCAGATTGGTTTCTTGAACATGACAATAAGTTCACTGTACTAAAATGGCCCCCACAGTCACCAGATCTCAACCCAATAGAGCATCTTTGGGATGTGGTGGAACGGGAGCTTCGTGCCCTGGATGTGCATCCCACAAATTTCCATCATCTGCAAGATGCTATCCTATCAACATGGGCCAACATTTCTAAAGAATGCTTTCAGCACCTTTTTGAATCAAAGCCACGTAGAATCAAGGCCGTTCTGAAGGTGAAAGTGGGTCAAACACAGCATTATGGTGTCCCTAATAATCCTTTAGGTGAGTGTATATATACTATATGTAGTAGGAAATTTAAAAAATATCTTCATGGAACATGATCTTTACTTAATTTCCTAATGATTTGTGACGTAAAAAGAAAAATCTATAATTTTGTCCCATACAATGGATTGTTGGCTTTTGCCACAAATAAACCTATGACTAGTTTTGTGGTCCAGGCAGGGTCACATTTGAACTACTTCAAACAGGACAGTTATTGTACTGTAGGCTGGAAACAAATTAATGCTAATAAAAGACTATGTAAATGTCTTCTATAAACTGCATGTTGAAATTAGACTAGCACATAAACACAAAATCCCAACTACACAAATTACTTTTAATTGGTTAATTTTGTTAGCAAACATGTGACTATAATTAAGTTCTTTCTGTCAATCAATTTCTTACTTTCACATTTAATAGATTCCATGAGGTTAACTTATTTAGGTTAAGTACAATGTCGTTGGCAGGGCAACCAGAGCAAGGTTTGACGCTCTCGCCGGAGGCGGACCCAGTTGGGGTCTTGCGTCGGCCGTTCTTTGTTACGTGGATTCCAAGGTCACAAACTTGCCAGTCTGATCATTAGTCAGATGTTATAGCTAATAGGCCACACATGCTTGCCATTATTTAAAAAGCAGTTTCGTTTAGCCCCCTGCAGTCTCCTATATAACAATTTTGCTAAAGCTCAAGCAATAATCAGAGGTAATGGCTAGTACTGTGAAATAATGATGCCCCAATGCTTGCTATTATCCTAATAGTATTTTTAGCTAGCCCCCTGTAGTGACTGCGACTGCATAACAACTTAACTAAAGTCAAGCAGTTAGTCAGAAATCAAATGATCTGAAATAAAGAGTAAAAGATGCATACCTAACCTGAGGTCAGGTATGCATCTTTTACTATACATCTTTTAGGACACTCAGCATTATGGGCTGATATGACTACAAATCGCCCTGAACCTTTTGCAATGTTTACTCCGACGAAATTTGAATTAATCAAGCCCCCAGACAGTTTACACTTTTACTTTAAACCATTTAGATTTTGGGGTGAATTTCAGATGATCTCAGCATGAAGAGAAGAGATGGGGGAAGAGGGGGTGAAGGGAAGGACATGTAGATTAAGACAGTACTGAGGTGATCAACTCGGTGTGATCAGACGGGGATGCTAATTTTGCATGCGAGAGTTCAAGTGTTAATTTCCAGAAACGTCCTTTGTTTTCACAGAGAGTAGCCCTGTTTTAAACCAGACGGCTTGGCTCCAGTCTTACACAACTGTCAGGTGCTAAAAGTCTGAAATTCTGAGTTTGCAAATTGTAATCTCATAATTATGGTAAATCCGAACACACCTTTTAAAAACAAGTCACAGCGACAGCAAGTGTTTTGAACATTAATTTTAATGTATAAATAATAAAGTAAAAAGCCTGTTTGTGTAACTATTTGTTAGGCAATTTATTTATTTTTAAATACCCCCCGAATTAGTAGTACATAAGTAATGACCATCACAACGACCTTTATTTTAGCCCTTCTGAGTGCTAACCAGCTCACTCACAGATCATGATTTCAAGTTCATTTAGAACTGGATGAGACCAAATGTCACGCTGTTTGTGTGAGCGACTTGTTCACTTTGTAATTAGTCAGTACACTTTTATACATCCAGACTGACCGATTCGGGCCTATTTGTGCACCCGCTGCGAACATGATATCACATTGACGGAGCAATCACAGAGTGACGGGGCACTGCTTATCACCTGCATTTCAGCACGATCGCCCTCACATTCACACCACGATTTAGATCTCAATGAGAACATAATGAGCTCAAAGGAAGGAAAAAGAGTCACTGCCTTGCACTGAGACTTGGTGTCACTATTGCACAGTGTTACTTTAGTCAAATAAGTTTTGCACTTATTTTCTTAATTTTTTTCGTTTTTGCACAGTTGATTATTTTCTCTGTAAATCTGTATGACATGCAATGTTGCCTAGGGAGTAAATGGCAGCGAGTATGTGCGCGTCGTGTGGAGCTCTGTCCTGATGCATTCCCTCGTCCTGCTGCTGAGAAATGAGCCAAGGCCGAGCATCCGCGTACTTGTGTTAGTGAACGGGTCTGTTATCTTCTATGATTCAAAGCTTTGTGTTATATTCACAAGTCTGCTTACAGGAACACGGCGTTGCCTGCTGAGATGCCCTGTGTCTGTCCAGACTATAGATAACACACAGACACTGACACGCACACACAAACAAACATGATGAACACAGTCATGTACACCAAGCATTTGGCAGCAGGGCAGCATGACAACCAGGGAGTGAATGTGTCAAACACAAGCCCTCGTTAATATTTCACCATCTTGAAACCAATCCCTTTGGCAAGCAGTGGAAGGCCACGGCGGTGTGTTTCGTTCCATCTGAATTGTTGATTATGTTATGTTTGAAATCAGTTCAGAGAGTTTTAATGAGGACATCAGAGATGAGGAATTAAGGTTCCAATTAACCGCAAGAAAAAAAAGGTAATGTTTTGTATGATTGTTGTTTACTTGTCGCTTACATGCTAATGCTGCTCTATGCTGTTTTTCATTTTAGTTTTTTTGTTTTTTTATCTTAAACGTCAATCAAACACAGAATTTTGGTGGAAATATTTTCCATTCAGAAAACTAAATGAATTGTCTATTCACCTTCATGTTGTTCCAAAAGAGTATGACTTAAATTTTGTTGTACTAATCACTCTTTTCCATGCAATTAGTCTCCTCGAGACATTTAAACCTCAAAAAATGACTCAAAACACTGTGAAATCTAAATAAAAGTGGTCTAAAGTCTTAAAATATAGCATAACGTGATGAAAAGACTGAAATAGACACACACACCAAAAGTATTTTGTTCACAAATCTCACAATACATTTACTTTTACATTTACTCTCATGAACTCTATAATGAACATGCCAAGTAGAAATAATGACTTAAATTTCAGTCTTCCCAGAAAAAGCTATCAGGCTATCAAAACGTAAAAAAAAAAAAAAAATTATATATATACATATTGCACAAACATTGCATCGACTAGTTTTATGATATTTTAATGGGACTTTTCAGTCCTTTCCGAAGCTTGCATGGAAAAAGTGTGACTAATGAATTATTCATATTTCACAAAAAAATCTCCTTTTGTGAAAGTTATGTTCAGAGTAACATGAGATTGTGTAAATAGTGACAGAAATTGTATTTTAGGATGAACTATATAAAGTCGGTACCTCATCGGAATCCTTTGCTATAGATGTAATAGATACCTGTGCATGAATACTGGGGAGGACAGTGATGTAAAATGATTTTGAGGCTGACCTGAAGAAAACAAATGTGTGCTGGGTTTCAAAAAGAATGTATTCTTACGAAGCAGAAATAGCCGGCCTCTCCCAGAAAGCCAGAACAAATGTTTGTTTCTTTTTGGCAGAAATAATGATGATGTCTGGAATCACAGAAGCGTTTCTTCTCGCCGTTTAATAACCTGCCCAGAGTGCAATTGATTTACTCTACAGATGTATGGGCCCTTTCTGAAATAAATCCAAAAGTTCTAACAGAACTACTGAAAGTGTTGACTTAGTAAACCACACGTTCATTTTTGAAGCATTACAGTCGAGTTTACTCTGACACCAACCCAGATCAATATCATGTCCTCCAAGAGAACAAAGTGCAGGGCCTTGACTTCCACTGAAACGGGAACGTAAGAGCAAGCTGGATAAAGCTGGCTTTGCATTTCGCAGTCCTTGCTAGAAATTGCTTTTAGATGAAACCTCAAAGACCTGACTTTCCATGGGTCAGAAGGGTGACCATGTTTGTTCCATGATATAGTATTGATTTGTTTTTCAAAGTGTTATTTGCATTAATATAACCATATTACAACCAGAGGTTTCAAAGAACAACAGTATTAGCATAATGTTGCGTTACATATCACCACTGTATATAGATCCATTAAAATAGAGCTGGTATAATGTAGTCCCAAAACCTAGAAGAGCATTAGATCTTTGCGTTTCTTGTGGGACTTATTATCTGTTTTAGAATGGATAAATAAGGACTAAAACTACCACAAGTATGTAAGTTTACAACACTAGTCTTGTGTACCTTATTACTTTATAAAATGGTCACCACACAATTCAAATATTAAAGCCAAAAATATGTATCAATGCAACTTTCATGAAGTAAAATCACTAAAAGCCTTCCTTCCGCTGGAAAAAATAGTCCCTGACCATGAACAGCTAAATAAGTTACATTATTATGCTAAAAGATGTCTTAATTTGTCAGTCAGTATGGTGAAGACTTTTATATTGAAATGACTGAAACTTGTTGTGAACACGGAGCAAAACACAACAGACAAATGCTTTGACTAGCACTGTCAGTGTCAGGGCATGGGAAAACCCATTAACTGTTAAAAGGACAAGATATGGCAGCAGACATTATATTATAAACAGTCCTGAGAGAAAATGCTATATCTATAGGTCCTTCTCAAAGAATTAGCATATTGTGATAAAGTTCATTATTTTCCATAATGTAATGATAAAAATTAAACTTTCATATATTTTAGATTCATTGATCACCAACTGAAATATTTCAGGTCTTTTATTATTTTAATACTGAAGATTTTGGCATACAGCTCATGAAAACCCAAAATCTCAAAAAATTAGCATATTTCATCCGACCAATAAAAGAAAAGTGTTTTTAATACAAAAAAAGTCAACCTTCAAATAATTATGTTCAGTTATGCACTCAATACTTGGTTGGGAATCCTTTTGCAGAAATGACTGCTTCAATGTGGCGTGGCATGGAGGCGATCAGCCTGTGGCACTGCTGAGGTGTTATGGAGGCCCAGGATGATTCGATAGCGGCATTAAGCTCATCCAGAGTGTTGGGTCTTTCGTCTCTCAACTTTCTCTTCACGATATCCCACAGAGTCTCTATGGGGTTCAGGTCAGGAGAGTTGGCAGGCCAATTGAGCACAGTAATACCATGGTCAGTAAACCATTTACCAGTGGTTTTGGCACTGTGAGCAGGTGCCAGGTCGTGCTGAAAAAAGAAATCTACATCTCCATAAAGCTTTTCAGGAGATGGAAGCATGAAGTTCTCCAAAATCTCCTGATGGCTAGCTGCATTGACCCTGCTCTTGATAAAACACAGTGGACCAACACCAGCAGCTAACATGGCACCACAGACCATTACTGACTGTGGGTACTTGACACTGGACTTCAGGCATTTTGGCATTTCCTTCTCCCCAGTCTTCCTCCAGACTCTGGCACCTTGATTTCCAAATGACATGCAAACATTTCTTTCATCCGAAAAAAAGTACTTTGGACCACTGAGCAACAGTCCAGTGCTGCTTCTCTGTAGCCCAAAGTGGCTTAACCTGGGGAATGCGGCACCTGTAGCCCATTTCCTGCACACGCCTGTGCACGGTGGCTCTGGATGTTTCTACTCCAGACTCAGTCCACTGCTTCCGCAGGTCCCTCAAGGTCTTGAATTGGTCCTTCTCCACAATCTTCCTCAGGTTCCGGTCATCTCTGCTCGTTGTGCAGCATTTTTTGCCACACTTCTTCCTTCCCACAGACTTCCCACTGAGGTGCCTTGATACAGCACTCTGGGAACAGCCTATTTGTTCAGAAATTTCTTTCTGTGTCTTACCCTCTCGCTTGAGGGTGTCAATGATGGCCTTCTGGACAGCAGTCAGGTCGGCAGTCTTACCCATGATTGCGGTTTTGAGTAATGAACCAGGGTGGGAGGCTCAGGAATCTTTTGTAGGTGTTTAGAGTTAATTAGTTGATTCAGATGATTAGGTTAATAGCTCATCTAGATCAGATGGCACAGACGTGAGTTTCTGACGGTCAAAAGGATAGCGTGCTGTAGACTAGCGCTATTGGGCATTCAATCATCCATCAGCCTACAACTATGTTTTGCTTTTCCTATTTCTTCCATTGACATTCGATCAGTAGCCTACATGACACTAAAAGTTCGGTCTCTTCCTACTTTTACTTCAGGCAGTGACTGGCAATGAGTTCGATCTTTAAAAGAGATCTTAAGTTAATTAATATTAGTCTTGAATTTCCCCAGCTGAATATAATTATGCCCTGCTATGATAGATGGACCGTTTTGAGAATACTTCTCTGTAGCTCCACTTCTGACGACGTCCAATCACTTAAGCCTCCTCACCCACAGGTTTTGCTGGATATATTTACTTTTTTTCTAAAAGGAAATTGATACAATCCTACACCTTTTGCTGTATACCTGACAGCGCACGCCCAAAAACAACACGTTTTCGTCATAGTTTCAACTTTAATCAACAACAATGTTCTTAACTATGTAACTGTTTACAGTAGCCGGCTGGATCTCTTCAGTTTGTCAGTAGAAGCCGCTTGCGTTCTGCCACCCAGAAGTATCTTGGTGCCGATTGTTTACAAACATTCTGAAATGCCGTATACAGTGCTTCAATGAGTGAAATCAATGAGAACAAACATATGTGTATGTTGCTAAGAGTGGTTACTAAGGGTGTTGTGTAATAATACACAGTGAATTAAAAATAAGTCCCTGCAAGACAAGTCATTTCACTCGGCAGCTATCTTTGAGCTATCTCTCAGACATGCAGATTCTATCTCTTTGAATGGCGAAACATCAAATTGTCCAAAGCTGTTTAACAAGCTTACAATTACATTTCATATTTGAAATCCCCAATGAATCCCTGATAACTACATATTAACTACAACAGTCTCATAAATGTGGTTTCTAAACGCTCACATTTTAAATGTTAAAATTTGAGCGAAAAAAACAAAAATACTGAAAAAACGAATGCGCAATCCTAAACTCACTTCTCAGAAAACTGCCTGTTTCTATAGCAACCTGGAGATTCTAACAGCAGCTGCAGTGACGCCGTTACTTTACTATTCAACGATTGGCTCTTTCATTTAGAAGACAGGGCTTATTTACCATATTGGGTGTTGCACTTTCTCCAATTCATAAGTAATCGGAATACGCTGTCTTCCTATATATAAAGTCCTTGATAAAACACAGCAATTGACCAGTCAGAACCAAGGCCTGGAACTAACTAACAAGACACTGCAATAAAGACAGAATTGTTTTTGACACCAAACTGCTTGCCCACAAATTGAACAGCTAGCTATTTGTAACCAGGGAAAATGCATTAGTGAACTGGAAATCTAAAGTAATATTCAAATCCTGACCCTTCTGAAATTTAGATGCCATAAAAATGTGCTATACTGTAATAAGTGAACAACTGAGTGCCATTCAGATTACTGAAACAATGATTGCTCACCTTGTTTCCTGTTTATACATTGTAGAAAGCATATTAAGCAAGTTGGATGTTAACTTCCTGTCAATTCAAACGATCTCCCCTCTTTAATTAACTGCTTAACAATAGACAAGGGATATAACATACATACGTAGGGATATAACACTTAAAATTGATAGGCTACATACACAAATAGAGGTTCGTTTAGACAAATTAAACTTGTTTACTTGGTAGATTTGCCTAAATGAGTCTAATTTAGATGGATCGTGGGAGTCTGAAGACAAATCACCTTAAGAGTAATTAATAACTCTTGACATGTAGCTTTCACGGTTTTATGTTTTATTTTTTTATGTTTAATGAAGTCCATCAAACTTTACACTCATGTTCCACTTCCACTAAGCCTCCAGACAGCCTGATAAATGACTTCTCAGTGGGTGGAAAAGCTACATTTTACACTTCAGATCAGGCATAATGTCAGGGCACGTTTCCTCACTAACACTTGTTCTGCGTGAGGAAGTTCAGAGCTAATGAAAAGTGACCACGGCCTCACCTCAGAGGGATCGAGAAAGGCAAGAGTGGAACCAACTCCGCCCAAATGTAATCTAAAAACAATTTCCCTATTTCCCTGGTGCTCTCTCTACTCACTAAGTCTGCTTGATGGGAGCAGACAGTGGTTAAGAAAAATATTATTTTGGCCCGAGAGCAGATTTATTTGGGGAATATTGTTGATTGCAGTTCTGAAAATATTAGCACAATACTCCCCCCCCCCCCCACCTTTGTAGTAGCGCTATACTTTCTCGGCACCTTTGTTTATTCTGAATCATTGAAGTTCTAATTGCAGACACAATATCAAGCTTAATCAAAATTCTGATTGCAAAGTCCAAATTAGACACTGAACCAATTCTAATTCTGCACGGCAAGGATTCCAGGGGTATAATTTACAATAATCGCAGGCTGCCAAAGTACTGGATCAGTAGCTCTCAAAGACATCTCATCTTCCTGATGACAAGCTCTTTTTGTTTGTTTGTCCTGCATTATGTACGCCATGATTTATTCACATGAGGTACCCATCCATTTTAGCTCGACACACCTGATAGAACAATCCAAATAAAAATGGCAGCTAAATGAATCATACTACAGCTCGGGTAATTAATTAGCCGACTTGAAGTTATTACAGCAATCTGTGAGAAGTGAATTCGACCAAATTTGCACATTATTGTCACGGATATAATCTAGTCAACTTGATTACACCGAAGCATCGCTGAGGGGAAGGGAGGGGGGATAGGGGATAGGGGGGTGCGATAAACCCCTGAATAATTAGGTTGATAATTAAACTTTAATACAAATGATTATCATTGTGATATTTTGTCTCTTGGGCTTCCTTCTTTTTCATGCATAAATTAAAAGCTTTTAGAAGGAAGGAGACAGGAGTCGCAAAAACTGCCGCCTGACTTTGGGGGGAAAAAAAGTGACAGCAAGCAAGAAATCCATTTCCTCTAAGCACAGGGATCGGGAAACATTCAATTTCATTCACCATTGATGTATTTAAATCCAACAAGCTACAAACTCAGATAAGAGAAACTCTCAGCCCTTCCTCTCTCTGTAAGTTCTTCTATTTATTCAGGGTTGCTGATCAAACAGTAGAGTTAGGAAAAATTATATTCACTGTAGATGGAACATATGGCTATATGAGTCTGTTTGTTTATGCACGCATGCACTTATTTATTTCATTTATATACCACAAATCAATTACAGTCCTTCTGGCTTGCGGTTTAGTAATATATGGGTGACATTTATTCATATATGATTTGTGCTCTCTGGTGCATGGGCTCAAGTGAAAACATACTTCCTGCAGGAGGTACAAAGGCCATAAACCACAAAGCTGGTTTAAGGCAGAGGTTATACTCAGCAGGTATGGGCCTCTGCATGGGTTTCAGATTTGAGCTTGATGGAATGGGGGGTGGGGTGACAAAAGGTTTCATTTACCGGTACAGAGTTTTTCGCTGCGACCTGTGCAGACAAAGAAACTGAAAATAAGGAGAATAATAATTTATTTTAAAGCTATTTTGAACTAGGGGAAGACGGACATAATATGTTATGAAATATCTGCATGACACAATATTTATATTGTGTTTCTATACTGATATACAGTTATACTGTTTTGTGCCACAGTGTATTTAAAGCATCTGTCAGGTGTGATGCTTTTAGTCACATACAGTAAAAAGTCACAGAGGCCACCAGTAATCACAATCATACTTATATTCAGTGCTTACAAATATAATATGTATACTATATACTATTTGCTCCTGAAGCTGAAGCATAAATTTGTCACCCAAAAAAAAGAAGAAGACTGAAACAGAGTGGAGTGACAGAAAATGTCTGCTTTATAAATAGAGTTCTATAATTACTCCACTCCAGCTCCACTCCATTCCATTACTAAAATCTAATTTTATAAAAACATTCTTAAAAAGTTCATCCTTAGTGACATTTGTGTCATGAACAACTTGTGTTATTGGACCTGTGCGTGTGTGTGTGTGTGTGTGTGTGTGTGTGTGTGTGTGTGTGTTGGTAAACACTTGAATGAATGAATGAATGAATGAATGAATGAATGAATGAATGAATGAATGAATGAATGAGGCATTTATATAGCGCTTTCAAATGTACTACTGTACACCCTGTACTACACACTATGTCAGGGATCTCTCCTCAACCAACACCAGTTAGCCGACTTGAAACCGACACTTGTTAAAAAAGTGTGCTTAAAAAATATTGAATATGCATTTGAAGAGTATCTTAGAAGTATATATATGAGCAAGATCACACTCGTAGCCATGCAATGTGCTGTGATTCGGTCGCAGGTAATCGATATATAGCCATATTACAAGTCTACGAGTTTGATATTGTGTTTATACAACAGTTTGACGGCACAGGTATATAAATAAATAAGAAACAACAACGGAGTGTCTTTAAAAACACTCTTTTGTGCAGAACTACTTCCTTCCACCACAGATTCAAATCTCAAATTGACAGTTTGATAGTTGAGCCCAAGCTTCCGTTACTGATTCTAAAACATCACTTTAGAACTAGTAACAGAGTAACACTGAGTTACTTCATTGAAGCTTACTGTATTATGTAGAGTAGAGTATTATGAGAGAGAGATCGACTAAGCGAGTGCATTACCTGTCTCCAAGATGATATTCATCTGATCAGTCTTGTATTCATAATCACAAAATAAGTTTGAATGTCCGCTAAGGAAACCTATGTTTTTGATTTCCCATGATGGTACTATGCACTGTAAAAAAAAATTCAGGTTTCCAATTAATAATTTTCTAGTGATTGATCACATCTGTTTTGTTTAGTTGGCTATATGTAGTTTCTGTGAATTAAATTACATCATTTTACATTAAATTCAAGTTGGCCAACTGAAATAAAGATCAGTCAGTCACAAGAACATTTTCAATTTGTTTACAGTGTGGTCAATGTATTTGTAATTATGTCTTACAGAGTTAAGGAGTAAAGACTATGTCCTTCCTTGTTTCTTTTTTTCCCCCATATAAAAGTATTTGCTTCCCAAACATCTTGTGCTGCCATTTAATGGTGTAATAATGCCAATATCAAATACAATTGATATACAAAATTACGATAAATAATATTTAAATAAACAATATTAGCTATTATAAAAGTATAATAGGTTTGTACAATTCAGTCAAAAGTGCAATGCAGATTTATAGTAGCCTACAGATTTCAGTTAAATAAAAATATAAAGTCATGAACCTATGCCAAATCAATTTGCTTTGCAAAAAAATAATAGATTAATAAGACCGAAGATTTCCTGTTTGATATACCCCGAATTAATCATATCTCATGTAGCCAGTGGCAAATTCCTGAAGAACTGGCCGAGATGAGGCTGTTCTCTGCGGGTAAATGAGCGCTGAGTGGCTGCTGACAGTCTGGAGCTCAGATATGCAAAGATTTTAAACAAATTGTAAAATAGACGGTATGTTTAAGTCCCATATTTGAGTTCTAAATGACCACATTCTCGCCTTAAAGGGATAGTTCACCCAAAAATGAAAATGTGATGTTTATCTGCTTACCCCCAGGGCAATATGCAGGTGTGTTTGTTTCTTCAGTAGAACACAAATGAAGATTTTTAACTCCAACTGTTACTCGTATAATGCATCGTCAATGGCGTCCGATTCTAATAAGACCCCATTGACATGCATTATAATAGCTAAACATCAAGTTTAAATTTTTGGGTGAACTATTACTTTAAAACTACATTCTGACACAATAACAGTATTTGAAAAATAAAATAAAAAAAATGGTGGATTTGCACAACCTCCATGACAGTCATCGCAAGCGGGGTAATGACAAACGGTCAAACGATAACAGTGCTGGATATCTGATAATTTAGGCTGTATATATATATATATATATATATATATATATATAGTGCCCGGGAAAAGTGCCCAGGAAAATGTAGTTCTACCCAGAAAAGCCATTGTCAAGGTTCATTGTTATTGAAAATCATCGTACAAACAGTAATGCCATCCATCAGAATGTGTTACCTACCAACTCAATACTGAGCTTAATGTGTAGGTTGGGGTTAGGAGTTTTTAGGAGTTAGGAGAAATTGTTTCATTGCTGCAATCAGAACTGTAATCAACATTAGAATAAATATTTATAGTCCGCTGCAGGGCAGGATTTGTGCTAAACACAAATCACATTGTGAAATGTCTCCTCACTGGAAAATAACATTTCAAGAACATTGCTATGCAATTAATACCCCGGTCTGAGTGGTTATCCAGCTAAACATTTATTTCTGTTTTTATAATAGTGATGTACAGAGTCATATAAAGTACTACACTGCATTTTAATTTGACCTTTGAAGCATTTCGTTTCTTAGCTTTGATCGGACATAACTTAATATTGTATTTTAACACAAATGAGATCAAACAATAACTGCAAAACAGCTGTAGACCAAAATGCTTAAATTTGCTATCTCCCCAACAGAATTATCTTCCATCTGGATTTAAATTTTTTCAGATGTGTCCATTATTCCGACCCACAGAGATCCCGGTCTGTGGCTCGGAGAAATGTATGATTCACACAACAGGTCGCTGACGACACCACATGAGTCAGGGGGGCTGTTTGGCCCTGATAAGAAATGATTTAGACTGTACAATGGTGACCCCGCTGAAGACAGGGAGAGAATTATTGTGCTTGGGAAAACCGAGCAGCGTTAATCTTTTTGAATTGTATTCCCCTTCTTGCATACATGCATGTCTTCTCAGTGCCATCCAAAAAGGAACCATTTGTAATAATTTCTCTATTTCTCGTAATTGCAGTGCTCCGGGTATCCAGGGAGACAGAAATGAACTGTGAAATGGATTAGTCAGTGTGCTTCAGTTGTTCAAGTCAATTGGATGGAGGGCATTTCTTTCTGTCTGCGTCTGATTACGTTTGAAAGGAATGAGCTTTATTGCCCCCACACAGGTAGTTCCCTTCTGTAAAGACACTGCATTTATGGCCGGAGGAAAGAGGTTGGCAAGGGTTGGCTGTTGTCCATGGAAGGAAACGAGAGAGAGAGAGAGAGAGAGAGAGAGAGAGAGAGAGAGAGAGAGAGAGAGAGAGAGAGAGAGAGAGAGAGAGAGAGAGAGAGAGAGAGAGAGAGAGAGAGAGAGAGGCTGCATTGGCAGGGCTTGCTCGGTTAGGCTTCCCCCCTGCATCCATCAATCTCCCTCAGCTCGCAGACGCTCGGCAGGATTAGATTCCTGGGGCAGAAAGGGCCAGCACTGAAATATGGCCGCAGCCACGTCAGTGATTAACAGCGGCCGTGAATATGGATGCCGTTCATATTGGCTTAGCACTCTGGGGTAGCCCATTAGTGCTCAAGCGTGTACGACGCCCATTCTGACATGGCTCCAAGTGTAAAACTCGCTGCAATGCTAAATGCCGTTTCTCATGCTTGAGTGGCATCTCTGGCTGTGCCAAAGTGCATTTACCATTCAAGTTTTGTCGCTTGAAACTTCCGAGGTTGGGGTTAAGAATGGGTCATGAGGGTTCATTAATTGGTTGCTTTTTTATATTTTTAACAGCAGTAGCTTAAATGCTATGCTTTAATTGTTAGACAGCATACTTTAAAAAAAAACGGATTTTAAAAGTTGCATCTTTAAATGTGTCTCCAAATAAAACACTACAGCCAAAAATATGTAGACAGTCATATTTTGCCCCGTGTTAAGCTTCACAGTTTTTTAATTAGTAATTAATTAAATTAATAAATATGACAACAACAAAAAAATAAATACAAAAAAATAAATATATACAAAAGACCTTTGCTGAAAAATTATTCACAAAATTAATCCAAATATTTAAACATGGTATACAGTATATTAATTTAAGCTTGTATAAAATAATGTGAAAATGTCTCTTTTTCAAATCTGATAAAGATGTCTTCTCTCATTATCTTTATTATCATTTATGAAAGAAAACAAATCTTTTTTAACTAACATTTTGTTAGTAATTTTGCCACCAGGATTAGCACTTTAGCCATTGCACCACACCATAAGCACTGCACTTTTGTCATCATCAAATGAAAATCCATGAATACCTGACAATGTTTTAAAAAGCATGTCATTGATCTTATTTTTATTTTATTTTTTCATCAAAATGTCATAACAGGGCCAAATATATGTTGGATGCTGCACCCCTCCTGATAAAAACCACTTGAAACAAATATTATTCATAACTTTTATTTATAAAACATGTTATTCAAATCAGTTTATTTTTATCTATGTTCACACTGAACAAACCAACACATTCTCACACCCAACTCGTCACATATGGACGCTTGACCTGGACCCCTTGTCGTCACTTTTCAACAAACTGGACGTACCTTTATCGTCAATTTTCGACATGCTGTGTGCTCCATTCATTACAATGATAAACCTTAATTATTTGCGTTTATAAAAGCAGACATGATTTTATTAATATTTAAAGGCTACTTTTATATTTTGGAGCAACTAACCCAACTCCTACCCTAAACCTACCCATACCATAACAATATAAAACACATACCAGGCAAATAAATGTACAGTCACAAGTATTTGGACCAAACGGACCAAAACTGTATAAAAGTATTAACTCATGTTGCATTCCAAGTCTTCTGAAGTCATACGATGTCTTCCTGTCAAGAACAGAGTTGATCTTGATGTTTTAATCGCTGAAATGATGATCCCGCTGCCCCGTGAACGAACTCATTCATAACTCATTCAAATAGGCTTGTTTGAGATGCGCCTTGCTTTGCCTGAAATAAAGGCGAGACTAGGCGGCTGCAGTGAGGGGAGGAGTGATAAAAGTGCAGGCAAGCCGGACAGTTCTCTCTTCTCGTATGGATCAGACACCTGTGAGATCAGTTGCGGATATTGCGGGATTCACACTGGTGCGCTCCGTTGCTGATCAACTGGATGTAATTTAAGTTCCGTTGCTTTTATATGAAAATAAATATTATGAACAAGACACCCAAAGTTTTTGTTATTTGTTTCCTTTCGAAATGCCTGTTTATCAAGCATTTTTTCTATAATTACACACGTTTTTATATATTTTTATTAATATGACAATCACATAACCCACAGAAAGATGGCACTCTCCGAGAGTTTGAGAATATTCACACATAATTTATATACATAAAAACATGATATCAGAGTTTTAAAATCAAGTATTTTAAAAAACAACCTTACATCACGGTTGTTTAAACCAATAAGCATTAAGCTGTGTTGTCAGCAAGTCGTTTCCCATCGTGCTTTTGGCCAGCGCAGTCGGTGGAGAGCAACTGCGCTCGACTGTAGAATCCGTCACATCCGCCTTTCGCTCGCGAGAGTTTTTTGACATACCTCAGCATGACATCAGAGCAAGGCCGACCGCCCTCGGACACATTTCTAACCGGCATGCATCTCGCGCTGATCACCGGTGATCGGTTCTGCGCAGATTTTGCTCATCTTAAACAAGCCTAATAATTCAAAAGACTCCTGAGCATGACATTTTACAATCAATGCTGAAGTAATGACGCAATTGGTCACAAGACATACGAGAGCCAATACAATTTCACTATGAAATATCACGTAACAGGCGGCAATATTTGAAATTTGATGTGTTTGTTCATGATCTTCGGCGGATGGAGATGCTGATCGCTTTTGGGGATTTTCTTCATACAAATCAATCGTTTGGCCTCGGAAAACTTGGATTATTTAACTTTTTGAATAACTCGTGGATGCAGTCGTATATCCTGTGTTTTATATCATGTTCACACAAATGGGTAGGTTTAGGGATGGGGCGGGGTTGGGTTACATTGTTAAGCATGTCTAAATAGCGTAAATAAAAAAAATGTAAATAAAATTATGCTTGCTGATTAAATTGAAAAACACTCTCCAACATGTCATAATGGCAAAATCATAAACTAATACATTTTCACCATGACGATAACATTCCCAATACCCAGTGCGTATGTTTATGACGCCAAAGGTTTCTCATTGTAATGAATGGAGCACACAGCACGTCGAAAATTGACGATAAAGGTACGCCCAGTTCGTTGAAAAGTGACGACAAGGGGTCCGGGTCAAGCGTCCATATGTGACGAGTTGGGTGTGAGAATGTGTTGCAACAAACTTGAACTAAGGTAAAAAAAAATTAAAGGTAATCTGGACCATCTTTTATTTGTTTATTAAGAGGGCTATCATGGCTATAATTTTTTGTTATTTGTTCAATGGTGTATTTACATTTACAAATCAATACACTTTTTGAGATAAGAAACAGTTTTGCCTGCTTTATATACAGTAAAATAAAAAATACAATAATATATTGTCAAAAAATGTAAATGAAATGAAAGCAATTGAAAGTAAAAGAGACCACTGTGGCAAGGGGGGCGTGGTTCAGCGAGGTCTGCAGCGGGAGAGAGGGCCGCGGGACGAGCGGTAAGTGAGTGGGTTGGACGCAGATTAATAACACCTGTCTCTTGTTCCAGTAATGAGCGCGGAGATGGGATAAAACACCAGCGGAACCAGAGACCAGAAAGAGAGAGAGTCAGGACGGTTGATGCCCAACACAAACAGAGACTGAGTTACCGGAAGCCGGAAGTGCCGACCCGGAAGTGATCGCTATTGTTTGAGTCTGAGAGAAGCCACACTGTTGAGTGTGTTTGACGTTATTGAGTTACAAAATAAAAGTGCATCAACCGTCTAGCCGACCCCCCGTGTCCTCTTCCTTCCTCCTATTAACGAACTTTGCTACACTGGTGCCGAAACCCGGGAGGAAGTAGGACAGCGCCGCCGCCATGCAGACGCCCTCCGCCACGCCATTTGCGGACATTATCACATCCCTCGCGGTCCTCCATCAGGACCAACATCAAGCCATGCTGGACCTTCGGGCAGACCAGGAGCGCCGCTTCGAGGCCATTGTCCGAGGCCAGCAAGAGGACCGCGAGAAGTTCCGGAGCTGGATCGACCGGGAGGTTCGCACCGAAGCCGCCGGGCTCGCCAGCGCACCGGTCCACGTGCCCCTGCACAAAATGGGGCCACAGGATGACCCGGAGGCATTTATTGACCTCTTCCAAAAGGCCGCGGAAGCCTGCGGGTGGCCCCGGGCACAGTGGCCGGTGCGCCTGATACCACTACTGACAGGAGAGGCCCAGGCGGCTGCACAACAGCTGCCGGTGGCGAACCTCCTGGAGTACGAGGACCTAAAGAAGGCCATCCTCCAGCGGGTCGGCCGCTCCCCGGAGCAACACCGACAGAGATTCCGCTCCCTGGAGTGGGGGGAGGCCGGCCGACCCTTCGCGATGGCCCAACAGCTCCGGGACTCATGCCGCAGATGGCTCCTGGCCGGCGGAAGCGACGTGGACCACATCGTCGATCTGGTGGTACTGGAGCAGTTCATCGCTCGGCTCCCAAGGAAAACTGCCGAGTGGGTCCAGTGCCACCGGCCCACGTCGCTGGAGACGGCCATCCACCTGGCGGAGGACCACCTGGTGGCGTGCCCGGGGGTCGGCGCACCCCTTTTAACCTCTCGCTCTCTCTCTCCCCCCGCTGTGTCTCCCTCTCCTCCTATCCCTCTCCCTAGGTCCCGTCCTCCGGGCCCTCCTCGGATTCCCCCCAGAGGCCGGGGTGGGATGGGCCCTGGACCGCTCGGGAGTTCGCGGGCTCCGCCCAGGGGGGCGGGGCTGCTGGGGATGGGGGGTGATAATGGCTCTGGTTCCGCGCCCTCTCCGCGCTCATTTTCCAACCCACTCCCCGCCGCAGGGGTGGCGGGTAAGCCTGGGCTGGCCTGCTGGCGGTGCGGTGATCCGGATCATTTTGTGGACCGATGTCCGAGGATGGACATCGGGACAATGATCCGGATCCCGGACGTCCAGCGGACCACCCCCGATCAAGCAGGAGAGTACCAAATTCCTGTAAGTATAAAGGGGGGTACATATCAGGCCTTGGTGGATTCAGGATGTAACCAAACCTCGATCCATCAAAGCCTGATGCAGCCTGGGGCATTGGATACAAGCCGCATGGTTAAGGTGCGGTGTGTGCACGGGGATGTGGTGGAATATCCGGTTGTCCCAGTCACGATACAGTTTAGGGGGAAAAAGCATAGTGTTGAGGTGGCGGTTAGTCCCCACCTCCGGCATCCGCTAATTCTGGGGACGAATTGGCCCGCCTTTTCGGCATTATTGGGGTCGTTATGCGCGGATGCCGCTTGGGAAAACAAGGCTAGGAACGGGGCGGTGCGAGTGCAGGTTGGCGAGACTGATACGGGACCCTTGGGAACAGCTTCAGAGGAACCGAGCGGGGTCGAGAGACTGATTCTCTCGGACCGCGATGACTTCCCTCTGGAGCAGTCTCAAGATGAGACCCTAAAATATGCATTTCAGCAGGTCCGCTCTATCGACGGTCAGTCTCTCCAACCCGCATTGCCCGTCACGTATCCTTATTTTGCCATAATTAAGGATCGGTTGTATCGAGTGACCCAAGACACTCAGACAAAAGTGGATACAACCCAGTTATTAGTACCAAAGAGCCGCCGGGAAATGCTTTTCCAGGCGGCTCACTCGAACCCGATGGCGGGCCACCTGGGGCAGGCGGCCACGCTGAATCGCTTAATGACCCGATTTTTTTGGCCAGGCATTCATGACAATGTGCGCAGGTGGTGCGCGTCTTGCCCTGAATGTCAGTTGGTGAATCCACTGGCCGCCCCAAAAGCGCCATTGCGCCCCCTTCCATTAATGCAGGTCCCCTTCGAGAGAATTGCGATGGACCTCATCGGGCCATTAGAGCGATCCGCACGCGGACATCGTTTTGCGTTAGTCATCGTGGACTACGCAACACGATATCCGGAGGCAGTGGCTCTCCGCAACATCTCCGCGAAGAGTGTTGCGGACGCACTGTTTCGTCTGATCTCCCGAGTGGGGATTCCGAAAGAAATCCTCACTGATCAAGGCACGGCGTTTATGTCACGCACGATGAGCGAACTCTACGGATTATTGGGCATTAAATCCATTCGAACAAGCGTCTATCACCCACAAACGGACGGCTTCGTCGAACGATTTAATCGCACTCTTAAATCCATGATCCGTAAGTTCGTACAGGAAGACGCCAAAAATTGGGATCGGTGGTTAGAACCCCTCTTATTTGCCGTGCGGGAGGTTCCACAAGCCTCCACGGGGTTTTCCCCCTTCGAGCTTCTCTACGGACGTCAGCCACGGGGGGTGTTGGACGTCCTACGAGAAACTTGGGAGGAGGGACCTTCTTTGGCCAAAAACGAAATTCAGTACGTCATGGACTTGCGAACAAAACTCCACACCTTGGGGCGGCTATCTAGGGAGAATTTGTTGCAAGCCCAGGACCGCCAGAGCCGGTCATATAACAGGGGTACAAAACTGCGCAAATTCACACCGGGAGAGAAAGTGCTCGTTCTACTCCCTACGTCGAGCTCAAAATTAATGTCAAAGTGGCAGGGGCCGTTTGAGGTCGCACGACAGATAGGAGAGCTCGATTATGAAGTGATACGATCCGATAGGAACGGGGCACGTCAAATATACCACCTCAACCTGCTAAAAAAATGGAATGAGGTGGAATCAGTGTTGTTGGCAACGGTGATCGGGGGAGAGGATGATCTCGGGCCAGAGGCGAGCATTAAAGCGCAATCAGTCGCGCTGGCCCCTGGGGGAGATCACCTCTCACCGTTACAACTCACTGATTTATCAAAATTGCAGGCGGAGTTCGCTGACGTGTTCTCGCCCCTACCGGGACGTACCGACTTGATTCAGCACCATATCGAGACCGAGCCGGGCGTGGTAGTTCGCAGCCGGCCGTATCGCTTGCCTGAACACAAGAAAAAAGTAGTTCAGGAAGAATTAGGCGCAATGCTCGACATGGGAGTAATCGAGGAGTCCAACAGTGACTGGGCGAGCCCGATAGTTTTGGTCCCCAAAACAGACGGCTCGGTCAGGTTCTGTGTGGACTACCGCAAGGTGAACGCTGTGTCGAAATTCGACGCGTATCCAATGCCGCGGGTTGACGAGTTGCTTGATCGGTTAGGCACGGCTCGATTTTATTCGACACTGGACTTAACAAAGGGCTATTGGCAGATCCCCTTGTCTCCATTGTCCAAAGAAAAAACAGCTTTCACCACGCCGTTTGGATTACACCAATTTGTCACGCTTCCTTTCGGCTTGTTCGGGGCGCCCGCAACCTTCCAGCGACTCATGGATAGGATTTTGCGCCCCCATGCTGCATATGCTGCTGCGTACCTGGATGACATAGTGATTTATAGTCACGATTGGCAGCGGCATATGCAGCATGTGAGGGCGGTCCTGAGGTCGCTGAGGGGAGCGGGGCTCACGGCCAACCCAAAGAAGTGTGCGATTGGGCGGGTGGAAGTAAGGTATCTGGGCTTCCACTTGGGTCATGGTCAGGTGCGTCCCCAAATTGATAAGACTGCCGCAATTGCGACCTGTCCGAGGCCCAAGACCAAAAAGGAGGTAAGACAGTTTTTGGGGCTGGCGGGATATTATAGACGGTTTATACCAAATTATTCGGACCTCACCAGCCCTTTGACTGATCTTACTAGAAAGGGGCTACCAGATACGGTCCAGTGGACGGAGCCGTGTCAACAGGCTTTTACCCAAGTGAAGGCTGCTCTATGTGGCGGGCCGCTTTTACACTCCCCTGACTTTTCTCTCCCTTTCTTGTTGCAGACTGACGCGTCGGACAGGGGGCTGGGCGCAGTCCTGGCCCAGGAGGTGGAGGGGGGAGAGCGGCCGGTGCTGTACATTAGCCGTAAGCTCTCTAAGAGGGAAGCTAAGTACAGCACCATAGAGAAGGAGTGTTTGGCCATCAGATGGGCCGTTCTCACCCTCCGCTATTACCTCCTGGGGCGGGAGTTCACTCTCTGTTCGGACCACGCTCCTCTCCAATGGCTCCACCGCATGAAGGATACCAACGCGCGGATCACCCGTTGGTATCTAGCTCTTCAGCCGTTTAAATTCAAGGTGGTCCACAGGCCGGGTGCTCAGATGGCTGTGGCCGATTTCCTCTCCAGAAATGGGGGGGGGGGGGGGCTGCAGGCCGGACGGCTCCCCGGCCTGAGTCGGGCGGTGGGGGTATGTGGCAAGGGGGGCGTGGTTCAGCGAGGTCTGCAGCGGGAGAGAGGGCCGCGGGACGAGCGGTAAGTGAGTGGGTTGGACGCAGATTAATAACACCTGTCTCTTGTTCCAGTAATGAGCGCGGAGATGGGATAAAACACCAGCGGAACCAGAGACCAGAAAGAGAGAGAGTCAGGACGGTTGATGCCCAACACAAACAGAGACTGAGTTACCGGAAGCCGGAAGTGCCGACCCGGAAGTGATCGCTATTGTTTGAGTCTGAGAGAAGCCACACTGTTGAGTGTGTTTGACGTTATTGAGTTACAAAATAAAAGTGCATCAACCGTCTAGCCGACCCCCCGTGTCCTCTTCCTTCCTCCTATTAACGAACTTTGCTACAACCACTAAGCAGAGAGAACATTAATTTCTTCATACAATTTTATTATTTATTTATTTTTATGAATATAACAACCGAGTTTATGATTTGAAAACTAACAGCTGACAATAAACATCAGCTGAATTATATACAGACAGAATATGAAAAGATATACCGCCAGTTCTGTCATGACAACACTGTAGTTTTTAGCATAGGTGTTGGCTATTGCAGAAATGTACAGGACTCGCTACTGCCCAAAACATACGCAACACACTGCTGTCAGCAAGTGAGACATGCTGCCACTGTATAATATAGCTTTCATGAATTACCCTAGCAGATCTACAGGTGGAGCTGGGGAAGGTGGAGGGTTTCTGAAGGCACGCTGCACTGCTAAGTCAAATTTGAAGGTTGATCACGCAAGCTCATTGGCTACTGTTACATCAGCTGTGACCTATAGAGAATGATGTGATTGAAAGAAGGATAAGTAAAGGTTCTATCAGCCTGCGCCATCTAGAGTATCACGACATAACTTTGAATTGAAGGTAGTTGAAACAAAAAGCTCTAGAAGCTTTTGTGTATTTGCTCTCGGACTTTAAATACAACGTCTTTATTTTACTTTAGCATTTTGCTAGTCAACTCTTGACACTTGAATCTTTCAAACTCAGAATAAACCAGCAGATGAACTATCTCGAAAAGATGCTGATCAACAGAATGGGTTACAATTACAATCACTCCAAAACAGATGATGAAATCACATACCTACATTATGACCCTGTATCATTTTGCGTAAGCCCCCAGAGGATGTGTTCAATTCAGCGCCATCTTAAGTCACTGCCTTAAAGCTACACTGTATGATATTTTCCCCCATCTAGCGGTGTAAAGGTATATGATAATCCAGTGAATATTAGTTTCTGTTCCTCTCAATTCCAATTTCGTTTTAACTCCTACGGTGGCCGATTTAGTCCAAGATTAACATGGCTTCCAGTTAGACCTCGTTCATGACTGTCATCGAGTGTTAAAACGAGAAAAGTAAAGCTTGAATTTACGGGTATGCCCCTCTTTGGATAATGTACTTTCAATATGGAGGGGCAACATGAACCCCTCACCCATATGTATTTTTAATGGCATATTATAAACTTACGAGAATACTTTATTACTTGAAAGAAGTAAACATACATTAATGAGCACATATATTTTTGAAAGAACTAAGTGTGTTTAGCCAAGAATAAACTAAAAAAGTTACACAGTGTAGCTTTAACGGGAGTCTGTGCCATTTTTCTCGTACCCTATTGTTTTATACACCCTGAAGGTGAAAGAAATATATTGTGAAATGGTGACATTAATTGGTTTCACTTCAGGTGAGTGACAATTCATCTAGATCCAGTGGAGCTAGTCTTGTCTTGGTGGATTAGCACATAGGCCCCGCTTCCAGTGAAACGACAGACTTCTCTCTGCTGATGTATGCAGGACTTCTCCGATCATTTAGTCTGTTTAAGACCCGTTCCTTTCTTACAATCAACCTCAAGCTCAAATTAAGATCTACGTCCATCCAATCAACAACTGTTATAGATAAGAACCAACTTTTTTGTTTTGTTTTGACAGTCATTTACACTCGGACATACATCACATTACGAAAGAAAATATCTGTCGCTACTTCCGTTTCGCTGCGACTTCAGCTAGTTTTTCACATCCCTAATTGAGTTTGAACTAAATCAGATGTGTAAAAGATGCATATGTTCACAGACGCAAAAGCTACCTCTAGTTAATGTTTGACGATCTGTGCCTGTGCCCCGCTTTCTCAATGATTAAGAAGCGTCAATGTTTGCAGCCTCTGGGATAACAATTTCATTAACGGAGGCAGCCATGTAAACAATCTTATTGGTGGCCAATCCATTTTCCTAATTGCTAAAGCCTTCATTAGGACGTTTTATCTGGTCCAGTTGCAATTCTGAAAATGTTAATGGGCGTTATTATGCTATTATGGTAATGGGCATTACTCTTACACACAAATACGCTCTGACATTACAACATTTTCCACATTCAACTCAGAAACAAACAAGGAGGAGACAAATTGTGGCTGGCAGCGAATGCGACGCTGGCATTATTCAGCTGCTGAAACTGTGGATAATTAACAGGAAGGTATGATTTGTTGCTGTCATAGCAGAAATGCTCTCATCGGCGTAATCAAGATCTTCACTTTGGTCTCTGCGGTTTTGTCGTTAAGTGGTGCGATGCCTTGGCACTCGCGAAAGTGCAACCTCCTTTTTTCCTAGTCTCTTTCTAAACACTCTCTGCTCTCTTCAAAGGAGTGAACAGTAGCCCTTCTGCAGATCCGTGCCCATGGTGCACCATGTCTAACCTGATTATCACTTGAGCTCAATTATCAGGTCACCCGCCGAGTGTGTTACTGCTGGATTATGGTTTAATGAGCTTACCTATAGGAGTTCACGCAAAAAGCGTCACCCCAATTACATACAATCTTACATTCGGATGTGAGATAGCAAGAAAAAAAAAAAACTCCAACATACCATAACCATCATCCCTCACTCCCTGCCCACCCTCCACCCTCCCCACTGCCACACAAACTCTCAATGCCTAAAGAATAACACTCCATCTTGATTGCATTCTTATGTGAGACAATCAACAGGAATAGACAGCGCCTTTTCTTTGTGTTTCTTATTCCCGCCACATTTTTTCTCACCTCAACAGCTAATGAACAATCTCACCAAGTGACTAACAAGCCCGTTTCAGCAGCTGGTCTAAAAGGAGCTTTCACTCAGCCAATAGACAATTGCTTAAAGAAAAGCAGCAAGTGGCAACCGTGCAGTCACTTTACCCCATTTGAGCATTTTTAATAAAGGATTGAACTATAATGGACTTTGACAAGAACATTCTAACATTCTGAGTCGAAGTCATGCCGATAAAAGAAAAATCTGCCTGGCTCACTGACTGTATTGATACCAAACGGCCCCCTGGGGATGAGTGATAGAGGGATCTAAGAGAGATGGATGGTGGCGTCTCATCACTGACGGGCTTCCAGTAAATATGACATTAGAGCACAGAGAGCTTGTATTAGTACCAGTAAAAGCTGATACATTAAAGGACTGAAGATGCATCAATTGAGACGGTCAGAGTTAAAACCATCCGACACGAACCGCATTAGGACTGGTAAACATTAAGGTGCTATAACTCGTAGACATGCCATGCTGTGAATACATGTCCCACACATCTCCAATATTTATTTCACACTGAGTTATGAGAAGAACCACAGAGATGTATCATGACCTCACAAAACTACCAGAGAAAACCAACAGAAAAACGAAATATGTATCTTATTGAGCAAATTCACTGGTTTCTATAGCTTCATTTAGGAATACCGTGCACTGTTTTTGACAATAGATCACAGTTTGAAAATAAAAGGTTGAAAGAAAAGACATAAATGTAACAATGGCAGTACACTTGAAGAAGGCCTAATAAAGGCCATAATGAGAACTGTACTTGTAAAACTCGGCTAACAATTTTTGGTTTCCAGAACGCTCCAGTGGCGTAGCACCAAATTTTTGGCCCTGGGTACAAACCATCTTGCTGGGCCCCCGTACCATGTATGTGTATGTATAGAAAACTGACTTCTAAGCCCCCCCCCCCCTCCCCCCCCCCGGTTACTTGGTACCCTTTATCCCCCTAGTCCGACGCCCCTGGAAAGCTCAGTTGAAGCTAAACAGCTATTAGAGAATGCACTATATCACAGACAGCTTCCTTCAGCTTTATGACAAATAGGTTTGCTTAACATACCTAAAATCTTCCTAGAATGTTATCAATCAGTTACCGGCAAAATTGCCATATTAAATGTTTTCATGAAAAATAAATGAATAAATAAATCGCAATGTTGCATATGACTTGATTGAAAAGGTAATAAAAAGCATCACAGTATCGCAAATTGGAGAGAGGAAAATAGGCCATAAACACAAAAAAAAGTAAATATATTTGTAAATATATATTTTTTAATATACAATACTTTTATACAGTATATCATTGATGATATCTAGCAAATTATTTATACCTATAATCTCAAAGAGAGCTACATGGATATTTGGTGACATAGAATGACAAAAAATAGACATAAATAGTTCTGGCACCGTATTTTAGACAAACACTTTCCCCCCTACAATAATCATGCATAATTATCAAAGATAAAAAATAATCAAGATTCTTTCAGTTTATCCCCAATCAGTGGGAAGTATGTGCATGAATGTTTTCTGGTTCTAGGAGTATTTTACAGTTTGGTCTCACTCTCAGCGCCACAGATTAACCAACCTGCTTAGCAACTTACCAACCCTGAAAAGGTCAAAGGATACATGACCCATGCCCTCTGCCATATATTTGCCCTGGAAAATAATACTCATACTGCAGCATGAGAATGTTATCAAACACAAAAATGTTGTTATCAAACCGAAATGTATGGCTCTCTTTCATACAAACAAGGTTAAATGTTCTATACAGCACTATCGTAAAATGGTGCCATCTAGAACCGTAGAACAGCTCTGTTCTTCTCCTTAGATTTTAGATCTGTACCTTCACTCTCCTATATTTGCTATTAATGGGAATTTACAACAATAGCAAAAGCTGTGTTGAATCACTTTTATGCTTTTCTGAGGTCAAAAAGTCTTGTCTAGGGGCCCTGGAATATTTCCTGATATGGCCTTGGGGTCAAAATGTATTTCCAGAAGATAACATGGTTCTCAACACTGTGTTTTACTATAGTTTGTTAAATCCTTTTCCCAACTAAACTTAGAGAGTAAGATAGAAATAGATAGAAGTAATAGAACTTTTAAAGAATGATACAGGGGCTCAATGGATTCTTTGTATGGTAGTGCAAACACCTCAACCCCCCCAAAGAACCACTGAAGAACCATTTGTGTGTGTGTATGTGTGTTGGTATGTGTTTGTGACATATGAGGACACAAATGTATATAATGACATAGGTATGACATAGGTATTACAAGAAGAGGGTGTAAAATGAGGACATTGGCCATGTCCCCACTTTTCAAAATGCTTATAAATGATACAGGATGAGTTTTTTTTAGAAAGTAAAAATGCGGAATGTTTCCTGTGATGGGTAGGTTTAGGGGCAGGGGCAGTGTAAGGGGATAGAAAATATGGTTTGTATAGTATAAAACCATTACGCCTGGAATGTCCCAATATGTTACAAAAACAAACGTGTGTGTGTGTGTGTGTGTGTGTGTGTGTGTGTGTGTGTGTGTGTGTGTGTGTGTGTGTGTGTGTGTGTGTGTGTGTGTGTGTGTGCGCGTGTGCGTGTGTGTGAATGTGAATGTGAATGTGAACAAAAATCTGTGTATGTTTTAAAATGTGTATTTTACACTGTAGATATATCTAGATCAACATGTCAGTAACGTCATGTCAACATGTAAATATAAAGAGATATTATACTGTCAATAAAACCTTGCAGCCAGTTGATTGTTTTCAATGACTTCTATCTGTCTCTCAATTGCTGATGGGTGGTTTGTCCTTTGCAAATGAAAAGGTTTCCCAAATCATACAGACAGCTTTCCTCAGTATTCTTTGAGAACAGAGGGAGTGCAGTATTCGTCTCTGTCACTTGTGAACTGCTGACTGACATCCTGTGGCCTGGCTTTAGACTAACAGGTACTAACTGTGACAGGTGAACTGAAGTTGCTCCCTGTAGAAAAGGCATAGAGGACCTGAGGACACAAGATACAGTCGACAGCTTTTCTTTCAAACATACTTTTCTGAAAATGTCATTGCTCATATCTCTCATTTTCGTTCTTTTTTTCTTTCTTTTTTTTGTTTTTTTTTTTGTTTTTGATATCATTGCAACTATTGGAAAATGTAGATCATTTTGTCACCCACTGTTACGTCAAATTAAATTGCATTGTACTGCTGGTATAACCAGCCAAGTGGAAAACTAGTTTTCACTAAGTGAAATTGCTTATTAAAAATAATAAATAAATGTTAAATTACATTTTATTTCTTAGTTGTAACTAAGACCGTTTCAACCTTTTGACACTGACAATTTCTACTCCTCCATCCAAACATATATCATCTATCCAATGATGAACTCGGTAACAGTGATTTTCTCTCAGTATGCAGGGATGAATATTCACTTATTTTGCTCAAGATGGTTCTCAAACATTGCCATGGTTTATGAAGCTAGCAGATACTCAATTAGCAACAGATGGTGGACATAATACTTCTAATTGTCAGTTCTATATTATGTGAAGTCCTCAGAAAATTGTTTTGATGCAGCCAGAATCTTTTTCAAAAAGCTGAAATCCTTTCACATTGACAGAATCTGTGTGCCAAAAGCGAGAATGTGATTTAGACCTCTGGCAACAAAGTTTTCCCAAAATATATTTGCATGTTTTTTTTCAGAGAAAAACAGAACACTTTATATTATTAAATGTAGTAAATGATTTCTCTAACAGTGCTAGCATGTGTTTTTAAATGTAAAGGATATTTTTTATAGTATGTACACAATTTATATACTACCACTAAACAGTCTCTCAAGTCAGTAAGATATTTTTTAAGGAAGAAATTAGTATTTTTATTCAGCAAAGATGCTGATTAAATTGATTAAATGTGACAAAAGTGACAGACATTTATAACTTTGCAAAAGATTTATATTTTATAATATTATATAAATAAATATATTATATTTATATTTATTATATAAATAAATCCTTCTTCTTTTACTTCTACATTTTACTTCCTATTCATCAAAGAATCCCCAAACAAAGTATCATGGTTTCCCTATCACTGTTTTCAACATTGATAATAATAAGAATTATCAATGTTTTCTTAAATGCAATCTTATTAAAATAATTTACAAAAAAGGATCATGTTACAGTGAAGACTGGAGTAATGACTGCTGAAAACTCATTTCTGTGTCATTAAAAGGAATAAATCTGTTGTCACAAGTTTGAGCTTCAGGAACCAAAACCAGGTTGGCCAGTATGGCGCAACCTGTTTTGGTAACACTTTATAATAACGTTCAGTTGTAAGTCATTTATAAGTGGTTAGTTAATGATGAACTAATCATTTACAAAACATTCATAAATGATTATCAAGTGATATGCTAACATTTTATAAATGTTTTGTAAATTCCGTTACAAGTCATTTACAAGTGATAATTAACTAATGATTTATGAAACATGACTACGTGTTCATTAATGATTAATGAGAGATTTGTTAACTATTTTACTTATATTTAGTAGATTCAGGTACTAATCACTTGTAAATGACTTGTAACGGAATTTACAAAACATTTATAAAATGTTAGCATATCACTTGATAATCATTTATGAATGTTTTGTAAATGATTAGTTCATCATTAACTAACCACTTATAAATGACTTACAACTGAACGTTATTATAAAGTGTTACCCCTGTTTTTTGTCCTCCCTGACTTTGCACAGTGTCTGTGCAATCAGTCTCACTGGTCTTTGTCAAGAGGGGTCGTATTCAGGGAATACTACAGCGGGCAGTGAAATGATTCTTGCGGAGCAACCAGGTTGTTTAAGATTTAGGTCTACCTTTGTGCTTCTACACCTAAATCTAAGCTTCTAGACCTAAATCAAGAAGACCTATATCAGCAGGAACACCTGGAGATGGTGTCTCCACTCTCCTTTAAGTGTCACCTGTCGACTTCAGTCGCTGCTGACCCCAAAGGAGGAGATGGCTGGCAAATTGTGACAAGCGATGTGAGCGTTAGCCACCTTGGCAACTTATATGCCTTCAACACTGTGTTGTCTGTCCACACTGACACAAACTTACCCTGGATCATTGGCCGATTCCTCCACAGGGCCAGCAAAACAGCTAGCAAGTCGAGGCAGCTGATGTGCCAAAGCAGTTAAGTTCCTGTCCAGGACTATGATGTCGTGCCTGTTGCTAATAGCGCCCCAGCCTGTGTTGGACACGTCTGTTGTAGCCACTTATACGATATATCTGTTGTGGACACTTGCTCTAAGGGAACCCCTGCCTGTAGAAATACAAGATCTGTCCAAAGGATAAATGAGTAGAGACAGATCAGTGCAAGTGACACACGATGTATGCTGCTGCACAATGCCCATCTCAGGACTCAAGTTTACATGGTCCCCTATGTATCACCCGAACAGAGAAACCACCAACAGGGATGCCATATTTCCTGGGAGCCTCTTAAATAGTTTCAGTAGGACTGCAGTTTTTCGTCTGAATAAGCTTAGCCAGTTTAGAACAAACTGGGCACGTTCTGTCATGAGATGCACTAGAGGATCTCAATTGTATCGGTCTGCAATGGTGGAGGAAGCTGTTTTTTAGATCTTCATAACCACTACATTCCCCTGCCTGTGGGTGCGCTGCGCTTGTACTGTACACTTCTATAATACTTTTGCCAGCGCTTAATGTATGGCTGAACACCACAATTGCCCACTCAACATGGATGTTTGAGTAACCCCTGGCTGACCCAATGTCAAGGGTATAGTGAGAAAAGTGAAAGAGCCTGCGAATCTTGTTCTGGTTAGTCAGTTACAAAAGATACCTTCCAATAGTTTGTGAGATCTTCCCCACCTGTTGGTGGGGCCCAGGTGAGTATTTCACATCAGAAAGCAAAAACCCATCTTCAGATTCTGAGGCTGACAACTCATCGTCATCTTGAGCGGTGAACTCGACCAGGAGAGATGAGTGTGCTGAGGAATCGAAGGTCTGTGGGGACTCGCCCGAAAGAAATGCTTCCATTGGTAGAAGGACTATGATGAGGAGCCATCAAGGTGACTTTCTGCATAGAAAAGCATGTAAGTCATGACTGCAATGTTCCCAAGGACATGCTCTTACAATGAATGCATGTACTATCCACAAAAGCCAATAGCCCCTAATGGCAGAGTCCTGCACGGGTCCATTTTTGGGGACCCGCTCCCACCCGTACCCCGCAAGGTTTAGCACCGATTCCGACCAGTAACTTGTGAAAATATCAAAATTAAATCTGCACCCGCCCACACCCGTTAATATTTGGCCCGTTACCCGACCCGTGCCCGCGATAAATCACACATGCTAAAATCATTCCAATTAAACCTCTCTCAACATCAACAGCATCATGAATGGGCTAATGAAACAGGCTGTGCCTTTTTCAACTCGTTGTCAACTATTTCATATAGGCTACTCCACTCACCAACTTTACTTTTACTTCATCTATTGCTACTTCTGCAACGGTCGCTCCAACTGGGCTATGAGAGGCATCAACAAAAGTTGCACTGTCGCAGTGGTGGTGACGTGATGGGTCAAATGGCATATTGTTGTTGCGTGTATTTGTAATGGTAATTTGGACATAGAAATTGTAATACAGTATGTTCGGGGGGGAAGAAGGAGGCGAACCGGCGAACATTTAAAAGACTCTAACCAAACAAAATGAAAGTAATGTGGGCAGCCCTCACGGACATGCACACACAAAAATAAAATGTAAAACGTAAAAACAACTCAACGTCAAATCCAGGTCTGGTGATCTCTTGTCCTTTATTGGTTTCGCTCTTCCTTATGCCTCCAAGAGGACTCGAGACCGGTGTGGCTTGCAGGTGGCGCTCATTTACAATCACGCCCCGGTCTCGCTCGCTCTCTCGCTCGTCCACCTCGCCACAGAAATTTTGCACATATTTTTCATCCGCGCTACTACCCGCCCGAACAGTTAATTATCCGGCCATGAATTTTATAAATGTCACAATCCAAACCATTTTAGCCACTTTTATGCGGGTTCCCGCGGATACCCGTGGGTTCCCGACCCGTTGCAGGACTGTACCTCATGGGCCTTTTCTAAAGTATCAGAGGTGTTTGGGGCTCCCAAGAGTCACTACAAACCCTAGAGTGACTAAAATGACACAACGTCAAACCATGGGTGTCACTAGGCCCTTTGTAGGGGGGCTGAAGCAAACTTATGCCTTAGCCCCCTGAATAAAAATAACCTTTAAAACTTTTGAAACTGGCAGGAGGGTTCGGCTTCCTCCCGTCTTTTTAGTCTGTGTGTTCTTCAAATGGTCAATTGACATTGGTCTGTCACAGCTCGTCAATGTCAAAATATTTGATAAAACCAATCAAATCAGAGTAGGCGGGCTGGGCTTTATGTTCACAAAGAAACTGCTGAGGCTGAGCGCAAATTTTAGCAGCGCAACTCGACGTCAAGTAAGATAAATGTAAGCAGCTAAACTAAACATTCATGTTTGACAGCTGCTGCTTTAAGTCAGAAATGTTAAACAAACGACAATTTATACATTTTTTCAGTAGGGCGAATTAATTCACAGAAATTCAATTGGGCCAACTGAAACATTTAGATGTGTTCAGTCACTAGACAATGTTCAAGTGGGGATTTTTTTTTTACAGTGTATGTTGATATGTAAACCATATGTTTACTTTCTTCTCTGTTCAAAATGGATGAGGGGAAGAGACAGGGCAAGATAAAAACAAAGAAAAGAGAGATGTGGAGATAAGAAGACAAATAATATAATTCCCAGTGAAATGGTTTTCAAGAATTGTTCTCTAAGTTTTTGGCCTTCTGGGCTGCATTTCCCGAAACCTTCTTAACACTACTTCATTCTTAAGTTATACCTTAAGGTATCCCTTAACGTTAATATGTGTTTCCCGAAACGAACTTAGTTAAGAATACCTTCTTTAAGTCATACTTTCGTAAGGTTGGTCTGGACCACTCTTAGCTATACCTTATCCCTATTAACAGTTCATTCCACTAGTGGCCACCACTGTGTAAAAAGCTTCTTTATATGTAAGTCTATACGAATATAATTCCTAAGCATGCAAAAAAACTGGATAGCATTTGCACGGCAAAACTCATTTTGCCGTATCCATTCCACGAGATTTCACACTCATACTATTTATACGCATGACCATGAGATCGTGTTGTGTAATATACACCCAGTGTTCAATTAGGCTAGTTGAATTGCTTTTTTGTTTTTTTAAAAATGTGAAAAAATTGTTTGTAATGTCAATTAAAATTGTCATTACAAACACTAATGGTTGTTAGCTTTTTAATGATATTATTCAAAGGTACATCAGCTGGCAAACCATTAGACAGGAAAGGCTTAGGAGCCTATTTAAAGGGAATGATTGTGGAGGGGAGTTTAGTCAAACTTTGGCAGCGAGGCAGCGAATAGAATTGTGCTAAATCAAAGATGTTTAGTATATGTGCACTATATTTCATACGTGAAAACTTTAGTCCCCTTGCTACCATGTCAGAAGCTGCTGTTAAAAATTTTTTCCGCCTGCCACGACAGCAAATTCAGCAGCTTTTAGATCTTGTTGGACCAACTTTGTCGAGACAAACTGGACGGAGCTCAGCTACCCCCTCAGCCCTGAAATCCAGCTGCTGGCGGCTCTCCTCGTTCTTTCTTTTTTCTAGTAGCAGCTGATTATATGTTTTGCGTGTTGCGTTTTTATTGACTAGGCCATCTAATAATATAAATGAGTTATTTACTCAATAATGTGATGCAGCTGCTGCATGGGCAATCATCCCTGGTTGTGGAGTAAATCAAGACACTATGGAAAATATATTGTAATAATTTAAATGACGCGTGATGCTCATGATGCTGTTGAGCATGAGATTGCTCGTTTGTGCACTCATTTCAGAATTATGTAAAATTTAGGTGCAATTTTGTATGATAAATGAAAGTTCAACTATTTCTGAAGTGCTTCTTTTATAAAGAACATGATTTTTTTGCATAACGCAGTGAAACAGCCTCTGCATAGAGTAAACAATCGATTCTTGAGCTATCGATATAAACCAATTCAGCACCGCCGCCATGAACAGCACCCGCTAACGTCGCACTTAAGAAGGGTTACCTTAAGTGACCTACTAAGGTATAGTTCGGGGAACACGCCTAGAAATGGTATACCTTCAGTTAAGTTATACCTTTAGAGTCTTCGTAGCACGCTAAGAGACAACGTTATTTGGAAATGCAGCCCAGGACATCTTAAAATGGAGATATGTAAATCAAAATTTTCTCGGGGGAGCCTCCCTAACTTTTGGGGTCTCTGTGATTATAAACCTGCATTATGGGGTACGATTAATGCTTGTACAGTATGGCCATGCAGTAAGGTTTTAATATTTGCTTTACAAGTAATGACAAACAGACAATATCATATGGGTATGCATGTAAGATACTATTTAACAGTGCAATTTGGACCCTAAACTAAAGTGTCACCATTTTTTCCATATAGGCCTACCCTAACTGGAGACCCCCTAAAATGAAAATCCTAGAAACGCCCCTGCGTTAAACAATTACTTTTTTTTACACAATGATATTACTTTTCAAACGTTTGCTGTTTCTATTCTACACACATTGACCCACCAACTATTCTACACACATTGACACACCAACTATTCTACACACATTGACACACCAACTATTCTACACACATTGACACACCAACTATTCTACACACATTGACCCACCAACTATTCTACACACATTGACACACCAACTATTCTACACACATTGACACACCAACTATTCTACACACATTGACACACCAACTATTCTACACACATTGACACACCAACTATTCTACACACATTGACACACCAACTATTCTACACACATTGACACACCAACTATTCTACACACATTGACACACCAACTATTCTACACACATTGACACACCAACAGAAACTGGCTTTCAAAACCCACACTGAGAAATATCCACTGGAATAAAAGTGTGACTACTAGCCCCAGTCTCCCTATATGGCAACTGATGTTTCTGGAAAAGATTCTGGCTGAACAGCTGAGAAATGAAAGGAAGATAAATAACACTTACGTACTGAATTCCTGCTCATTTTATTGTAGCCTTAATGACATTTCCTCTTGGTTGGCAAACCTCCCATGAACATTTTAATTAACACGGTTGTCTGTGTGTCTTCCCTTCCAACTCATGAGCTGTGTCCGCTCTCAACCTGACAACCTGAGAACAAGTAAGAACCGCTGCATGTCTCTTAAAGAAGGTGTTGGATTAAAATGAAAAGATGTGGTGGTTCCTGCCTTACCAAAAAGAAGAAAAAAAGAAAAAGAAAATGATAACATGAAAATACAAAAAGCAAACATAATGTCCTACATTAGGTAATGGTTTAGTTTAGATGTATTCATATTCCCAGAGCTTGTTGCAGAAAACAAAATGATTTCACGTTCATTTCCATTTCCTAAAAAAAGATATTCTTCTTTTCAGAGAGAAATGATTATGCTGCCATTCAATAGACTTATACAGGGAAACTGTATATTATTTATAGCTCGTGCATAATGCCAATGCTTAGTGCTGTGATTAAGACTGAATACAGAAATTAAACCTCAATGCTAAAGTCAAATCTGAATGTAGAAATAATCTTTAGATATTTTAATGAGGCTTGGAGGATATCAGAATGCCGGCTAGAACACATTTGTCTATTTTATCAAACTTCCACAATTGCACATAAAAAAATGCCATTGTGGAACTTCCCCATTATTTTGATGTCAAATAATTCTGACAGAGACAAACTCTATAGAGAATCCAACCGCAATAAACACTGAAGTTACCGTCAGATTTTAAAGCATGCAGGACAAGATTCAAGATGTTTTCCCTCAACATTACCAGCGGTCCTGCCAGCACTCTCCTCCTGTTCCTCATGGGCCATTTGTTTGGCTGGATGAAGCCATGTTTCCAGTTGAGGAGCCAATCAAAGAGCACAGAGGCTTTGGGCCAGTGATGAGTTTTTCTGGCCAGCCCTGTCTGACAGCTGTCCTATCAATCCCACTTTGTGTTTCCTAATTTGAAGTTGGTACAGAGCCCAAAAGCAGATGTGCAGAGAAGACATAATTGGGAATACTATCTCAGCACTCACCCCAGGACAAGAACAACAACCTTCCTGTATGAACATACAGTTACATGGGTGCATTTTATAAGATTATGTGTGTATATCTAATACATTTCCAGGAAAAATGTCTGGAAATAATAATCTTATCAGTTCTAAAGATAATCCATAATGCGTTTTTCAAAGTAACTTTGTTAGACATCTGCTGCCAAATGACTGGAAGGGGTAGTTAAACAAATCCTTTGGATAGCAAACCAGGACCACACCAAAGGGTAAATCATTTACCCTGATAATACATTATACAGTCAAACCAAAAATTATTCAGACACCAGATATCATTTATTTTACTAGTGGGTGCGGGATACTAAAGTTCACTTATGTAAGTGAGAATAGCAAAATAAAGTAAACTGTGACATATTATACCCAAAAATTCTTCATACAGTGAAATTGATCAAATATTCAGACACTTTGACCTGGTCATGTTTTGCTTAAGTGCTTTTTCAATAATTGCTAATGCAACCTTTTACACCACAGACTGAACAAAATTAAGCATTACTTTATTGGTAATGGGTTGACCTAAATTGGTATTATCTAACTGTGTACTTAAATGTAACAGCTGACAGCTGATTGGTTGCTTGCATTCCATTAAATACCTTTCTATCACACACTGTAAAACATTTTTGTTGGTTTAACTTAAAAATGTAAGTAACCTGGTTGCCTTAAAATTTTGAGTTTATTGAAATTAAAAATTTGAGTTGGTACAATGAAGGAAATTAATTTATTAAATAGAAACTCAAGATACTATTGAATCTGAACCATATTAATAAAACATAATGAAAAATATATATATTGAGAGATTGATTACATTTTTCAAAAGGGAGAAAGATATAAATGTAAATCATAAGTTTTTTTTTTTTAAAGAAATGGCTACATTTAGCATTTTAATAACTGTGTAAAAATCACATTCATACAGTCACACCATAATAGACTTTTACAGACGACGCTTTCTTAGCATCTTCTTCACGTGTGGGGGGGATGTGTTGGGATTTAGGGGCGATTTTTAGGCCTGGAGCGATGGCAGCTAATCAGAGAGGGACTCATTACAAGTAGCGAGGTGAGTGTCAGCGTGGAGCTCAGGGGCTGTGCGGAGGAAAAGGGCCACTGAGCACTGGGACGCGGTGGCCGCAGGCGGGGGCATTAATTGAGAGAGATTAAGTTGCTCTCGCCCCCGCCTTGACAACACCATCAATAAGGGCTCTCGATGTCGTCCCTAGACTGATGTTCTCGGTGTTGCACAAGGAACTCTGCGACAGGGAGAGCAGCTGGCAGAGGACCCGTCCATGGGAACAGAGGGCCAGCTAAATTGAATATGGAACAAGGTCACCTGGGCCACCCTCATCCTCGTCGCGGCGCCGCAATCGCATCAGTTTGAAGGAAAGTGGATGCGTTTGATGCTTAGATTACTTTGCAAGGATTCGCGTAGACAGGTGAGGCCAAGAGATTATTGACGGAAGACAATATTGAGAAATATGGAGTGACAAAAGGGTCTGAAATACCAGGAGAACTGGGGTGCAGTTTTGAGATATAGAGATTACTTTTTGAGTTTTATTTATTATTATTATTATTATTATTATAAAAAAAAAAATATATATATATATATATATATATATATATATATATATATATATATATATATATATATATATATATATATATATATATATATATATATATGGGATAAGGTTAGGGACAGGTGTGGTGGTATGCATTGGATTAAGGGTGGGTTAAAGGGTAAGGGAAGGCTCAACAGTGTAATTTTAGATGTAATTTCAGAAATTAATCATATATAAAGTACAATGTAAAAACAGTTATGTACTCAATAAGTGCATTATAAAATCATTAATTAAATGTAAGTACATAGTTAGTACATAAAGGCACTTGATATTAAGTGGGACCAAAATCACTACAATGACTAACACGCTTATTCTGATAACAATAAAGATGATAAGTTAAAATAAGATGTTTATGATATATGTCATCTTATTAGGGGGCTACTTGCCTCTTTTGTACACATAATACAAATCTGAGGCAGAAATGTGTGATATTTAAAACATTAAGGGTAAATAGAAAGAACTCAAACGATGTTCACCCGGCGCACACCCCTTTTTTCAATTAATGCGCACAGTATTGGGATGGACTCATGAAGTTCGGCTGAGTCTTTGGTATATGTTTGTTCTTCATAGTCTGTGTTCTTGGCATCTATAGTGAAGCAACTAAATTTAAGTGAGTTTAAGTTTTTTTGGGACTAATGGTTAATGATGTGGGCTGAAAAAATGCCAGATAAGAAAGTCAACAATTTAGCTCAATGCAAAATAATTTAAGGGGAGAAAATAAAACTCATGATGGCAGAATGCCTCAGCGCTGGAATCCCTCAGTATTTGGCAATAACTTTGCTTATGAACATATTAAAAATAATTAGGACAGACAAAAAAATCATTTACAATTGTTCGACTATTTAGGACGGTGATACAAATGATTCCTCATCCGGATGAAACAGCTGTATATTTGAGACTAGCATGGTGGTGCGCTGTGGCCCTTTTCACATCTATAATTACAGCTCAAATCCATGTAATTGTTTCTTTTGTTTTCATGCCAATTTATCAAAATTGTTACAAATGCAAAGTGCTGAACCAGTGAATTAGTTAGGCTGTATCTGAATGATGACTGCCGACCGACTAAGAATATCTTCTTTTTAATTACTCTATTCAAAAAATCTCCCACATTAACGACACACTCGAGAAGGCATTGTTTATTGTTCATCTCTGTTTTTCATGTTTCTTCTTTTTCAAGTTGTGTTTTTCTCTCCATTGCATAACAGCTGAAGAAACAGCACATACTGCAAAAATGCGCGAGGTTTTCAATTATTCCTTGAGCTGATTTGTAACTATAACAGCTGTAGTTACCAGATATAGTCATCAAATATTCAATCTGTCATATTGCACAGACTAGTGGGCTGATTTGAATTATTATTATTATATACATTTCCATTTCCATTCAATTGGCAAATAATTAATATTAATAAGCATGAGAGAGGAACATGTCATGGAAAGAATGCAACCTCAAATACACTGACCAGCACATAAATGTGAAATTAATTTAGAAGAAACAGATAAATAAATTTCCCATCTATAACATGCCACCTGGCGTCTAATTCAAAACTCCATTTGGACTCAATATCGGCATAGGACTTGCTCTGCACAGCAACAGTGATGAATATGCAGCATGCATAATATTACAAAGATGGCACTTGTGGCACTCATGGATTTCCTGAATTTATTTTCTACATATCGGCTATAATTAACAAAAACACAAATGATCTATAAAACATTTAATAATAGTATTAAACTGTTATGTCAGAAACTCTGTGACTGTCGCCCTCTTTTCTGTATTCCTCTAGTGAAGAGTTTTGAGCAGATATCAAATAGATATTTCAATGTTTAAAGGGATGTTCCAATCAAAAACAAAAATCCTGTTACAATTTACTCACATTTCATCTGCTGAAGACTAAAGAAGAAAATAACCGCTTTTGTAGTTGTTTAAAAAAGGGTCATGCTTTAGAATGGAAGCTGGAAAGTACTAAGTAAAGTGAATTTACAGCCCAACTTTTGGTTATTATAGTGCAACTTACGTAAATTAAAAAATAATTTATACTGTAAGTATTTTTAAATGATCCGTGTAGTCCCAGGGTATGTGTGAATCAAATTAAAGTGGTGTTTGCTGGAAAGCAGTGGGTCTAATTTTTCTTCTAATAAATAATAATGCAGAATATCAAAAGACATGGGATTCCTCTTAAGATCCATCAGTGGAAATAACAAAAAAGAAGAAGAGAAACAAGAGGAGAAGCCAAGCAAGATAAACAAAAAGTGACAAAATGTGCCTCTTTCTCAGTACGTTATTACTTGATATATATATATATATATATATATATATATATATATATATATATATATATATATATATATATATATATATATATATATATATAATTATTATTAATAAATGAATACGAAGTGTAGTAAATCTCTTTTGAATTAAGTTGTTTTTCAAATAAACGTTTCTGAGTGATCAGATTTTGTAAGTGTTGTGTATTCATTCTTACCCTATAACTACATGAAACAAGAGGGGAACCAACACCACTTTAACATGGATTGCCCCTTAAATAAAAAATAATGTGCTGTAAATTCGCTTTACTTATGCATTACTTTCTGTGCTGCAATCTAAAGCATAACCAAATAATTGAATTGTCTCCAAAACTACATAGCACCCTATTGACTTTTATTGTTTGGACAAAAATAAATTATGAATCTTAGTACAAAATGGTTAATTGAACCTTTATCATTGAGCAATAGTCAGTGTATACGTCAACTGTAGCACCATTGAAAAATTAGTGGTCGAAAGATATTTAAAATTGTTTCTGAAAGAAGCCTCTTCTGCTCACCAAGGCTGAAATTATTTGATCAGAAATGCAGTAAAAACTGTGAAGCATTTGGAAATGCCATTATAGTAAAATATATATATATATATATACATATTCCTGACCCCAGATTTGTACTTAAACCCTTTTCATACAAAAAAATTATCCATTTGATGTGAAACATACAATTTATGTACAAATAGATTTATGAAAAATTTAGACAGAAATGTGTTTCAGACAGTAGATTCCGATAGACAGGTGTTTATAGATTCATTCCTGAGACATCTGAGGTCATATGTTGAAGCAACTATCAAACAAACAAACAAGCTACCTCTGGCCAGCTCTAAATGATTCACTAGCTAAAAGTGTGCAAGCATTCTAGTTATGTGGGCTTTCCGTAAAAAAAAAAAAAAAAATCCCAGCATGCTATAGCGTACAGCGATGTTCCACATGACAGCTTTCCTCTGCCCTCTGTGCCCACCTGACAGCCTCTGGAGGCGGGCGCTACTTCTGAAGAAGTCTGCTGATTATGTTTGTGATGTGAGCTGTCATTCCAGCGGTTCCCCACCTGTGGAGCCCAGGTGCAGCGCTACATTCATTTACAGCACACTGAGAATTAGTCTAACAGCTCTGGCCAGGAGAGGACAGACTCCACAAGCCATCGGCAGGGCAGACCAGAGTGAAATAAATTACCATTTTCACACAAAAGAATCGAGACGGAAAAGAGGAGTCAGTGCTCTGCACATGCCTCCTCAAATTAGGTGCCACCTGTAATTCACAGTTACCCACAAATCTTCCGGCAGAACCGTTGCCTTTGAGGCTAGCATAGTATTAGTTATTATCCACAGGAGCTCTCTGAGGACAGTGCTAGAGACGGGATGAGACATATGTCAACTGTCAGGGGAATGGGTGCTCATTTCTGGGTCTTAGTTGAGTCTGACTCGCTGGAGAAGATGGATCTGAGTTATGATGACAAGATGCAATGCCAGATCTATAGGTCTTCTGTTGACCATAACGCGTACAAAGTCTAGAGTAGCACAGGGCAATGGCGAAGCAGAGCTGCAAAGACAGAGATAATAATATCCTTTAACTAAACTAAAAACAAGCCCCAGAAATGGAGGAAAGACTGACATGAACATGACAACAAACTGAGCGGCTGATTGGATTGACAAGACAATTAATTTCAAGTCAAAGGCTCAGTCACTTTACTGTCATTTCTCTGCTGTGTGGTAGAAGAAGATATGAAACACTGTGCCTCCTGGAGCCATGGTGGAGACCATGTAGCTGATATTTACAAGACAACCACTTTCAAAAATTACCATAAATATGGATACGGTTTTTGGCTATGCATGGAAAAGTGTGTGATGTAGTGTTGCATGAGAGAATGTATTGTAGTGCAGTGAACACTGCATTAAACATGCATATTCACTTAAAAACTATCGCAATATGGCTTAGTGTAATTATCAAATTGCAAAGGCTGTGATTTAATGAAATAAATATGTGTTTCAGAGTAAAGTTTGGGACTGTGTTCTTTTGTTATTATTTTGTTAAATACAAATTTCATTTTATTTTATATTGAAATATACAATAATAAATAGTTATATTGTTTAAAATTAATTATGTAGAATTTTTGCAGTAAAATATCAAAAAACCACTAGGCCAGTGTTATATATTGTGTTCAGCTGAGTTCTTATAATATCCCAAATGTTTCCAAATATTTGTAAATTGTGAGAAAATTGCTATTTTAACCAAGGAACTTGGACGTCTGAGGGAGTCGCCTGTCAATTGCGTCATATCTGTGTTACCCTCGGTTGGCAGAAACGCTTTACTCTTAGCAGTGTGCAACACGTGTCACAGCAGCTGCCGAGGTAACTCACATACGAGTAACGTCATAACATCATTTTAAACACACTTAATGTATTGAATATGATAAACAGAGCTGTCACACTCATGACGGTAAAAGAGGAAATGGCGGCGGTGACTATGTCACGCCATAATAAAAGTCCCGCTACTCGCAAGCCGTGTATTGCACTTCAATCGTTCCAGAGGCCTTGCTCAGCTCCCTCAACACTCTGTCCTGCTCTACTTCAGTAACATTCATAATCGCATCCATGAACATGATTTTGTGCTTATCCTGATTATTTTCCACCAGCTGTGAGGTGAAGACCACATGTCCCAAGATTCTGCGCTCAAACCTGCCGTTATCCAGCTACGCCTTTATTTTGAATAGGCGCTCTCTAGCAGAATGAAAAGTTACATAGTGTAGTTTTAACATTTGTATTTGTATTATTATTATTGTATGTATAATAATAATAATAATTAATAATACCAATGATACATTTACATTAATTACACTAAATCACTTTACACAATCAATTTAAAATTAATGTTAAGTAAGTGTTGGAAGTTTTTCTTGTTTCTTTTTTTTTTTGTATTCCACTGAGATCCAGAGATAAACAGCTTAATCTTATGGGTTTGACATCCTCCAGTGTTAACCCAGGTTAAACAGTCCTTCGTTCTGTGTGGTCCACTGGGATTTGGCTTTTCCTGTTGCTTGAGGCTCACCTGGGGCCCAAACACCTTGACTAAGCTCTAACTGGGGCATGAGCTGCACTCATGCACACCATCTGCACAGCACACTCACTCATAAATGTGCAAACTTGTAGAACATGCTCCTGTTTGTGTAAAAATATGTTTACATTAGCTGTTAGCTTAGACATACAAGCGCTTTAGCTATTCTACATTGCCACTGCGTTCATTTTTCCATTTTAGTCAAACTCCAAACCTCCAGTGAACCTGAGAGCATTGTGCCAAGCACTGGTGTGAACTAAAAATCATCAAGTAGACAAAAGTACACTAGAGAAAAGGGAATGTAAGCATCTAATCAAGCTCAGCACTCCATAACTCATGACAATGTGAAACAATATCAGAGGAGCATTAAGTGGGCTGGAGGGAGCTAGATGATTCTTTATTTAATTTCCAACACTAAAAATACTGAATGAACACATAGCACAAATGACTCAACAAGGCTATCTGAGAAAAAAAGCAGCTAAATTAGTCACAACTGCTTTGTTTCTGGCCTTCTCTGGAGAGGTTGTTCCAGAAAAAACTGTGGGGATTGAAAACTAAAGCAGAACTTCCTGTCCAAATCTATATCTGGTTCCTTCCTCTCCTCGTCAGTATGCGAGCAGTGTCCATTTAACCCAAGGCTTGGTGACTAAAAGTGTCTCCTGCATCGAGCACTGCAGCAAGGGACTGGAGCTGAGGGAAATGACATCCTATGGAGCCAACGTGATTCTGGCACAACGACTAGCATGCGCCATGCATCAATCTTTCCCTCAATCAATTGCCTTAATGAAGAATGGGCTGGAATTAAATCTAAACCTCTAATAACACTAATGGTGGCTCTTTTTTTCCACAGTCGGAGGCCAAGTGGCTGCACCCTCAGGGGAAATACCCTCCTCTCTAACCATTTATAATCAATGATTAGCCACTGATCAGTGATTAGCCCGGCCAACTTTAGACTCGATCAAAGCAGAGGAGCCCACAACCTTAACATTCAGACATGTCTCGAAGACATGAACCAATTTCTGGTTTAATTTCTGTTCCTTTTGAAAGTCATTTAATACCTTCCTCTTGTCGAAAATGAAGAACCAGCAGGACGGCATAAAATCCTGGCACACTCCATACAGTCAGTCTAAGTGGTAATGGAATTTTTTTTTTTCCCAAAGCTAATGGACTTGGATATAGCGTTTTGCTTTGACAGAGCAAGACGAGAAGTCAAAAAGCAGCCACTAAGAATAACCCCGGCGGCTAAGGAGGAGGTGGTATCAGTCAATGAGCAGAAAAGAAAAAGAGAGACATTTATCTTTTCTGTCTGTCGAGGAGTTGATGCATGGATGAGAAGAGGATGCCTTTTAGTGTCCTCCCATTCATTAGGAGAGTCTCGTTAATGCAGACCCCCAGGTAGGCCATCAATTTCTCCTAACATCTTCAACACATTATTGTGACAGAAGAACAAGCACAGATGTTGCTTAGAACGCTGATGGCATGACACCCAAACCAAGAATGGCATAAGACAGCGGAGGCTCCAAATCATAACATTATCCATGACAATCAGCTTCACAGGATCTAAACCAAGGGTGCACAACACATACCAGGTGAAAGATTTGGTTTTGGTAGATCCACAAATAGAAATTACAACTTCAAAATATAAGCGCTGTCAAGAAAGAAAATAAATGTGTATATTTTTCTACACTCTTAGTAAAAAAATGTTCAGTGGGGTTCTATAATAGAACCCATGGGTTCTTGACTCTGAGGCTACGTTCACAACCGCATTTACCTACAGGCGTGAGTCTTGAAATGTTTCATTCACACAGCAACTTACAGTAGCGGCTGGAATACTGTCTGTATGAACGTGCAATGAGGCATGCCTGTATTCTCTTACCAGTAACCATAGCGACAGTGACCAAATTAAAATCAAAGTTGGCAACGTCCATAAATCAGAAAAGTCGTATCACTTCTGCCACGACAAGAGTCAAATTAAGCCATGAGTTTATCAGTCAAAACTTCATTAACCGACTGAGTATTTATTGTAAACACACAATGCACTTTAACCGTTGCACTCACGTCACACGTCTCCATTTGAGTTGTGCATAGAAAACAGAACTGATGGGAGGTTTTCAACAGTGACTGGATTTAACTTTCAGATGACACACAGCTCATATCACCGATGCTGTAATTTACCGAAAGAGAAACCTCACACAAAACCCCTTAGCAGAGGCTCTCACACACTGCATGACGTGACAGACGACTAGGGTTCCAGTGTGTTTTCGTTCACACAGTGAAGTTGTCTTGACTTGAATCAATTTTAAAGAATGATTAATGCCAAAAAGATTTTAAGGAGAAATGTCTTAAATGACTGCACAATACTTTATTTTTAATTAATTTTAATTTTGTACAGGTATGAAATATGTTTACAAGCAGTTTCATTTGTAAAATAGTATTCAAATTAAACAACACAAACATAAAGTGTAGGTCATTTTAAATTATTGCAGATTAGCATAGAGCTTTGTGGAAAAAACAAAGTGAATAGTTGTAAATAGTTTTAAAACATTTTTTTTCATAATAATAAAATGATAACACTAAATTATATCCGATGCAAGATACAACAAATCACGCAAACAAAGGCAAGGCATGATTTGGTTAAATTCCCAGGTAATGCATGAAAAAAAAAAAATAATAATAATAGAATTGGTATTGATGAAGGGGTACTTTAGCCTGACGGATGGGACTGTGGGCTATACACAGCAAAAAAAAAAAAAAAATAATATCACCTCAGCCACCTCTTTTTATTTCTTTGTCTCAAAACTTGCCTCCACATCCCCTTGCCTGTGGGGAAAATAGGATAGGGTGCAAGTGTCTGGAGCTTTCAAAGCCTCTCTGAAGAGAATTCAAAGTTAGCTTAGCTTTCATGTCATAAAACACTGTCAAAAAGTTTGTGGTTTTAGAAGTGTCATACAACCACCCACCATTAATTAAAGTGAGAAGGGTTTTCTGAGGTAGCATACATTTTATCTTTACCCTTAACTATTTGAAGAATTCAGCTTGAGCCACTATCATCTGTGAAAATTTGTCAGAATTAGCAATGCTATTTCTTTATATCAAGCCTACTGTGAGAGGAATTCAAGACCATGTAGAGATTAAAGGCAGGGCGCATATATAATAAGGGAAAGAATCCTTCACATAATCAGCAAAAACACAAATTGCAATATCCTTTATTCAAGAGACTGTTCAGCCATTCTGAACATTACTGCTTTGACCATGTACGCTTGTCTGGCTATCACCAGACCAAGCTCAATTTAAAATTGAACATTGGGGTAGTCTGATCTGTATTTTCTACTGCACAAGAGGTGTGATCAACGAGCATTATTTGAATGACTCTGTATGCAATTGGATAGTCCTTCAACCAATCAGACCTCAAGAGGCATGATCAACTGGCAACGACCCATCTACTTTATTTCAGTCATCGTGTGAAACCCGCCAATTGCATGCCAGGTGGATAAGCCAGTCTGTGATTGGTTCCTGCAAAAGTGTAACAGAAGCAGTAGAAATAAATGTACAGGCTTCCAGACTGAGTTGCAGAGCGAAATCAAACAGCTGGCAGATCAGGCTGGGTTTACCCATGCAGTCTACATGCACGCCACAGTTAGCTGCTTCATAATGTTCTCATTTTGAGCTGACCAAAACAGAGAAGTTAGATTACAAATGACACCCAGTATGGGGATGTCATGATTAATTATGATTACTCAGATCGTGGATCAAGTTGGCGATTCTCTGTAATGACAAAAAAATGTATTCCGTGAACAGCTGTCAAGTCCCTGAGACAGGCTGCAAGGGAGTGTCAAGTGCACTTTCGCAAATGCAATAATGAAAACATTATTCCCATGATTGACATTTCTGGTAGGAAAAGGGTGTCTGTAGCTCTAAATTGAATTTTCACATTCACAACCAACTTAGTCCATAACACAATACACAGTATATAGGCCTATTACTATATATTAAGTAAAGGCAATGGATACAATGCTATTTATCTTTCTCATTCTAAATATTTTGCAGTTATGTAGTTTCAAGCCCAAGTTAAGGATTGTTTTAGGTCAATGGCAGATCGCGTATGCAGTCTTTTCATTTACTATAATAATTTAAGTAAATTCAAGTGCATATTCACAATCCATAATGCAGGCAGTGTGCCAAATGACAGGCCAATGAAGATTGAGAACAAGCTAGTGACATGTCTATCAACATCAGGATCTCACGTCAGGACAACACATCAAAAAGAATCAGAAATCTGCCGTCTCCAGTCTCTGACTGACACAAAATATCTCCATACACATTCACTCTGTCATTGTCTCGTTATTCGACATTTTCCTGCAACTCAATGCATAATAATGATGTCTTTACAAAGTGAATTATCAAAGCAGCCCAATCCTTGTTCACAATCATTCAGGACAGAGTGAATATCACATCTCTGATGTCTACAATGACAGCTTGATATATAGAAAGGCAAGTGGGAACAAAAAAGATGGTTCATTATGATATGAAATAAATTATGCAAAAAAAAAATGTGTCAAATGATTAATAATGATAGTCTGACGACAAATTTGATGATCAGATAATTGGTTCATGTTTTTTGTGTTTTAAATCATATCTGAGGAAGGCCAGACACTATCTCAGTCACTATAAATATATTATTACTAGGGTGGCATTAGTTAAGAATAATGAATTTGGTCTCACTTACATTAAGCAATAAGTGCAATGTGCTTATTGTGTTCATATTGTATTATATATATAAAATTAATAATTCAAATTAATTCAAAATAATAATTTGATTCAATGCACTTATTGCATTAAAAAATGGCTGCATGTAATTACATCTTTTACATGCAGGTCATTTTTTTAAAGGGGTGATGAATTGAGAAAACAACTTTCCCTTGAGCTTTTGATATATAAAAGGTAATGGTGATATAAGAATATCAATAGCAAACGGTCCTGTGCTGATGTAACCCTGTATAAATTAATACATTTATTTATAAAAAGGAAATAATTAAATAGTCTATTAAAATAATAAACTAACTAGAAATGAATAGAAACATGTAAAATAAAGGTGAAATGTTTGTCAGTGTGATTTATGTTGAAGGCCCACCCCACCACGCTAGTTGCTGGATGGGAGAAGCCCATATTTGTGGATAGGTTTGTTGCAACCACATGTTTGCCTGAATCTAACACTGTAAAAACATAACAAGCTCTCACATTATTATCACTTCATTTGGGCAAAAGAAAAGTGAAGTAACTTTTTCACCTCTGATTGTGTTGAGTAGGAGGAGGCATTGTTTAACAGGAAAAACTGAACATGAGCATATGCAGGTCACAAATATACTCTGTTGAATATACTTTATATGCAAATAAACTCTATATGCTCTCTTGAACGGCTGGTGTCAAAAAATTATGAATATGTTTATGTGGAGCACCTGTCACCAACCATTTTGGGAACTTCACAGCATGCAAGAAATATCTGCAAACTATACATGTTAAATTCAGATCAATGGTCTCCTACCAAACTTTACAACACTTTTCCTGGACTTTTTGATAAAGAGAAATGCTTGTGAATGCTGTTAATTTCATTTCATTTTTATAGAATGTTTTCAAATGAAATTTCAAGGTGAACTTGTCATCTCACCATATGTTCAGTATTTATTTCACAAATAAAACAAAAATCAGCATATGTCCCTTCAGGCATAGATCTGCTGAGGTCAGCATGAAACAAGTCTTAGAGAAGGCATGGATATTGTTTTCTTATAACATTCAAGAATAACCTTACATTACACTGAGTTGCCTTTAAAATACATATTTAACAGTATTTGCTATATAACAATGGATTTTCCTATAAAAGTTAGAATATTCTTCCTACTTTAAGGTGGCTTTGAATATGTACTAACATTTAAAATAATAATTTGATACAATGCACTTATCAAAACCTGATGGATTTCTGTAATTTTTCATTTTATAATTACACTAAGGACATTTTGCCTACATCTTAATTCCCCCTTAAACCTACTGATGCCAGCAGTCATTTCCCTAACCTTACCAAAATTCCAAATCAACAGCAACAAAAGTGTTTTGCAATACAGCATGAACACAAGTACATTTTACCTATTTTTAAGTAGTAGTTAAAGATACCTAAAATAAAGTGTGACCGAATATTATTGTCATTAGTAAAATAATACACAAATAGTGTATCTGTAATAAGGTCCACTGGAGGCAAGTTTGCTGAACTTAATTGCAATTTATTCACATAATCAAAAACATAAAACAAGGACTTGACTTGGCAAAACAAGAAACAAAGTCTTGACTCAACATAGCATGGCTAAAGCGAAAACACTCACTACAGGCCGGGGGACAGGACATGGACCCTGGCATGTCATAGACGGGAGCATCGGCGGACTTGGATGGTAGAACGTGGGTGGACCTTGGCCATGGAGCGTGGCCGTACTTGGGTTGTGGAGCATGGGCGGACTGTGGATTGTGGGCGGTCCTGGACTATGGAACGTGGGCAGACCTGGACCTTGGATGTCAGGGCTGTAAGGAGAGACAGGAGGATCCAATAGTGAAAAGATAACAAGTTTATTGTAACAGGAACGACAGAGCAACAACAATAAACAAGAGTCAAGTTCCAGACAGAAAGACTCTGAATAAGCAGGGCTCCAAGGCAATGGCGGGCGAACCACAGTGATCGGCTGGTGCAGGCAGAGAAATCAGGCAGACAGACAGCGAAGCAGGGATGCAGCGGACAAACCAGACGCAGAAAATCCTGGACCCGGAACAGAGTACATCAGGGGAAACAGAGCTGAAGACGAGCCACATCAGGAGCGCCTGAAACCATCTGACAATGGGTGCCAGTGAGAGACCAGGTTAAATAGTGTGTGATAATGAGTACAGCAGGTGAAGGTGATGAGCACCGTAATCAGTGACCATGCCTTCAACACAACCTCACATGACACAGAAAGGGAGACGATGAATTTGACATTGGACCATGGGCGGACCTGGACTATGGAGCGTGGGCAGAACTGGACTACAGAGCATGGGTGGACCTGGACCTTGGAGCATGGGCGGACCTGGACCGTGGGCAGACCTGGACTATGGATTGTGGACGGACCTGGACTATGGAACGTGGGCGGACCTGGACCTTGAAGCATAGGCGGACTGTAGATTGTGGGCCGACCTTGACTATGGAGCATGGGTGGACCTGGACTATGGGGCATGGGCAGACCTGGACTATGGACCATGGGCGGACCTAGACTACGGAACGTGGGCGGACCTGGACTAGGGCGCATTGGCGGACCTGGACTACGGAGCATGGGTGGACCTGAACTACGGAACGTTGGCGGATCTGGACTATGGAGCATTGGCGGACCTGGACTATGGAACGTGGGTGGACCTGGACCTTGGAGCATGGGCGGACTCTAGATCATGGGCGGACCTGGACTATGGAGCATGGGCGGACTGTAGATCGTGGGCGGACCTGGACTATGGAGTGTGGGCAGACCTGGACCATGGATTGTGGGCGGACCTGGGCCATGGAGCATGGGCGGACCTGGGCTATGGAGCGTGGGCAGACTTGGACCATGGATTTTGGGCGAATGCAAATATCATTTCTGGGGATGTCGAACTTTCCCACAGTAAGATTCGAACAAACAGCAGTTCAGAGACGATTCTTTCTTGGACACAACTTTTACATACACAAACAGCACACTGCATGAAAGGGAATATTAAAAAAGCTAAAATACACTGTAAAAATAAAATCAGGTCCCCAAGTTAAAATTTTCTAGTGACTGATCACGTCTAAAATTTTCAGTTGGCCACATTGATCTAGTTATTTTTACTTTTGTCCACCCAAGAACACTAAGTAAGGAAGTGATTGGTACTTAAATCGCCACTGACGTTGTGATTTTTGGATCCCATGTCACTTAAGGTGTGGTTATGAGTACATTAGATAACCACCAGTCTTAGTTTGGGACACTAGTCAAGGTCTTTTAACTTGGCTGTATGAGAACACTCAAGACCAAAATCTGAAAGATTGGTGAGGTTTCTAACTTGTAGAGCCTCCTCTGTATTATTTTGTCAAGTAAGACACAATTGTAATAAAATTGATTTACACAATTATTGACACAACTACTAAATGAATGCAATGAATGATAAAGGAATAAAGTGCATAAGATGCATCAAAAACATGTGAGTAAGTTCGAGTGTGGCTATAGAAGAGTTACGTTATCTTATGGAAAGATAAACTACTGTTTCTCTGAAACTAAGGTGAAGAACCTTATTATGTATCAAACAAATAAACAAAATATTATTTGTTATTAACTAGCATCAGTTATATTAACTCTAATGTCAATTAGAAAATCATATACTGATAATATACAACAATGCCAAGGTCTCTAGGAAGAGGTTTGGTTAAGTGATATTTATGTTCTACATGGTTGAGTAAGCAGTCTGATGTGATGACTTCTTCCACTGGTTTTGCTGGGAGACATTGCAGTGGGGAAATGAGCTAGAAACCGTTTCAACAGCCTTGAACACGAAGATCTGTGGGATGCGGATCTGCTGGGGTACCAAGGGTCAAAAAATCTGGAACATGCAGATGAGGCCCTGAAATAGGTGCAGACAAAGTGCACTCAAAGTGCAGACTTAAACAAAGGTTCTGAGCTTAACCTTGTTGCAAATGTCTCTTTGTGTCTTTTGTGTCACAGATTGGTTCTTTGGATTATTTTGGATTGGTTTCTAACCTGTCGCAGAACTAGAGGTAAGAGTCACTTTGCTCTTTTCTGAGCCTTCTTGTCTTAGACTAACCAGCAAAATAAGAAATTGCTTTGACATGGCCCATTTTAAGCACAGTATCTAGTTTCTTTGTTTTCTTTAAGCATTAGAGTGGCTTCTCATTTGCCTGAATTCCCTTTCTTCTCTCACACCTGCCAACCAATCAGTCATTAATCATCAGCATTATACGCTCAGTGCATCTGCACTGCAGCAGCAGCCTCGTCCTACTCAGCCTCATCACAGTCTGACTGTGGGAGTTCAGTGAGGAAGGCTAATAGAGATTCTAGTTCTTCTGCCCTACAACTAAGCACTTTATGTAAGCTCTCTCCTGCCGTCACAGAAAAGATCTTCTAATCTCAGACCACAAATGAAGAATCCCTTCCCACCTAATCTATCCTTCACTAATTACAAGAGATTTCTCAGTCCAGTGACATCTATGACTGTACCTCAGTCTTTGCCAAGATGATATCATTTTCACTTCCTGTGCTTCATGTTGAGATGGTGGAACAGGTTTGCTCATTTAACACTTCATGCTACAACATTAGAGTCCCACTATATACTGCAAAACATGTTTGTAATTTTATTTGTAAAAGCTATGGTAAAAAGCTGTACATTCCCTTACTCTAAACAGTAAAACAAAACTGTAGTAGATCTGATTAAACATTTCATTACATTAAAATAGTATTAAATATAAGATTTTTGGAGTGAAAAAGAACTTGTGATATTGCCAGAATTATCTATGTGACAGCTCACAGCTGATTTTTTTTCTATAATATTTTACTTATTTATTTTTTTCTTATTAGTTATGCACATTCTGGTTTTATGTTACATGTTGCTAAATTAATGTTTACTGCATTATTTTAGTGTAATGTGTGTATTTCCATGATAGTGTTTTGTATAAGTATTTTCCTCATAAAAGCTACTTTAAATTTGATTAAACATGTGGCAGGACTTATATCTTTTAGTTGTAGCTCTTTAAAAGCACCCAAATCCTTGTCCCCATGGTCATCTAGGAACATTTCTGAATAAGGTGGACATTCTTCTGAGCTGATTTCAATATTCAGACTGATGCTCCCAGCTGCCCTTCAACATCGGATGTCTATCATCCACCCTCCAACTCACCTGTGACTCTAAAGGTGGGAAAACAATTAGATTTTGTTTACAAGAAACTGTCCCACAGCAATTCCTGTCACTTTGGTCCATATATCTGACTACTTCATCTCTCACTTGCAGTGAAGGCAAACACTGTGGGACTTTTGGTGATAGAGTTTGAAGAAGTTTTTTTGAATGAATGAATGAATGATGAATGAATATAATAAAAAAATAAAAATAAAAAGAGTCAAGGGCCAAGAAGATGTTCAAGTCCTTTGGGAATTATGGTATCCTCCTTGTAAGAAAGGGCTGCTGGATTGTGCAGGGAAAGCAGTGAGTCTAGAGGTACAAGGAAGTCATCGCTTTGTGTTGGACGTGGCCCTAAAGGACACCAGTTGTAGATGTAAACCAGTGATATAATGACAACACAACTATGATTACAGCATTAATCACAAATCCCACAACATCTCCCAACCCTTTTGCACACTGCAGGTCATACTAAAGTGACATTTTCAGATTCCCCCATTGCCATTTCTCCATTCACTTCTTCTCTAACATCTCTGCATATATTTTGTGCACACAGACTCAGTAGCATTTGTCATCTAAAGCCTCAAAGCTATTTATTCACCCTGAGAACGTATAAACTTGTTCTTCAAATTGCTGTCATCATCTTGTGCAATTCTCAAACAACTCACTGCCTAATCTCATGCCCATAACTACTTCTAACCTGGTCCAAGAGAGCCTTGAATGCGCCTTTAACCAAGCATTGTGCAACTACTCAACTTCCTAGATGCATCTGCTCAAAGATATTGCCTATAATAATGTCATTATCCTCTTCTTCTGTGGTTTCAACAGACCTTACTAGTAGTTCTGTCCCATTAGACTTTTAATCTTTCTAAACATATAGAAGCTGATCTCACTCTTTTCTCCCTTTTACAATTATTTTGGAACATGTAATCAACATTTCAAATCAATAACAACCTGCTGGACTATCAGTCTAACTTGCATAACATTTAATCAACCTTCTTGACTCCAAACATTGACTACATTTACATGATTATTTCCAATAATCAGAGGACTTAATTGCAGTGAGATGTTTACATGACAAAAGTAAACCTTGTTACTTTTGTTTGCATACAATTTTCACTATTCTGTTTATTCACTAAGAATTGTGGATATGTTTTGTTTTACCAATGCACAGCACTTACATGCAATACAAACACTACATTGCCAAAAGTATTGGGACACCACTCTGAATCATTGAATTCAGGTGTTCCAATCACTTTCATGGCCACATGTGTATAAAATCAAGCACCTAGGCATGCAGACTGCTTCTACAAATATTTATGAAAGAACGGGTCGCTCTTAGGAGCTCAGTGAATTCAAGCATGATACTGTGATGTTGCTTAGTAGCGACAGACCTCCAGACTTTGTGTGGCCTTCAGGTTACCTCAAGATCAGTGCATAGAGAGCTTCATGGAATGGGTGTCCATGTCCGAGTAGCTGCATCTAAGCATTTAATCACCAAAATGCAAAGTAATGGATGCAGTGGTGTAAAACACGCTGCCACTGGACTCTAGAGCAGTGTACAGCCTTGTACAACCATATTTATGTTGAACAATTTAACCAAAGTTACAAGTTACAAGATAAACATATATTTTTTATGACTTTGAGAAAGATGGATAATACAGAGAGTTTGCCCTTTCTTCATGCATCGACAACTCTCCTTGATATTTTCCACATCACACAGAACAGGTGTTGATGATCTCCTCATCCAAGCCTTAGACCATCACCAAAAGCAATGCAAAGCATCGGATGCAGTGGTGTAAAGTACGTGGCCACTGGACTCTAGAGTGACAAATAACGCTTTTTTTGTCTGGAAATTTGATGAACAAATCTATGTTTGGCGTTTGCCAGGAGAACGGTACTTGCCTGACTGTATTGTGCCAGGCATAAAGTTCATTTTTTGGGATTATGGTGTGGGGTTGTTTTTCAAGGGTTGGGCTTGGCCCCTTAGTTCCAGTGAAAGGAACTCTTTATTATTTAGCAAGGCATTCTGGACAATTTCATGCACCCAACATTGTGGGAACAGTTTGGGGATGGCCCCTTGTAGTTCCAACATGACACCAGTGCACGAAGCAATAAAGTCCATAAAGATATGGCTGAGCGAGTTTGGTGTGGAGGAACTTGACTGGCTTGACCTCAATCTGATAGAACACCTTTGGGATGAATCAGAGTGGAGTCTGCAAGCTATGCCTTCTCGTCCAACATCAGTGCCTGACCTTACACATGCGCTTCTAGAATAATGGTAAAAAAATCCCATAAACACACTCCTAAACTTTGTGGAAAGCCTTCCCAGAAGACTTGAAGTTGTTGTAGCTGTAAGGGGGGAGGGGGATGGGCGGCAACTCCATATTAAACCCCACAGATTAAGAATGGGATGTCATTAAAGTTCATACGCATGTAAAGGCAGACGTCTAAAAAACGTATGGCAATATAGTGTATGTTACTGGCTACTGTTCATTCTTCATTCTGATGTTTTCGACCATCAATATACTGCATTATATGCATGCCTCGCAATGTTGTTAACATGAACTGAGTTTCTTTAGCATTCCAAAAATGTGATGCCTTCTTTACTGCTATGTTTACAAATCTGTGCATGCCAATGTGAATTTTCTTGTTCACGCCTGTCTGGCATCTTTTCTTCTCTCTTGCTTCTTCATACCACACAAGAAATAGAGACATGGCAATGTGTTTTTTGATGGCATTTACTGACACTTAAATTTCCCTTCACAATTTCCCCACAACAAAATGTGTGATTGAAACTTAAACTACACAATTACCATGGTTATCTCAAATAATTGCAATTAGATCAAATGACCTTAAACAATTAATCACTAATCACAACAGGCCTAGCTGGCTGCTAATATTAAACTCAAGATAGTTGTCTGTGTCATGACATGGCATGTACTGCATGTTTCTGGACTGACATTTCACCAATGGTCTGGGTCTGGCCCTTTACAACCTTCTAACTTTTATTTGAAGTGTTCACATGCGGTCATCGTGATACCCTTCTTTTCTCCACATAAAATGTTTTAACTTTTTAAAATGTTGTTTATATGTCTATGTGGTGTTTTTAATCTGCTTTCAGACATCAATGTGTGGGCAGTGTTTAGCATATAATCATTACTATGCTGTGAAACAAAGGAGTCTCAAAAGAAAGCAGGTTATCCCGGTATATTTTTCTGTTGATATGAAAAATTGGGGTTCTTTTAGCAATATAGCGGATGAATCATGTATATGATGTATATTATGATGTTCGGATTAACTATATGAATTTCTCCACTGATGTTCTGTGATGTTCAAAACGTTTCTAAGGATGCTGATTTATTTTTATTTTTAGAAGGCAGACTGAGATGGCAAAACAGGAGCATGGTTTATGGAACATTAGCAACACATTATTAGCTGTTTAATAACCTAGTTAAGCTAAAGGCTAATCATATTAATAACCATTAGGGTTGGGGTTTAACAGAATACATGTAATGGCGTTACGTAATCAGGATACAAAAAAATAATAACTGTAATTCAGTTATAATACAGATATGTCAAAATACAAAGTAATCAGAATACAGTTACTTTTTGTAAAGAATTGGAATACTTTCAGAATTACAATGGTTTAATTTAAAATGATATAATGTTAGATTAAGTGCTGCTGGATTATATGTTCCTGGTTCTGTTGCCAGTCAAGCCTTCTAGCTATGAAGATGCCTTCTTTATCAAAGGACTTTCTATCAAACATCCAACTTAAGCATTCACAAGTATGACTAGCACGGAAATATCATCTGCTAAATTTTTGTCTTTGTTTGTGATTTAAAATTCCACAGTTTGTATTATCACAGTTGTATAAATTAACAAAAGAGTCCACACAAAAGGGAACTCCCGTCACTAACATGCAGGGTCGGTAAGTGAAATTAAGAAAGATCACGGCAGTGATCAACATTTGTTTTAAAATAGACTAATACGAAGATGGTGTATACTTTTTAAATATTGCGTATAAACTATACGTATTATTTTCACTTGTGCATGTAAATTAACATTATCTGTATGGCCTTTTATGCCATATGTAAATATGGGGATGTGTAATCTCTAGTTGGTGAAACAAGACACGATTGCTTAGTTTTAATAGTTTATGATACTTTCTGTACTTTATGTGACCTTTAATGTAATCTGCTTACTCTTGGATTCCTTTCTTTCATATTTTGGTACTTGGATTACATTACTGAATACTGCTTTTTATTAAATGATTTGTAACTGTAACAGAATACATTTTAAAATTAACACTCCCAACCCTAATTACCGTTATGTGTCGGTCATATTAAAGAGCAATACCTCTGTGCAGCATTGAGCGAGTGGGTCTCTGAGCTTGTGTGAGTGAGTGGAGGCAGGGATATTTGCATATTCATGAATCTAGGTATATATAGTAAATGAAACAAGGGTCTCGAGTTATAATCAAGCTATTTTAAGGCACTTTTTCACAACAAATGTTGTGTGATGAATTGAGAAATCAACTTTCTCTTGAGCCTTTGATATAGAAAAGTTAATGGTAATATAAGAATATCCTGTAAGTTTCAGAGCTGAAAACTTCCTTTTTAGTAAAAGAAAAGCTTTTATAGACACCAGGCCCAGAAAACAATGCTCTCAAATCAATGACTTATTAGAAGGGCGAAACACCGCCTCTATGTGTACGCTGCTTCTGTAGCCCTGCCCATCGACTCGTGGAGCTAGACTGATCGCATTACCAAGCATTAAACATGCTGAAGATGGCAAGATAATCGTTTGTGAACAAGACACAGAACGACACCCGACGCAGACATATTGAGATTTAAACACAATGCTGTGCCTTCTATATTGGATTTGACAGGAATGGTGCAACACACTTATGTGAGTAAAGCATGTTTTTTTAAATATGTGATAGTATTGAATTGTTATAGATCATATTGATTATGTGTACGTGTCTAACAGAACATACCTAAGCACACTGTCACAGGCTGGATAATCCCTTATTTGTTGATTAATTGCGGTTCGGGATCAGAACAGATAGACAGATGGACAGTTATGGGCCAGGGGGCTCGCAAAGCTCAACGTCTCAGGGCTATGTGTTTTCCAGACTAAAACATAAGTAAATTGGCAGGCCAGTGAAACTTGAAATAACAAAAATGTATTGATCTGCGTTGTTAATGTTCACTCTCTTGAATTGATATCTGCGTTCTTAATGTTCACTCTCTTGACTTAATATTTGAAGCGCGTGTGTTTGCGGTTCGCACTTATATCCACTGATCCGGCTGGCCAAGTAACTAAAAAAAAAATCAATCATGGGTGGATGAGAGATAAATTATTGTGTTTGTTTGATAAATATGTTTTGGGAACCCTGTCAGAGATTTATTTTTTATTATTCCGGTTGCCGCTTTCAAAAAAATTCCCCCCGTGAATTGACAAGGGAGTTGCTCATTAAATATGCAAATCTTATCCAATCCTAGCCGTGGGCGTTTACTTCCAAGTCTCCAGTGCGGCACGCCCAACAAAACCAAGTGTTTCTTAAGAGAGCCTCAAAACCAGTGTAGAAAATAGCGTATTACTTATTAGTTATGATGTTTTTGAATGTAAAAACCACACAAACGTCATTAGTTGACCTCAGACAACAGTAAAAAAAAAAAAAAAAAAAAAAAAAATCCAGTTCAAGACACCTTTAAATGTGTAATTTTGGTGATCAAAGATGAGTTTTAAGGGATAAAATGATTGACCACAGGGGAACTTCAATAAAATAAGGTTGATAAATGGTGGTCTATTTGCTGCAATAATTTTCCACCATCCCCCCCCCCCCCCCCCCTTTTGGACTCATTCACCCTTTTTTAAGAATTTTGTTGCAACCCTGTGTATGTTGAACAATTTAACAAAAGTTACAAGTTACAAGAGAAACATATACTTTTATGACTTTGAGCAAGACGTTAATACATAGAGTTTGCCCTTTCATCATGTATCGACAACTCTCCTTGATATTTTCCCCATCACGCACAACAGGTATTGATGATCTCCTCAATGTCACAATAAAAATCCATTTCTCTGTGTGTGTTGGTTGAAATTGTGAGTGCCTTGTTGTTGTCTCCCCACGAGCGCTGTTGATGCTGTGTTTCTGTTGTTGAAGCTGGCAGGGGTTCTGTCACTATGAAAAGGCTTCACACCGCCTCTCAGTCTGACCTGCACACAGCACCAGTCCTCTCACAGTCCCGGCCATTGATCTTCTCTGCAGCCCGGCTCACCATGACCAAAACTTAGAAAGGGGAAAGCCTTTTGTTTCTCTGAGACGGCCCTTATCCACAAAATGACTATGACCTCTAAAGGCACGCAAGTCTGACATTAAGCCCAGCAGCTGTAAGAGAGATCTTGTTTTGTAAATTAATATTATGCATTCATCTTTGTAGACCATTGTATATTATGTGAAAAATGAATTCACTATTGTCATCTCACAAGTTAATAAATCAGGTAAAATGAATGACTGAGAAATTATGAATTAAAATTGGGAGTCACACTTTATATTAGGTGTCTTTAACTATGTACGTACATAAAAAAAAAAAAAATTAAGTGTTAGGTAAAATATACTATATTATACTAATATATACTAATAATACGTGTTATTATTGAGGTGGGATGATTAAAAAAATGAATGTAATGTAATGAGAAAGTAAAAATGCAGAAAGTTTCCTGTGATTGGTAGGTTAAGGGGCAGGGGCAGTGTACAGGGGGATATAAAATATGGTTTGTATGGTATAAAAGCCATTACGTCTATGGAGAGTCCTCACAAAGATAGTGAACCAGACGTGTGTGTGTGTGTGTGTGTGTGTGTGTGTGTGTGTGTGTGTGTGTGTGTGTGTCTCACTGCTACACTGCACACCTGTCAAACAGCCTAGCCACTTACATTATAGAAGGAGGCAATGCTACATAAATTCCATAATACACTGTACGCCGCACCTCTTTCTCTAAGAATGCACCCCCACTGAATATAATATGTTAGATTCTGTACTTTACTCAGAAAGGAATGTGTTCAATGGACCCTGGAAAGTGAGAGCCATTACATACTGTTTTTATGTCTTTAGTAAGGGAGGTACCACATAATAGGCCCTGTGTACCAGGAGGTTTAGACGGTACACAATAATGAAAGGTATTTGCTTCGCCAAGCATTGCTCCTGATATACAGCAAATTCAAAGAGACAACGCATAGCGCCAGTCTACCAGCATTCATGAGCACTCGAGAAGGAAAACATTTGGAGCTGAAATAGACCTCCAGTTTGTGTGAGGTTCTGATAGTAAAAACAGAAGTTGGCGTAATGAGTGTGGTTTGCGTTACTGAGAATCTGAACCCTCCTGGGAGACTGACAGTCTGGAGGTGCGCTGCTCTTCAGCATCCGTGAATGCCTGTTTACGCGCTCATCTCAAATTGCGAGTCTTCGCCTCCCTTTGTTATTGTCAAACTCCTCTGTTGTTTAGTTTGTAAGAATGAACAGGAGCGACTTGAGATCTTGACTGTGAATTTTGGTGCACGTACTTGCAGTCAGATTTGTCAAAGACATTTTTCTCAGTGCATAAAGATCGTTTTCATATTCAGCGTCTGAATGCATGACTCATGGCACTGAATACAGCAGCAGAAGGGAGCTCCTCGACCACTTTGCTAATTATCACAGATTGAATCATTTTTTAACAACTGAGCTCAAATGCAGTCTGTAAAGAGAGTGATCTGTCTAAATCATTTGCACCGTGCAGGAGAAATGGCACTCGAAATTTCCTCTGTTAATTATTAAGCTTTCCCCATCAAATGATTTTTAAAATCCTCTCCTGTATGGGTTTCTGTAAAGTGAACCCAAGTTATGGCCTGATCTGTTGGCTTTGCAGAAGAAGATTTCGTAATGATTGAAAACTATATGATTTTTCACTCTATAAAGCTTGGAACTTTGTCTGCTTGGTCATGAAAGCAAAAATAGCATCCTAACTGTTCGATTTGCCAGGGATGAAAGAGACATATGAAAGCATGAAAATAAAGACTGACATTAGCCATAATCTGTAGACATTTAAAAATACATTTTGAATAAGCACATTGGATATGGCCTTTTGAAGTTAAGACTTGTGCATTATCTGCTAGGACTGAAGTGAAAAAGAAGTGACAACGAAGGAGAATTTGCCCTTGTTGGTGTCAGCTCAATCAGCCTCCTTTGGAGGGCACTGTTTTGTGGCACAAACATATGCTTGCTATCTCAACTGACCACATGTCCAGGCCTTAATAATATCTGACAGTAAATATATAACCTTGCCATCTGCTCCTATAACAGTGCTGTGCAAATCGAAAGCACTAGTAACTTACAACATTGCAGGATGGCAGCCTAAAAGAAAGAACAATAAATCGGCAGGTCATGAGTGTCAGCACACTCAGTCTTAATTACTTAGATTAGTTTATAGAGCTGCATAGATATGAGGCATTTGAAGTATGTTCTTCAAAACAACATAACTGAAAATTGGTTCAGTTAAACAGGAAGGAAATGAAAGTTTACACAGCATTTATCCTTGCATTCAGCTAGACAGTTAGACGGAGTACAATGGAAAGGAACAGAACTTGGGGAGGGTCTAAAGACACACTGAGCGCTCAGGCTTGTTGCCAGTTACCAATTATTAAGATATTAATAAGACAATGTAGGAGACAGATGTCTAGACCGGGGTTGCATGGTATACCGGTAATGCAAAGACACAAATCCATGAAAAAAACATTGACTTTAAAACCGTAATAGTATGTTACTTTTGAAATCTGATTTTGTTGTTTTTAATTCTATGGTGCCATACAAAACATCTTGTTTGACTTCTACGGCCTGGGGCACGTAGCCTGGTCCTACCAAACTCTCGTACATTTCATTTGTATATAAAGTCTGGCCACTCTCCACTGACAAGCTTTTACTTCCGCGAAGGCGGGTACTCTGTTGAAGTTTAAAACTATTAGATCTGCCCTGAGCCACTCTGGATCTGCCATAACCAATCGCTAACGTTTAGTCGTGACCTATGTCATGCGACTTCGCCGGTTTCTCACAAATCCGTCAAAATAAATGTGCAGGCCACCTCAGTGATAAAACCATATGATACAACCTAAAACTCATGCATTCGGATTGTGATTATGTTATTCATGGTGGACGAGAAAGTTTTGTAGTCGAGAATGCGCTGATCACGTGGTCCGTAACATGATTGTATGCTGTAAATAACGGCCCAGTTCAAATGTTTACGTGCTTTTATTTTAATTTTTTTTGAGCGGTGATGAAATATATTGATCTTGCAAATACTTGCCAGCATTTTAAAGAAATACAAGTCTAGAAAAGCATCCAAATAACAGCAAAGTGCAACCGTACGGTGCTCTGCAGTGGTGTAAAAGGATATATAGAGGGAATTTTGAAGTGATAGGTTCTTGAAAACTCAGAGATGTGGATTCGGACAGCTATTACATCACCACATGACCTTGGTGTGTGTCAAAAGCAGTAGGTAATTCAGCCGGGGATTTTTAAGCAGGTGGTGGGAAACGAAAGGCAATAAAATAGCTGACTAGCCCCTGTAAATTAAATGATGGCAATGGCAACCCCACAAGGAACAATAACTGTCCAAATAGGGCGTAAGCCAACTCCTTCACCACTAACAGAGCAAGCTGGAAAATCAAACTTTACTTTTTATGTACACAAAGTGCATTGTATCAAATTATTAATTAAAATATTAGTGCATAGTAGTTAAGACCACCTAATATAAAGTGGGTCCATTCTCATCTTTGGCCCTAATCCAAATTGCACCCTAAACCCTCACGGTCTTCCTCTGAATCCGCACTTTCACAAAGTAATGCCACTTTGACTGCCAGGTAGAAGTCCTCTGCGTAGCTCGCAAACTTGCGGGCTCAGCTGAAGTGCGCATCGAGGGCGCATAGCAGCCGCAGAGGGGGCGCTCATGAGCACGCTTCTTTAAGCTTAAATGACAAATGGGACACCCTATGGTCTTGTGGACTTAACCGACATGCGCACACAATGGCCATTGTAAGTCCACAAGACCGAAAGTGCACGTAAAGTGTGCCATTTGGGAGAGGGCCTTTCTCTGCCGCCATGACTGAACTACAACTCAAAGTAGCGCATGACATTAACCTCATTGGTCTCAGCCATTCCCTCTGGGGTGCGTTTCCCGAAAGCATCGTTTGCCAACTATGGTCGCAAGTTCCTTCGTGATCAGCATAGTTCAACGAATTGGTGTTTCCCGAAACCATCGCAAACTGCATCGCAAACTTGTGTGGTTGGAACGACAGCTCTTGACCTGTGGTTAGAAGTATAGTTCCTTGTTAGTTTGTCGTGTCGACGTCATTGATTTCGCAGCAGCTGGGAGGTGTTCTATTCAGAGCTATCGACCCTATAGCCTATTTCTTTCGAAGGTTTCACCATCCACTTTATGTAATTTGGATGACTTAAATTCGAGGTGCCTAGGTTTTACACAATTTGCTTTCTTCATTACAAATTATTTGAAACGATATAATAGCGTGACGATCGCAATTATTCTCCCTTCGAAGTGCCCTCTGAAAGGATTATTTATGCTGGTTGGGACGCAGTCTTGGTTTAGTTTGTGCGAAGAAACGGTGAGTGTGCAAGTGAGTAGCTTTGTTAAATTCCCAAAGACAAATTGTCATATAACAACATTTTACAAAAGGGGTTTACCCAAATATTAAGTTGTATCTGTAATGTAGCATTACACACATACGCAACACATGCAGTGCTTAGCGCTAACAGCGACATTTAAACATTTAAAAAATGATGACATAAAGCAACATAGAGTCTGAAAAGGAATAGGCAGAAGCATTTTTTTTTTTTTGGGGGGGGGGGGGGTGATTTCTTTCCAGGATTTTTTTTTTTTTTATCAGGATTTGTTACACAATTTTTCAGCTTTGAAAATAGCTATATTTTTTTATACTCCACCTCCTCCAAAAGAACTGTAACTTCATTTTTTGAAAATTGTGATTTTCGCGTCATTTTCATATAGTTCATATGAACACATAGCTGTATGGCAAGGGGACTTAAATAGGTAGGCTTATGATCTTAAGCAAAATATTCAACAGGTGTACACAATAGTACAGGGGTCCCCAAACTCAGTCCTAGAGGGCCAATGTCCCGCAGAGTTTAGCCCCAACCCCAATACAACACACCTTAACCAGCTAATCAGTGCCTTATGAGGGCCTGTATATAAGACATTGATCAGCTGATTGATCAGTTTGATTGGGGATGGAGCTAAACTCTGCAGGACAGTGGCTCTCCAGGACCGAGTTTGGGGACCCCTGCAATAGTATAACAATCACAGTGATCACTGATCAACAGTAAAACCCATCATTTATTTTCATTTACATTTATTTCATTTACATTTATTTACATTTCATAATTGTGCTGATCTATCAATATTCAATGAGAAATTAATAAATATGAAACTGTGAAATTAATAGTTATAGATTTTTGGGATCAGAGAAGACAACATTGTGTTTATATATGTTTATATTTTATTGTGCAAAGAATGAATGTTGAGTTGTTAAAGTAATTACTCCACACCGTCACTAAGAAAGCGCAGTCGAAAAGAGAAAATAACCAAATTTATGTGCTCACACTGTTTCATCGGGAAACAGTAGTGACTAGCTAGTTGATTTCTTTAAAGATGCATCATACTATGGTAGTTAAACCAGCGAGTTGCATCGTTGTACGGAAAACGCACCCCTGTTTGGACCGGTACAAATTTGTTCGGAGAAAACCTTAGAATGCACCACAGTCCCAGACGTAGTACTGAAGGAAACTGAAAATTGAGCGGAAGTACGTAGGAGGGCAGAACCAGGCTATGGGACACGCTAGATGACTTTCAAATCTTAGCCAATTTTAAAACTTTGGGAGACGTACGTACGTACGTATTTATTTATTTGACAGGGACAATGCAGAAAAAAACATTGCTACAATTTCATGCTGCCGATGCTCCACATATAGGCTTATAGCCAAAGGCTAATTTGCAGCCCCACAGACATGAGGGCAGTTTCAACCTACCAGATCTCACTGCAATTTGTACATATTTTACAAGGTGGCTAATTCGTACAAATTTGTATGATCTCATTTGAATGAATTGATATGATTTTTGCTAAATTGTACAAATTTAAGTTGGTCAATTCGTATGATTTCGTACGAATTACCTAACCCCAAAACCCGTCCCTAAACCTACCCATCCAAATCGTACAAATTCATGAGTGAGGTCATAGGAATTTGTACGAATTAGCCACATTTTACAAATATGTACGAATATTGGTCGCGAGATAGCATAGGTTTCAACCTATTTTTAGCATTATAATCCTTTGAATGCACACAATAAAAGATTTGCCCAGACGCGAGACCACACTTGTCATTTAGTAACATTTCCACAGTGAGATCTCAATCAATCAACTTTATTTATATAGCGCTTTTACAATCACGATTGTGTCAAAGCAGCTTCACAGTGTCAAACAGGATAATATTGCGACAAAATTAGATTTGGCTGTACAGTCGTACTGGAGAAAACAGTGATGTTATCAGCTTATTTTAATTTATCATATAGCGACAATGTTGGCAGATCAGTATTATAGTTTATAGAATTAAATAAGACCTTTTATTTGTATAATAAGTTGAATAACTTTAATCATATTTTACAGCAACACCTCCCCCTTTACCTTTCAGACGTGGCTCATGTTTGTAACAATAATCTCGGGGGGTGCACTCATTTAAAGTAATGTAATCATCAGGTTTTAGCCAGGTTTCTGTCAAACACAGCACATCTAAGTTATGATCTATAATCATATCATTGACAACAAGATCTCATGGAGATTTGCAAGATCAAACTCAGACACGATCGGGAGCAGAAAAAAAATCGTAATGACACCACACTTCAATTGAGGATTTTTTTGGACAAAAAGTCGTTTGCGTCAAGCCTTGAATCAGGCCACGTCCCCCGATCACTTGAGGGTGCAAATCAGGCTCAAAATCGGGCTTAAAAGCTTCAAGTGTGTGGCCAGCCTATAAGGGGTGATTCTGGCAATATGGGCTTTTAATAAAACCTGGCTGTCTATGCAGTAGTGTCACGGATTCAGCCGGCATGCTATCAGCACCAGCTCTTCAGCTTCACCCGCTTGTTCACAATCACCAGAATATTAACCTGCCACATCTGTCACACCCTCATCAAGCACCCTACAAACGCATACAGCACACACTCACCTGTTGTCTGGTCTTGTCAGTCTCTGCATGAGAATGTACCTACCTGTGATTACTTTCCTTCTTTGTCTTCCTCCATCTGTCGATCCTTCAGACTGTTCATCATCTCTGTGCTCATCTAACCATACTGCAAAGAAACAAAGACTCCTCAGTTAAGTGTGAGTGCTCATTGAACTGCTTATGTTCATTACTTACCTGTTTGACAATCCTGAACAATCTAAACTATCTCTGAATAAAGACCTGTTGTTTACCTTCGTGTCTCACCTCCTGTTTTCTGACAAGTAGGATGGCTGTGAACGGGCAAGGGAAACTTCAAAACACATAATGCATTGGGCTCAATCCGACTGTCCATGAGAAGGGATTCGAATCTGTAGTTTTTACAAAAGCTCTGGAGCTGTCAAAGGCTTTGCATCATCCGGCAGACTTTAGCTGAAAAATAAACTGGGGATCTGGGTTCAGGTATCATGGAGAAAGAGAACACATTGATACATAGACAGAGCTGGTTGTAAATAGCTGAATTTACCCTTTAAAGTGTCATCTCTAAACTTTTAAACATTCCATAGTAGCTTTGACAAATCTCACCCTTATACAGTGCATCCAAAAAGTATTCACCGTGCTTCACTTTTTCCACGTTTACAGCCAAAATGGTTTAAAATCTTTTTTTTTTGCCCCTCCAGCCCTCCAGCGTGACAGGTGTCTGAAGCTACTATCCAATTGCGTCACTCCTAGTGACCGGTGACAGCCCATGACATCATCAATGTGTGACCAGAAAGTATATAAGGGCACCTACCAAAAATGACACCATCTTTTCGTCTTCAGGGACTGTTCTGTCTGAATTGCTTAAACGAATTAAGGTAATACAAATTCAGTTATTTACTGCCTGGGATAAAAAGCATGCACAGTCAGTTTGTGTTTTACACATTTACACTGCTGTTTGTGTAAATTGTGAGCGGTTTTCCGAGATCGCTCTGTTCTTTTCTGTCTCTCCTCTTGAGTGAGGGGAGTTCGACATCTGGGACTGGTGATGTGGTCTCGCTCATGCCAAGGCTGGGCACTGGCACACATCATGGGTTTCTCAGTTGGAGCTCGCCAATCGTCATAAGAGGGTTGTATTTCTCTCAGATGATCTGGCGGCTGACAAGACTTATCAAAGCAAGTGCTCTTAGGGATGGCTGGTAAGATTGTTACTCTCAACCACCCTGACCGTGTATGCTGAGCTGTTGGATGTTATGGAATGCGCTGCAGGCAGTCTGCAGCTGCCATGTTGGCGCGTTAGAGGAGAGATTGCTCGTGCTAGATTGGATGATCGATTTCTCCCCGGCCATAAACCAACGGCTCAGTTGAGCCTTCCGTTCCTTCCTGATCTTCTACAGATATCCAGAGGGCACGGATATTTGGCCCAATGTTCATCGTCATCAGCGATTTTATTTTCATTGATTTCGAGGGAATATGGGTGTGTGTTGATGCTGCCGATTGACGAGACATTTGCGAACTATCTTGCATATGAGTAGGCATCAACACAGAGCTCCAACTCTGCCATCTCCTCTCTTACGACGTTGTAGATTAATGGCAGGGCATACACGACAGCAGGTCAGGCTGTTACAGCTTTGCACACTATGTTGGTGTTTCAGGCGTACCAGGCAGGCGGGAGTATCACCTCTCATGTGCCCCCTCTGAGGAGGAGTAGGTTGCATGAGAGGTGAGACTCCTGTAAGAAGAAACCTGACCTTCATGTGTCTTCTTCATCATTTCCCCAGGTGCTTCTTACATCAGGTCTAGGACTAGGTGGAAAGATATTGGCCCGCCTTGGCTTGATCAGTGAGAGCACCTCTTTCAGGTATGCAAGGGTGGTAGACACCATGGTTATATGAGAACTGTGCGGTGAGTCTTCACCCTACATGCCGCAGGTAAGATGGTCTGTCCTTTTTTGTGTGGATAACACTAAAATGTATTTCTCTACAGACCTTTGTTCCCTGTATAGAGTTTATCTATAACTTGCTATTAGGTAGTAGGCCTCACAAGGCCTCCCTGAAGGCGAGATACAGAGTCGGGTTTCTCTGTAGATGAAACACCAGATATTAGGCCGTACCAGGCCTCTCTGGATATGAGTTCCCGTGTCTCAATCTCTTTGACAGTTAGCAGGTATTGCTAGCAGGTAGTATGCCCCTCCAGGCCTCCCTCATGGCTTGCTATCAGGTGGTAGGCTTCACCAGGCCTCTCTGAAGGCGAGTTCTCGAGTCTGTACACGCAGCTAGCATGACTTGCTATAAGGTAGTAAGCCTCACCAGGCCTCGCTGAATGTAGCATGACTCGCTATTAGGTAGTAGGCCTCGCCAGGCTTCCCTGAAGGTGAAGTCAGACATATGACATCTGGACACCTAGCCTTACAGGCTATCGGGTAGTAGGCCTCACCAGGCCTCCCTGAGGTTGAACTCAGTCACCTTGGCAGTTAAGCAATATATTGCTGGCAGGTGGCAGGCCTCACCAGGCCTCCCTGAAGGCTTTCTATCAGGTAGTAGGCCTAGCCGGGCCTTCCTGAAGGCCAGTTCCTATGCAGGGCAACTGGCCAGATAGCCTGACTGGCTATCATGTATTGCTATCAGGTGGTAGGCCTCCAATAGGCCTCCTTAAAAAACTTGCTATCAGGTAGTAGGCCTCTCTAGGCCTCCTTGAAGGTGAAGTATCCATAATGCCTCATCACAGGCTATCCGTTTGTAGGCCTTATCAGGCCTCCCTGAAGGTGAACTGAAGGTGAAGCTGCTTGGGGAGTAAGCATGCATTGCCGGCAGGTAGTAGGCCTCACCAGGCCTCCCTGAGGGCTTGCTTTGAGGTAGCAGGCTTCTCTAGGCCTCCATAAAGGCGAGTCTGGATGCGCTGGCAGTCTACATAAATTACTATCAGGTAGTAGGCCTCTCTGGGCCTCCTTGAAGGCAAAGTTCCCAAGATTAGGCACTTCTATTACCAGTTCTTTATGGAATTAAAACCTTTGTTAGCTTATCCTACAGCTGGGGGTCACCCACTAGGCAGGCTCAGGTGCTCCCCTCAGTGAGGGTCGTTTTATGAGCGCACAGCCATCTGAGTCTGATCAGACAGTCGCTGGCCTCTCGTGAGGCCTCCCAGTAAGATCAATTCGTAGGCCTGTCCGGCCTCCTTAGTGCTTTGAAACACAAGTGCTTTGTAGATCCTTGGATTGAGCAGTTAGACTTCCCTTGCTAGCAAGGGTTGTAAAGCGCTGCACTGAGTATTGCTCTCTGGGATACCCGTCTCTGAGATTTGGTCTGAGAAGGACTGCCAGGTTTCAGTCCCTCAGTCTGGATGCCTCACCGAGGCAGTGTCCGGAGACTCTGTTTTCCTGAACAGACAGGGTTGGCCAAACCGAGCTGTCCAAAGATAAAGGGCACAGGTCAGGCCTCCCTGGAGGCAGGTTATCAGGTGGTAGGCCTCATCAGGCCTCCCTGAAGGTAAACTCGGTTGCTTGGGAAGTTAGCATGCATTGCTGCCAGGTAGTAGGGACTGGCTTTAAGGTGGTAGGCCTCACTTGGTCTCCATAAAGGCGAGTCTGAATGCTCTTGCATTCAGCATTTTTTTGCTATCGAGTGGTAGGCCTCCCTTAGGCCTCCTTGAAGGTGAAGTTCCCAAGTTTAGGTCTTCTTTACCAGTTCTTTGTATAATAGAACCTTTGGTAGTTTGGCCTACAGCTGGGGGTTACCCACCAGGCAGGCTCAGATGCTCCCCTCTCTGAGGGTCGTCTATGAGCACACAGCCACCTGAGTTTGATCAGATGGTCGCAGGCCCCTCGCGTGGCCTCCCTGTTAGATCATTCTGTAGGCCTTCTGGCCTCCTTAGCACTTCTGTAAGATAAGTGCTCTGTAGATCCTAAGATCGAGCAAACTCCCCTCGCTAGCAAGGGTTAGTAAAGCTCTACGCTGAGTACTGCTCTCTAGGATACCTGTCTCTGAGATCCGGTCTGAGGAGGATACTGCCAGTTCGCAGTCTTTCAGTCTGGATGCCTCACCAGAAGGCGATTTTCCAGAGGCTCTGTTTTCAAACAGACAGGGTTGGCCAGGCCGAAGTGTCCCGCAGTAGCGATACCAGGTCAGGCCTCCCTGGTGGCATACGGGAAAGGTTTTTCCAAATAGTGACTGGCTGGGGTGCCCTCGGGCCCCTTGGCCACATGCCCTTAAAGGGACCCCTTCTGTTTAAGAAATTGGTCCCAGGCCTTTGAGCAGTCTGGGTAGGACCTCATGCGTATGCATTAAGGTTTCTCTTGAGGCTTATAGCTTGGGCTATGACCGTAGGGAGTGCTGTCACTGACAGCCCAGTGTGACCAGAGGGGGAGTGGTGTAGGCTTTTCAAGTTTAATTTGCTTGTCCTGACAGTTATCACTGCCAGTGTGCATGCTTTCCTGTCAGGACACCCGTTGCACCAACTGTGCGCAAGTTACATTTGGCGTTAATGGGCACTAAGTTACAACTATATGCACTCCTAAATATTTTTGCATTGGACAATTAAACGTAGTTGAAGCCTAAATCTATGTATAAACTAAATATTTACGGGGGCTTCCAATCAGGAGTTACATTAACAGTTATAGAATAGCAGGCAGACATGACTTCGGGTGCGTCTCAATCAGCTTTCTGATTCACTAGTCAGGGCACTGATCGGGGAGTCAGCACATTGCCTTATGTTCTGATCAGTCCCCTGACTATTGAACCAGGAAGCTGATTGTGTGTGACGCGGCCTTCAATTCTTTACACATTACGTGTATGATAATGCTGACAGATAAGCTTACATGCACTACATTTTAATAGAGAAAACATGTGAATGGATTAACATTATATGTGGTTAACACGAACCCGTCCAAAAGATCGTGCTGCTGTATGCATCTGTTCCATAGGTCCGTATTGTGCATGTCAAATAAAAGCAGTCATAATCAATAAATGTAATTTCTTATTTTTTGTTTCAGTATTAATTTATTGATCCTTAATTTTGTTTCAAATAGCCTTTCTTGATTTTATTTAAAACATGTGTTATTCACTATTAAGTATCATATTTAATGGGAACTTATTTTTATCATTAGTTACGTGAGGCAAAATTAGTAAAGAATGAATAATAAACAGAAATTTCTGTTTTTTGATAAAACATTTTCCCATTTGCTTTCTCCCGCATGTTCTGGCATCTGGTCCATATCAGCTGTCCATCATGTTAAAATAGTAAGGTTTAAACAGTCAAGGTTTAAAAACAGTTTAAAATTATTTTATAGATACCAATGCAACAGCCGCTCTATCGCTCCCTTGATTACCTGTCAAAATGGCAGAGTTTAGGCTGTGTGTCTTCAACCTCCGTAGCTCTATTGGGCTGGTGATGAGCGGTGCCTTGTTTCCTCCAGACATGATGCTTGCCATTCAGGCCAAAGAGTTCAATCTTTGTTTCATCAGACCAGAGAATTTTATTTCTCATGGTCTGAGTGTCCTTCAGGTGCCTTTTGGCAAACTCCAGGCAGCCTTTCACTGAGGAGTGGCTTTCACTGAGTGAGATTGCCTCCTCAGACAATCCTCCATGCATAATTTCATGAAAAAAAATTATAGAAATACTCTAAACTTGATTTAAGCATATTTTATCAATATTTATCTAAATGTGTAAGCCTTTGAACGTGAAATTATTCATGTTGTTTTGTGCACCTCTGTGTTCACCAATTTTTTTTTTAAATAATTGGAAGCAGGCATGTCTGAATATGTGACAACTTTTTTTTATGTGAAATAATGTGAAATACAGTTTGATTCTACATGACTGATGTGTACTCCTGACACAAATAAATGATTGTCCCTAAATCATTGGTCAAAAATCAATGCTGGAGCCTTAATTTCTTAAATTAAAGTCCAAATGTCTTTAAAATGTTTAATTTATATGTTCTTGTTCTTAATTAGATAGTTCTACATGCAAGTGAAATGGTGGGGTTGTGTGACGTTGTTCTATGGAGGCTTGTTGAGGACAGGTTTTAAAGGGACAATTCACCCAAAAATGAAAATTCTGTCAGTAATTACTTACCCTCATGTCGTTCCAAACCCGTAAGACCTTCATTCATCTTGGAACACAAATGAAGACATTTTTTATTAAATCTGAGAGCTCTCGGATCCCTTCATATAGACAACAATGTTATTTACACTGCTCAGACAGTGATATTTTTCACAGCTCAGACAGGTAGTAAAACATCATTAAATTTGTCCACGTGACTCCAGTGGTTCAACTTATACATTTCTGAAGCGACGAGAATAATTTTTGTGCGCAAAAAAATAAATAAATATCTACTTTTGTAAGAAATGGCCTGAAGGAGGTATGTGGGTATAGGATCAAGTGGACAGGTAGTAGGGTGATTGGAAAGGATGAGTTTAGAAATATCTGCCTCGGAGAGCATAGAGAAGGATGGAAGCGTGTTCATGTTATTTGTTGAGATGTGCGTGTCAGTTTGTGGTGAGGAGAACTGGTTGCTGATGAGAGAGGTTTTGTTTGTGAAAAATGATGCAAAGTCATCAGCTGTAAGAGTTGATGAAGGAGGGGGAGACGGAGGACAAAGAAGTTTTAAAGAGTGTGCGAGAGTCAGAGCAATTGTTGATTTTGTTGTGGTAGTATGTTGTTTTAGCAGTGGAGACATTTGTAGAGAAAGAAGAGAGAAGAGACTGATACAAGGTAAGGTCGGTAGAGGTTTTAGATTTCTGCCATTTCCTCTCTGCAGCCCTCACCAGAGCGAGAGTCCAGAGCGATGTTCACGGAGAACATCAGACAGCCAGGGGGCAGATGGGGTGGGCTGGTCTGGATGAAAGGGGGCAAAAACTATCTAAGGAGGATGTTAGAGTGGAGCACAGAGTGTCAGTAGCAGAGCTGAGAACTGAGCAGGTGGAAGGAGTGAAGATGAAACCATAGTGGATAGGCGAGAGGGAGAAAGTGAGCGTAGATTACGCCTAAAGCTAATCTGTGTAGGAGTGTGTGTTATGTCAGGAGTCAGTATGAGGTTAAGAGTGATGAGAAAGTGGTCTGAGGTGTGTAATGGAGTAACTAAAGTGTTGTCCGTGGAGCAGTTGCGTGTGTAGACCAGGTCTAATTGGTTACCTGATCTGTGAGTAGCCGTAGTAGATACTAACTTTAGGTCAAATGAAGTCAGTAGAGGGGTGAAGTCTGTGGCTAGGTGTTTATCAAGATTGATGTTGAAGTCACCAAGCAGAATCAGAGGAGTGCCATCCTCAGGGAAGCTAGAAAGTAACACATCCAACTCCTCCACAAAGTTACCGAGGTGACCTGGAGGACGATAGACCACTACCACATGGATTTTAACAGGGTGAGTAATAGTGATTGAGTGTGATTCAAATGAACTGGCCGATAGAGATGGTAAGGGATCAAATTTCCATTCATTTGAGATAAGCAAACCAGTTTCCCCACTGGTCGAGGGGTGTGTGAAAAAATAAAATTAGTTGAGAGGGCTGCAGGAGTGGCAGTGTCCTCTGGTTTGATCCAGGTCTCAGTTAGGGCCATGAGGCTGAGCTGAGAATGAGTCCCAATAGATGAAATAAAGTTTGCTTTGTTTACAGCAGACTGGCAATTCCAGAGACCAAATGGAAAAGAGAGCAAAGTAGCAGAGGATTTATGTAGGCTGCGCAAATTATTAGGATTGCGGCGTCTCATGCGTACAGAACGTGATTTAAGAGTGCTAGTAGTAATAGTAGAGATTTGAAAGCACATGGTGAATACAGATCAGAGAACAGGCCAGATAGAAATAAGAAAACTGAACACAAATAATGAAAAGGACAAATTATACTCAAGTGCCTTGTCGGGGTCCTTGCTCGGGAGGAGTTGCACAGGGAAGAGTTGATGTCTTTACACTCTTCAGTCTTCACACGAGGGCTGCTGCAGTCTATCACGCTATTTATACTCACCTGAGTATCGTTATTGAAAGCAGCTGGGAACGCCCCCAACAAACGCGTTCACTCACAAACGTGGCAATGACCAAGAAGCTAACTCCCTCACACACACACACACACCGCGAGAATACACCAAAACTACTATTACACACCACTGCACTACACAGACACACTTATCCAACAACAAATGAACAAACAACCAAATGAGAAAGGTTACAAACACTTACAGAGTAGTTGTTTATCAGTCAATCAATGCTTCACCTCGGTCTAATCTACTCCATCCTGCAACACTCAGAAATGACCCACAATTTTGGAAACTGCACTGTGCAAATAGTGTTCAGCACAGATTGGCTTGCACCATTATCTGATATGCATAATTTAGAAAACCGCTACAATGAACGCATGTTTGAATAAACATCACCTTCAGCAAATGCAATTCATTCTTTGTTAATTCCCAACTAAATTCTAAAAGCATTTCATTTGTAATTAAATATTATGTCTGTCCAGATTGACCATTTGCATGTATGCAATCATCTAATCATATCCTACAAGATCAAGTCTGTAATTTTGGAAGCAAAGCCAACTGGGTCAAATATGTAATTGCTGAGTTAAAAGTACAGCTGTTTTTAGATAATATCCCTTGTCCAAACTTAAAGCAAAAATATTTTTGGATGCTAATATCCTCCAAGATATCAAAGGATCCTTCTATGCCTGTATTTACATATATTAAATGTATTTGCTGACATCATGAGAATAAACAAGTTGAAATATAGCAGGTGCAGCAAGCAAACAGCCAAAATATTCCCTGCCACCCTAAACACAGCAATCAACACATCTCACTGTGTGTACTTTGCATTCAAACTCTATAATGATGCTGTGTAACAAATGGGATTTCAACAGGAGCCTGAAAGACATCACAAAAACAAAAGAAGCCTGAGGCTCACTGGGAATCAACATATAATACAACATCATTACCCTCTTAGCATGTTCCAGACCAGATGCTCATTCATAAATGCTGAATATTAAGTGCACATATCCATTGTTCTACCTCTGTAAAACGTTTTAAAGTAATCCAAACCAAAACAGTATTCTCAACTTTTTTTTTTTTAGCAATTTTTGTTGTATAATACGCATACATTTTATCCAATGTATAAATCCATCAATAAAGAGTTGGTCAATGTTGCCAAGAGTTGGTCAAGAGTTGGCCTTAAATCAACCTGCTCTGTGATACACCAGCATTACAAACTTACATTTAAAGCAAAAAACAAACAAACAAACAAAAAATATTTTGAAAAATACTCAAGATATTTGGTACTTAACAAAAGTACAAAGATTTTGTACTTAACAATACAAAAGGTTTGTCCCAATTTGCATACTTATGTGCTATGGCCTTTTGTTATGTACATACTGCAGGTATTATGTTCACCCTGAAAACTTCACACTGCACTTATTTACCCAAAGAATTAAGCTTGGAATGTTGAACACTTTGTGCACTTAATAATCAAATATTTTCTTTTGTATATGAATGGGAGAGGCAAAGGTTGTGATGCAGTATGACAAAGTTCCCTACATAGAGAACATTGACCTGTATTGGCCTAAAGATTGGATTAGAGCACAGTGTATAGAACGTTATTTGTAGCACAACAAAACAATTGCACATCATGCATAGTAAAAAACATAATCCAGTGCTTTTCACAACAAAAAAAAATAATAACTTTACATGAGAAAACCTATTAGCATATAACAGAATAAGTTAAATGTTTGCTTTTATTTTGAAAAAAAGTGTAGTGGAACATATTCATTTTCTTGATTTCCCTGTAGCTTTGTAGTTTTCTAATGAACAACGGAAAAAAAAACTATAAAAAATGCTGTCATTTACTCAAACCCATGATGTTTAAATGTGAGAGAAGACCGTATGCTGATTGTTGCTGTCAAGTTCCCCAAAAAAAGAACATGAATAGCATAAAAGTAGTCTATATGATTTGCTCGCATTCCAAGTTCTCACCCTAGTTTGCGTCTGACATGCATGCTACTTACTCTGTTGACAACACCATATAAAGAGAAGAAGACGAAGAACAAGAAACTGCAGACTCCATTATTTTTGGAAAAGCGGTTGAAAGCGATTTAAGTACCTGGTAGTGATTGGTAGTGTAATTGATTAGCTCGCTCTCAGGTATAGGGTACTGTAATTCTTCACCTGTAGTTCTAGTGTGCTATTAAAACAAAATGTTTGTGGGTCACTTATAGGTAACTTAAATATAAAGATATTTCGGTAACACTTTACAATTACAGGACATGAATTATCATGTATTAATACATTTATTAATAGTTAATTCAACATAAACTCATGATTAGTTAAGATATTAACTAATCATGAACAAATGAGGAACTATCCTTAATTAAGACATGAGTCATAAGGATTCATGCGTGAATACAGCAGCATTAATACATGTTAGTACTTGTTTGGTAATTAATGCATTAATTAAAAAGTATGGGTAAACTAAATTAAACAGGCTCTCTAAGAAGGAATAACGGATATTTTGACTTTGAAATACATTTTCAAATGAATTATTGTCATAATGTAAACCATTTTTTATCAGAAGCTTCATCATAAATATTACTGAAAGCCAAGATTAGTTTTTTCATTGCTTTCACTGACCATCTAAATCTCCTATATTTTATCTCAGTCTGTTTTGTGATCTCTTTCCCATCAAACGAAACCTACTGTGACTTATAACGGTTTCTGAGGAATCAGTCCCCAAAAAATAACCAAACAGGAAACAAGCAGTTAAGTCCGGAAGTGATGGAACGTCTGCTGGGATCCGTACAGTTCTCTCTCCACCCAGACATAGGCCATGATGATACGGTACCTCCGTTCTCTGAACTGGGCTGAATACTAGTTATATTAGTTACATGTGAATTTTATAGTAAGTTTATGATAAATCCAACCCAGGCTCATTGGAAATACGTGACTCTGGCTACATTTTTGCAACACCCGAAATATGTACCTCCGGGTGCGTTTACCTGCACTTTTTGGGTGAAATGTCCACCGGAGGTGCTAAGTGAGCTATCCGCGTGTATGTCTACGCCGTGTGATTCCGCCAATCTGATCTCACAGAATGAAAATTTATAGCCTAATTTTGGAGCAACTAACTCCACTCCTACCCTAAACCTACCAACTCTCAACAATATAAAACACGTAACAGTCAAATAAATGTACAGTCACATGTATTTATTGCAAAAACTGACCAAAAAACTTTATAAAAGTATTAACTCATGTTGCATTCCAAGTCTTCTGAAGTTATACGATATCTTCATGTGAAGAACAGAGATGATCTTAATGTTTTAGTCGTTGAAATGATGATCGTGCTCCTTTGCGAACAGAACACACACGGACTCGTTCATTCATGTTTCTAATTCAAATAATACACTCACACGGCAACGATCAGTCACACACGAGAGCCAATGGCATTTTACAATCAAAGCTGACGTAGTAACGCAATTGGTCACGCAACAACACGACAGCCAATGCTGTCAAAGCTGACTTGACGTTTCTTCCGGCGGCAATATTTGAAATGTATTATTAAACTTTAGCGGATGGACTCGACGTTACTGATCGCTTTTGGGGATTTTCTTCACATAAATCAATCGTTTGGCCTCAGAACACTTGGGATATTTGTACTTTCTGAATAAATTATGCATGCAGTCATATCTGCCTGTTATATCCTGTTTTGTGTAATACAATAATGGGTAGGTTTAGGGAAGCGTTTGAGTTATGCATTCAAAATGTGTCTGAATATGTGTGTGTATCCACAAGGTAAATGGATTTATAACATATTAAATAGTTTTTTTGAAAATGTAAAAATGCAGAATGTTTCTTGTTATGGGTAGGTTTAGGGGCTGTGTGTGATGGGTAGGTTTAGGGGTAGGGGCAGTGTAGGGGGATAGAATGTTACGGCGTTGATAAACACGCTAAAAAGCGATTATGCGTCCTGATAGCACGCCAAAATGGCATACGAATTGGCGTGTCATACACGGGGGGGGGGGGGGGGGGTTAGTTGTTTAAACCTGTTTTTCTAAAAATTCCATTCCTAAAAGCGATGAGCCGACTTCATATAACCATAACTTTTGTTTCAGACAAGTCATGAAATAAATAAAAATAATTTGAAGAGGACTTGACCCCAGCTTTCATATGGTATCAAAAGCTGTAAAAGGTACAATTTCACCATGTGATGAGTTTTTGTCGATCACATCACATTTAAAGCTTCTATTGAACAAGCATAATGGAATTAAAAATGCATATGCACTATTTGATTAACACAAGGTTTTTTTAAAAGACATTTTCTGGGACAACATTCTTGGCAACAAATCCTAACCCTATTCCAACTTTACCCCAGAAAAACAGAGAAGAATGATTGACTGATAGAAATACTGTTCCAGAAAAAAACAAAGGATGTTGCTCCAGGAGCATGTCCTACTTGTGTAAATCATGTTAAGGATATAGAAACGTAGAAGATATTGTTAGTCACAAACAAATCTCGCTGTATTGTGGTCTCTGAATTAACTTAGCATTTTGTGTCCAGTGGCCTTTCTCATACATGCAGGCCTGAAAAGGAAAAACAAATCAAACATAGATCAAAGCGGCCCTGGGCTTGAAAAGTTAGAATGTTTAAATTAAAGTCGCTCTCAGTAACTGGGCCTCTTTCTCTAGGGAACAGGGAAAGAAAAAAAAATCAAGTGCAATTTTTGAGTGGGTGCAGTTGCTTGTTATCTGGCCCTTTTAACTCGGGCTCTTGAGGGAAGTGCAACCTTTATCAAGAGCCAGGGTTTTGGAGAGACAGAATGTATGTTGTAGGATGTGTGGTCCGAATAATCCGTCTGCATTCACAATGCATGCTCTGAGCCTCTCCGGTGGTCTTTTTCCATGCATTAGCTTGATGAGAGTCATTCACTGGGGGCTGGCCATGCATCCAATCACCTAGAAATGTGAAATCATGTGAATCCCTACGAGGGAAGATTCAACACCTTGGAAAATGTGAGTTGGGAATTGGTCTGTGTTTTGCCCCTGAGCATGAGCAGTGTGCAGTGAACAGTAGCTTGGTCTTTATGGTCAGTGAATAAAGTTTCATCTTCAGGGCATGGCTGAGCCAGGCCTGACCAGACTGGAAAAATACGCCACTCTGAGCCGACATTTCCATAATGGAGGCTGTCTGTGTGATCTGGGCAAATAGATTGGGTGTTGCGAGGGGGGAGGGAAGCACCGCAAGGACCAACACGCCCCGCGTTGCGGCAATTGTAATATTAAGATGCATTGAACAATACTCTCTAATTCTCTTCTCAGCTGATCTGTCTCAAGTGTTTGGTTTCTCTTTCAGTGCCCGCAAGCAAACAATTACAGTACCTATTGAACTGCATTAACGTGGCGTAATGTGCTCGATGCAATTACCAATTCTAATAACCTTGCCCATTTAAATAGAGATGGGGAGGAGATTGCCACATTGAATGGGTAATAGTTTGAAGTTGATTTCTGATTTTTATTGCGTTAATGAAAATGTAGTGCGCTGATTTGCCATTATAGGTCCATTGGTGTATGACATTCCGAGATAAGAGAGGTAATTTTTAACGACTGCATTTTTCATTCTTTGGGCCATGCACTTTTGTCTCTGCAGTGGAAATATGAGAGACTTCAGTACCGGGACATCCTATCTATAAAGGGAGAGATATTTCACCCAACATAGTAGTATGACCGTCAGCTATGATTCAATTAGATCATCTGCCAGCATAACACGTCTAACCTCTCTTGAACAAGGTATGGGAAGGAAGTCAAGACAATTTGGAATTATTTTCCAGCTGGTATACAACCTCGGACGACAATACAGAAGAATCATCCTCTCCCAGCATTGTACTGATTACACCATTAGACAATAGCAATAGCTTCTTGAATCGTCCATCTCTATCTCGCCTAATCTGATTGTTAGGCCATTAGCTACCATATGGAAATGGCAGAGATTGTGTGAAATTGCTTTTATGCTGTAGACCACCACTATTTGTAAAATACTGACATTAGGATGAAGACTAAATGATTGGGTAATGTGGAGAGGGCTGGAAAACATGTGCAGCCCTCATCTTGCCTTCGTTTCCAGCTGACCATCAATACTGTCTTTTAGCAATACAACAGGGAAAAGAATAGAACACGAATTAAACAAAAGGCCGTGATTTTCTCTTTTTATTTTTTTTATATAATTTCTTCCAACATTGGGATTGAAAAACATTTAGATACTTGTGCTTAATTAATAATTAATTAGGTATTTATCAGAACAAATCCAATCATAAATAGATTGAAAAAACAATGTATCTTTAAAGGGATAGCTCACCCAAAACATTTGTTTTAATATATGTTCAGTTTTCATGTTCATGTAGTTAATTTTTTATTTAGTTTTTTGGTCATTTGCACAAAAAGAAAAGAAAAGCGGGGGCTAGGGTGTTTTAAAACAAACAAATAAAAAAACACACTATAGCTTATATTTGTCAAATATATTTTATGTCCCGTAGAAGAAAGTCATTCAGGTTTGAGACGCAGTAAATGACATAATTTTCATTTTCGGCACACGTAATAATGATTATAAAATCACTGCCCAATCAAAACGAGAAAGATTTTCCTCATGCATTGTGGTTAATGTGACAGTGCCATTCCGTCTGTGTCAGATCTGATTACAACTGGGATAAAAACCAGTTTAGAAAGTACACGAGAATCAACGCCTGTCTCAGTTGGTAGTTTCCATAGCAATTAGGTCATAGTGCTATTGGCAAATCCTAAAAATATGGCCATGTCGGCAGTGTTTCTAAAAGCTGGGATTACTCTGTCACAGGGCAGTGGGTCTTGGAGAAGCCCAATCATAATGCTGGATTTGCACTGAAAACTCCCTACTGATTAGGGCTCAACACCTCAAGTGACACCCCTCAAGTGCAATTTGCTAGAGCCTTATCTACTGCTGCAGAGAAAGCATTAACATTATCTGTGCAAATTCTACAATGTTAACATTTTGTACAAAAATACTAAATGTAATTTATTTATTAAGAGCAACAACTATATTCACCAATATCTGAGTGCCCGGCTCTATTCCAAATGGCACACTTAAATGCACTTGTGGTTCTGGGATGGCTGCTGTCTTCATGTCTCCACAAAGTCTATGAAACTGTAGATTGTTCGTCCCATTTATCTTTTAGAAGAGTTTCACAAAAACAGTGGCCAGTTGCCATTCTTTACACACCATCTTTCAAGTCTTGGACGACAGATGGTCAGAAGATATTAAGTAGAAATGCCTTAAAGTGCCCCTGTTATGGTTTCACGAGTTCACACTTGCATATAATTTATGGAAAGTACATTTAAATGCGTATTTGGCATGCTGTCCGAGGGGAGGGCTTCGAGCTCGGAATTTGGCCCTAACCCAGACTACCCCCCTGTGTATGTAAGTGGTTAGAACTAAAAGTGTGAAGAAGGGGTGGTGGAGGGATGCTGATAAAATGTCAATGAACAGAGGTAAGACTGCTGCGTAATATACCTCTTATTGTTGATTAGCTGAATGCTCTCCACTTGTGTCATTTATCTGAAAGTGCTCCTCCCGAAACTTGTTAATAAAGCATCATTTTTCAAATATTCCCTTCATGCAGTATGCTGTTTGTGGTTTGCAAAAGTTGGAAAGTTATTGTCTCCCAAAAGAAAGAATCGACTCTGAACCACTTCGAATCGTAAACAACTTGTCATGTCCTCAAACACGTCATTTTACAGAAGACTGCTTCTCAAATGTCGCAGGCCAACCTGGGATTTGTGAAACGCTTGCTCTTGATAGATGGTTCCATACCCAGTTTATTTGGACCAGCTCCTACCATTCACAACCTGTAAATATAAATAATTATTGATGTATATATTTTCTAACGGGTGTTCAAAATACATAGTTTTGTGTTTTATGTTGGGTAAGTTTCCAGCTTACTGGCTTACCACAGTTATTACTGTCTTGAATGCTTCTGCAAATACATGCATATGGCTTTGCATCAGTTGAAACCTGGGAGTATATTCAAAGGATCGTCCCCGTGATCGTTTTATGAAAATGATCACAGTGGGCAAATGATTTCATCCCCATGAGACAAAAAAAATGTTTTTGTATCTTTTCTCAGTCTAGAAGGCCAACCCGGTCTCACACCCAAGGCGTTAAAATTCAAAGCATGTTCAAGTGCCTTCCGCGTCACAATGAAGATGCTAAAGTTGCCCCTTGGCGTCATTTTTCGACGCGATGGGTGCTCCATTCATTTCAATGAGAAACCTTTGGCGTCATACACAGACGCATTTAATTCTTTGCTTTTGTAAAAGCAGACATGATTTTATTAATATTTAAAGGCTACTTTTATATTTTGGAGCAACTAACCCAACTCCTACCCTAAACCTACCCACATCTTAACAATATAAATCACGTAACAGGCAAATAAATGTACAGTCACAAGTATTTATCACAAAATAACTGACCAAAACAGTATAAAAGTATTAACTCATGTTGCATTCCAAGTCTTCTGAAGTTATACGATGTCTTCATGTGAAGAACAGAGTTGATCTTGATGTTTTAATCGCTGAAATGATGATTCCGCTGCCCCGTGAACGAACTCATTCATATCTCATTCAAATAATTCAAAAGACTCTTGGGGCATGACGCAATCGGTCACAAGACACACGAGAGCCAATGACATTTTACAATCAATGATGACCTAATGACATAATTGGTCACAAGATATACGAGAGCCAATACAATTTCACTATGAAATCTCATGTAACAGGCGGCAATATTTGAAATTTGATGTGTTTGTTGATGATCTTCGGCCGATGGAGATGCTGACCGCTTTTGGGGATTTTCTTCATGCAAATCAATCGTTTGGCTTCGGAAAACTTGGATTATTTAACTTTTTTGAATAACTCTGGGATGCAGTTGTATGTTATATCCTGTGTTTTATATCATGTTTACACAAATGGGTAGGTTTAGGGATGGGGTGGGGTTGTGTGACATGTTAAAACGTGTCTAAATAGCGTAAATAAAATAAATGTAAATTAAATTATGCTTGTTGATTTAATTGAGAAGCACACTCCAACATGTCATAATGGCAAAATTTATAAACCAATAAATAATTTCAATAAATAAATCAAAAAATAAATTTCACCATGATGATAATATTTCCATACCCAGTGCGTATGTGTATGACACCAAAGGTTTCTTATTGAAGTGAAGGTTTCTTATTGAAGCACCTTTAGCGCCTTCATTGTGACGCAGAAGGCACTTGACCATGCTTTGGATTTTGACGCCTTGGGATCGAGAGTGGGTTGAGAAGGCACAAAATGTAAAAAAAAACTATTTCACATTTCTACTACATTAATGTCCCAGTTTAAATACAAAGCTTAATGCTAAATCACTGAAGTAACCCTTTAATGTAGATTGTCTGTCATTCTTTCTACTTTGTGTAAAGATAAAGGATAGAGCAAGATTTGTTTTACGCTTGTGCATCACAATAAACTAGAAATTTACACATTGTTTGTTAATGACATACTCTTGTTAATGCTGATGGTGAGGAATTACTGTTGCAACATCTCATAATATACCTCAAACTAAGTAGCGCATCACTGAGAAACATCCTGCTCAAGTCATCTTTGCGATGGAGGTTCGGGTTGAATAACTAGTTCTTCCAATCTTTCCTCATCGGACTCACACAGATTGATATGGTAAAATTGACGACATCATTGCTGTCTTTAAACTTTGTACAAACGCTGAGGACTGAGGATGCCTCAGCTGAAGTTCACTTATGGTAATAGTATGGTAATACGGTAGACCAATTACAACAGACTGGGCCATCTGGCCATTCAGAGCAAAGCACTTTAACTTAAATGAAATGCAGTATAATTAAAACCACAACCATAATTTTCATCAACACCAAGATTCTTATAATCGTCATTACATCGATATGCCAGTAGGTGAGGTAGGTCTTTACTGTATTAATGGGTCATTGACAAAACACACTGATTCATTCAGAAACCAAATTGTTTGAATATGAAATAGCATTTTAGTATACTACTCTCATTATGTTAACCACATATTTATCTTCTATCTATATATGGCAGAAATAGTAAGAGTACAGTAGTATGGTATTTTTTCATTTTTCATTGTTTTAACAGATTCATTCACAAAGAAATATTCAAATATTCATTATGAATGATTCATTGATAATTTTTGTTTAATAAGATTAATCCAGAAATAAGTCTACTTAGTGTTTGCTAGTGATTCTTCTGTGGCTTCATTTCATTGACAAAGCAAAAAACAGACAAATTAACTTGCAGTACTGTGTCTAAAATCTTGGTTAATCACAATTCACTTATTGTTTATTATACTGTTTTATAAAAGGTAACATCACACGCAATTGTGCTGTTTGAATTTTAGCACTGAGGTTTGTCACTGTGTTTGCTGAATATTTGCTACATGTTTGCCACAGTGGGACTGAAACACAAGCGCTCAGTACTCAGGCCAGGCTTCACCTACTCAGCTCCCTTAAACACACTGTTGATTTTCCCATCATCGATTTCTGGATAATTCCACATAATTACTTTTATCTAAGCAGTCCTGATACCAGGACACTTTCCGGCTGGGACTTTCCTCCCTGAGGCGATGGGGTCAAGTTTTGGGAGTGCTTATTTTCCCCCCACAATTAATTAAATGCAATTAAATACTTGGAGCGCTCATGGGAGAAAAGTGTGTTAAAGAAGCTCCCAACACACACAAGCTCAAACCTCACTCTCTTTCACACTCACCCCTTATTGAGGCACTTGGGACACGCTCAATCATAGCGCATTTCCGCTTAATCTAGCCAAGCACTTGTACTGCAGTCATTTATGCTAAGCCCTGTTATTAGCCGGGTAAATGGACAACGAGCGAGCAGGAATCATCGCTTAGCAATTATGATTGCTCTTTCAAATGAAGCATAATGATAGACACGTTTCAACAGATCTCCCTGAATTTGCCATGTCAATGCCGATGGAGTTAATTTTTCATTTATGAATGCATGATTCGTTTCATTAATCTGTGACAGTATCGTTAGAGAAATCAAACTACTCACCCATAGCCTGGGGTGTGTGTGTGTGTGTGTGTGTGTGTGTGTGGGGGGGGGGGGGGGGGCTTGAGTGAAAAGAGAAAATCTATCATAAAGCTTTATGTTATAGAGTTGCAACCACATTTTTATTTCTGCAGCTGTCAAGAGCAATTGGACCAAAATGAAGGCTATTAGCAGAACAAGCAGAGCGGGAAAGCCTGAGTCATACTGTTGATTTTCTGATGCTGCAAATCTGCACCTGTCACTTGTACCTGCTTCCATCAACACATCCACAAGCTTATCTAAAACTATTTAGATCAGAGCGCTTTTGTGAAACAGAGAGAGCTGAAATAGTTTGCGAGTCTATTAAAAAGTATTTAATTCTACATGAAACAAATAATATTTTAAAGCCAATGTTTTGGTTACCTTGTAATTTTGGTGTTTTTCATCAGTGTACTTTAAGTTATGAGTGTAACATACCTGACAATTAAAGGGATAGTTTATTCAAAATGTAACTTTCGTTCTTCTGTGGAAGTCACAAGAACCATTTTAGCAATGTTGTTGTCTATACAGTGAAAGTATTCCATGGACACAAACAAAATCCTTCAAATATCATCTTTTGTGTTCCGCAGAAATAAAAGTCAGAGGTTTGGTATGAGGGTGAGTAAATAGTGACAGACTTGAATTTCTGGGTGCACTAAACCTTTAACATATGTTGCTTTTTGTTAGGAATGTGACGGATGCTGCACGAGTCATTCATGTAGAACACCTGATGACAGCTGTTCTCTTGAGGGAACGCCGAGACCTCTTCACGACCTGGATATCAATATGTCCCCACACAGTAAGGTAGCATATTTGCAGTCAGAAGCATCATTCCTCTTCAAACTGAAGGGGCCCCAGGTGACCCACTCAGAGTCGGTGCCAATATGTAGTATCTTTGATATTTAAGTTGCATTTGTGGAATAACCAAACAATTTACCACTAGACTACATAATAATGCGTACTCACATTTAGTATATGTTGGCAAATTTTCAAGTGCAAAATCTAGTCATTTTAATAGGAATTATTCACACAATTAAAATCTTTAAAAGGTACATAAGACACACAGTTTATCATGTTAATCTTGAGTACCAATAGAGTAGTAGCCTATTGCGTCCTTCATATCTCCAAAGAGTCTTTTAGTTTTATCATATTTATAAAAGACAGATACAATGAACCATTCCTTTCCGAAAACAGCCAGGCTTGTGCAGGTGTGCGGTGGGCGGACATATGGGGACATTCAGGTGTAATGGTTTTTATAAGATACACACCGTATTTTCTATCCCCTTACACTGCCCCTACTCCTAAACCTACTTTTTACTTTAGCATTTTTTATTTTGTAAAAAAACCCTCATCCTGTATGATTTATAAGCATTTTGAAAAGTGGGGAAATGGCCAATGTCCTCAAATTTCACCCTCTCCTTGTAATATCTATGTCATACCCATGTCATTATACACAATATGTCCTCATATGTCATAAACACACACACACACACACACACACACACACACACACACACACACACACACACACACACACACACACACACACACACACACACACACACACACACACACACACACACACACACACACACACACACACACACACACACAATACATAATGGCATTATCCCTGGATAACTTTCGATGTACTATACGTTTGTGTTGTTTAAACCTTTATTGCCCTGAGGGGATTTTTTTTTTACACTCAAGGGAGCCACATTGAACTTTATAGTACAAGTAACATTTACTAAAAATAAAAGTTAAACCATACCAAACATCCAACATAATTATAGACAAAGAGAATACAGAAAACAAAACATAAACAACAGCAACAATGCAGTAATGGTGGTAAATTACAATCATCAGTCCAGCTAAAATAAATTTAAAAAATAATTTAATAAATAATTAGTAGTGTACATTTTTAAAATGTCTATGTGTCTGTGTCTGATCTGTTCAATAACTAAACGCTCCTCTGCACAAATTATGTAATGGCATGTTTGTTTTTTGTTAGAGGCATTCAGAGGGCAGGGGGGAAAACTCTGAGCAAAGTGGATGGAGTGGATCATCCAATATCCTCAGAGCCAAATTGAGGGTATACTGATCTGTGAGGATGGAGATGCATTACACATCGTATCCAGTCATTTTTCTGCCCATTTTAGTCACCTTGTCTAGCAAGCTCCTGTTCCAACACACTGGATGACGAAAGTCACCACACTCTGAATGAAAGTTACATAAAACTTTGTTTTATATCTACATTAAAACTATGCATTTCCCTTAAATAAGAGAGCCGTTGCTATGCTTTCAAATATCTTGCTAGTGTGTTAGCAGACCAGATTATTGTGTGATCAACAGTTGTACCCAGATACTAATTCTCCTCCACAGTTTCAATAGCTGTCCCTTGAATAGTAACAGGTTGCAGTGGAGGGGGCCCTTTCCTAAAATCGACCACCATTTTTTTTTTTTTTTTTTTATGTTTAAAATGAGAGAAATTTGGTTGCACCATTAATGGAAGTGATTAACCTCAGTCCTGTAATCCTGTTCATTATCTGTTAAAAAAAAAACAACTAGGGCAACATCATCTGCAAACTTTATCAATGAACAGTTGGAATGGTGACTAACACAACCATAAGTATATAAAATGGTGATATGACACATCCTTGTGCTAATCCCTTTGTTTGTCATGATAGCTCTTGACGGACTATGACCCGCCCTCACATCACTGTCTGCCTGTTAAAAAGTCTAGAATCCACTTTCGAATATTTATGCGCATGTTTGTCAGCTTCTCTATCAATATGTGTGACTGGAAGGTGTTAAAAGCTGAAGAGAGCTCTGCGAACAAGATGCAGTGAGGCAAGTGTTTCAAGTTGTTTGTAAATTCCATTCAGGAGGGTCATGACAGCATCTTCCCCACCCCTTTTCTCTCGATAAGCAAACTGTAATGCGTCCATGTAGGCTTGGGTTTGTGGTTTTTAGATGATTTAAAATAATCTGCTCAAAACACTTAGCAACAGTGAGTGGCACTGGTCTAAAATCGTTCTAACTGGCTTGGGTTTCTTAGGAAGTGGTAATATTTCTGCTGTTTTCCATATCTTTGGACTTTGTGCATGTCAAGTGATTTCTGAAACAGTCCTCTAAACACCAGGCTTAGTTGTTCTTTGCAGCTCTTTAGGATGGTGCCTTCCAGCCTGTCAGGGCCAGCAGTTTTCTGTGTCCTTATATGGAAGAAGATCCATCCCACTTCCTCGCAGCTTACCCTGACTGATGCACCTGCTCTTCCATCGAGGCTGATTGGATTGACTGGCCCGCCACTCTCCCATCGGTCAAAGTGTTCATTCAGGTCATTTACTTGTTCGACTGTGTGTACCGTGGTGTTAAGGTGGTGATTTTTTACCTGTGACACCTCCACGCCATAAGCGAGTTAGGGAGTTTTCACACTTGATCCTTTTTTAGAGGTCTGAGAGCGGTTTGTGTAATTTTTGGCCCATATGTGAACACTCTAAACGATCTCAGACCTCTTTAAAGAGAACCGAGCCGAGACCATCACGGGAGGCGGTCTGGGTACGGTTCGATCTAATCTTATGGTACGGTTAGCTAAAAACACGCAATCTGAACACAAACCGCTATGGGCTTACTTGATTTTTCTGTTCGCAAATTCCAATGTAGTTTGGTTATCAAATGCCTCTGTACAAACCGGCTGTTCATCATGGCTGCTTCTTCTGACAAATCTCTACAAATTATTCATTCACAACATAGCCATGCACTTGTTTATTGCAATTTCAACTGCTTCCGAACTGAGACGCGGCACCTTGTCAGTTTAAAATGGTGTTATGAGCGCACACACCTGAAGCGCACGCATAGAAGCGAGCTGTCACAGCGCGTGTACTAAACTGAATATTTATCTTTAGCAGTCTTACTGCATTAATTTTAAACTGTCAAGAAACCACAAGTTTCACATAAACAGGTGGCTTTGTCTTAAGGGAATGTAAACATCTTCAGAATCAGTGGAGTACGGCATACAGTGAAGAATATGCAGTTTTATTTATAGGCAGTGGCTATTTGCACTACAACATATCAACATATTTTCTTAGTGATAGATGATATTTACACTAAGTGCAAATAGATGTAGATATTATTTACTAACTGAAAATTTTGATATATTCTATTTACACCATACAAAGTTGCAGTTCTTTGTAATATAACTTGTAATTACATGTAATTTATACTTTATTTTGACAGATACATGCTATTTTCACCTCAGTATTGTTGTACATTAACAGGATGCAATAATAACTGTGAATTATTATTTTTATTTAAGTTATTAAATGGATGCCACCTTAAAGGAACACTAAAAGCCCTCCCCCTAACCCTACCCAATACGAATAGCACTTTCCAACAAGGCACACTATTTGCACTTAGTGTGAATAGACACTCTGTTTATGATTATTCCATTTCTACATAGCTTTTAGGCATAGCTATACTTTACCTGGAAAGTTTATTTAATTTGCACCTTCAACAGTATATGTAGCAATGATATAAATAATAATAATAATAATAATAATAATAATAATAATAATAATAATAATAATAATAATAATAATAATAATAATGATAATAATAATAATAATAATAATAATAATAATAATAATAATAATAATAATAATAATAATAATAATATTAATTAAAGCTGCAAGCCGCATTTAGTGGGGTTCAAGCATTTAAGGCCTTTAAACATTTTAGATCTTTTGTATTTAAGGCATTTAAGCATTAAATTAATTAAAACTGAGAGCTCAGATGAAATGAAGATCTAAGCATTCATTGAGAAGTTAAAGGCTTTCAGGGACACTTGGTCAAGGTCACATATTGAAATGACCCAATTATAGCCATCCAAATGGCATCTAACAAATCATTTCAACATTATATGATAAACGAATCAAAAGACCATTTACAACATATACAGGAAATTTCACATAGTAAAGGCATGATTTTCAAAGCTGTTATAGTTATAGAGCCCCCCATGGGCGTTGACTCGGAACCATTGTGTGTGTGTGGGACAAGACCCACCCACTTTTTAAGACCAATGATATTGGACCCACTCACTTTTATCGTCTCTAATTCAGCACATCTGTTTACCAACCTTTAACCGAGAAACACTTATTATTAAACACGTTACACGCTTTATTTCCCCGTTTCTAATATTTTCTCCTTTTTATTGAAAATAAATGCCTTTCTGATCTAATATGTGATGGGAAAAGGGAGTAGAGCGTGACGGATTCGAACCTCTGATCGATTAGCATCAAAACTTGATGATGACGTGTTTTACCCCTACTCTATCGCCACGGTTAACAAATCAATGATTTCTGTAATTTTTTCTGGCCCAATCAATCGTTTAGTAAAAGGCACTTTTTCTATCTGGACATGGAGCATAATACATATGCAACTTATTCATTATCTGTGAAACTGTTGATTTCTATGGCAGTTAAATTAATACAGTCTTTTTATTAGGCTATTGTATTGACTGGTTTGAGGACTTTTATTGATATAAGCTAAGGATATGGCCTCAAACGCACCATAATGCAGGAAATCACATCTACGTAATAGGGGTTGAATGACTTCCATTTTTTGTGTCGACATTTATGTGTTGAAAGTGACACAGCGCTGCCCATAAGGTTATTGCTCCTATAGCTTTTGTATCAGTTCATTTGTCTTATGGCCCTTATATTTCTCACAAACAGTGTTGGGAGTAACGCATTACAAAAGTAATACATTACAGTAACTTATTACTTTTTGCTGTAACGCAAAAAGTTTGTAAGGCATTACTAATGAATTTCCAGTAATATTTTACTCGGTACATTTTCAGTAACGCTTGCGTTACACCCCACACACACACACAAAAAAAAAAAAAAAAAAAAAAAGGAAAAGGAAAAGGGAAAAAAACAGTGATATATTAACAAATAAAAAATGCAAGTTATTACCTGTTCGTGGTCATTCAATGGCCACGTGTGGTGTCCAGGTTAGTAAATAAAAGCCACTTTTTATTTGCTTCTGACGCCCATGGGCCGCCACCTATAATCTCACCTATATCTCACCGCCACCTATAATCTCCATAAAAGTTTGAATGTTTGTTTAGAGTTATATGTCACTATTTTTGAGAAGATCTAAACATTCATTAAGGAGTTAAAGGCTTTGGGTACGCTTGGTCAAAGTCACATATTGATATGACACTATTTTAACCATCCAAATGCAAAATTATTATTTTTTTGGATAAGTATTGACCTAGAGAGTCAGAATGAGATCTTACAAATTATTTGAACAATATATGATAACAGATGGAAAAGACCATTTACATCCAATAAAGGTTTTAAACCATTTTAACAGTTATAGCGCCACCTATAGTCCTCATATATCCTTAGATATTTACATGAGGCCTTGGACCAAGACACTGCACACCAATTTTCAAGTCAATTGGACTAACGTTCAGGTGATTATAGCCGTTTTTATGGTTGTTTTTTTTTTTACATCAAAGCGCCAACTAGAGCCCGATCATTGCAATTTTTTATTGTGACCAAAGACTGAGCCCATACAAATGAGTACCAAGTTTGATGTTGATATCTCATTTATTTCTTGAGTTATAGCTTTATTAATAAAATAGGCTCCCCCTTGAACATCCATTTTGACACCCCTTAGCAAAAATGAATCAAAATTTATTTTTATTTTTTAATAATTATTGATAATCTGACTCCAGAGAACATTTCTGCACTAGTTTGGTTCCAATCAGTCAAAAAACCAGGGACTAGTTTTCAAAAGTAGGTTTTTCAAAAAAAAACAAAATATCTCAAAATTGGTGTTCGCGAGCCAATCCGTCTTGAGCCAGGGATTCCAGCGATATAAGGCACTTGAGGCTACAGCCAACGGTCTAGGAGTTATGAGCAGTTTCGCACAATTGATCGCTATAGCGCCACCTATGGGCCAATCTGGCTCATAATTTGATAACCTCTCCTCGATTTTTGTACTACCTATTGGCCAAGTTTCAAGTCTCTAGCCCTTACGGTTTGGTCTGCACAATGCGTTTTACGGCAGAATACAAACCGGCACAATTACAATAGGTTTTCAAGCACTTCGTGCTTGAACCCCTAATAATCTTTACAAACAAATATATTGTTTACTGAGGAACAAACAATGTAAGTGAATGGGATGAAATGTTGAAGGCCATAGGGTCAGCCGTCAAACACTGAACTGGACAAGGTCCAAAAAAGCAGTGTGAACGTAAAGAGAAATGGGTCCCTTTTCCCTGGATTCACCTCTTGGTCCACTTTGTTTTTTTATTGTTTCAAAAGAGGACCCAAGTGTGAAAACACCCTTATTTTCCCTGAGGTGATGTTCAACTTTGTCTTTTTTATTGTCTCTTGCCGTTTGATTTCCATCTGTATTTCCATCTGAATCAGATTCCCTCCATACCTGTCATTTGCTTTATACGCTCTTTCTTTATCCACTAACAGTTTGTTGATTTCAGCTGTAATCCAAGGTTTTGAATTAGCAAACTGTTTAACGCGTTTTGTCGGGATCACATTATCCACACAAAAGTTAATATATGACGTGACAGCATCCGCATGTTCGTCGAGATCCACACAGTCAAAAATGCTCCACTCCATGCAGTCAAAACAGCCCTGCAGAGCTGTCACACTGTCATAATGCATGAAATAGCATTAGACCCCCTTTAACCAACAGAAAGCTCCTTTGTTTGAAGGGGACGTCTGTGTGAGCTGTGTGTTACTCGTAACCGGACTATATCGGGTCTATAGTTAATGGAGAAGGCCACATTTACTGCTGCTCTACAAAATTTTTCTTCCAATTTCCTGTTATTTCAATAGGGATCAGCGTGACTGTGAGTTTCCATGTGGGTGAAGAAGTTCCTTATGCCATTTTACTCGTTTTTACTCGTGGTTTGAGAACAGACTATTTTGCCAGTGAAATTTCACAAATGTGATCCTACCTTTATTCTTATATTAGGAATATTATATTGTTGTTGTTGTTGTTTTTCTTGTCTAGGAAGGACTGTCGTATGATGCATGATGCCCTTGTTTGCAGTTTATGTGAATTTCACTTAATGTGGAGCTAGTGATTTTCATCATATTATAATACGTGATTTACAGGCAGCGAGAGCCTGTTTCCCATAAAAGACAATAAAGAAAATAGCAGTCAACCCATAGGAATGTCTCCATTATGTTGAATTGGTCCTGTTAGAGGACATTAAGCATATTCAGTCCTCACTGAGCCAGCATTTATGACATACACATCCAGCCACTTGCATTTTGGCTGAGCCTGTTTTGCAGGGGAAGGAGATAACAGCCAATCCCCAGTTAATAGATACCTCTTGCCCTTTCCCTCATCATACAATGGTGAACAACGCTTGATCTTGGTCCACTGAGTGAATACATCGAAGCACTGAGAAGCAGTTTGTGTGTGTGTGTGTGTGTGTGTGTGTGTGTGTGTGTGTGTGTGTGTGTGTGTGTGTGTGTGTGTGTGTGTGTGTGTGAGCCTGTTTATGTGGTTTATGAGGACACAAATTTGTATAACTACATGGGTATTACACTGGTATTACACTATAAATGTGGTTTATGAGGACATATCAAATGTCCTCATAATTCAAGTGGCCTTAAAAACATACTAAATGATGTTTTTTTGAGAAAGTAAAAATGCAGAATGTTTCCTGTGATGGGTAGGTTTAGGGGCAGGGGCAGTGTAAGGGGATAGAAAATACGGTTTGTACAGTATAAAAACCATTACGCCTATGGAGAGTCCCTGTAAACCACATAGACCAACATGAGTGTGTGTGTGTGTGTGTGTGTGTGTGTGTGTGTGTGTGTGTGTGTGTGTGTGTGTGTGTGTGTGTGTGTGTGTCAGTTGCGAGGGCAAAGGTTAATTAAATAAGGCATTTTTGTAAAGCAGAGGCATTCTGTTCTGGCATGGTTAGGACAATGATGGGAAAAATACTGGGGAGAAATGTTCATGTAGTGGTTCTCTAGAAGAGCATAGCATGTTATTCACATTGGCTCATTTAACATGGCCGTTTGACTCACTTCACCAAGGCAACAGTGGTTTTCACTTTGCTTGCATGATGTTTTTTTTTTTTTTTTTTTAATACAAAAGCAATGCCTTCTGAGAGCATTATTTTAAGCATATTGCAATTCCACCACAAAGTTGAGTAACTGTCAGATACCTACTGCACTTAATTATTCTTAATTATGAGAATTTCACATGACAGGACATCACATTGGTATAATTGCCATTTAAGTAATTATCCTTATATACAGTTATTTTTGGTAGTCTTGTCAAGAAAATTTAGCTGCAATTTTTGAGTCAGCATCTGCGTATATAGGTATAAGCACATATCTATGTGTTATTCTTTTCATTGTGCTTTCTCATATTACATAAACTATCAGTGGGGTTAACGTGACTGTATTTGTAAAGCCTTCAAACTTAAAATTATGCTACATGATTTCAGCCAGAGAAAAATGCTGTTTAACAGCCCTTGAAGATTCTAAGAGTTACTGCCAAAGCCAGTCAATGGCACATTTGTAAATGAAGCATAGTATTACTTAAGGCAACACTATTTTAAGAATGCTCACATATTTCCCCCCACAGTTAGGGAATATTTTGGCATTTAATTAAAGATAGCCTAAAGAACTGTTAGAGGACCAATACCAAGTGACATCAGGTTATTAATGTGAAAAACTTAAATTACCTTAATTGCGTAAATTGTCGGCGATCTAAAAAATGATGAAGTGAACTGGCATGCCTGTTCCTCATGCATAGGTGAAAGAAGAAGCTCATTCAGTTAAATTTACTCAAAGGGAGAATTAACTGGAGCATTTTAAGTAATCTTCCTTTTTTCTTTTCTTTTTTTATGGTGGAAATATCCCAAATATACAGCAACAGAAAATAAAAACATAAAAATGTTCTTAACACATTACTCAATACTGCCCAGAGGTTTGGTGTTCAGCAAGGTAAAGAACAATAAGATTATGTAGGCCAGGCCAGTATTTGGAACTGTGCAATCTTCGGGTTGTTGAGCACTTCTTGGATTGTGCGCGTCTCTCCTTTTATTTACTTTCACAAACTATCACAAACTATGCATCATTTGAAAGCTAAAACCCTCAAGATTCATGTTCTGAACTAGTTTTTGCAATAAATGCACCAGAGAGGAAAGGGTTAGATGAAATTTTGGTGAACACTTTGTAATCTGCATCTGTAGAACACAATTTGTTTGCAAATGAGACAAATTGCACATTTTAAGGAGGCCATTATCGGCCAATATCATATCTTGCGCAATATTATGTAAACAGAAACTACTAGTGGTTACGTCTTCATTCACATTCACAAACCGGCATGCGCTTGTCAGTGTTAGGCACAAATAGCAGTGGAGTGTGAAGACTCTATGACAGAATGTTTTTATCAACAAATTCATAAATTATTTTTTTTTACACTTTGTAAAATCTGTAAATAGTTGCTTTAGTTTTCCAGGAACTGTAAATGCATTATAATTTGCAGTTTATTGCAGATTTATTTGAATAAAAACTACTCTTTACAATTACAATTTGTTCTGAAATGAAGGGCCTTTTTGAAAGGATGCTTAGTCTTTTTTTCTTTTTCCAAATAAAAGCTTTACGGAAGCTATATTTTTTAGATAATCATCCTCAAATTTGAATCAAAACACGATCAGACATTCATAGTTCTATATTTAGGTTATTTCCAGGGCCTCAACATTAAAATGTCATAGTTTTTTCCCTAAGGGATAAAAAAAAAAAAAAACGTTCATGTATATTTTTCCTTTTTTTTACTCTGTTCCTATACTACTTTGAGTTATTATGACTCTTGGGTAACACAATTTTAGGTGTCTAGTTTAAAATAAGACCAGATTTATGAATATAGACCATAGGGTTTAAGAGGTGCAGACATATGTCATTTTTAAAAAATTCTCAAAAATAGGGGCGTAGGTTAAGAGGGTACAAACTAAGGCAATATAGAGAAGATAAAACTTTTTTAATACTCTTTGTATTTTTAATACTACTAAAGATGTCCGTGCATCTTTAATACTGTAAAATCATTTACAGACATTAACATTTGACAGTATTAATGTAAATATGAAATATTCAAGAAATCCATAATAATCTAAGAGGCACTACCGGTTACCGGTAGATGAATGAATGATAACACAAATGCTATTTTGTATTCTGCTGTTATAATTTAAAATAACAATCTACATCCTAATGGTATTCTTTGTGTAAATAAAGACACACAACCAAATTTAAACATATAAACATATAAAAAGAAAATATCTTAAGATTTCAACTAATTATAAATAATATAAAATTATTAATAATATAAAAATGACTGTTATACATTATTGTTCAAAACATTAGGGTTAGTGTGATTTTATTTTAAAATAAATGACTGTTGAAGAAATACTTTTATTCAGCAAAGGATAATTTATTTATTTTATTTTTAATAACACTAAAGACTTTTACATTGTTCAAACAAATGCTCACCATTTACATTTTTTTCCAGCACTTTTTTTCAACATTTGTTGAAAACATTTTTCAAGAAATGTTTCTTTAACAGTAAATCATCATATTAAAATGATTTTTAAGGACCATATGACACTATTTATATATATATATATATATATATATATATATATATATATATATATATATATATATATATATATATATATATATATATATATATATATATATATATACATATATATATATATATATATATATATACATATATATATATATATATATATATATATATATATATATATATATATATATATATATATATATATATATATATATATATATATATATATATATATATATAGCAATATAATAGTCATCTAGGTTGAGGCCTCTCTATTGAAAAGCTTAGTGAAATTACTAGCCACTGACCCCTATTTTGACAGAAATCATCTCAGTACCAGTGCGGTGCATTTAGATCCGTGACAGCAGGATCAATAAAGTGATCTAAGGGGACAGTCATTGGGGCCAGTATGAAGATAGCCTGTGTCATGAGAGCACCCAGGCAATTCATAGCCATCACAAACCATTCAGAAAGAGATCCTGTGACCTCCTTCCACTCACAGGGGAGATGTTCACACAGCTCGGTGATGTGACTGAAACAGCGCAATAAATTCCCTACTACATGCAGTACGCAAACAAAAAGAAGTCAAATGAGTTAAATGTACACTCAGTATTCATCTTACAGTAGGCAGATGATACCTGGTGCACGCCATCTGAGGCACTTCATCAGCACCATGGGGGAATGTGGGGTTTTATGTGCCAGTGGGCCAAAGATCACACTGTCAAAGGACAATGCCAACATGGCAAAATCAGAATATATATGCAACACACCTCTATAACTGTTTCCTTACATGTATACATGTAATAAAGTTGTATACATGTAATGAAATAGTTATATAGGTGTGTTGCATATATATTCTGAATCTGCCATGTTGGCATTGTCCTTTGTTCATTGTCAATTGTCCATTGTTCAAACTGAATTTGATGTGGAACTTCTGAACCATTATAATTCGCCAACTCTGACGAAAGCATTGGGGATCATTAAAGGGGTACTTCAGCGCTGGGAAGATGAATCTGTATTTAAACTGGGTCATCAATGCAGTAGAAATGTGAAATTATTTTTGAATTTGGTGTCTTCTAGACTGAGAAAAGACAGAAAATGTATTTTTGTCCCATGGGGTTGAAAGACTACAATTCCCAGAATGCTTTGCTGCCCTGTGAGGCCATTCCCAACGCCACCAACTTCATTACTGTGATTGAGTTAGAGAAGACACTACAATTAAAAACTGAATGTGTCTGTTCAATATAATGAGTGAGTTACCGCGCGAGTATCACAGCACTGAGCACTAACTGCACGAGTGATGAGAGCTGAGGTAGATGAGAGCTGAGGTAATCGCGACTACACTCGCGGCATACATTCACAACGCAAGTTCAGTCTGGTGCGTTTCAGTTCATGCCTTTGCAAGCTTAACTTTCATAGAAATGAATTTGAGAAGTTAAAAGACTTACATTGCTCACCATAGCTCCGTTTAAATGATCCTGTCTGCAAGCTGAGCTCTCCCTGCAAGCTGAGTGTTATCTCCCATCCCCCAATGCCGGATTCAAAACATGCGGAAATGGCTCCCTCTGCTGGCTGTAGTCTTTAGCCTCTGGTCAAACATTCCTCCTATGATGCAAAAATCGTCATTTTGCATCATAGGAGGAATTTTTCCAGAAATAAAATGCATAAATCTCTCGTCCCAGGGAGATATGAGGGGGGAAAGCACAATAATTTGAATATTCTCCAGGGTTTCTACTGATACAAAGCCATTTGCTAATCGCTGAAGTAACCCTTTAATATGTACGCCCCCAACATTTGCATGTGTCCGAACATGTGCATTGTCAGGCGGAACTGACGGAGCCGAATTATCGGGATCTGCAGATAAACAAGCGACACTTGAGGATAGCAAAAACTGCAGCTCTCATGGACACATGTCATGTTCCAGGCTGTGCAGGGGACGTGAGGACTTTTCTACCCTTCCCACAGATAAAACACGCCAACAGTCATGGCTGATATTTATAATCGGATACCGCAACAATTTAATTCAAGATCGTTTGTTTGCCCGGCCCATTTCAAGCAAGCTTTTCTCAGCGTCTTAAACTGAAGAAAGTGGCAATTACAACTGTATTCCTGCAAGCAATAAGTACTTATTGACTGTTTAAACAATTTCTGATTAAATTGAAAGTTTCTTAGAGAGACCGCATTGTCTAGATAATGCAAGATGCTAGTACAGTAACAATAGGAAACACCAAGTACCAGTCACCTTTTCCACCATAAGTTAAAACGAGAGTCATTTGACAAGGCTATTCATTTTGTAAAAATATATACTGTATATATTTATATTAAGTATGATGTTTTTGCATGTTTGTATTTCAGAGTACATCACAGTCACTGCGTAGCCTACATTGTGACTAACATTATATAAACATTCAATATCAAAGAAGAGTCTAAAATCACTGGTTGTGGTTTTGTCTGAGGGAATGAAGAGCATTCGTGCTTGCGGCTGCCAGATTTCTGTCATTCAAATCTAATCCTGGACCTGGCCTGTAGACCCGTTCGCAATTTGGTGTTGGGGGAATTTCTCATTTGAACTGAGTTAGTGGGTCCCTAGACATGAAAAATTACAGAGGTGCTCGTCCGCCATAGTGCCACGAATGACGTAGTGGTCAAATCAAATATGGCTGCCATCGGATGACGATGAAAATCCAACATATTTGTTTCTGAATGTTTATACACATGTAATACCTCTATTTTGACTAATTATGGTATGTGGAATTCATTTCTGCTATTGATATGACCATATTGGGTGATTTTGACCTTAAAGGGGGGGTGAAACACTCAGTTTCAGTCAATCTCATGTCAGTCTTGAGTACCTATAGAGTAGTATTGCATCCTTCATATCTCCGAAAAGTCTTTTCTAGTCTAAGAAGTCTAGTTTTATTATATTTATAAAAGAAATATGGGCTGTACAGAGTCTTTCCGGAAAAAAACGAGCGGCTGGAGGCGTATCGAGTGGGCGGAGCTAAAGAATGACGAGAGCGGACAAAGCGTTGACGTCCTCAAGCGTGGAGAAACCCATGGCTATCTCAGCTAATACAGATATGATCCAGAATCAGATTCGGAGGCTGAAATAAATTGAACAGGAGAAAAATTAACAGCAGGATTTGTGTGTGTTTACTCGCAGTTTGATTCGGTTTATGGACTATTGTATGCGACTAAACTTAGCAGTAGCAAGCAAAACGGTTTTGCACGTCATACTAGTGTAACGTTATACATAGAACAACAATGGAGTCCGTTAGCGCATTTGAATGACGAAGCACGCAATCGTGTCGTTTACTGATGTTTACTCATGCGACGATAGCCAACAGCATCGACATTTGAAGCAGTTTAACTCACCGGCTGCTTCCAAAGCAGGACCCAACCTTTATCGCTGGGACCGCTCCATCAAAAACACACTTCTTTGTATGATTTGGTGAAGTCCTGACAGCAGTAAGTGTAGAGATCCACTTTGCGACGCGACTGAAGCGATGTTGTGAAGCTTCCCGTCATTTCTGCGTTCAAATCGGTTCAAATGCAGAGCTGCCTTCCCAGAATGCTGTGCGGAAGCGTTGAAGTCGCTTGATGTCACCCATAGGAATAAAGTGGAGAGCGGTGCGAAGTGTTTATGGGCGTGCATTTCCTCTCTTGCTCTAGTCACACGCGCGCGCTCACCCTACCGGGAGAAGAGCCCGTACGGCCCATACAAGGACCTTCCGCTCTGTCCACGTCAAGCCGAGCCATACTCGAAAAAAAACTCTCCGAAACTTGTGAGAAACCGGAAGGAGTATTTTTAACACAGAAATACTCCATCAAACGTCCAACATTAGTTTTTGAAACTTTGTCTATGTTTAGGATGGGAATCCAAGTCTTTAACAGTGTAAAAAGCTCAGTATGCATGAAACAGCATGTTTCAGAGACAGTGGTTAAAGGACATATTCTGACTGGAGATGACTGTATGAACAACATGGGGACTAAACATACTGCTATGGTTTCTGACCCAGTGCAATACTTAGCCAACTTTGAAGAGGCAGACACCTTGACAGAGCAAGATGCAGCTAAGACATTTGATGATTTCAGGATAGAAATCTACACCAGTGGAAGTTCTGGAATTGATGCTCTCCCTTCCACAAGTAGTGGGATCAGAGGCCACATCCAACGAGGGGCTCTTCTGGTTCATACAACATGCCACTTGCTTGCAACTTTGGCACACCCCTGCCATCAAAATGTCTGAAGTCCATACCACCAAGTCTGCTCACAGTAAAGCCCCTTTCACACTGCGATTCCGGCAAATACACAGATTATGCGACCGGCATTTGTTCCTGGGCCGCTAGATTTGGTCCATTCACACTGCCAGTGAAATACCGTAATATGTGCGCTTTCACACACAACGCTTAACGGTCCCGGGTCGAGTTGACACGTGACATCCGGATGTGACGTATAATGGCGAGCGATCTCAGCTTCAGCGCGGATAGTAAGGAGCTCCGTGGTCTCGACTTGTGTCCAGTTTGCACACATTTCTGCTTGTTTCATTTTAGTTTCTTTTGTATACGAACACTCTGCGTTTAAAACACCGACTAGCTCTTCTGGCACTGCAGGGTTGTATTATTGAAAAAACAAGCTCTAGGAGTCGCACGATAACTACGTACACGTTGCGGCATTAGTTTCGGCTTTTGTTCACACAGCGCACGTCCCGGGTCAAATACCGCAATATTACTAGGTCCCCGACCCGGGTCGAATTCGGTAATCAATCCCGGGACGTGGTTGCTTTCACACAGAAGGCGACCCGGCAATGTTCCGGGAATATTGCGGGTCCGACATGCAGTGTGAAAGGGGCTTAAGTAAGTGTGCAGGCAAGTGTGACAATCGCCGATGTGGCTTTTGTGCTGCTGAAGTTCATGCACCATATTCTGCCATGGAAAAATCATCCTGTAAAAACCCATCCCACTAACATGCATGAACACATACAGTACACTTTGAGAGAAATCAGACTATATGGTGCACTTTTAGTTAATTTGATATGATGTAATTTGTATCAGTTTTATTGCTTCTTTAGCTTAGAAATCTAGACACACCCTAGCGGCAGCAAAGCTAATTTGCAGCCAGGGTAGTCTAGCAACTCTTCGTTGAATTGTGAGCTGTAAAAAACAAACTCTGGTCAGGCCAAACAAATTGTGTATAGAGTCGGTGGGCGGGCTTAATATAATGACGGCAGAGTTGCGGAGGTTCCGCGTGCTACTTGTAAACAAAGAAGCTGGCAAACAGCGTTCTTTCGAATTGGCTTTGGCTGCGACTCTGGAAGACTCAGAGTTAAGCTTTTCTTTGAGAAAAGAACGGTACTGAAATCATTCTTAAGAAAGGAAGATGTGTTCGGAGTTTTGCCGACCGGATACAGCGAAAGTTTAATCTATCAACTAGTTCCACTTCACCTTCTTCGTTGCTCTGGTTGGTTGTAGCTCTATCCTATTGCGTGCAGAGTGAATTTGAAAGACAACCGTTTATCCCGCCTCTCAGATTGAGCCCTGCCAATGGGAAGTTCCCAGGCCCAACATCTTGTCAGGCTATTGCTACATAGTTTTATTTGCACCCAATTGTTTTATTTTATATCATTGTACTAACACCCAATTAAACTAAAACTTCAAAGAGGATGTTTATAATTGTTACATTTCTTCTCTTCATGTCTTGTTATAATTAAAACAAATAATTGAAGGAAACAATAATAAGTGACTATAAAGAAAAAATATTTTTTTATAAAAAAATATGTTGACCTTGATATTTCAATGACAAGATGATCCTTAATGTTAAAAACAATATTAGCAATGAATGTTAAATGTCAGATTTAGTAGAATTAAATTTATTGCATCTGGCTTTTATTCCTAATAATGGCCAAGTTATGGCCAAGGTCTTCTGAATAGGAAAATTACCTTGACCATGCCTGTTAAAGGTCAAAATTCAACCATTATGGTCATAACAATATCAGAAATTAATTCCACATACAATAGGAAGTCTAAATGGAGGTATTACATGTGTATATACATTCAGAAACATAGAAGTTGGATTTTCATCATCATCCATCGGCGGCCATATTTGATTTGACCACTACGTCATTCGTGGCACTATGGCGGACGAGCACCTCTGTAATTTTTCATGTCTAGGGACCCACTAACTCAGTTCAAATGAGAAATTCCCCCAACACCAAATTGCGAACGGGTCTACAGGACAGGTACTGGATTAATCCCCAAACAGAGCTTTTCTGTGAAAAGAACACGTATAATATCCAGTGTTTTACCTAAACATGTCCAATCTGGCAACCATATGCACGCGGGCTCTCTCTCACACACAGATGCTCTGAAAACACCAATAAACACGTAAGAGGCATTTTAGCAATCTCCTTTTGAGTTGTTCTGCTTAAAGTGAATTTCAGTCGGTCTGAGTTGTGTCAGGACTCACGAGCCGCTTTACTAAAAACTGAACTGCATAAGCCAATCAGAGCAGAGCTCAACATTGATATTCATGACTCTTCCAAATAAGGTAAAACAGAGCATTACATCCTAGGGACAATTTCTAGGGTTGTAAATGGACCTTTAAAACCGTATCTGGACAATTGTTGCCCTTAAATAAGCCACATACCCTCTCTGTAGATATGTAGATATCAGAGAACAATTTAACATATTGTTTCAAATCATTCTAGGGCACCTTTAAAAAACATTACAATGCTTAACAAATCATTAGTTACTAATCAGATAGAAATATGAGATATGTACTTCTTAAAAATCTACAAATAATTTTTTACAGATGGTATAAAATGATTAAAAGCTTATTTGTTGATGAACACTGCTAAACTACAGTATATTCCAGGTTAAAAAATAATTAATAATGATTACTTTCACAGTAATTCCACAGTAGGGCTAACTTGTCTAACTGCACTCTTGGAAGAGTGTTTTTATTTTATTTTATTTTTATCTACAATATCATACTGTATTCTACATTGCATAATATGAAATGAACACGGACCCTTAACTCAAAATCCATGGTTTTACAGAATGGGATTCCTGATACAATGCTTTGCATTTTTAAAAGGAGACATAATTTCATGAATATTTATATCCTGCTTTTATATTTTAGAGCAATTAACTCCACTCCTACCCTAAACCTGCCCACTCTCAACAATATAAAACAAAAAACAGGCAAATAAATGTACAGTCACAGGTTTTTATTGCAAAAACTGACCAAAAACTGTATAAAAGTATTAACTCATGTTGCATTCCAAGTCTTCTGAAGACATACGATATCTTCATGTGAAGAACAGAGTTGATCTTAAAATTTTAGTCGTTGAAATGATGATCGCGCTCCTTTGTGAACAACACACACACACACACTCACTCATATTTCTCATTCAAATGATACACACAACTCTTTAGCATGATGTGATCGGTCACGAGACACACGAGAGCCAATGGCATTTTACAATCAAAGCAGACCAATCGTTTGGCCTCTGAAAACTTGGAATATTTGTACTTTCTGAATAAATTGTGCCTGCAGTCGTATCTGCCTGTTATATCCTGTTTTTTTATAATACAAAAATGGGTAGGTTTAGGGAAGGTTTGGAAATACGAGTTCAAAATGTGTCTGATTAAAAAGAAAATAAATGTAAATAAAACTATGCTGACAAAAGGTGTTGGAACAGGGAATCTGTGTGTAGACTACGGATGCTGCCTGCCAATGACATCAATTCTGTGGACAAATCACGGAATGATCGGCGATTCTGTGAAATTACAGATTTTGAGTTAAGGGTCCGTGTTCATTTCAAGGAATTCTGTGAGACCAGGTTGGTCTGTGCATCAGTGGGTGATGGAAGAGACAAAAGAGAATCTAGTGTTGCAAGATGATGTCACACCTTTCGAATTTAAATCTCACCAGCTGCTTTTACTATTGTGAAATATCCATCTTCAAACAATTATGAATTTGCAATAAGATATTGGTAAATCTTTATGCTGAAATACGCTAATAATAGTATAGATTGGCTAACTTAAAATCAGCCAAATATCTTAATTTATATTCTAGCATGTCAATGTTTTTAACAAATTTTTGTTTCCAATTGTCACACTTCTGACTTGGATTAGATCAGAATAAAAGGTCAAAGATCCCAAGCAGGAAATTATTGTAAAATAATACTCCTGTCAATTTTTACAGTGTACATTTGAATGTTCATTGTTAATGTTTGTTAATGTTTGAATATTTAAAATGTTAAACTTAACAGTATTTGATATTTCTTTATACGCGTACGCGTGTTCATGAGAGACTGGCTTTCCAGCACCGGAGGGTGCTCCGTTGAAAATATGCTAATTCTCGGGAGAACCAAGTCTTGTTTTGCTCTATCCTCTGCGCTTCCACATTCGTCAATGGAACTTACGCTACGCCTCGCCTACATCCTACATCCTACACTGGAACGCTTGTCTTTCATGAACACAGTTTGCAGAAGAAATATGAGATCCCCCCCCCCACACACACACACACACACACACACACACACACGCACACACACACACGTTCACATTCACTGCAATTATAAAGTTTGAAAGAGCCATGGCATATTTTAATATAACTCCAATTGTATTAGTCTGTAAGAATAACATCATATACACCTAGGAGGACTTGAGGGTGAGTAAATCATGGGGTAATTTTAATTTTTTGGGCGAACTATCCCTTTAAGGGTTAATTAAAGGGTCGACATTGTACAATTTCAATAGGGTGAAATTCGATTACTATAAGGGAACACTATTCAAACTGTTTGTATTACATTGTTTAATTAATGAACAGTGAAGTGAGCAATGAAGTACTTTCTGTTTTCACACCCACTCTTTTTACAAAAGCATTTACAGTCATGTTCTAGATGCACATTTTTATGAGAATTACACGCAGTATATTCATTCAATTATTGTTTTGCTGCATGACAAATTATGAAACTGATAGTTAACAGATAGTGAATTCTGATTCAGAAAACATTTTACATTTTTATCTCATGTTAGCACAGACTTTGTCTTATATGTACCAACATTCTTTCACCTGGAGTTTTGGTTCCTTGCCACCATTACCTTTGTTGCCTTTGGCTTGCTTGTGGGACCCAAAATATTCAACTATATTACTCATCTGGCTGCATTGACAAAATTGTTTTCTCTAGCAACTGTACAGCCAAAACTAATTTTGTCATTATTTTCCTATCACTGTAAAGCTGTTTTGAAACAACATGTATTGTCAAAAGTGCCATAAAAGTAGCGCTATCCTATCGCGTGCAGAGGGAGTTTGAAAGCCCCTCGGATTGAGCCCTGTCAATGGTGAGTTTTCAGACCAAACATCTTGATGTGGGTCTGGCTTGTCAGGCTAATGTGAACTAACATGTAACATTAAATTTGCACGTTAGCCCATAATGTCTGCAGTCACAACTTTGTATTTAGCATTGCACAAATATTTTAATTATTGTAATACGTCACCGTATGATTTTACAATGATAGCTTCTTCACTTTGGGATTGCCATATGTATATGTGGTTGTATTTTGTAGAATTATATGACAACACTGGCAGGAAATAATATTAACTGTTGTTAGTTGTCATTTGACAAACTGTTATGTGCTACTTGGAGTTTCCTATTGTTATTGTACAGCATCTTGCATCTAGACAACACAGGGGATATTATTGTTAATGTTGTCTAACTAATAAACTTTCAATTTAATCAGAAATTGTTTAGACAGTCAATAAGTGGATAAAATTGCTGCTTCTCCAGTATCAGCCGCTGAGAGAAGCCTGTTTGATATTGTCCCAGACAGGTTGAAAAACTGTCCTTGATGAAATGGGCTGAGCAAACAAACAACTTTAAATTAAATTGTTGTGGTATATAGTTATAGATAAACATCAAACATGCCTGTTGACAGTTTTGTTTTGTGGGAAGGGTATGAAAAGTACTCACATCCCCTGCAGAGCCTGGAACGTAACATTTATTTCCATGATCTGCCATTTTCGCTATCCTCGCTTAACACCTGTTTTTTCACAATACCCGCAACACTTCCGATGATTCGGTTGCGCAGTTCCGCCTGGCCTTGAACATGAGCTGGCATATGCAAATGTTGGGGGCGTACATATTAATAATCCCGACTGTTGCGTGACAGTCGGTGTTATGTTGCAATTTGTCTATTTTTCTGTGATGTTTTTCACGCACAAGATTAATATATGAAGGATATGAAGGAGGAACCAATGGGGTTTGAGACTCACAGTGTATGATGTCCGTGTATTGATCTCTTGTTATTCAACTATGCCAAGGTTAGTTCAATTTTTCATTCCAGGGCACCTTTAACAGATAATTAAAACGTTTTACATTGTACATCTTATGTTAGAACAGACGTACAACATATAATATGTATACAGCATTTATTCTACAATCTATGCAGTGCTGTATATTATTGATTATTCCAATAATTGCTAATCATAAATGTAACTATTTACTGGAAATAGGTCAGTGATTTTCACAGGGAAAAGAGAAATTAGGCAATCCAGTTCATGTTCTGTCTAAGAACATGTTTTAGCCGTGGTAAAATGAATGACCTGTCATGGCTTATTGGTTTCATATTCATTAGCCTGAAACTCTGATTCTTGAATGTGTTTAGATGTTTATAGTATTTGATATTTCTTTATACGCTATTAATTTTTCATGTAGAGACTTCAGGCAATGAAATTTGTAAGCTTGCTACTGTCAAATCTGCTCTTATTGAGGTTAGCAATAACTTTCTTGACAATTTATTTGACTTACTGTGGGATTCGCTGCAACATGAGCACTTTAAGAGTCCCAGGCAGTCCCTATGAAGAAAAGCTACAAAGAGCTACACTTGAGGTCAGACTTTAATACACACCACAGACGGTGTCTAATAAAAACTGAAGCCAGATTTAATAGTTATAGTGCCTGATTCAGATGCTTCTCATGCCATTCAGAGCCACACAGACTATCCTTTCATTCTATAATAATGAGGGTGAAATTATCCAGGAGCTCATCTTCGTTTAGTAATAAAAACCTGCTCTAAGAGAATGGAAGCGTTAATTAAACTTTATTTAACAGCTTGACAGTCCTGCGTGAGGCTGTGCTTTGCAGTTTCCTGCAACGCTCTCTTGTGTATTTCCTTGACCTTGCGAGGAAAATAAAAAGAAAGGCAACAAACAAAAAAGGATAACGAGACGACACAAATGAGATGCCTCGATTGTTAATTGGCATCCCCAATATAGGATCCATCCTCTGAATGTGAGACTCTGATCAACGAACAAACAAGATGACTATGATAATGCTCCGATTCTGATGAATAGGAAACCATGATTAAACCGGTACAATGCTCAAGATTGCAGAGAATGCTTTTGTCTGAGGGTAGCCAGGCATTTGTTTATCCCTGGCTGTGAGAGGCAGTGCCGTACGTGGGTGTTTGTAAAGAGATGGTCCATAAGTCTGCAGGCAAGATGCGCTCCGAACACAACGTTCTAGATTGCAAAATGTTACAATTTGCCGCTTTTATATAACAAAGGCTTTATGCAAATGCAGCATGTCAATGTATGTAAAAAGGAAATCAGCATGGACGTTAGTTGTTGAGCTCATTACTCACAAGTACATGTGCCTGGAAGCCATCATCCAGGTCGCCCAGGTTCAGGGAGAAGTGCTTAAACTGTAGCGTGGACAGCAGGAAGACCATGTTTTAGCTCTGTGGGATAGAGGTAGCGGGTGCAGAAATCGTTTGCATCCGTTCCAAGGAAACAAAATGGCACAAGGGAGTGCTGTGACTGGGCCTATGAGTCACAAAGTATGAGGAAATCTACCAAGTGCTGTTTTGAGTAAAAAAGGTCGGCACACACAATAGCTCAGAGAGCCCGCGATTGTAGCTGAGCAGAAAGAAGGTAATGCTGTCTAACAACAGAGGAGCCTTGGAGAGATGTGACTCAAGGACTGGAGGGGAAATAACAGCGGAACATCTGAGCTAATCAGTCTCATACAGGATGGCAGAATAATTCTGCATAATGATGTCATTCTCACAGAGAGCTGCTGCAGGAAGCCGCCGACTGAAGTGTGAATTTTAAGCTTCGCATAGTAGAAGCTCAAGCTTCCGATGGTCTAACACTGCCTCAAAGTTGCAAGAAAATGACCATGGCTGTCTCGCTCAATAACCTCTGCATCACTTGTGTGAGACCTTAAGATGAAATATTTAACAGTTCTTTCCTAGCAGTGACAAAAACCCTGGATTTTCCCTGGCTTCAAAAAGCATGCATTTCCAGTGTGTTTGTAGTCATATACTGTGGATTTTTCTGTTGTGTGTTGATGATGAACCCCAAAACAAATCTTAAATGGGCACACATGAAAGCAAGTGATTGTTTCTTTGTTTTATTATATAGTACTTTAGCATCATTCAGTTGGCAAAGTGGCGTAAAAAACATAGTTGTTTTATCTTATCTAAATAATTCATACATACAGGGTACCTGGCACAATAAAAACATAAAACATATGTACATGTACATTACATATTACATGATTTATAAATAGTACTGATTTACAGCATATACAATTTTCCAAAGCATGTACTTTCGACTACGGGGGAAACAAAAACGGTAACATTTCCTGTTTAGGATTCAAGAATCAGCATAAGAACGGACAATCTAGTAGTATTCAGGGCTTTGCTGAGCAGATGTTATAAAAACATCAGTCTCTCTCTTTATCTACACCACTTTTTATTTTCATATACCACCTCATATTAATGCAAAAAACATATATTAAGTAATACAAGTACATGGTTTTAGGTTATTCAGAAAATAAATAGACTGAAGCTCAGCTTAAATTCCTCCTCTGGGACATTTGTAATAGAATCCGTCTACGTCACATTAACAGATTCATCATTATTATTTACTCATTAGGCATTGAATACAGTTATTAACTGTTAATATGTATTATTGTTGTGGTTATTGTTTCATTTGAAATAACCTTGAGTCTTGTTCACTAGTAGTGGTGCTATATCATTGTGGAGCTGTATAGCTTTTTATTTATGAATTTCTTTCTGTTTTATAAAAAAAAGCAAAAAAAAAAGAAAAAAAGATATCTAATAAAAAACATACGGTTGAGCATAATTATCAAGAATTAAGCACAGTCTACTTTCCATATGGCTATTTGCAAAATCCATAAAACTAAGTCATTAATTCCAGTTCAACACATCTCCTTTGAAAATGAAAGGATTGTGAGAATTCAAAGACAGAGAATTTTAACGGTTCTTCTCTAGCTAACTTGACTTGCTTTTGGATTCAAGTATCTTAGAAGTTAGTATATTAAATAAGTAAATGAATCCTTCTCTTGAGTTTAGTCTCTTCTTTCATCTGATGCAAGCAGGAGAAATTGAATGCTTTGCTAACAAAACCAAACTTCTGTTTTGGAATTACCCTGAAGCAGGATTTCAATAAATTTCTGTTAAATATTTGTTAGAATTAATAATATTACCAGCATTTTATCACCAAGGCTTGTAATATATATATATATATATTTTTCCTACATGTAATATGTAAATCAAACCAAAAATATAAATGAATTGAGAAGGGGAATTGCCTTGTATATGCTTATTTTGAATAACTGTTAATGTTAACACCAACCTCACATGGCAGGTTATTTGACTGTTTGTTGTAAACCATTCAGATTTATGCTAAAAAAACCAAAACAAAACAAAACAATAACTGCTACAGGGCAGGGTACTTCATATTCTACAGATAGATCTAGCCTATGTTCTCCTAATCCAAGCAGGTTACAATTATGAGGGATACAGGAAACACCCATGTATGGATTTTCACTTGGTAATTTTTGTGCTTCTTTTCAAAAAATTTAGGCAACAGCATGTAAGATCTACAATATGAAGTACATATTACACCACACATAATACTTTCTGTAGCCTGAACTTAACCGTAATTATGTGTTTGTTGAGGTTGTTCACTGCACTGAGGCTGATTAGCAAAATAAGAAATATAATTTGCCCATATCCGTTCAGCTTTCGAAAGTCACATTCAGTTTTCCCATTACATGCTATGGGCTTTTTGATTTGCATAAAAACTACTCATAAAAATGAGCATTATGTATGTGTTAAACATGATGCTGTCGTAGCACATGGTGCATAGCGCTATTTTTGCTGCATTCCGCTAGCCTTCGACAGGCACAGCAGCATTATATTTAAAGTAGTAATTACTATCGCACACTAGTGCCACTGTGATTCATTTAAATGCTGTGTTACGTAAATTCTCTGCAGGTTTACTATAAAGCTCTGTAAACTGCACCTAATAACACTTAAACCCTTTAAGACTTTCTGTATTCATATTACTACAGATAATCAACCATCAAATATTCTATTGTTATTGTGTATATTATTATTATAACACTATTTTGTTATCTCTGAGTTATATAAACTAATTTGTACATATATATGAATTTATAATATTTTATCATTTATTTCTACAAAGATGTGCACCTAAACTGTGTATCGAATGATCATGCTGCTCTTGATCCAATAAAAAGATGGTCTTTGAGGTGATTAAAATCGGTTAAAATCTTCTTAACAACAAATCCTAATAAAACAAGTATCGCACTTAATCAGGTAGGGGAGTTATATATTTCCTAATAAAAGTATTTTGCAGTTATTTTCTGCATGAATCTCTACTGACAACATGGCACATAAACAGCATTCTTTCCAAACTGCAAATACAACTCTTTTGTATGTTACCCATGGAAAACTTCTAAACTAAGGGAGCAGTGCTGCAGATGTTTCACTCACTACTGCAGTACAAAATACATTGTGTTACACAGAAATAGTAGAGCTAGAAGAGAGGCTGAAGGGGAATGACAGCGTGATGAGGGGGCAACATTGGCGGAAACATGGCAGGCCGTGGCAGGGCATGAAACGTCACAGTCATTGGGTGAATACTAGGAGGTGCCACTACCGATACCTGCGGAGGGGTCACAAAGGTAGGTGCAGATGGCCGACAGATCTCCGGCCCCAGGGGGAGTCGAGAAACAGGCATTACCTGGGGGTAGATAGGGGGTTGCGGGGGCAGGAAAGCGGTGTGGTGCTGTAGTATGGTGTGGCGTATTGTGATGGAACCAGAAGGCAAGGAGGATGGAAGGTGAACTGGATGGAGGACAGCAGATGACATGGGCAGATGTGGCCTGGATATGACAGATTTGAGCTTGGTGGGGAACACCTGCTGGTGTAGCACCTGTCCATGGCTCTGGATCTGCAGGAGACAGTGTCTCTCCATGCTTTCTGAGGGGGCCTGAAAAGATGTAGAAGGTTGGAACAGGCTGCTGGTGGTGTGGAAGCACTCCCTGCTCAACTTCTCCTCAGCCTGAATGCCTTGGTGAAATCTCTGCAGCGGGGCTTGAATGCTGTGCTGACATGATTTGTCGTGAGTGGCTTTTTCAGTCCTATGCAGGGCTAACTCTCTCACATCGAGCAAGCAGGCCTGAGCAGCCGCTGAATACTTGTTACAGTTCTTTAAGGGGGTTTGTGCTGCTTTAGACTCGCTACTGAGGATGTTACTATTATCCTTTGTTGGCTCTTTCGAGAGTGTTGAATCTGTCTCCAGTAGAGTTAAACTGCCCTTGGTGCATGAAGCATTGATCTGAGAGGAAGAGCTCCGTTGCCAGTCACTGCTCTCTACCACAGTGTGACCCAGGGCACTGCTAATGGAAGTAAATGTCTGTGGATCAACCGCACTGCTCTCTACATCATCAATACTGCATGAAATTTGGCCTGACCCATTTGAGCTGTCACACACGCCTTCTAAAACAAGGCATTTTATGCTTGACTCCTCCACAGCCTTATCCTGTTCTTCTAGAACACTGTTTTTAACAACAGGACATTCATTTGCAAGGCATAGGGTTTGATCTTGGACATGTGACTGCCTCTTTCTTTTCCTCCTAGTCTCAAGTTCTGTGCACCCATCAGAAATCCCTGCTGGCGACTGACAGGGGTCGTAAGACTCATCTCCATCACTAAGAGAATCCGTTCGTCGTCTTTTCAAACTTTGTCCTTCACATGGACCATCTCTGTTAGTCTCTTGTGATGAAGGTGTCTCCTCTGGGCACCCTTCGGCTGCAGTGGATCTCTGAGAGTGGCTGTGAGAACACTGTCCTGTGGTCGCTAGCTCCCCTGCAGTTGGATTGTCAGGCTTTTCCCTGCTGTTCCTAAGCACCTTTTCACTATCAGCACAGAACTCATCAGAGAGAATGATGCAGCCCGCTGAGCCGTTTACATCTGCTGCTGCCTCCTGCCTCCTGCCTCCCACCCCTTCCTCAACTACGGGAGCTGTGCTGCTGTCCTCGGCCTGATTTTGAGCTGATTGCTTTGACTTCTCTAATGGATGCACTTGCTGTGAAGTGGTGCCTCTAAATTGGCTATCAAGTCCTTCCACACACTCAGGTCGTCTGTGGAATTTCTTAGATTTCACCATATTGCTCTCTGTTTCCCGGTATCTGTCTCTTCTTCTCTTCCGCTTCCTTCGCTTCCTTTTGCTGTGGCTCCTGTAATGACGTCGATCCCTGGTCCGCATTTTCTTTTCCGCCCTCTTACTAGCATGAATCCAATCTTTGGAATGTCTACACCTGTCATGTGTTTTCAGCCTGACACAACTCTCTGTGTCACTTGAATACTGATAACACTTTCTGACCTTGCCTTCAGGTCCTTGGCTGGGACTGCTTCTGGGGCTGGCTGTGGATTCCTCAATGTGCTTCTCAGAGTGGCAGGATTTTAAACCTGAGCAGACAGATAATTCCTCATCAGTTTTGGGCTCAGTCATCTCCTGAGTGTCAGCAGACCTTCTAATTCTTGACCTCTTGAAGTCAAAATGGAGGGGGTTGCAACTGAAAGACAGGGATGGCTCTGTCCTTGTGAAGGTCACCATCTCAGAGGGCCACTGGAAGATGGTATTACCATCTCTGCTTAGGACAGAGAAAAAAGGCTGGCTGGGTTTTGTGAAAGGGGGAGGTGTCTTTGCAGTTGCATCCTCCACTTGTTCTTGTTTTTGTTTTTGAGCAGAATCATTCTTAGGTGACACATCTGAGAAAGTCTTTTCCGGAGGCTCACTGGTGTTTGAGTGCCCCTCCTCTGTACTGCTGTTCTCCTCTATTGTCACATCCTCAGAGGTCTCAGGTTTACTTTCAGCAATGCTGCTTTTCAGGCTCTCAACAGAGTCCTCAGAGTCAAGAACAATATCGGCACTGTTTAAACGAAAGGGGGGAGTGTTTATGAGGGAGACTGCTGGACTGGGCACATCCTCTGAGTAAACGAGCAAAGCACACAAATCTGAGGCCGTTGACGAGGGGCTCTCCCTCGCCACAGGCATATCTGATGACCCCTGACTTCCGGTGCTGTCACTTTCTTGGAAGTGCTTGCCCTGCTGTGTGCCAGTGCTGTAAATTGCCTCCTCACAATTTAGTACTTTTTCCTCCATGGGGGAGTCGGTGAGGTCAAGCTCGACAGGGGGTGCACTGAGTCTTTGTCTGCAGCTCCGTTCCATCGGTCCCTCCTCCGTGCTCTCACAGAAAACTGCCGCTGATGACTCAAGCTTAACAGACGCTTTCTTTGGAAAGGAAAAAGAGAATGCAATTTTGCGTCTGAAAGTTTGCTTTTTGGCCCTCCCACTGTACGGCCACTGTGACTGCTTACTAGCTAAGCCACAACTGTTGGAATGGATCTGACCCCCTGAATCTTGAGCCACACTGCTGTGGTTCTCTTCTTGGGCATCATCACAGCAGGACTCCCTGATAGAACCCTCTACTGCCACCGTAGTAGACTTAAACATAGGGCCACTTCCTGGGGCACTGCATCAGAAAAGAGAGGAAGAAAAGACAGGGGAAAAAAACATGAAATGCATGTGTCAGTTTCATTTACACTTTTAACTAACCAAAAAAATGGGTGATAATGAAGATTGGGCTCCACAGGGAAACATGATGAGTGTGCCGTGGAATCTAAAATGACTTTTTGTATTTCTTGTGCTTCAATGGAAGCAGGAACATCTGACATTTTGTACAAAGGAGTGAACATGAACAGAATATTTTCATCTTAACTTTTTCATATCATTCTATTTATTTTTATGTTTCAAAGAATGTTTCAGAAGAAAAATAGCAAATTCTCTCTTGACTCTTAGACCCCATTCTGTACATGTATACACTGGCACATTGTATATAAATATGGAAATGAAAATTTTGCGAAACGTCCCCCACCATTGCACCTCTCTGCGTTGTTCAGCAAGCTCATGTAGGCGTCTGAGAGCTCTCTCCTGTTTCCTCTCATCCTTCCTGGATTTGGAGGCCACGTTACGGGCAAACTCTCTCTGCTTCAGTTCCTTCAGCCTCTGAGGGGGACAAAGAATTTCTCATTCATTCACCTATCTCAGTATGTCAACTACGCCAAAGCAACAAAAGCTATTTGAATAATAATCCTCTTTGAGACCATGAATCTTCTTTCCATGCTTTAACAACCTTTCATTACGAAGACTGGGTATCACTGTGTATCACCCATTGAGCGATACACAACAAAAAAGATTAAAAATCTCCTCAAGAGAGAAGGAAGGTAATTAAGGTGTTTGCACACCAATGCTATGTTTCATCAAATCCATTTTCTGTGAAAATGAAAAGAAGCTGAGGATGAGGTTGCTAAACTCCATGAAATTGTCCTATTTATTTTAGATAAAACTTAGTGATGCTAATTTGCGTTTGTTTCCTGGTCTGAAAGGCTTTGCGCTTTGAATGCAAGATTGATGGAAGCTGCCAGGAGGTTCTGATGCTAGGGCCGTAAATACATCTCAGGCAGTGGGATATGTATCGATTAGGATTACGTCTGCACATGCAGTGTACACTCCCATTAAGTTCCTTAGATAATATAAATTAACTCCATTAATAATTCAAAAGGATATGATATTTATGGGTGCTTAAAGACTACAATCCTTTTGAAAGCACTAGATGTCTCCAAGCAACAACCAGCTCTAGAACAGTTATCACATCCAATTAATCCTGAAAGCTTTCTTTCAATTATCCATTAATAGTTGATGCTTAGCTTTAAGACATATGACAATCTCTTCTAAAAAGCATTTATTTAGCAGGCTGGACTATGTGTTAGATTTACTCGTAACACGAGGTAGATTTTGTGTTAGCGATAGCTGGAAGTAAAAACAACGATGGTTTCTCCAGGCAACCAAGAAGAGTCATCCGTCCCAACATTACGCATTCTGCTCAGGTTGCACAGTTATACACAGTTCAGTGGCGCTGTAACCTCTCCTATTTGAGAAGGCTTCAGTGATTGCATTTACCGTGGCTGGGGCTCATAGTCAGGGGAATGCGAGGCGGTCACATCAGATATAATTTTGTCATGTTAAAGGACCGCTCAGTGTGGAGTGGGCACATCAGGGTAACTAGTTTGATCCCATCAGGATAAGGTCTCTTTATGCACCTGCCCTCTATCTTTCAGCACCTATCTTGTCGCTCTCTGCTGGCACAGTATGGGCAAACTCAGGCCTGATCCACTGCGCTGGTTCACTGTCAGCCAGCCTTGCAGAAAATAGCAAACAGGTTGGCGTGGGCTATATTTACTTGACTCTCAGGTGCATTGCTTAGAGGAGCTGTTCTTCATTGATTGTTAATGTATTTGGCGAAAGAAGCTCTGGAATGAGCGGTTAATGCGTGTAGCCTGTATTTCACATGACTGGATGTGGTTTCATCATTTATAGTCGGATGCAGCCCTGGTGTGAGAGAGCTGTACTGCAAATACCCTGTGAAATCCTTTCATGTACAGTGGGGGCAGACATGACTGACAGGCCACTTGAGAATGAATGAAAATTTTAACGCAGTAATTTTTTGACCGGACATGTATTCTTAATTAAAAGCAACATTGAGACCAGTCAAAGGCAGACAGTGAAGGCTTGGCAGTGATGATTCACACACTGACAGGAACACCAGTCTTTTTTGTAGCTCTGGGCTTCCTGTGGGGCCGTGAGTCTCCCATACTCCATTATATTCTCGGCAGACATGCTCTGCCAGGTCCAGAGGTAAATTGTGCCATTCATCCATCAACTCCATTCGTTGGGGAGCTAAATGGTAGCATGGGCTCATGCCGTAGAATAGGTTGAACTGTGCAGACAGAAGGCCATGCAACAAACATCTGAATGACACAATCTAGTGAGTGTGGCATCACAGAACGAAGGGGAGTGGCTTTTTCCTTCATAATCCATTCATTTCACTTCTTTTGCAGTGTTCAATAGCAAGGTCATGGGTGGAGGGTTTGTAGATGGTGTTCAGTCAATAGTTCAGTGAGCCCTGTTATTGACAGCACCGCAGGCCCCAGAGACTCCATGCATTTAGTTTCTGAGTGAGTCAGAGCATACAGGGGTCAGGGCCGATATCAAACAGCAGGACAAGTGGTGGAATTAAAGCTTTAACTTGCTATTAAAGGTTACACTGCTATTTTTAGATGCTGGCAGTTCTTAAATCAACATACTGAGTGTGAAACGGCACTAAAGTTATACGTTTTTTCGCTGGAGATTATCTCACAATTTAAGAATTACATTACAATTTAAACAAATTCAACAAGGCAATGCATTCTGGGAAATTTGAAAGTGGAGTGTTCTATCTATCTATCTATCTATCTATCTATCTATCTATCTATCTATCTATCTATCTATCTATCTATCTATCTATCTATCTATCTATCTATCTATCTATCTATCTATCTATCTATCTATCTATCTATCTGTCTGTCTGTCTGTCTGTCTGTCTGTCTGTCTGTCTGTCTGTCTATCTATCTATCTATCTATCTATCTATCTATCTATCTATCTATCTATCTAGCATCTGTCTGTCTGTATGTCTGTCTGTCTGTCTGTCTTTCTGTCTGTCTTTCCGTCCGTCCGTCCGTCCGTCCGTCCGTCCGTCCGTCCGTCCGTCCGTCCGTCCGTCCGTCCGTCCGTCCGTCCGTCCGTCCGTCCGTCCGTCCGTCCGTCCGTCCGTCTATCTATCTATCTATCTATCTATCTATCTATCTATCTATCTATCTATCTATCTATCTATCTATCTATCTATCTATCTATCTATCTATCTATCATCTATCTGTCTATCTATCTATCTGTCTGTCTGTCTGTCTGTCTGTCTATCTATCTATCTAGCGTCTGTCTGTCTTTCTGTCTGTCTGTCTGTCTGTCTTTCTGTCTGTCTTTCCGTCCGTCCGTCCGTCCGTCCATCTACCTACCTATCTAACTTTTTGAAAGTTATTTGTAAATTAGCTTCTAAAAAGCTTTTTGTCAATTACCTTCTGAATGTAAAGAATTAAAATGAAACTGAATATCCAGTGGATCTGCATGGATACGGATGACACTTTTGAGATATTCCCAAAAGTTTACGCATGTTGGCTTTATGGCTTAAAGGGTTAGTTTACCCAAAAATGGTAATTATTTCATTAATTACTCACCCTCCTGTTGTTGGACACTCGTAAGACCTTCGTTCATCTTCGGAACACAAATGAAGATATTTTTGTTGAAAGCTGATGGCTGAGAAAGGCTTCAGAAAGGCCTCCATTGACATTCAGTACATTTCCACTCACAAGACCCATAAAGGCACTAAACACATCGATATAAAGTCCATCTCACTACAGTGGCTGTACAATAATTTGATGAAGCAACGAGAATAGGTTTTGTGCACAAAAAAAAAAAAAATCTAAATAATGACTTTATCCACCAAGTTATTGTCTTCTGTGTAGGTCTGCCGATCACTGGGGTAGAATTCCGGGTCATCTGAACAGCGAAGCAGCGTCATATTCTCGCGCATGCGTCGAGTTCACGTCAAAAACTTGGTGGATAAAGTCGTTATTTTGATTTTTGTGCGCACAAAAAATATTTTCGTGCATTGTAAAATTATTGTACAGCCACTGTAGTGAGACGGACTTTATATCGATGTGTTTAGTGCCTTTATGGGTCTTGTGAGTGAATGTTCTGAATGCCAATGGAGGCCTTTCTGAAGCCTTTCTCAGCCATCAGCTTTCAACAAAAATATCTTCATTTGTGTTCCAAAGATGAAAGAAGGTGTTACGGGTGCCCAACGACATTAGGGTGAGTAATTAATTAAATAATTTTCATTTTTGGGTGGACTAACCCTTTAATACATTTGCAGTGCTTGAGAACGGGTCACTTGTTTATGCAGCATGCTGCGAAAGAGGTTTAACATTGCTCTGAGAAAAACAACTAAAAAGAAACAAACACAAAAAAGCATTAGGACTTCCAATTGTCCTGGCTGCTTTTGATCTATGGCCTCCTAAATTAAAACTCTATAAGACCACTACCACTCTGCTGACTCTTTGAAGTCGAATCGAAGGAGAAGCCATTTGTCTGGTGCTGTACACATGTGCTACAAAATCCATTTGTTGTCATCTTCTAAAACACTCTATTATTGCTATGCATTGCAAGTCTCAAGGGGGAGACAACGGGCCCATTACCTGCTTGTGAGCGTGGTCATACGAGTTGATGTGGTTGTCAAACTCTTGATGCTTGTAATACTGTTTGTCACACAGCTGACAGTAGAAGTTGGCCTTGAGGTCCTCCAGGGCTTTGGCCAAGGTTTTCCCCTTCTCAGCATAATCCTGGAGCAAAAGTAAACATCATAATCCATCAGGATAATTGCTTTCAACTTCTTTAAAAGCATTTTATGAAATCACATAATTTAGAGTGACACTTAATGTAATGTCCTTCATCAGGACCTTGACTTGAGATATTGTAGAAGTTGAAAATGTTTTTGCCTTTCTTATGACTCAACAACATATAATTATATAAAGAATAATAATAATAATACAAAATATTGATGAGGGAAACCATAATGCAAGACAGCAACTGAAGTGTCCTTTCCAGCTATTTTTAGATTGTATACATATAGTCATGTGAGTGAATATGTTTTCTATTAATATAGTGAGATTTTCTTCCCTCAAGAAACTCTATTTGCTAGATATGGTCAAATAAACTCACAGATATACACAGAGATATTAGTAGACAAATTTGTATATACACAGTACACATGTTGCTGTCATATTGATATCAATATATATATATATATTCATAATTTTAGAGGGTGAATATTTGTGGTGCTCTTCTTTGAAAATGATGCTCATAAAAAAGAACTCAGCTCCCATGATGCCATCCTCATTTTCTTCCTCTTCTTTAATACTCTTTATTAAATATTGATTTACAACATATTTTAGATGGGAATACTTTCACCAGGGGCAGATTGTATTTCAAATTTAATTTATTTAACGCTCTGGGTGTATGGAAACTTGCAGATAAAAAAAGAAAAGAATATTATATATATATATATATATATATATATATATATATATATATATATATATATATATATATATATATATATATATATATATATATATATATATATATATATATATATATATATATATATATATATATATATATATATATATATAAAGGTCTCTAATCCAAATGACCACAGGGAAGAGGAAAAGCACTTCCATTTTAATTGGAATCAGTTTACCATAAAAAACTTAGCGTAGAGTCAAATGTGAGCCTGTCATTTCTGTGAAAAACAGCATGCAGAGGAGGACTAGTAAATCAGCCAAGGATGATTAAGTCAACTATCAAACTTGTCAACCAGAATGAGATGGCCAATAAATGATAAACGATTGGCATCATCAGTCAAAGCCGACAAACGTATGTCTGGTGTTATTACTGAAATGATCGTGAGCTTTTCACTGCTGCATCAAACCCATTAGACTGAGAAACAGGGAACCCCGGCCCATTCAAATGATCTGATGCCTTGTGAAAATAGTCTGTCTCTCACTCATCTTAGGTGAGAATATGTTACTGCTAAATACACGTCTGTGATATGTAAAAATAATAACATCCCTCTCTCTCACTCCCACTGTGAGACAGCATTACAAAAATTGCGGTGTAATTGTATTTAATAAGTGGCTAGCTTACAGGTAATGAAAACTGAATGGCTTGATTATCTGTGTGTGCTATGGAAAGTGACCCTTATTTTATTTAGCTCAATAGCACTGAAAGGTTAGAACAAAAAAGTTTTCTATATGTATCAGGAAATGGTTACTTATTCAGGGAAAGTCCTTCTGTGAGCACCTGGACTGATGTGAAGCACACTCTTGCTTTGTAGACTTATTAGCAACACCCATGATCTCAAGATAATAGTGAAGTCAAGGGATTTTTTACATGAAAAAAAAATCCAAGTTGGCTTTAGCAATTTGTTTTTCAACTCAGAAATGTTTGGGAGCTAAAGTAAACAACTCATATGTGGAAAAGATAGATTAAAAAAAAAACCACACAAACACAAGTGATGTGGTGTGAAGCTGTGAACTCATTTACACAGCAGAGAGATCTAATCTCTGCATGGGGGGAAGCAGCCACTTAACAACAACTTTGTGTCAAGCTGAGAAATCCCCCATACCTCTCTGTTCCTTTCAATATTTCAAAATAAAATGAGGTTGTTCTCAAGGGCATGTGACCATAGGCAAAATCTAAGGTTAGGCTAATAAAAAATAACTTTAAAAACACACACATTATCATAAAAAAAAAAAAAGGCAAAGTGAACTTAGAACAAGACGCATAATTAAATTACCACATATAATGCATCTCAACTGTTTATAGGAACATGATTCTTGAAATTTATCTGAGTTTTTCCTGGCAGACTGTAAAACAGGTGAAAAAAGCCTATATAATTGCATTGAATGAGGGGTCAGAAACACGTCTAGGGAATAGAGTGCAACAGTGCCCGTCCGCGCATCAGGTCATTCATTTTGCCCATAGGGATTTTAAAATAGCATTTGTTAAAGAGTTATAAGCAATGAGGCAATCAGTTATGAGGTGACTCACAACACCACAAACTTTAATTTGAAGCAACAACAAAAAAGTTTTTGAAAGTCGGACAAAAAGAAAAAGATTTTGTACTTAAAGGGTTAATTCACACAAAAATGAAATTGATGTCATTAATGACTCACCCTAATGTTGTTCCACACCCGATCCATGATTCGAATCGATATATGATCGTTTCAATGATTCACAACCGTTTGAATCATTATTTGAGGATTGAACACAAACAAGGAAGAGAAGACAATGCTGAATAAAGTCACAGTTTTTGTTATTTTTGGACCAAAATGTATTTCCGATGCTTCAAAAGATTCTAATTAACCAACTGATGTCACATATGGACTACTTTGATTATGTTTTTATTCCCTTTCTGGACATAGACAGTAAAGTGTGCATTCACTTGCATATACGCTCTCGGACAAAATATAAAATATCTTAAACTGTGTTCTGAAGATGAACGGAGGTCTTACGGGTGTGGAACGACATTAGGGTGAGTCATTAATGACATCAGTTTCATTTTTGTGTGAACTAACCCTTTAAGTACACAATCTTGTACTTTTTCTTTTTGTCCGACTTTTTTGTTGTTGCTTCAAATTAAAGTTTGTAGTGTTGTGATTCACCTCATATCTGATTGTCTCATTGCTTATAACTCTTTAACAAATGCTATTTTAAAATCTCTATGGGCAAAATGAATGATGTTTTACTTCCGAAACCCAACTTTTTTACTTTTTACTTTGGGGTAGAAGAATAAACTGGCAACCACATAGCAACACCCAAACCAACCACCTAGCAACCGCATTGTAACACACCTAACTAACAACAAATAAAAATAAGTGGGTAAATTAGATAATTTTTTGTGACTGGACTAATATCAGCATACTATATTAAAACACCAGATGCTTGCATTATGGAGTTTGCTTTTGTGAGCACAGTTCAGTCTCACTGCACCAGTCCTTTGGTTGGTTTTCTGTAGGCCAAGCACAAAAATCAACAATCAATCTACATTTTCCAGCACATTTAACACTGTTGGCTGCTATTGTGATTCCTGTAAGTGATTGCATGTGCATTATGCAGACTATGTGCATTATAAAGTCAGCGTAAACTATTTTTTGTGGTACATTTGCAACCTCCTTGCACTGAAGTGAAACTCCATCCGCACCTCAGATGTTCAGGTGCAATGGATGTGTTCTAAAGAATGTCCTCCTTATGGGCTAGAGCTTATCTCTTATACATTTTCTCAAGACTAATCTAATGCAGGAATAATGAATGCAGACCACATTTAGAAACATTTTGCAAACTAAACATCTGTCTTTTGTTGAATATTTGTAGCAGCAGACTTCAATCTGGCATTCTATTAAAACATCAAAAGACAAGGGTATTTACATACAGTGGATTACTGCCTGACTTAAAACAAATCCTACGATGGGTTGACACACAGGGGGTGTTCATATAAATAGCACACTTCTGAAGCATCACAATGCATCTCCAAAATATAAAGCGCTACTTAACATGGCTTCTCTTTTGTACTGAACATCAAGCACGAGAACACGAATCGTTGAAGATCAAGTGGCTCTTTACGCATTTATGGGACTGCCTAACAAGGTCAATCACAAGGGTGGGAACCACAGAGCCACCTCCCATCAGAAATTTATTGAAACATAAAGACAAAATATGATTGACATGAGGGTACATGAGTGGTGATCAGAGAGACTGTGATTGCTCTTTTTATAGCACACCTGGGTTATGAGTGATGTCTTTTATGTGGCTCTGAAAAGGGGCAATTTCTGAGCGGAGGGTTGAGAGCGTTTTTTGAGAAAACGAAGATGGTCCTTCACAAAATATCATAAAGTGATTCATGAATTAAACAGTAAAATAAACCCTGTCTCGAATGAAATTAATTAAAAACAACCTGTTGATTAATTAATGCACATTTCCTGAAGCCTTAGAACAATATCTAGCCGAGAAAATCAAAAAGGCAATTTCATCAGGGATCATTTCATTTTTACAGATTCCCGCATAATTTATGAGGAAATAGAAAATATTAACTTTGCACATTGCTTACGGGCAAATCTATTGTCAATCTCATGCATATTTTCAGCCAGTTCTAGTGAAAACTCTTCAGCCTTTTACATTAACCAGCAATGATGGCAACACTTTCTGAAAATGTCATGAGCACAGCAACATATGATTGCCCATTTAAAATACATACCAAACTACTCCGTATTCAGCCTCACTGATGAATTATGAGCTACACGGGAGGTCACTAAAATATAATAATATACTTATAATAATACTACTATTCTACTATAATAGTATTTCAAATTAATCAAAATTAATTATGTATATAACTAATAGTACACTCTCAGAAAAAAAGGTACAGTGCTGTCACTGGGGCGGTACCCTAAGGTACAAAAGTGAAAAGGTACATCCTTGTACCTTACTCACCCCTAAATGGTACATATTATTACCTTAAAAGGTACATATGAGTACTTTAAGAGTGCAAATTAGTACCTTAAAGGAACATAGCAGAACCTTAAAGGTACATATTAGTACCTTTTCGATTTTGTACCTTAGGGTACTGCCCCAGTGACAGAAATGTACCTTTTTTTCTGACAGCGTATTATATCAATAATATGATACACAATATAAATTATAATATCAAAAGTACACCAACAAAGTACTGTAACTAGAGTCAGTCAAATAATGTTAATATTCTAATCATTTTAAAACTAAATTAAGATTCTTGGGTGCAAGAAACCTTGACTAACATAAGTGTGGGGATAATTCTAATAGGATACGATTGGAAAATGATTGCATATGGCCCTTTCTACTTTTACATTGTTCATCTAATTACATTGTTCTGTGTGTTTAAACAGTGTCAGTAATCTCAATAGCCTGATTCAGTTCTTAATTAAGCATCACATTTTCTCATCTTTCACGTCTTTTAAAATTAAAATTATAATTAAAATATACACTGTGTACACTAGTTCCACTTCAATACAGCAAACAGAAAAAACCCCACAACTGACTCTGATGGCTGGCGGAACCGTAGTGTAAATGTATTTTGACATGATCCGCTTGTTTACGCCCACTCAAGTTGTTTTTTTAGAGGAGTAATTTTACTCTTCCTCGAGCAGATCGAGATGTGATGGAACATTGGCTGTACTGTTCTCAATACACACTCCTAATAGCATACCACTCGCTACAGCTCCTACAGTTTATAGACGAGACAATGGTTCAAGCCACACTTCACGGAAATGCAAGGTGAAGCCATTTTCAGAAACTGCACTCTGAGTTTGAAGCAGCGTAATAAACCCAACAGGCTCCAGCCTTAATAATGATGCAGTGACTGCGGGAGAGCGAGATCTCTCTGAGCAGACGCTTACATCTCGCCTGTTGTGATTAATTGTATCCCTTCTGGTGGGATTCCTGTTGGCTGTTGTTCCTAAATTGCTGACACACACAGAATCTATCTCCATTATTGACTGAAGAGTCTCCTCTAGAGGGCATGATGGGAGCTCTTGCATTTGTCTTCAGCTCTCTCTTGCTGTAATGTGCTCTTCCAGCGACCACCTGATTACGACGTGTAATTGTATGTGGATTAAGAAAAAGTGTTGTGGGTGTCTAGGGAGCTACACATTTGATAAGATTTGTGATAACGCAATTTTCGACCAGCAACAACACAATGACACACTGCTCCTAGGACAATGTAACTGCACTAGAAACTGCACAAGAAATCTATGTGGAATGCGAACACCAGTGTATGATTAAAGGGTACATAACATACACAGTTTCCACAGTTTCTCATGTTAATTTTGTGTACCTTAGAGTACTTGCATCCTTCAAATCTCTGAAGAGTCTTTAGTTTTATCATCTTTATTAAAGGCAGATATGCTGTACCTAGACTAGGTAAACCCAGCCTGATCTGCCGGTGATTGGATTTCGCTCTGCAACTCAGTCTGGAAACCTGTACATTCATTTCTACTGCTTCTGTTACACTTTGGCAGGAACCAATCACAATCTGGCTTATCCACATGGCGCGCTATTGGTGGGTTTAACACGACGACGGATAGAGAAGTGATGTGTCGTTGCCCGTTGATCACGACTCTTGTGGTCTTATTGGTTGAAGGACTTATCAACTGCATACAGAGTTATATGAATTATGCTCGTTATCACAACTTTTGTGGCCTGATTGGTTAAAGGACTATACAATTGCCTTCAGAGTAATTTGAATAATGCTTGTTTATCACGCCTCTTGTGCAGTAGAAAATACAGAGCAGACTCCCCAGACCAATGTTCAGTCTTAAATTGAGCTTGGTCTGGTGATAGCCAGACAAACTCGTGGAGGTGTGTAGTAAGTGGGGCTAAAGAGTCACAAGCACACACACCTATGACACACACACAATACATTATGGCATTATCCCTGGATAACTTTGGACTCACTATATGTTCGTGTAGTTTACATTATATCGCAAAACAAAACAGACATTTGATGCAGTTTCACTGGCCGCCTGCGGTTTCGACTCGTGACAGGGAACAAACAAACACTTGCAGAACTCTGTTGCTGCTCCGGGTAAAACTGCATCCACTGTTTCCTTAACACTGGGTTATTATGGGAAGGTCAACGAGGTTATCTTACCCTCACAACCAAAAACACACTTCTGTAGTGACATTGTTGATTTTGTGATCTAAAAAAACAAAAAAACAGGGTTGCCAACGACTTCTGTAACCTGAACTAAGCTTGTTGATAGGCACTCTCTGGCTCTTGCTCTGGTTGATGTGCGTACACGCTCATTTGGGAGAAATGCCCATACAAGGAATTTTGGCCTTTATGATGTCATTGAGGGCCATACTCGGAAAACAAGGAAAATACACAACAACAACAAAAAAAACCACTTGTATTTGGCATACAGAATTGGCACAGAAATACGTCATCATGTTTTTTTTTTTTTTTTTTTTTTGGCCATGTTTAGCATAATAATTCACCTCTTTTAACAGTGTACATAAGTCATGTTAATAATATTATTCCCAGGTTTGGTAATAGTGTACTAAATACAGTTATGCCAATAAAGCTATTTAATTTGAAGAGAATCGATATATGCTTTGGATAATTTTGGTGTACATCTGTGTACATTTATTTAAGAAGCTAGAAATTTAGATGTGCCATTGAATTGCATTTCATTTTAAATTGATGGTAAGGCAAGTGACTGTTTCCCCAGGCTTAAGTAAATCACAAGAGATTCACTCTTGAACTTTGTATATTGTAACTTGACTAACTTGGAATGCATTTATTCTATTAAGGGTGAAGAGGGTACATCAGCTTCATTTACCACAGGGTTTCAAAACAGCCTTCAGCTGTGTTTTGTCATGTGAAACACTTCATATCTGAGAGAGGCATTACCATTACCTCTGAATAAATATTGCCGTGGGGATATACAGTATCACACACTGTATATAGCAGTGCGCATGGCACTGAATACCATTCATATTCATTAGCTGCAAGTTCAGTATGAAATGCATAAACAAACATAGGGTTCTATCACTGTTGTATATATGTTTCTTCACATTTTTATTATAAAAATGTATACTTGGGTTTAGAATTATATGAATATGAACTATAGCAAAAATATTAAATAAAATGGTCTTGACAGCAAAATGCCTGTCATAAAGAAGTAAAAGACTAAAACATGTTTGTCTTGGTACTGTAACTCAAAATAATATTATTAACTCTAATTTTTAAAGCATATTGATAATATTGTCAGAGCAATCACCATCCTAAATCAATTTAGGATTTAAATAAATTCCTAAATTAGTATTTTTGCTGATGGTTTTTCAGTAAAAAATCCTTAAAACAAGTTAAATTAGTTAAGTTAAAAGCAATTGCCCAAGCTATATTATGGTTTTCAGAGAATATACTTAATTATGCTTGGGTGGGTTTATACAAATATTAATATTAGAATTAATAATTAATATTAATGATATAATATTAACTATAACTTTTCCCTTAAGAAATACCACCGTAAAAAAAATGTTTTTATGACTTTTATCACAACTTTTTATATTTTGTCAAATCAACTTAAATAATTAATGTGGTTCAGATAACATAATATTTTGTGTTTCTATTTATTAAACCAATCACATTCATTGTATTAACTCTAATTTCAATGAACTCAAATTTTTCAAAAGGCAACCAGATAACTGAATTTTTTAAGTTCAAACAATAAATAATAGACCAACAATTATTATTGCTTATCAATAGTTAGTAAGGTAGTTTAGGTATTGAGGATTAAGGGATGTAGAATATGGTTGTGCAGAATAAAGCATTATATATGTGCATTATAATTAGATTTAATAAATACTACTAACAATTAGACCCTAAACTAAAATGATGTCAAAACTCTTTATTTCACATTACATTATGTGTACATTATAGTCATAGTCCATATAGTCCACAGCCCTGCATGTTAGTTCCTTATTCATGCACCTCTTAAAAAAAAACTAAAACAAAAAAAACATGTATTTGCTTGGTTTTGCACCAATTTCCAAACACATTGCAAGCATTTTTTTGATGTTGTTGTTGCTTCTAGTAGTTGTAGAGAGTGGGTTGTAATTGGAGGCTGTGTAGACTGTAGACACAAAGCCTGGAGAGAAAAGAATCCCTAAAGACCCGACTAAACGATAAGTTGACTGGGACAAGGCCGATTTAGGTGCTAGATGAGAAATTCAGCCTTATATTCTCGGTTTATACATAAGGGATCTGTAAGCGTCTCATGTGAGGTTTTGTACAAAAGTGATCTGCATTACAATTTGGCCTCTATAAGCACTAGCCTCCCGGCCGGCACTGGGAGAGGATGTAGTTGAATTAAGACAAGAGAGAAGTGGGAGATCACACACACGCACACACACTTACACGCAGGACTGAGTTAAAAGCTGGTTTCCATTCGCTTTGTGCCTGTGGATTTGGGGCAGGGAGTAAAAAAAAAAAAAAAAAAAAGATTTATCTTGTAAAGACTACGATCAAATGCCCTTGACTCGCAGCTGCAATTCCTGAAGGAAAGTTGCACAGTACCCACTGACAAGGTAAAAAGTAAGAAAGAGACAAAAAAGGAGGAGAAAGGGTGTGGGACTACGCTGACAAGCAGTCAGGGGAGATGTGCCTCCATTTGACAGCTGCTAATTTTCCTAAGGTTGCCCTCCTATTGTGAGGGAGGGAGAGATGTGATAATTATCATCTGCAATCAACTGAGGTTATGAAGGGAACAGCGTATGTTTTTCTTTGGCTTTTCATAGACACGACACGGGAGCTTGGATAAATCACAGGGAGCATGCAGCAATTAGAGGGACGTTTTTCTGCTTGATGAAGCTGAGCTTGATAAGCCTTTCCCAAATGTCTCAAAAAAAATAATGCAGCTGTAGTCAGGTGCTGTGGAAGTTGTATCTGAGGAAAAAACACTGAGCGCTAAAGCAGCCAGTCAAAAATAGAGAAACATGCTCAAAGACACTCAAAGATTCAAATCACATGATTCTCTTTCATAGCTAATATTCGGTTTGTATTGATTGACTTATTATTGTGCACTAATTATTGATCTACGGTGCACCTAGGAAATCAAAGTCATCTCATGCATGTATATTCATTTCATGAATGCATATTCATCTTAAGCATACATATTCATAAATAATTAAATGCCGGTATTGTCATTAATATTGCTCCACACTGAAGCTGAAATGCAATATGGAACCGAAAAAGAATTTCCATTTTCCATAAAACCATATGTTCGTATGCAGAACAAAAAGGAAATTACATAGGCAGCACGCTCCAAAAATCAACATGAGTAGTTCTTGCACAATCACATTGAGGTAAGCAAATAAGTCACAAAAACATGTGCATAGTGAGTTTGTAGCACATTTTCATTCAGTGGCATGCTTGTAAATACTGCAATAGAATGTGAGCTGGAACAAACACGATTAAAAGTAACCCACAGACGACAGTGATGAGGAAAGATGACTAATTTGCTAATTCTCTCATTGGCATGATGGTGTGCTGGGAGTGTGAAGTGCAGGACTTACAGGTCTGAATGTTTCTGCAGCTCGCAAGCTTCAAGCTTGTAAACAAGGCCATTACTGGTGCTCATCTCATTTTAAGTGTTTTTCTTACTAGGTTTGAATCCCATACATTTTCTGTTGAGATGTCACAAATAAACCATTTTCTCATCATTGGAGGTTTATAATATCTGGAGAAACTTTCCATTCATCTCAGTTGGACAAGAGCTTTGGAGTTTTGCATTGGGAACTCCCAGCCCTCATCTGTATTAAACATTAAACATGGGCAAGGAGAAATGTATTGCGTAACAATACGATCAGATATTAAGTGACAAACACCTCAAGTTCAAGGAAAACCATAAAAGCATGCACACATACAAAGAGAATTGTCCTGATTGGCTGTTTTGGGATCTGTTATCACGACACGCCCTATTTTCAGATTTAATACCAATATTAACCTATATTAATAAATGCTGTAGACATATTGTTAGTTGTTATTTCATGTTAACTGATCTATTTAATTGATGAACCCTTCAGAACTGATATTTTTTTCTACTGAGCAAAACAATTTTCACCTATTTGAAATTTGCTCTTCCTCAATGTAAGATTTTTGCATAAAAATTTTTAGTGCTGTCAAATTGATTAATCATGATTAATCATATATATATATATATCTAAATATATATATATATATATATATATATATATATATATATATATTTATATATATATATATATATATTTATATATATATATATATATATATATATATATATATATATATATATATATATATATATATATATATATATATATATATATATATATCCTCATATTTTAACCATAATTATGACCTATAATTTGTGAACTGTTGAATAGTGAGCAATGCAAGTATGTAAACAAAAGGTACGATGATATGAAGTCTCAAATAAAAATAAAATGGTTTAATTCTTTTCTTTTTTTTGGTTGCAGTGTATATGTGTGTATATGTCTTTGTGTAGTTTTGAATGTGTTTAGGTGTTCTTGCCGGTTGTTGTGATTATCATATGATTGTGTGCATTAGCGCATCAAGGCATCAATGTGTGGAGGGTGTGTGATTGTTTGTGTGTTGCTCATTCATTCATCTCACATCCACTGTGGCTGTTTCTCACCAAAACAAAAATGAAAAACGGATTGACAGTTCATGGTCACTTTGAAGACGTAAATGAAATAATACTAATACTACTACTAATAATAATAATATGTGAAGCTTGAAGCTCAATCGGATTAAGTTAGGGGTCATGAACCAATCAGTGACCAGGCATTACCAAAGTCCCCTCAAGACAAGTAATTTCACTCTGTTCGCCAAGCTTATGATTACATTTCATATTTGAAATCACCAATGAAACCTGACATCAACTGTCTCATAAATTGTATTTCTAAATGCCTGAAAATGGGAAGAAAAAAAAAATTATAATAATAATAATCAGCCTGGACAAAGCTAATGTGTGCACACTGCCCGTTTTTATAGCACCCAGAGCTTCTAATGGCAGCTGCAGTGATGCGGTGACTTTAGTAAGCAACAATCGGCTCTTTCGTTTTGAAGGCCATATTAGGCATTGCACTTTCTGCCATTCATAAGTATTCAGAGTGCACTTTATATAAAGCTTTTGGCATTACTCGTTCTAAAAACATAAAATTGAATTGGTAAAAAAAAAAAAAAAAAAAAAAAAAACACTCTATGAAAGAGTTCCCTTAACTTCTTTAAAGAAAAACTTTTGAACGGTAGTGTATGTTCCTTTTAAGTATTTATTTATTTAGATGGCCATCGATGGACAAAGACATTTTTGCGCACCTTTTAGCAACAGGAGCTAACACAGCCGTGCTAACCATCTAGACCCTGACCTCTTGTCACATCAGGTGAAGAACAACATCTAAGCTATAATATGACTTCAATAAGCTTTTCTATAATCAGAGCTATGTGATGCCTTTCCTGTGAGCTTTGAGTCTACTCACTCCATCACGGTCAATCACGACTGAGCGCATGAAGCTGTGCTGGCCCTACCTTTCATCCCTCAAATCACGCTACGTTGTTGAGTGTAACATATGTGCATGAGCCACACTAAAGCGCAACGTGACGGGGTTTAATCTAAGTTTGGGCTCCAGTCCGCAGTCGCTCTGTTATAAATGAGTAGCCTCAGTTTGATAGCTGCTAGCGCTGCCTATGCATCAGCGTTCTGCTTCAAATGAGCAGCATCTTCGAAGTCTCATCTCCACCACCTCAATCGATAATAATAAGAGAGACTCTGCCGAAATGAGACAGGCTGTAATTAATCCTTCCAATCGCGCCAGCCGGCCCCTGCCAGCCACTTCTGTCTTAATAATGTCGAAAGGCCTCATGACCCAGCCACTGAAACAACCATTTAATCACAGCATGACACAGAGAAACGGGCCAGGAGACACATACGCCACACATATCACATAAAGGCTAAGGGGAAAACACAAAGGTCTGAAGGGTGTTCAGAAAATGCTTTCAGTCTGTTAACTCCACAAGCAAGACTGAGCTTCTTGTCCTTTTAAGTCAGAAAATCAAGCTATTCAGACTGAACTAGGGTTGGGTACCGAAACCCGGTGTAATATAGCACCGGTACCTATACAACCGGTATGTACCGGACCGAATCCGAACGCAGATTTTGGTTCCTCATTTCGGTGCCATCAAGCTTTCTTCTTCTTCGGTGCCGTCTTTCGCGCTCTGGCCAGAGACACACTCAGCGCTTGTCACATATCACAACGATTCAGTGTTTTCAACCACATTATGTTTATTTTAGGTTTCAGACATTTAAATGCACATAAGTAGCAGCAAAAACAAGAGGCAATAACAATGGAAGAGGCAATAACAATCCTTTCTGACCAAGGGCGCCGTAAAGGGGTGGAAGGTTAGGACGATTCTAAGGGCCCAGACTGATTTAGGGCCCAGAAGAGCAGACCCCCTATTTCTTTTCTTATTTATTTTCTCTTTTTTATACATACATTAAATGTGCTTGGGCCCCTCATGCAGTAAATGTGTATTTTGTCCGTTTTGACCATAGATTTTATATTTAAAAAACTAATTTCAAAATGTCAGTCACAACCTTCTCCCCCCTCCCTCACAATGGTTCATTCCACCTGCGCGGACCGCGCTAGCGTGAGCTCTTGGTTATTGCACTTGCTATGATGAAGCGCAGACAGTCACACACGCAGGTATGTCACATCAAATGTCGGGGCATCAAAAACGGAAAGAAGGAAAGAGAAGACAGAGAACGCCGAAGTCTACAGTATGTCACACAGTTTTTCAAAAAGAAAGGCAGCTTGCCCTATTCCTCTAACGTTATTCCAAAACTTTCAGAGTTAGCCTACTTATTTTTGTTGCTACATGACCTGCTTTTATCTAGCTAAAATAATTACTGAATTATAATTTACATCCAACAATACATCTCTGATGTGCTGTCTCCGGGTTATCATGTCTCATAGACACAGATTCAGTGGCTGCTGCACACCCTTCTCCCACGCCCCCCGTCCCCGTCTCAAATGAACAAGGTGAGCCTGAGCGCGAAACAAAAAGTAATCTACACGCTTCAAAAATTACAAAATCAGTTTGCCATGTTCTGTCACGTGACAGTGCTGCTGCTACGATCAATGCTGTCTTACTTGATGTTCTTAAAGCAGCACTAGGTAACTTTTCAACCTTCATAATATATTTTCAAGACTCTTGTGATGATAAATCGACTTACAATAGGTTGAATGAGTAATACCAAGACACACCTGGCATTACTCCTGGTGTGTCTTGATTTTGAGCCCTTTTGCCCTAGCTAGTTTTATTCCTTGACTGATTTAATTATGAGTTAGTTCTAGCTGATGTTTCCTGATTGAGCAGGTGGACCCAGCTAAAGCTTGTTCATGTAAAATATATGTCAATATGTGTACAATATGTTCTGTTGTGCTTGCAATTGCAATTGAGATAATTAATGTTCTCCCTTTTATGTAAACAAGTACATCTTTCTATATTTGTTTCTTGTTTTTGTAGGCTTTGTACTCATCTTTAGACATTTTAACTATGCAATGTGCTAAATATCTTTTTTAAAGTATACAGGGCATGTTTATTGGGTTAAATTTTATCTGTAAAAATTGTAGGGGGCCCAGAAATTTTGTTTTCCATAGGGCCCAGAATTTCTGGCGGCACCCCTGTTTCTGACACTTATAATTGTGACTGTTTTATTCATATCAGACACATATAAGTTAATATATAGTTTACTCTATTCTTCTCTCCCTTACTTTCATGTATTTCGTGAGACGAGGATGAATTTACAAGATAAATCCGACAGATCCGACTCTCTGAGGCGCAAACTAACATGGCGGCGCCCATCACGCGTTATAGATCAACTAACATGATCATTATAACAAAACACATTCACTTACACAATTTTTTTTTTTTTTTTTTTTTTTTTTTTAAATCAGATAGTTCATGACATAGACAAGTTATTGTTATTGTTGATGTGAATATTCTGAACTAAAAAAAATAGATACAGCTGAGCTCTGAGCTGTCATACAGCGCTTTTGCGGCTGCTGTGTCATGTGAGAAGCACGATGTGTTGCCATAGAAACTAGGCGATGCGTTCTAAGTCAGAGAATATGGTCATATTAATGCAAAATAATGCTGAACTAAAGCTGGTTGAACTAAAGACTACTTAGCTGTTATTAGTGCTGTAAAATCACTAGTATAAGTGCTGTTATTTAGTGTTAAATTAGGCATATTGTAGTTGGGTTAGGTGGCTTTAGCCTTTACTATAAATTTAAGTGAATTGTATTTTGTATCTATTTATATATTTAAGTATACTTCAAAATTATAATAAATTGTTTAATTTAAAAAATAAAAAATAAAGTAATTATTTAAAGGGGTGATGAATTGAGAAATCAACTTTCCCTTGAGCTTTTGATATATAACAGGTCATGGTAATACACAAATATCCTGTAATTTTCAGAGCTGAAAACTTCCTTGTTAGTCAAAGAAAAGCATTTATATACACCAGACCCAGAAAACAATATTTGACTTTATTCTTATGTCATAGCGCTACGAAACACCACCTCTACAGCACATCTAATCCAGTAGCCTCGCTCACCGACTCATGGAACTGATCGGCTCGTGCTAGCTAGCCAACAACAATAAACATGTCAAGGAAGATAGCAAGATATTGCGCTATTCCTGGTTGTGGAAGAACACAGTCGCTGCATAAGCTTCCTTCTGGTCCTAATATTAGAAATGTGTGGTTGAACTTTATTTTTAATGAAGTTCCAGCTCATGTGGGGAAGACATGTTCACTTCAGTTCACTGCGGGATCGTTTGAAAACAAATCTCTGGTCGATGCTGGATTTGGATCCGACAGGATTTGTGCAATATACTTATGTGAGTAAAACGTGTTTTTATATGTAGTATTGCATTGTTATAGATCATTTTGCTTATGTGTATGTGTCTAACAGAAACATACCTTTCACATGCTGGACTCCAACACGTATGGGCCAGGGCTCGCAAAGCCCGGCAGGCCGATCAATCTCAGTCGCGGGTGGATGAGAAATAAATAATTGTGTTTGTTTGATAAAGACATTTACGAGACCTGTGACTGAGAAAATCATTCCGGTTGCCGCTTCTCCCTCAATCTCTCCTCTCCCTCATGTGAACTGACAGGGGAGCTTAAGCTCATTAAATATGCAAATACTTAAATATTTAGGCATTTACTTCCAAGTCTCTAGTGCAGCACACCCATCAAAACCCAGCGTTTTGGAGAGAGCCTCAAAAGCAGTCTAAAAAAATAGCCTATAACTTGTTGGTTATGATGTTTTTGAATGTAAAAACCACACAAACATCATTAGTTAACCTCAGACAACAGTATATAAAAAAGCCAGTTCATGACATCTTTATTGTCATCCACCGTCGTTTTGTGGATCTTTTTTTAAAAAAGTATCGGTTCAGGCATCGTTTAGGCACCAGTACCATTTTAAAAGTACCGGTTTGGAACCAGAATCGAAAAAAAACTAAACGATACCCAACCCTAGACTGAACGTTCCTGGGGTGTAGGATTGAGTGACTTCCCAGCCTACAATCAAACGTTCAAGTAATAATGTCAGACAGTAGAAAGCATCTTTCTCCATCGATGGCCATTCATAAGCATTTTCTTAACTTATTTTTCGGTAGCAACATTTCAATGAAAAACATTTTATTTCAGCACAGCAGATGTTTACCACAAAGTGCTCTAAAAAGCGTTAAATGGATTTTGGAAAAATATTTAAAAAAAAATCCCTGTCTGTTTCTTTTCATGTCAAATCTCAGGACGGCAAAGGGTTTGAGACCATGTTATTTTAGTGCCATCTGCCAATCATGGCATTTATGACACCGTTTGAATGGATCTGAGTAACCTAGCAACAAAACTAAGCGCTCATGAGCAAAAATCGCAGTTTTCAAAATCACATATACGACCGTTCAAAGGGAAAAGCTATTTTAAATCGTAAAAATATTTCACAGTATTACTGCTTCTGACCTCTTTGAGCTGAAAAGTCTAACTGAACCCAAACTTTTGAATGGTAGTGTACCACACTGTGGGTCCTGTGCTGGCCAAGCAAGAGATGAAGAGGAATGCTAACAGCTAGCTTTCTCCAGATATATCTTCCCTGAAGCATGGAGAATACCGTTTGATTTTGAAGCGCTGGTCAAATCGAATGTACCGACAACACACAAAAACAACAGGCACAAATAAACTTCAAAGCACAAAAAAGAATGTCTTGGCTTTGATGACATGATATGTGATTACCATTTGAATATCCTGAGGCCCAATTTCTGCCCCTCCCACCCCCGAAGAACTGGAGCAGAGACCAAAAAGAACAAAAAATGAGGGGGGAAAAATGTAAAATAATTCTAATGACCTACTTCTGCTCTCTTTCCCCAGAGCTCTCTTACAGGGATCTGTATGCAGGATTATAATAACAGGGCTCTAGGTACAGAAGAGTGCAGGACTGAGGAGGAATACGCAAAACAACTTCAAGATCAGTGGGCCGAGATCAATGGGAGCTGATATTTCTGTTGTCATCATTATCTCGGCATCATTTAATATCTGAAGAGGGTTTGCATACATTCACACAGACAGCGTTTAATTTCTAAACTATGAAGACCCGGAACAAGGATTGGTGACGAGTTCTACAGGGTTTGTTGATAATGAATCATGTTGTGTTATGACACTTGCTTGTAAATAATATGCACACAAAAAAAAGGGTAAAAGAAAGTTAGGGAAGTTTCATTTAGGACTTTCATTAGGGTAAAGCAGTGTAAATAACTAATTCTACTGGCAAATATGATTTGGTATAATCCACCACTAGTTGTTCCCTAAATTTTTTTTTACTGCACTACATCCGCAAAGTGCATTAAAGTCAGATTATATCATGGTAATTTGCTAGCATTGACAACTTTAAGCGGTTATTGAAGTGTGGAGCTCAATATTTGACTGGAAGGGTATTGACAGGTTTTTTTTGTCAGTTAGATCTAGCATTCTGCCCGTATTGAATCAGACAGAGAGGTAGCGTTTTGCGTAAGATTGCATTTATTTGAATTAATTAATTATAGTATTTGTTATTATCGAGAGAGAGAGAGAGAGAGAGAGAGAGAGAGAGAGAGAGAGAGAGAGAGAGAGAGAGAGAGAGAGAGAGAGAGAGAGAGAGAGAGAGAGAGAGACATCTATCTCTGTTCAGCGTCTCTTTCTATTAACAATGAAGCTAACAGAGGAATAGCGATGTTACCCCTTTGTAGTTGAGAAATATAATGTAGCGATTGATTGGTGAAGCTGTTTTATACTAAAAGTCAGACGGCAGTGTTTCTGTACTCCTGTTTCTGTGTGTGAGTAGCGTGATCTCTGCTCTCTGTGTGTGAGTGACTTATGTGTGTGCGCTTCAGTGAAAACAGCATGTTCATATAGAACTGTTATTCAACTGACTTGGAACTACCTGTGTATTAAACCGTTGCACACCTTCCAGCCATTAGTCTGAGCCTGTAGTCTGAGTATTCAGACATATCATGTTATGAGATGAAATTAACATCATTTTGTTGGTGGTCTGTGCAAATAAAATGTGCAAGCATATGTTAAAAACATGAAACATGATGCACATGATGATATATATATATATATATATATATATATATATATATATATATATATATATATATATATATATATATATATATATATATATATATATATATATATATATATATATACAGTGTTCGAACTATATCGTGGCCTTTGGGGGAGCCCACTTTTCGTGTGTGTGTGGGGGGGGGGTGCGCGTGGAAGAGAGGACGTGTATATTCCTTCACACACTGGTGAACGGGTCAATCTATTGCTTAATGCATTGCGGAGACTCTTAATATACAATTTACAATCATTAAAGAACATCTTTGATTTTAATGAAGGAAGAAAAAACAAGAATTGATAGGTCAAAAAGCCCACAAATAGTCTATAAACAAAGCATCCGGCTGTCTTTGAGTTCACATGAACGGTTGAAGTTACTCGTCATACAGAAGAATACCATAATTCCTCCATTTAATTAACGTTAGTCTTATTAGGACATCGATAGTCGCGCAGACCTATATCAACCCAGTCACAACACATAATTGGGAATAACATGCCTTATCACAGAATTGACCACAGAGGCCTGGGGTCAGCTTCCTTTGCTGTTCTTCCAGAAATCCAAGATCAAGAAGTGGATATTCGTTTTAGTTTTTTCTACGAATCTTTGCGTTGACATGTACTAAACATGAGTGGAATTTGCACTGCAGCGCCACCACACCTTGATGGTCATGACAAGAACAGCATGTATAGTTATCTTTATGGAAGTGAATTAGATTTAAATTGCCGTCATGCATGAATTAATTATATATTTTTAGCAATTTTACATATAATAATCCACGATGATCACATTACAGAAAACTGAAATTGCACCTCAAAATAACACTGTGTCAATATTTTTGAGACCCCCCAAAATTTCTCAAATCACGTTTTCAGGGGAGTCCATGTCTTATTTAGGGGAGCCGAGCTCCCCCTAGCTCCCCCGTAGTTCGCACCCTGTATATATATATATATATATATATATATATATATATATCCCAGATAGCAAAATTGCTCTGGCCCAGATCCGGCCCACACTTTACACTTTCATCTGGCCCACTACCCGCGTGGAATGATGGCACTTGGGCGGTCCGCTCCCGTTTGCCAGATTTAGGCCGCAATCAAGCCATAGCAACGCCGCATGTCAGCCATGAACAAAATGCATGAAGCAGAACTGGCCCACATCTGGCCCAGATAGCAAAATTGCTCTGGCCCAGATCCGGACCACACTTGACACTTTCATCTGGCCCACTACCCGCGTGGAATGATGGCACTTGGGCGGTCCGCTCCCGTTTGCCAGATTTAGGCCGCAATCAAGCCATAGCAACGCCGCATGTCAGCCATGAACAAAACGCATGAAGCAGAACTGGCCCACATCTGGCCCAGATAGCAAAATTGCTCTGGCCCAGATCCGGGCCACACTTGACACTTTCATCTGGCCCACTACCCGCGTGGAATGATGGCACTTGGGCGGTCCACTCCCGTTTGTCAGATTTAGGCCACAATCAAGCCATAGCAACGCCGCATGTCAGCCATGAACAAAACGCATGAAGCAGAACTGGCCCACATCTGGCCCATATAGCAAAATTGCTCTGGCCCAGATCCGGCCCACACTTGACACTTTCATCTGGCCCACTACCCGCGTGGAATGATGGCACTTGGGCGGTCCACTCCCGTTTGTCAGATTTAGGCCACAATCAAGCCATAGCAACGCCGCATGTCAGCCATGAACAAAACGCATGAAGCAGAACTGGCCCACATCTGCCCCAGATAGCAAAATTGCTCTGGCCCAGATACGGCCCACACTTGACACTTTCATCTGGCCCACTACCCGCGTGGAATGATGGCACTTGGGCGGTCCACTCCCGTTTGTCAGATTTAGGCCACAATCAAGCCATAGCAACGCCGCATGTCAGCCATGAACAAAACGCATGAAGCAGAACTGGCCCACATCTGGCCCAGATAGCAAAATTGCTCTGGCCCAGATCCGGACCACACTTGACACTTTCATCTGGCCCACTACCCGCGTGGAATGATGGCACTTGGGCGGTCCACTCCCGTTTGTCAGATTTAGGCCACAATCAAGCCATAGCAACGCCGCATGTCAGCCATGAACAAAACGCATGAAGCAGAACTGGCCCACATCTGGGCAACAGTTCATTTGAATTCTGGCCCAGATCCGGCCCAGATTTAATACCTTGCTTTGGCCCACATACCACGTGGAATGATGGCACTTGGGTGGTCCACTCCTGTTTGCCAGATCTAGGCCACAATCAAGCCATAGCAACGCCACATGTCAGCCATGAACAAAACGCATGAAGCAGAACTGGCCCACATCTGGGCAACAGTTCATTTGAATTCTGGCCCAGATCCGGCCCAGATTTAATACCTTGCTTTGGCCCACATACCACGTGGAATGATGGCACTTGGGTGGTCCACTCCTGTTTGCCAGATCTAGGCCACAATCAAGCCATAGCAACGCCACATGTCAGCCATGAACAAAACGCATGAAGCAGAAATGGCCCACATCTGGGCAACAGTTTATTTTAATTCTGGCCCAGATCCGGCCCAGATGTAATACCTTGCTTTGGCCCACATACTGTGTGAAATGATGGCACTTGGGCGGTCCGCTCCTGTTTTCCAGATTTGGGCCACAATCAAGCCATAGCAATGCCACATGTCAGCTATAAACTAAACGCATGAAGCAGAAATGGCCCACATCTGGGCAACAGTTTATTTGAATTCTGGCCCAGATCCGGCCCAGATGTAATATCTTGCTTTGGCCCACATACTGTGTGAAATGATGGCACTTGGGCGGTTCGCTCCTGTTTGCCAGATTTGGGCCACAATCAAGCCATAGCAATGCCACATATCAGCTATGAACAAAACGCATGAAGCAGAACTGGCCCACAACTGTTGCCCAGATGTGGGCCAGTTCTGCTTCATGTGTAGGTATTAGATCCGGCCCAGATCTAATACCTTGCTCTGGCCCACATACCACATGGAATAATAGCACTTGGGCGGTCCGCTCTTGTTTGCCAGATTTGGGCCACAATCAAGCCATAGCAATGCCACATGTCAACCATGAACAAAACACATGAAGCAGAAATGGCCCACATCTGGCTAACAGTTAAATTTAATTCTGGCCCAGGTCTGGCCCATATCTAATACCTTGCTCTGGCCCACATACCATGTGAAATGATGGCACTTGAGTGGTCCACTTTTGTTTCCCAGATTTGGGCCACAATCAAGCAATAGCAATGCCACATGTCAGCCATGAACAAAACACATGAAGCAGAAATGGCCCACATATGGCTCACAGTTAAATTTAATTCTGGCCCAGGTCCGGCCCAGATCTAATACCTTGCTTTGGTCGATATAAACCAGAACTGACCCTAATGTGGGCCACAGTTGGTCTTTTACACAATCCTCATGTGGCCCACATGCTGTTTGCCAAATCTGGTCCACAATCAGGCCATTGCACAATTCAAGTTACCTTTCTTTGTTAATGCTTTATAAAGTTTCAAAGCAGATTTACAGGAATAAACATGAAAATAATTATTTAATTATTCAAACAGAGTTAAATTCTGCAGTAAAGCAGCCCTAAAAAGAAAATAGTGTCACAGCTGAAGTCAGGTCAGTGTTGATTCAGTTCTGTTCAATAACTGTGTAAGGTTCATCAATTATGAAATCAGTTCAATTTGCTATAAAGCAGCTTTGCAGAAAACATGATCCAGCGCAGTTCAGTTCTCCTTCAATAGCATCAGTGCAATTAAATCAATATTATATAGACATTAGAAATACCATAGACATTTTGTAATTCTTGCTGCCAATGATACAAAAAAATTGTGCTTAGAAACAGTCTCTCTGACAGCGTGCACATGTCGTCAAACGAGGTGTCTTTCACTGCTTACTGCACTTTAGCAGTTTAAAATCCCTTGTTTTTTAACCATAATGCTTAAAAATGCAGGCAGATGATAAGATTTCATTACCACACAAGCAGAACAGCAACGTAACTACGATAGAGATGATGGTCCAAAATCAGTAGCAGTTGATACATTTCTACCAGTTAATCATATCTACCAGTATATAGCCCACCCCTATTGTAGAATATTAAGCGTCCCAAACTAAGCAAGCCTAAGGCGACAGTGGCAAGGAACCCAAAATCCATCAGGTGACAGAAATGGAGAAGAAAAAACGCTTGGTAGAAACCAGGCTGAGTTGGGGGACCAGTTGTCTCTGGCCAACGAACATGGTGTGAATATGATTCAGGCTGCATTACAAGTCAGACTATGGATTGCAATAATTCAGAATATTTCATCTAGATCCACCAGCTTGAAGATCAGGATACAACATGCCGACATGGAGTTGAAGCTGGCCTTAGGGGTCTGTGCAGAGGACAGAGGATCTGTGTTGATGGCTGTTAGCAAGTTCCTCACAGGGGATCCGTCTCTAGGAATTGTCTAGTTGACATGTTATCTGTTGACATTTAGGGCTGCGTTGATGTCTAGGTGCAGGTCCACCATCTGATCTGGATTTGGAGCAGATCCAGCTGACAATGGTAACCTCGGGATAAGAATGAAAGATTGTTAGCAAAGAATACACCAAATAAAACCATTACTGTACCTTATCGCTGCCATATTTATATAAAAATGTGTATGTCACTTTTATGTATATAGATTATAACATCCTAAACACTAAAATTAGGGTTTTATTGACATGATTTATTATTTTGTGCAAAAAATACTGAAAATTTGGCTTCCCAAACGTTGATTTTAATCGTGTCTGGATTTACTTTCAGTGCAGAAACAACTACTGATCCTTGTATCATTTGGTTAATTTCTACAATTCAGAAAGATCAAACAGATCTTAATATTAATCTGCACAAGCGACAATCAGGTCAGTTTTGGGAAAGATCTTGGGACATGTGGTCTTCACCTCACAGCCGGTAGGAAAAAAACCGGGATAGGACTCAGAAATCATGTTCATGGAAGTGATTATTAACGTTTAGGGGTGTAACGATACACTCGTGTCACGATTAAATATGTATCTCGATACTGAACTCCCGACACGATATGTATCCCGATACGATATGTATCCCGATAAGCCGAAATAAAGTTTTTATTTTTATTTTGTACTTTTTTATTGTTATTATATTATTATTTGTGTATTATTATCAGGACCCACAAATATTCCCCCATTGCATTATTATTAATTATATTTAACATTATGTTTTGTCATTGTATGATTCTATGTAATGAGATTATTAATGTAATAGTGTCACTGAAACTCTGTAAATTAAAAAACAAAAATCCCTCACGAATTACTCGCACTTTAAATGCAGGCAGCATTGCTCATGCTCGCTATGTCCTGCTGTTCCTGCTATTAATGCAGTATAAGAATGAACCATCTAAACTGCTTTGAATAATCATACTACTAAAACTAAATGTGATCTGGTGATTTAAATTATGTTTGCGCTTTCACTAAGGATTGCCGCTTTAAATGGTGTTTGCGCTTTGACTTTGGAGGAGTGCCGCTTTAAATAATGTTTGCGCTCTCACTTTGAAGAGGGTCATTCCAGCAGTGCATGCATTTCAGATGATCAATGCAATCAATCACAGTTCTAATCGCAAGAAAGTGTGTCAAAATGGCCGCTCTCAAACTGTAAATGTTTAGCTCATCCAAGAATTTTACCTCACTTTCATGTTGTTTTCGCACGTCACGCAATCATTTGAACGTCTGTGTTTACTACAGAATGTTCACTGTGTTAAAGCTACACTGTGTAACTTTTTTAGTTTATTCTTAGCTAAAAACACTTAGTTCTTTCAAAAATATGTGCTAATTAATGTATGTAATGTGATGTAATGCACTTCTTTCAAGTAATAAAGTATTCTCGTAAGTTTATAATATACCATTGAAAATACATACGGGTGAGGGGTTCGAATGCCGGTCGCCATGTTGCCCCTCCATCTTGAAAGTACATTAGCCAAAGAGGGACATACCCGTAAATTCAAGCTTCGCCTTTCGCGTTTTAACACTCGATGGCACTCATGGACGAGGTTGAACTGGATGCCATGTTAATCTTGGACTAAATCGGCCACTGTAGGAGTTAAAACAAAATCGGAATTGAGAGGAACAGAAACTAATAATCACTGGTTGGTCAAATACCTTTTCACCACTAGATGGGGGAAATTATCACACAGTGTAGCTTTAAATATTTTCACCACATAAAGCCATTGGCCCTCATTTATCAATCTTGCGTAGAAACGGGTGTATATGTTGGTGTAAGATTATGCGTACACTCCTCTCACCGCCTGATTTATGAAGCTGTGCGCACCTCTGCAATCCAGGTGTACGCAATACCTGCCCTTGATAAATGCGGCGGCTGAAAACGATCGTCATTAGAATAACACGCCCCTATATATTCAAGTCTCCGCCTCCCCCACGCCCTCATTTTACGCCAGGGACAAACAGAAGACGGCAAAGAAGCGAAACTTCTCCGACGTGGAGATCGGGCGCGTCTCAGTCATCTCACGAGTCCACTAGTCAGGGCACTGATTAGGGCATAAGGGGCTGACTCCCGGATCAGTGCTCTGACTACTGAACTAGTGAGATGATTGAGACGTGCCCATTGAGACCATCACCAGGGAAGTGGAAAAAAAAAACCCGAAATTGTTTTATTTGAGAGTTTAAAGAGTGGGAATAAAGGCACCTACAAAAACAAAATATGGACACAAATAACGAGTACTGTTAATAGTGTGGGGGTTGAGAAGCGCACTCCAGCAGTTTAAATAGCTGTTCGATGATAGATAAAGCACCATCACAATGCATTATTTTACAGCACGTTTTGAAACAATTAGCATTTAATTTCGTATCACGGCACATGTATTGGGGTGTACAATAGTGATGATGATGTGATGTGGAGTCAGATTCATTCACATTAATAATTACATGACAATTAGTATGATTCTTATTCTTATTATTCTTATTCTTAACGACGCTTGTTATTTAGAAGAAGAATGTCGTTATTATTGATTTTAATATTATTTAAAAGAAGAAGGTAATTTTTATTATTTTGTCAGTCTGAATTATTTTAGTCCCAGTCCGTGCGCAGCTGCCGGGCCAGGCGGGCCTGAAACGTCAGATAAAGCTCTCAGGCTCGCGACTGGAAGAATACATATGCCTACAAATCAAACGCTTTGGTAAAGTCACACAAATTAAACATTGACGTTCATGTTGCACAAAAATAAACACTGAATGTTGTTGTTGTGGTTTTTAACAGTGGGTCATATAGCATATCTTGTCAGTGCGTTTTGTGGTGTTAGGAATTGTTTTTCTGCGTATTTTCCCACTAACTCAAACGTGCGTACACCACCTCCTGAGCTGGCGTAGGATTTGAGCGTGCTGTACGCCACCGTCCATATTGATAAATCTCAAAGTCACCGTGGGTTTGGGTGTACGCAAGGTGTACGCTGGAAATTTGGTGTACGCACTTTTGATAAATGAGGGCCAATGTGTCTATTCAGAAGACTTGAAGATTTCAGAAGATTTGGATTAGACCACTTGATTACTTTATTTTTTGCATCGTTTAAGTTTGAGAGTAATGGACTTTAAAATGGGTTTCATAAAGAATATCTTCATTTGTGTTTGGAAGTTAAACGAAAAACGACATTATGGTGAGAATTATGACAGAATTTACATTTGAGGTTCATTTGTAAATTTGTGTCTGGGTAAATTGTACCTTATAAATAGGCTTACTACAGCAAGTTGAGCGTTGGATAAAACAACTATATTGCAAATCATATCGTTTCCATCAACGATACATATAGTCACATTTTATTAATGCGATATAACAATTTATCATTACATCCCTATTAACGTTACTGCAGTGTGAAGCAGAGCAGGAGCGAGTGTTGTGGAGCTGAGCAAGGCTGCTGGAGTGATTGTTAATGAGATGAACAACACAAGCCTCACGAGCAGCGCGAAAAACTTTGATTATGCCATAGTCGCCGGCACTATTTCTGCTTTTCTGGTAATGAGTATGAGGTAACGCAGCTCTGTTTATCATATAACACATTTGAGTGAGTTTTAAATTGTTATGACGTTACTCTGTGCGTTCACTCAGCGGCTGCTGTGACACTTGTTAACACTACAGTCGGAGTAAAGCGCATCAGCAGAATAAAACCAGAAACCGAGGGTTAAGAGATATGATGACATCGTTAGGCGACGCCCTCACACGTCCCGGTTCCTTGGTTAAAATAGCAATTTTCTCACGATTTACAAATAGTTGGAAACATTTGGGATATTGAAGGTTCTCAACTGAACAAAATATGTAGTATTGGCCTAGTGGTTTTGGGATATCTTACTGCAAATGTTACATAATGCTATTTTACAAATCTAGACGCACCCTAGCGGCAGCAAATCTAATTTGCCATGAGTTTAGTCTAGCAACTCTAAATACACTTCTGAGCTGTAAAAACCAAACTCTGGTCAGGCCAAACACATTGTGTGTAGAGCCAGTGGGCGGGGCTTAACATAATGACGGCAGAGAAGGTTCCGAGAAGGTTGGTTGTAGCGCTATCCTATCGCGTGCAGAGGTAGTTTGAAAGACAACGTTTATCCCGCCCCTCGGACTGAGCCCTGTCAATGGTGAGTTCCCAGAGCTAACTTCCTGATGTGGCTCTGGCTTGTCAGGCTAACTTAATGCAGTTTTAAGTGAACATTTGGGGAGCAGTTGGGGAAATGATGTCTAACATTATATTAGATCTGTGAATTAGGTCTTTATATTTATGTTAATGAAACAATAAAAGAAAAAAGGTAATCACTCACTGTTCTTAACTGAACTACATTTGTAGCTTTAATAATGATCAATTCATTTGTAATAAACACACTAAAGACTAAACATTGATTTTTATTTTATTTGATTATTTGTTTTTCTTCCCTAAAAAGTTTAGGTAAGTAAAACACTAAAATATATCTATACAGCTCTGGGAGGAAAAAAAATTAAGAGACCACTGCAATTTTTTTCTTTAATCAGCATCTCTACAAGTATGGAAGCCTGCAAGTATATTCTGGCTTTACTGGCATAGGGATACAGTGAGCGTCGGGTTGCTTCCATCCTTAAAATTTTAAAGACGGCGGTTCATAAGAACAAGGTCAAGCAGCAGACATTGGGGACAACAAAGTTACAGACTGGCAGAGGGCGAAAACGACTCTACGCTGACTGGAATGACCACCAACTCATTCGAATGTCACTCAACAACCATAGGATGACCTCAGGTGACCTACAAAAAGAATGGCAAAAGGCAGCTGGGGTGAAGTTCACGGCGAGGACAGTTTGAAACAGGCTCCCAGTGGACAGGGCTGAAGTTGTGGAAAGCTAGAAAAAAGCCCCTCATCAATGAGAAGCAAAGAAGAGCCAGGCTGAGGTTTGCAAGAGACCATAAGGATTGGACTGTAGAGGACTGGAGTATGGTCATCTTCTCTGATGAGTCCAATTTTCAGCTTTGTACAACACATGGTCTTCTGATGGTTAGACGGAGACCTGGAGAGGCCTACAAGCCACAGTGTCTCACACCCACTGTGAAACTTGGTGGAGGATTGGTGATGATCTGGGAGTGCTTCAGCAATGCTTGAATTGGGCAGACTTGTCTTTGTGAAGGACGCATGAATTAAACCACGTACAAGGTTGTCCTACAGTCTAAAAAATGCTGGGTTAATAACAACCCAAGTTGGGTTGAAAATGGACAAACCCACACATTGAGTTGTTTGAAAAGGTCCATTCACTGGATTCAAACAACCCAATTTCTGGGTTTGTCCATTTTCAACCCAACTTGGGTTGTTATTAACCCAGCGTGTTTAGAGTGTAGAAGAAAACATGCTTCCTTCTGCTCTGACAATGTTCCCCAACTCTGAGGACTAGTTTTTTTGCAGTGGTCTCTTAATTTTTTTCAGAGCTGTATATATATATATATTAGGGATGCCACAATACTCAATATAATATTGAACCGTTAGGTACGGCATTCATGGTTCAATATGCGCTGGTGAATTGTGTTTTTTTTTTCAGTTTTGCATTTAATTATTTATTTCCATTTCCCCCCGTTTGAAATATTCCCATAGACAGTAAAAGAAATGGACAGAGCTATCCCATTGACTTCAACGGCGGAAAAATGAGGCCAATCAGAGGCACTCACTTCCTGATGGCTGAGCGAACTGCGCAGACTCAGACTGAGCTTGAGGACGTAGATGTGACGTGAGCCTCCTGTCTGACAGCTGTGAGTCTTCTAGTAGTTAGTTGGGCTGAATCCTACTAGAGTTCGGTTCCTCTTTGGTGCGGTTCGTTTGGTCAGGTCTGAAAGCAGCGATCGCACTGTGAGTCTTCTAGTAGTTGTGGAAAGTGAAATCTGAATCACATTGTTTAAATATTTTCTCCCATTGCTTTTGGTTCTCTATGGGCTTCTCCCCATTCTTCTCCCTTGACTTTATCAGACTTTATGTCTCCTCGTCCCCCCGACTGCCTCATATACAGTAAAGATTGCCTGCGAGCGTCTCCTCAGGTCTATACGGTAATTTCTCTACTGTGCGACAGTCGTGTTGGTTATGACGCAATAGTTAGCCTATTTTTACAAAAACAGCTTCTGCGGGGCGATAGTGTAAGATAAAGGTAATGGAGCCTTTTATGCATCGTCGAGTTTCTTTAGAAATAAACAATGGACAAATTGAGTCTTTAAACGCCTCTGATGTAAAGTTATTCACTGTCAAAGACGCAAAAATGAATGGGAGTCAATGGGATGCTAACAGCAGGTGATGGCTTGGTTAGCAATGGTCTGATCAAGTCAAGGGAGAAATTTACTGAAATTTTTTTTTTTTTTTTTTTTTTTTTTTTACATAGTGACAGTTTATTCACATTATATTCACATTCACATATATATTCACACATATATACATATATATACATATTATTCACATATACATACATGTATTCATATGCACTTAAAGTAAACATAATGTGAACTGATCCCCAAAGAAGCTATCTAAAGCTTATACTAGGGGGTCATGACAAACCAAACAAAACAGAAAGATACAGAAACAAAAATTCATACATCACATTCATACAACAAAAGAAAAGAGATCCCAGTTAACAGATGCAATTTTGTTTAACAGTATACCTTCAGGTTGAACATTTTTTTCTTTCTTTTTTTTAATTTTTTTTTGCTGACATACATGCAGAGTGAAAAATAGTACGTATTCAGGAAGATGCATACAAGTTTAGTAAATGTTTCTTGAGGTTTTGTTTAAAAGACGAAATTGAGCTTGAGTTTTTCAAATTTTCATCCAGCTCATTCCAGATCCGCGGTCCCCGGCACACTGCACTCATACCAGCGCTTTTTAATCTCCTTTTTTTACCAGTAATGATATGCGTGTTTCTAGTGAGGTAAGTGTGCCGGGGATAGCGGATCGGAAGAAGTTCACATAGACTGTTATTCAAACCAAAGACCACCTGATACATAGTACCAGTACATAGAAGAATGGGGAGAAGCCCATAGTGAGCCAAAAGCAACGGGAGAAAATATTTAAACACCCTATGGGTGGAACGCTTTCCGAGCGCTAGATTACCCCCTTGAATATTCCTCTTTATTTATTCTGCTCTTTTTTTAATGGTTTGCCTGAGTCTATGCGCTGATTTGAGCAAATATCCAATCATATGCACTAACGTTAAGGGTGTTTACCCGCATTTACGTTTATACTCTACATTTATTCATTCAATTTCATACTTAAATGCTACTGTACATCTCTGAGCTGCCACTGTAAATCTTTATATATATTTATTTTATTTAATACAATACACTGGGAATGTGTATACATTTTTTTATGTAAAGTTTTAAGTTTAAGTAAGGGTTTTCAAGTCTTTTAAGTAAAATAAAGAAAGAGTATTGCAATAAAAACCATTTTCTCCTTAACCTTTTTCTGTTCCTGTCACCTAAGAATAGAAGAGCAAAAAAAAAAACCCGAACCGAACCGGAAAACCGTGATTAAAAACCAAAGTAAGGTTATGTATTGAACCGTGGACTAACTGTATTGTTGCATCCCTAAAATATATATATATATATATATATATATACAGTTTCTATTACTGTTTTTTATTGCATATTTCTTCTAATTTTTATTAACAAAGATGAAATAGATGAGATAGACCTAACAAGTGAAGTGAAGTGTAGTCCCGGATTTACTCCAAATGATTACAAACAATTAGTAAAATAGACCGTGTAAATTACTTGCGTGTCCATTTTCGTTACTCCTTTTCTCTTCTCCCTCTGTCTCACTTGCAATTTGAAGCCATCTGTTGAAGTGGGATTCTACAGCTTACTCGCTTGCTCTGTGATCCTGTTGTTTCTGTAATACAAGTAATACAACTAGTTAGTGCAGTTTAATGTCAAATTTATACATAGATGAATTTCAAATTATACATTATAATTATAACATTATAATTGGGAAAATACGTTGACCATACAGAACTGACTGCAGGTTGGTATACAGTGAGTGAAAGTGAAATCATGCTGGTCTATGCTTTTTTTTCAGCAGAAGACAATGTGATTTTCAGTTCAAAGGACTTCTTTTGGGAAGATCAGATCATTTTACTGACTTGGATCTTTAAATCATTTAGCAATCACGTCAAGTAGCGCAAACTTTGATAACAACTTCATATTTAAAATAAATAATAAAATAATGATAATAAAAACTATACATATTGCAGGCAAAATAACAAATTATGAGAAACAGATGATTCATTTAGGTTATTCTGGTAACGTTAGGCCTTGTTCATACTTTTGTCACGTGAGAGCCGCATAGACTAACGTTAGTACAGCAATGAAACAGACAGATATTAATATTTTATCACCATTTATTTAGCAGTTAGTAATTATCAAAAATCACGTGACAAATGTATGAAAGAGAGGTGAACTAACGATAATCAACTTGAATTCCTAACGTTATGTCACTTACAAAATCCTTCAGGCAATGGCAAAAGTTTTGAATTGACAAAATAACTAATGTTTGATAGCTAACAATTGTAGCTTTCATTAGCTAACGTTTTAATATCACATAACATGCAGTAAGTTACTCCAACTGAATATAACGAAGCAATCCCCAAAACGAAGCAATATTTTTTTTATTAAATCTTACCTTAACTTTCTTTGCCGTTTTCCACCGTCAAATCTCCAAACAATAATCCCCCTCTGCAGCTCCGTCTTTTGGGCGCCTTTTCCGCGGCTATTTTTTAAATTTAAAGGGCCGGAAATAGGAACTCGAACCAGTTGATTTTAAATATATATATATATATATATATATATATATATATATATATATATATATATATATATATATATATATATATATATATATATATATATATATATATATATATATTATATTATATTATATATATATATATATATATATATATATATATATATATATATATATATATATATATATTATATTATATTTTATATATATATATATATATATATATATATATATATATATATATATATATATATATATATATATATATATATATATATATATATATATATATATATATATATATTCTAGCAAGGGATAAAAAATGTTTTTTGTAATGAAAGCATAACAAAAAAAAAAGGGTTGAAAAAAGTTGGCTTCAAAATAACAATAAAATGTTCTCATAGCAGGTTTTGCTGATTTGTCATTCATTTAGCCTACTCTTAAATGCATATCTCAATTAATATACTGACAGGTTATAGGACAGGACATATATGATATAGATAATATTCAATATTTAAGTCAATATTTAGCAAAAATGAAAGACAAATTGAGTATTTTATTTATAATAATTTAGAATATCAGGGTCACTTGAAGCGGTTTATAAGATGACACTGCCTTAGTTCCATACATTTACAGGTGAAGGTGATTTCAACAAGGCTGTTTCTGGATATTTATAACATTGTTAATCCTGCATTCCAATCAACAAATCATATTTCAGTGACAAGCTTAAAGTTTATGTCAAGTTTATGTTTAAATGCAGGGTTTGGTGCTAGTTATTTACCTATCATTTCCCTCTGGGTTAGGTTAGGGTTAGGGGGTTAGGACTATGTTTCATGACAGGAATTGTGTTCCAGGATAAATATATACATATGTTGACCCAGGAATATGTCCTGCTTAAAATCATGACAAAGATTTTCACATACAGCAACTCAAAATGTATCTCAGCCAAATATTCAAGTCAGGAACATTAAAAACAGTTCACAAATTTGACCTGTTGCAAACAATTCATAATCAGACACACACACACACACACACACACACACACACACACACACGCACACACGTTGGTCTATGTGGTTTACAGGGACTCTCCATAGGCGTAATGGTTTTTATACTGTACAAACCGTATTTTCTATCCCCTTACACTGCCCCTGCCCCTAAACCTACCCATCACAGGAAACATTCTGCATTTTTACTTTCTCAAAAAAACATCATTTAGTATGTTTTTAAGGCCATTCGAATTATGAGGACATTTGATATGTCCTCATAAACCACATTTATAGTGTAATACCAGTGTCATACCCATGTAGTTATACAAATTTGTGTCCTCATAAACCACATTTATAGTGTAATACCAGTGTCATACCCATGTAGTTATACAAATTTGTGTCCTCATAAACCACATAAACAGGCTCACGCACACACACACACACACACACACACACACACACACACACACACACACATTTTCAACCTACTGTAGCTGTCTGTGTGTACACAGTATACACACAAACATGATTTTTATACTGTAAAAACTGTATATTGTATCACCCTACACTAAACCTACCCCTAAAACTTCTACCCTTCACAGAAATCTAAACTTTTTTTTTAAATTTCAAAAAGCATAATTTGTAATTTAGTTTTCTTCATAGAGACCAAAAACATCCCCACATGGACAAGGATTTCAAATATTGCCATTTTTGTGTCCCCATAACATAGGGTTTACCTAGACCACACACACACACACATTGTTTTTTGTGTGAATTGTGGGGACTTTCCATAAGCGTAATGGATTTTACACTGTACATTATATCCCCCTACTCTGCCCCTACCACTAATCACAGGAAACATGCTACAGTTTTACATTTTCAAAAAACATAGTATGTTTATGAATCCGTTTACATTGTGGGGACCGCTGGCTGGTGATCTCAGGTTTATATGACATTGTTTGGTCCCTACAATATAATATAAACAAGTACACACACACACACACACACACACACACACACACACACACACACACACACACACACACATTGCCCCTAAACCTACCCATCACAGGAAACATTCTGCATTTTTATTTTCTCAACAAAAAAAAAAACTCATCCTGTATGATTTATAAGCATTTTGAAAAATGGGGTCATGGGTAATGTGCTCATATTTCACCCTCTCCCACATGTGTCATACCCATGTCATAATACACATTTAATCAGTGTCCTGATATTTAACAAAAACATGCCCACACACACACACCTCACACACACACACACACACACACATACAGACACACACACACAATTAAAGTTATGTACTTTTTTTTATCACAAGGCAGGCCAATCCACAACTGATATAGTCTTTTTGTCCAGATTAAACTGTACAATTAAGAGTTGCATCCTATCAAACATAGCCCAATTTCGTTACAAAGTACTATGCCATATTTTCAAATGTGGGCATTTTTAGCTATACATCTAAATTAACTGTAATTATATTTATGGCATATTTTCCATGTCAACTAGCCTAGAAATCTAGACACACCCTAGCGGCAGCAAATCTAATCTGCCGCGAGTGTCGTCTAGCAACTCTCAATACCCTTCTGAGCTGTAAACGCCAAACTCTGGTCAGGCCAATCACATCGTGTATAGAGTTGGTGGGCGGGGCTTAAAATAATGACGCCAGAGTTGCGCTTGCGTGCTTCTAGTAAACACAGAAGCTGGCGAACGGTGGTCTTTCGAATCAGCTTTGACCGCGACTCTGGAAGACTTGGAGTTAAGCTTTTCTCTGAGAAAAGAACAAAGAACAGCACTGAAGTCATTCTTAAGAAGGGATGATGTGTTCGGAGTTTAGCCGACCGGATACGGCGAATGTTTAATCTATCAACGAGCTCTGCTTCACCTTCGTTGCTCTGGTTGGTTGTAGCACTATCCTATCGCGTGCAGAGGGAGTTTGACAGACAGCCATTTATCCGCCCCTCTGATTGAGCTGCCAATTATGAGTTTCCAGACCAAACATCTTGATGTGGGTCTGGCTTGTCAGGCTACATGTCAACTGTACTGTATATTTGGCAAACATGGCTGTAAATGTTATTAACTATTAACAGGCTCACACCCTGGTTAGCCAGTGCTGACTTTGCTGTACATTTACCAAATGTGGCCCAAATTTGGTGTAATGTATTCGGGCCATACTTGCTATGCCATGTCTGGGCCACTTTAGGTTCACATTCAGATTTGCCAGTGACTACTGTCCCTCACCTTTGCCAAAACTGCCCCAGATATGTTTTAACATAATTGGGCCTCATTTGCTGCACTATTTATGGGCCAGTTTAGGTTTACAGCCTGGTTAGCCAGTGCTGACTTTGCCATATATTTGCCAAATGTGGCCTAAATTTGGTGTAATGTATTCTGGCCATATTGGCTATGCCATGTCTGGGCCACTTTAGGGTGACAATCAGATTTACTGTCCCTATTGGCCAAAACTGGCCAAAAACACATTTGCTGCATAATATGTGGGCCAGTTTAGGCTCACGCTCTGGTTAGCCAGTGCTGACTTTGGCGTACTTTTGCCAAATGTGGCCCAAAGTTGGTGTATTATGTGCAGGCCATATTTGCTATGCCATGTATGGGCCACTTAAGGTTCAAAAATTTGGTGTAATGTATTCGGGCCATATTTGCTATGCCATGTCTGGGCCACTTTAGGTTCAAATTCAGATTCACCAGTAATTACTGTCCCTCACCTTTGCCAAAACTGGCCCAGATATGTTTTAACATAATTGGGCCACATTTGCAGCACTTAATGTGGGCCAGTTTAGGTTTACACCCTGGTTAGCCAGTGTTGACTTTGCCATATATTTTCCAAATCTGGCCCAAATTTGGTGTAATGTATTCGGGCCATATTTGCTATGCCATGTGTGGGCCACCATAGGTTCACATTCAGATTTGTTAGTGATTACTGTCCCTCATCTTCTCCATAACTGGCCCAGATATGTTTTTAAGAAAACTGGGCCACATTTGCTGCATTATATGTGGGCCAGTTTAGGCTCACATCCTGGTTAGCCAGTGCTGACTTTGCTGTACTTTTGCCAAATGTGGCCCAAATTTGGTGTAATGTATTCTGGCCATATTTGCTATGCCATGTGTGGCCCGCTTTAGGTTCATATTCAGATTTGCGAGTGATTTCTATCCCTCACCTTTGCCAAAACTGGCCCAGATATGTTTTAACATAATTGGGCCACATTTGCAGCACTTAATGTGGGCCAGTTTAGGTTCAAGCCCTGGTTGGCCAGTGTTGACTTTGCCATATATTTTCCAAATGTGGCCCAAATTTGGTGTTATGTATTCGGGCCATATTTGCTATGCCATGTCTGGGCCACCATAGGTTCAAATTCAGATTCACCATTAATTACTGTCCCTCACCTTTGCCAAAACTGGCCCAGTTATGTTTTAACATGATTGGGCCACATTTGCAGCACTTAATGTGGGCCAGTTTAGGTTTACACCCTGGTTAGCCAGTGTTGACTTTGCCATATATTTTCCAAATCTGGCCCAAATTTGGTGTAATGTATTCGGCCCATATTTGCTATGCCATGTCAGGGCCACCATAGGTTCACATTCAGATTTGTTAGTGATTACTGTCCCTCACCTTCTCCAAAACTGGCCCAGATATGTTTATAAGAAAACTGGGCCACATTTGCTGCATTATATGTGGGCCAGTTTGGGCTCACATCCTGGTTAGCCAGTGCTGATATTGCTGTACTTTTGCCAAATGTGGCCCAAATTTGGTGTAATGTATTCAGGCATAGCAATGCCATGTGTGGCCCACTTTAGGTTCATATTCAGATTTGCGAGTGATTTCTATCCCTCACCTTTGCCAAAACTGGCCCAGATATTTTTTTAAGAAAACTGGGCCACATTTGCTGCATTATATGTGGGCCAGTTTAGGCTCATATCCTGGTTAGCCAGTGCTGACTTTGCTGTACTTTTGCCAAATGTGGCCCAAATTTGGTGTAATGTATTCGGGCCATATTTGCTATGCCATGTGTGGCCCACTTTAGGTTCATATTCAGATTTACAAGGCATTTCTATCCCTCACCTTTACCAAAACTGGCCCAGATATGTTTTAACATAATTGGGCCACATTTGCAGCACTTAATGTGGGCCAGTTTAGGCTCACATCCTGGTTAGCCAGTGCTGACTTTGCTGTACTTTTGCCAAATGTGGCCCAAATTTGATGTAATGTATTCGGGCCATATTTGCTATGCCATGTGTGTCCCACTTTGGGTTCATATTCAGATTTGCGAGTGATTACTATCCCTCACCTTTGCCAAAACTGGCCCAGATATGTTTTAACATAATTGGGCCACATTTGCAGCACTTAATGTGGGCCAGTTTAGGTTCAAGCCCTGGTTGGCCAGTGTTGACTTTGCCATATATTTTCCAAATGTGGCCCAAATTGGGTGTAATGTATTCGGGCCATATTTGCTATGCCATGTCTGGGCCACTTTAGGTTCAAATTCAGATTTGCGAGTGATTTCTATCCCTCACCTTTGCCAAAACTGGCCCAGATATGTTTTAACATAATTGGGCCACATTTGCAGCACTTAATGTGGGCCAGTTTAGGTTCACACCCTGGTTAGCCAGTGTTGACTTTGCCATATATTTTCCAAATGTGGCCCAAATTTGGTGTAATGTATTCGGGCCATATTTGCTATGCCATGTCTGGGCCACTTTAGGTTCAAATTCAGATTCACCAGTAATTACTGTCCCTCACCTTTGCCAAAATTGGCCCAGATATGTTTTAACATAATTGGGCCACATTTGCAGCACTTAATGTGGGCCAGTTTAGGTTTACACCCTGGTTAGCCAGTGTTGACTTTGCCATATATTTTCCAAATCTGGCCCAAATTTGGTGTAATGTATTCGGCCCATATTTGCTATGCCATGTCTGGGCCACCATAGGTTCACATTCAGATTTGTTAGTGATTACTGTCCCTCACCTTCTCCAAAACTGGCCCAGATATGTTTTTAAGAAAACTGGGCCACATTTGCTGCATTATATGTGGGCCAGTTTAGGCTCACATCCTGGTTAGCCAGTGCTGACTTTGCTGTACTTTTGCCAAATGTGGCCCAAATTTGGTGTAATGTATTCGGCCCATATTTGCTATGCCATGTGTGGCCCACTTTAGGTTCATATTCAGATTTGCGAGTGATTTCTATCCCTCACCTTTGCCAAAACTGGCCTAGATATGTTTTTAAGAAAACTGGGCCACATTTGCTGCATTATGTGTGGGCCAGTTTAGGCTCACATTCTGGTTAGCCAGTGTTGACTTTGCCATATATTTGCCAAATGTGGCCCAAATTTGATGTAATGTATTCAGGCCATATTTGCTATGCCATGTGTGGGCCACTTTAGGTTCACATTCAGATTGGTTAGTGATTACTGTCCCTCATCTTTGCCAAAACTGGCCCAGATATTTTTTAAGAAAACTGGTCCACATTTGTTGCATTATATGTGGGCCAGTTTAGGTTCACACCCTGGTTGGCCAGTGCTGACTTTGCCATAAATTTGCCAAATGTGGCCCAAATTTGGTGTAATGTGTTCGAGCCATATTTGCTATGCCATATGTGGCCCACTTTAGGTTCACATTCAGATTTGAAAGTGATTACTATCTCTCACCTTTGCCAAAACTGGCCCAGATAGGTTTTACCATAATCGGGCCTCATCTGCTGCACTCAATGTGGGCCAGTTTAGGTGTACACCCTGGTTAGCCAGTGCTGGCTTTGCCATATATTTGCCAAATGTGGCCCAAATTTGATGTAATGTATTCGGGCCATATTTGCTATACCATGTGTGGGCCACCTTAGGTTCACATTCAGATTTGTTCGTGATTACTGTCCCTCACCTTTGCCAAAACTGGTCCAGATATGTTTTAACATAATTGGGCCTCATTCGCTGCACTTAATGTGGGCCAGTTTAGGTTCACTCCCTGGTTAGCCAGTGCTGACTTTGCCATATATTTTCCAAATGTGGCCCAAATTTGCTGTGATGTATTCGGCCCATATTTGCTCTGCCATGTGTGGGCCACAATAGGTTCACATTCAGATTCGTCAGTGATCAATGTCCCTCATCTTTGCCAAAACTGGGCCAGGTGTTTTTTACTTAATTGGGCCGCATTTGCTGCATTATATGTGGGCCAGTTTAGGTTTACACCCTGGTTAGCCAGTGCTGACTTTGCCATACATTTGCCAAATGTGGCCCAAATTTTGTATAATGTATCCAGGCCATATTTGCAAATTCCATGTGTGGCCCACTTTAGGTTCATATTCAGATTCGCCAGTGATTACTGTCCCTCACCTTTGCCAAAAATGGCCCAGATAGTTTTTAACATAATTGGGCCTTATTTGCTGCACTATGTGTGGGCCAGTTTAGGCTCACACCCTGGTTAGCCAGTGCTGACTTTGCCATATATTTGCCAAATGTGGCCCAAATTTGATGTAAAGTATTCGGGCCTTATTTTCTTTGCCAAGTGTGGGCCACTTTAGGTTCACATTCAGATTTGCCAGTGATTACTGTCCCTCATATGTGCCAAAACTGGCCCAGATATGTTATAACATAACTGGGCCACATTTGCTGCAACATATGTGGGCCATATTTGGTTTACACCCAGATTAGTCATTGTCGGTTTTGCCAGATTTTTCCCATAGGTGGCCCACATTTGGTTTGTGATATTTGGGCCATATTCATTAATTATCATATGGGCCACTTTAGGCTCATATTCAAATTACACATTGCCATGAGTGCCGCATCTTTGCCTAAAAAGGCCCACATGTGATTTAAAATATTTGGGCCATATTTGCCATTTTACTTGTGGGCCACATCAGGCTCACATACATTTTATCCGGGCCATAAGAAGGCCTGCAGTGCCGCATCATTGCCTGAAGTGGCCCACATCCGCTTGCTATCTGGGATATATATGGACAAAATTGGGTTGTTTGAACCCATTGAATGGACCCATTGGGTTTGGATAAAAAATGGGTTGTTTGTATATATATAAATATATAATGGCTGATCCAGATCCAGTTTGTACTGATTAACAATGCTTTGTGGGAACTGATTCCCAAAATGGTTTGTCAAAATGAATCATGAATTACATTTCCATAAACTAATGTCCTGATATTCCAACTCCTCCTTGCAATCTGTGGAGGAAAATCTGTTTGATTAAGTCATACATATTTCCTGTTAAAGTAGACATTCAAAAACATTTGGTTTGAGAATGGATATTGAAAAGATAATGTTATTGACATTGCATTACAATCTGTCACAGCACATGGATTACCCATAAAACAGTTTGATTCATTCAGTGATGAATGATCAGTGATCCAGTAATGAATGTGTCTCAGATAGCCTCTGCAAACAATTACTGTGACATATAGGCTTGACAGCTGTGATTCAGCTGTGATGGCATTATATGGTAACTCATAACCTTTGTAGACCCCATGAAGACTGAGATTTCAGTCTTAACTGATGGGAGAGCAGACAATTTTATTAAAAGGTTAAAATTTATAGTGCAATATTCTAATCTAATATATATATATATATATTAGAATAGAATATTCTACATTTTTACATACAAGTATGTTTATGCTTTAATAAACTATTATATTATAGCGTGGCTTTTATTAAGAGCTTCAATGATTATTGAAAAATAACATTAAATGAAGGTGATAAATCAAAATAATATAAATCATTATAATATTATTATACATTTGTTGGTACTATGCAGTGCCGCTGTTACACATCTTACATATTACTTTAGTAATAACAATAAATTATGCATAATTACAAGCAGCTACCTCTAAACCGAACCCTAACACTAACTGTAATTATGTATGTCAGTACTTGTTGGGTTATACTTTATTTTAAGGTGTCTTTATTACATTGCAATTCCATATTTAAGTACTGAGTAATATTAAGTAACTAAATGTACTTATCAGGTTAGGATTAGGGTTTGGTTTGATTTAGGGTTTAACATTAGCATTGTGATAACATTGTAACCTTTTTGTTTTTTGATTGTTTATAGTTTTTATTTTAAACGTTTTCAAATATGGACTACTTTTTTCTTTTTCTGGTTTTGCTCTGACATAAAATGTTTGTCCCCATCAGTGAGCAAGTGTTGAGCTGTAATTATGGCTGGTTTCCCTTTCAGCTGCGAGGCAGGTTCTCTCAAAGACAGTCCCCACCAAGGTTCTATAAAAAGTAAATTACACGTCAAGAGTATCATTAGGGTGCAAAATTACTGAAACAGTAATTCCAATGACAATGAAAACTATTATCTCTACCAAATAATGAGAATGCTGTATGTAGGCCATAGAAGCTAGGATAATGAGCAAAGGTAATTAATAAAGTGCATAAGCATTACATTAAAGCTAGCTGAAATCCAGTAACAGCATGTGCTCCTCTGTTCCATTTCCCATGCAGGGCAATGTAGATGAACTACAATCAAATCTCGAAACGAAGGGCCATGCTAACCTTTGAAAGAAATCAACCAGACGTGAATTATTCTGATTGTCAAATGAATCAATTAGCCATGCTGGAAGCCTCATTTTCCTCTCTGCAGCTTTAACGGGCAACTTGAGAATGAACACGTGTGTCAACGCTTTAAGGAGAACCCTTCAAATTGACAAAAGGCTGTGCATTCTTCTTTCTCTATAACTGATTGCAAGCTACCTGCCTTTGTTTGCGAGTGAGAGGCAATTAAACAAGTGGGTGCCTTTCTCTTCTCACAGTGTGATGGAAATTGTAGAAAATGGAATAATTCTCGATAGTTAATAAAACGAGTGGAACAATTCTTACAGGACACTGTCATCCGCGGTTCGGATTCGGAGAGAAATTTCGTGCTCCTCTATTCAGTCTTTTAATCCTCGCTGTCTCCATCTCTTGGGGAAGCGTTTGCTTTATCAAAACCAGGCTTAAGACAAGCAACCATGGAAACAGAAAAAGAACCCCGTCTTTCCACACAAGAACCTGCGCTCACGTAAAGCAGCAAAGTAAGCGTTTGGAGTGGTATTTTTGAACTGCGTGTAGATGTGATCAGAGATGTGATAATGTGTCTTCTGTGTCTCGTCTCGTCTGAAGTCTGCCTGAGCTCCGAATCCCAACCCTCAGCTATGCCAACACAATGCACCGCCAAGGTTCTCAAGATTTACCTCTGGAAAACAGATGAGCTAAGATAATTGCTAAAAATACTTCTTTTGGAGGAAAAAAGAGAAGGTTTTGACATTTTGGAAAGCAATCAAAACACTAAAGTTTGTCCAGCTGCCTACAATCTGTGTTTCTGTGAAACTCCTGATATCCTACAACTGTCCGTAGTCAACTTCTGTGCAGTCAAAATGTAGCACTTGCAGCTGTTATCTTTGCATGGAAATTAATGTTGTATTTACCAGTAACAATATCCTTAAAATAAGATAAATGTTGTAAAATGAAGTAAAACTGCACGAGTAACGCTTTACTTTAAAGGGTTAGGGGAGAGCGGGGGACAACCTAACACAGGGTTAGTTGTAACACGCATGGTTTAACACTTTCTACACATGCCAGGATGACGAAACTTTTTGTATATACTAGTTGACATATCAACAATATATAGAGAAAAAATAGCGCCAAAATTAAAAAAATATTTGGAAAATATCGCCGACCATTTATTTTAACATAGCAAAAGTAAATTTCTTACTTACATTTTTTTTTCACAAGTTTTTTGTGTTTATTTAAAATAAGAGAAATCTGATATTATTTGAATCTTATATCTGTTATTTAACAGTTGAGATCGTTCTTTAATGCTGATCTAACAGCAGAAGGTGTAAGCCACTGTTTAAAGCGCAGTCCCACAGGTGTGGTGCATTCTAACACTGTGTTACCGTGAGCCCCTATTAGAAATATGATATTATATTCTATACTTTTATGAATTCTTTTGAGAAACCATGACAAGAGGGTAAATAAGGACTGAGAGTCAATGTTCAGAAATTATTTATTATTATTCTGTTTTTTTTAACTATGCTGGGGTGCGTTTCCCAATACCATAGTTGCTAACTAAGTTAGCAACTTTGTGGTTGCAATGCAATTTCCCATTGCCAACCAGCTAACAAGCTAACAGGTTAGCAACTATGGTTTTGGGAAACGCACCCCTGTATTAGCTGTATTAGCGGTGTGCTTGTTGTCAAAATGAAAAATATGTGTATTTGTAATGATAAAAAAATGGAAATATTTTATTTAAAAAAGTTAATAATTGTATTTTATTAGCAAAATATTTTAGTTTGTTTTTGAAAATTTCCCCCCATTATATCAGATAACATGTTAAGCTTTCATTTGCTCATGTTACAATGTACCCCACCTATGGGGCATGTTGTCACACCTCACTTCCATTTTTCGGGGTAAATCAAGAAAATTATACACTGTGTTAAATAAACAAAACCACAAAAATAAATACTCTAAACCCCAAGTGGATTTACACCAACTGGGACAGTCAAAAAGCGTTAGGTTGTGCCCCGCTCTCCCCGGTATATGACATTTTTCTTTCAGACAAATAAAATCTGAGTTATATCTAAAAAGTCCTGGCTAATCCAATGTTTTTAATGGCAGTAGATATATAAATCTGATGTTGAAGTGTATAAAAAAATGCATCTGTCCGTCAAATAACGTGCTCCACATGGCTCCGGGGGGTATAAAGGCATTTCGGCCGATCACATTCCATATTTAATTTATGGGAAAAGTGTTGAAAATGCCTCTGCAGTTCAAGCGGCCGTACGTATCTTGAATTGCGAGAAGCCACTTTCAGCACTTTTTCCACGGAAGGCGATTGCCGGAGCTTTAAGTTTTAAATATGGACATTTTCTTACACAAATGCAGTGATTCACTTCAGAAACCCCCAGAGCCGTGTGGAGCACGTTATTTATGGACTTCAAAAGCAGAGCTACAACTACTGCAAAGCTTGGATTAGCCAGGACTTTTTAAATATAACTCAGATTTTATTAATCTGAAAGAAGAATGTCATATACATGATGAATTGAGGGTGAGTAAATCATGGGCTAATTTTTATTAATGGGTGAACTATCCCTTTCAGCATTAATTTCTACATATATAGTAAAAAAATAAACAACTCTTCAGCAATAGATAAAGGTTTAAAGCAGTATGGAAGAGTTTTTCTTCATAGAAGCTTTGCATAAGAGCTAATTAAATTTTTAAACTAAAGACAATATTTTGTGTCTAATTTACTTGAGACAAGTAGCCGTGTAATAAGCGGGATAATGTACACCCAACCAGTTGTTATAGCAGAATAAACCCCTTCAAAATGATGCAAGACCCGTCCGCTTCATCTCGGGTTCTGTTGGGGTTTATTCTGTGATAACCAGCTGGGTGTACATTATCCCTTACAAAAATGTTACTATGAAATAAAATTGCACTGGTAACACTTTACTTAAAGCCTTTATGTATAATGCATGATAAAAGTATTTTAACTCTTTCCCCGCCAAACACATAATTTTCCGTTATTTGTGAGAAAACGCTTCCCCGCCAAACACAGAATCTTCCGGGTTTCCATGTTTTCACTGTTAGATGCTAGGGGGCGCTACTACGCATCTTCTAAATGAGTACTAATCTCATGATCAAAACACATGTGAGGAAGACACAGTAAAACAAGCGTATGTACGCATAAAATAATCTAAAATGATGATATCATCATCATTAAACAGCATATGAATCAAAACTATCTAATGTTACTGAATGAAATGTGGACCGAGGATGAGCTACAGGACTGTGCAAGCATTAGGAGTGTTGACGGACTCGATCTACTCCATCTGTGTTTGATCATCGCTCTGAATCTGATCTGGATGTGGATAAAGCCTTTCACAAAAATGTGATTTTCTCAGCTTTTTGTTGAAAATGCTTTTTTTTTTTTTTTTTTTTTTTACCCATATTCAATTGTTGATAAAAAAGGAATGCATGTTTTTTTAAAGAAGAAGATATGCTCTTTCTTTTGACATATTGCATGCTCAGATATTCATTAAACAAAAAAATGTCATAGGCAATAACATTTTTTTGTGAAAATGGTCAAAAACCCTGGTGGTGGCTGGTAACTTTTTTTTAAACGCTGGCGGGGAAAGAGTTAATGCATTTAATTATGCCTTCCAATGCACCTTATACTGCATTGCATGATCTCATGTATAATTGTGATCACAGATATATAACATTATAATACACCTTTAGAAAGTATAATGCAATAAAACACAACAAACAACCAGTTTCGGATATAACAAGAAAACGGTGAATATTAAAATGCATTTTAACTTTGGTTACAATTATGTATAAAAAGATATAATGCATTATAACATACTGTACATTATGAATACCTTAACAATGCATTATACATAAAGGATTTAAAGTAAAGTGTTGCCTAAAGTTCTAGGGCCAGATTTACTAAACAGGCAAATAATTGTGAGAGCGGAATTCCGGGAAAAAAGCGCCAATAAGAGTAAAACGTTATGCGCGTTATCTACTGACAACGTGCAAATTAAAGAATACAGACACAGCTGGATCGTTTTCATAATGACCAATGCAATCTACCCTTTTTGGGTGGTAAATAATTGCCGCAAACACCAGTAAATTGACATGGCAAACCTTAGTAAATCACATTGTGTGATTCATTTAAATACTCTCCTCCCATGAATTTTGCATCTGAAAGGGAAACTCTTACAAATACATATGCAATTAGTAATAATGCAATAAGAAAAGAAAAAAAGAAAAAAAAAAAAACGCCCAAGCCTTTTTCAACGCAAATGTTTTACTCACACAGTAAATCCTGAATTTAATCGCCAAAATAGGATTTTGCGTTGGTGCAAGCTGTTAGTAAATCTGGCCCATAAAAGGCCTATATTAATATAATATAACATAACATAATACTGTATACTTATAATTTTGCTTCACAATATAATTAGGTCTCATTTAAAAAAAATACTTTTTTTTTTTTTGGAAAACAAGGAACTGTTTTGCAGTGCAGAATTAGTCATAAATCGTTTTGTTTCACAAGTAAACAAAATCTCTGAAACAAAGAATCTGCTCAGTATGCTCTAATAAACAATCTAAAAGTACACTGGATAATTTATTCATCTTGAGCCCCGCTGACAAATTATCTACCTTTGAGAAGCCAGCACTGGAAATGATGTGTAAACCGCATCACAAGCAGAACTAATGTGAGTGAACAACTTTTTTTCCATGACATGCTGGTCCTCAGCAACCACACAATCTCTCCAGATGTTCAGAGATGTTCACTCCAGGACTGAATGATGATTATGAGTGCTCACAGCCTAGTTTGCACACAAAGCACCCAGACTCCCCTTGTTCAGCATGCTCTTATCAAGTTAATGAAATAGCACTGCTAGGGGGAATTTGATTAAGGATCCAGACTTTTAATCACGGAGGAATCTGAGATTTTTTTTGGAGGGGGGTGTTGCGATACAGAGGTCTCAGTGGTACACGAACAACAACAGAGCGAATAAGCGTCGACTGATAAGTCCCAAGGACAACGGGAATCAGGTGTCAGGAGCTATAAACATTGCGGCTCGGGCGCTAGCTGTGCGCAGTCTGTTGTTTGGGATCCTGTCGTGGGTTATTAGCAGCAGCGGGGGCTATGTTCGCTGGGAGAGTCCACGATCAGGCAGCTGCGTGCAGGCGGTCAGGGGAGGAAGATGAAGCATCTGGGCCGGAGGTCTCTGAGGACATGGGGTACATCTGTACATCACTGATATCACATGCTGCTCTACTGACAACACTGACTCAATCCGTACATCTGAGCAACCACAACTGCAAACCACGTAAAAAGGCATTACTCTGACATATTAGCAATAAAATGAGATCTTTTGCCTTTAGTGTTGAGTGCTTTGATCTGTGTCCCATCGGTATCAATGCAATTGTGTCTGATACTTCACAATCTACACCAACAGAAGCCAATTATTTAAATTTACATGTAACAAATACAATTCTGTCATCATTTGCACACCCTCATATCATTCTAAATCTGTGACTTTCTTCGGCAACGTAAAATATTTTGAAAGTTTTTAAATGAAAATCAGTAGGTCTTGTGATGGTGTTTTGGACTATGTTGATCTTCATTCTATATAGACAAAAAATATCTGGGTAGCACTTTACAATACTGGTGCACTAATATGCATTGATTAATGCACTAATATACAGTAATACATTAACTCACAAAACTCACAGAGTTAATGTATTACTAATGGTGAACTAACCCATTTATTAATCATTACTGCATCAGCAACTAATGAAGATTCTACATGATAAATAGATGAAGTAATCATTAAATTGTTATTAGTTAAATGTGTCATAATGTTTTGATTCCTTAATAATATAGGTAACACTTTATTTTGATAGTACACTTTTAAACATTTTACTTACTATAAGAAACTTTGCAACTACATGTCAACTAACTGTCATTAGAGTATTTGTAGACTGTCTGGTTAATATTTACTAAAACTTTATTTTGTCAGTTCCCCAACAGACATTCTACTGACTATAAGTAAACTGGCGAACTTCAATTCAACTTATTCTACTAACCCGAACCCTAACACCTAACCATAACCTACCAGTCTACTGACAGTATGCTAATACTCTAATGAGAGTTAGCTGGCATGTAGTTGCAAAGTTACTCATAGTTAGTAGAATGTCTAAAGTGGACTATCAAAATAAAGTGTAACCATAACGTATTATATTAACTAATAATGTAAATGAATGTGTTAATTACCACAAGGGGTCAAAGCCATGCATTTCAACTTCCTTGTCTGCTTTAATTAATCATTAGCTAATGATTTATAAAGACATCATGATATGAATTTAATTCAAAATGACTTAATCAATTAGTTAATATTAATTAATTAATTAACATTTAGCAATCCCAATGCTTTAAATGCAATGCAATTAAACATCTAAAAGTATCTTTATTTGTACGTTTTCTGGGAGGAGTATCTTTCCTTTGTCCATGAAAACGATCTCACTTGTGCTGACTGACAGATCAGACACGTGCACACAAAGATGCCTTTCATAGCGCGAACCACACACACACACACACACACACACACACACACACACACACACACACACACACACACACACACACACACACATACACACACACACACACACACACACACACACACACACACACACACACACACACACACTTTGTTTGTTTTTGTGACATATGGGGACATTCCATAGGCGTAATGGTTTTTATACTGTACAAACCGTATTTTCTATCCCCTTACACTGCCCCTGCCCCTAAACCTACCCATCACAGGAAACATTCTGCATTTTTACTTTCTAAAAACAATCATGTATGATTTACAAGCATTTTAAACTGTGGGGACATGGCCAATGTCCTCATATTTCACCCTCTCCTTGTAATACCTATGTCATTATACACATTTGTGTTCTCATATGTCTCTAAAACATCCCCCCCCCCCCCCCCACACACACATACACACACAAACAGAATTACAGATTTCAAAATATCAGTATTGGCAAGTATTTTCACAAATATTATCTGTTATGTCTTGTGTAAACGTTTGGTTAGGGAACTGAATGACTATATCAACTTTAAACAGGTGTAGCTTAGTATTCTTTTGTCAAATTCAACAACAACAAAAATCATACATCAAAAATAACAACTCATTTTTTAAAATGTGCGCATTGCGACTTGTCAGCACGGGTCACAAATAGCAATTTCATTTTACAGACTAATGATTTATTTAATTTCTCCCAAAAATATCACAAGCTGCACACAGTGCTGTGCTTCACTCTAAAGCATGCAGTGCATATATGTATCTCATTAAAGCCGTTGTGATTTCAAAATCGCACTAAGCAAAAAAAATGCAAAATACAAAAAAGTCATACAGGCTTGGAAGAACATGCGGGTGAGTATATAATGACAGAATGTTTGGGTGAACCATCTCTTTAAGGCATAGGATAGAAGAGCAAGTGTATATGTGCTGAGGTTAGGTGACAGTGCAATAGGAGCCTCTAAGCCCAAACAGTGTTGAGGCACACAACTGACTGTGAAATGTCTAAAAGGCTATAGCTTTGCACTTAAAAGTGTTGGCCCCTTTTGACTGCATCGGTTTCAGTCCTCGGTTCATTTTGAAATGTCAGCTCTGTTTTGACTGCCACAATCACAGGAACTGATACAGGCATCTCTGCTGTTCCAAGGGGAAATAAAAGGTGAAAGCTCTCAAAATCTCCTTTTAATATGACCTTTACTGACCTCAGAAACGGGTTAAGATGGGAGCGGTGGCGATGTACTGTTTTAGAGGGTTTAAAGGAGCGAAACTCAATTTCATACAGCGGTGAGAAGCTGTAAGAATTATAAGTGGATTTATATGAAACACTACCACTACCAAGGGAATATATAGTATAGAAATACAGTGACAATAATAAAAGCACAAATGGCAAGTATACTGACACTCGGTAGCAGTTTTAATAGTTATAGACTCTTATGGTGCTATCGAATCTGACACATTTTTATAGACTCTCTATTATTCAGTCTTATGCCAAGTTCGTTTTACAGCAATCGACATTGCTTCTTGTCATACCTGTACAGGTACTTGTTTGTACTTCTGAAGTAGACAAAAGATAAAAAGCCACCGAATCTTGTGATTTATCAGTGTAGCAGATGTTTCCTGCTGTTAATGCTAAACTAAGTTCACCTGCAGTGAGGAACAATCTGTATCTTATGTTGATATAAGAGACATGGCTAGTGAATTTTCAAGCATATCACCAGTGCAGTGTTTGTACCTGATGATCTATCATTTTACATCTAAAAAAGATTTGTCTAGACCAATTATGTGTGAACTGAATATATGAAAATCTGTTATTTTCTTATATATATAGCCGAAGTGTGTATTTTCGAACAAAAGAAAACTCAAATCCGCATGATTTACTTTCTTCTTTTTTTGTCCATTCAATGAAAGTCAATGGGGCCCAAAGCAACACTATTGTATAGACCAAAAAAAAATCCCCAAACATTCAGGACAGAAGAAAGAAATACAGGTTTGGAAGAACATGAATGTTTGTTTGAGTATCACAACATTACACAGCAACATTAGCTCAACCAATGGTGTTTAGTTGGGGGCGGGACTGTCTTTTTCTCTGACCAGTTATTTTTGTTCATCAAGTTCATTGCAAGTGATGAGAAAGCAATCAATGAAAATGTGTTTTTATATCAGTGCATGTGGAAAAATTGGCATTGGATACTGGAGAGAGGTTCGTTCCACTTCACGCTGGGCACCATGACAATGAATTTACTCACATGATGTACACAGTCTGATGGAGTGAAAAGGTACAGTATGTAAGCTACTAATTATTCATCTGTTGCTACAATGTTACTAGAATCGAGCGCCTTGACTGATCTGACAGCAACTGTGAAACAGCATGTTATATATCAAATGACATTCAATGTGAAATTCTCACTGAACATGAGAAAAAAATCAGAGCACTGGTTGTAAACTGGGCTTTTTATGTCCCAGTCAGAGAGCGTTTGCTTTCAAACCACCCTCCAAATACAAATTCGTCTTGGTTAATCCATAAATATTAATAAGGTACTGCATGGGAAAGATGCTAGAGCTAGAGAATGAATCTAGTTTATAGTTCCATTTTATGTGCACGCAGCCAAAGTGATCAAAGGATTTTTTATTTTATTTTTGCAGCCACTTTGAAATAGAGTCTGCAATCTCAAGTTTAAAACTGAACCAGTGGCAGTACTGCAAAGCCAAACGCAGAAAACATAACCACAAGCCAGATCCTAAAGGTCAGTCATTGCGGTATTTGAGACTATTCATTGAGGTACACACACCGATGGAAGGCTTTGTACAGAAATGCTATCAAAGATGTGGACACATGTTGACAGCAACAAAACGAACAAAGATTTCATTTTGTGGGGGAGTTGTTGTTATAGAAGTGGTTTTGAGATCCGAGAACACAGGAATTCCCCATCAACTCCCCTGAGTCCTGCGCTATTGGGGCTAGAACAGCAACATTCTCTCTTAATCTGATCTCATTTTGCTTTATGGATTTTTTTTCTTATCCCCTCTGATGCTTACATCAGTGAGCGCTGCTCTTGTGTTAGCTGAGGCCATATCATGATTGGGTTTTTATAAGAAGCTCCAAGCCATTTGAATCTGGCTTGTAATAGGTTTTTTTATGACCATCCTCTCCTTCTCTCTGTCAAATTTTGCGCGTGTTTTTTTTTATAGCTTATCTAATTATGTGTCAGGTCTGGGCCTGGAACAATATTATATCATCACCCCCCTCCCCCAACTTAACATTTTGCTAAGGCCACATTGCGTAATAAAGCAGTGGTGAGAGCAAGACATTCAAAGTGTCAATCAGCAGGATGGCAAAAAAGCCTTTGGGAAACACAATCACAACACAAGACAATTAATCTTCACCATGTCACAATTCATAAGTCAGTGTGTTTTTATTTTAAAAAGAAAAGAAAATGCGTCTGCTACAGGAAGGTGGAGACATGCCCTCACCACTTTTTTCAATGACTGATAAATCTAACACAGAGGAATGCATCTCCGTTTGTCGAGCAATAGTTTTCATTTCAGTTAATTCTCATGTTTTACAATGAGCGACGCTGGAAATGTTTTTAATGTTTTGCTGAGCGTTTGCGACATAACGTCAATATGTTATCTCAGTTCCCTGTTTATTACTTGTCAATGGCTCTTTGCATGTATGAATTGACAAACCCAATTTGCACAAAAATGCATTCCACAATTGATTCACATCCATAATTTGACATGCAGACATAGAATATGAAAAATGTGTCTGTACCTATATCCGTTTAAAACTCCCTCTGTTTCTACTCTGAAATGAACATAGTGGCAGTAAAAATCCAACAACTTATATTGTGCTGAAAGGAGTTTAATAAGTCTTCCTATCCAAGTTTGTAGCACTCATGGCAAGTTTTTTTTTTTTCTTCCTCACATCACTTGAACAGTGACCGATAAGCTGTAACTGAACTGAGCGCTTGAGAGTGATTATAAACGCATTAAACGGATAGCGTAAAATCCTTTAGATTCACTGTAGTACATAATTTATTCCAAAATTTTTGTGTTTATTAAGACTTTCAAACTGTGTATTTCTTGGTGGCCCTAAGCGTGGTGGTTTTGGCCATCTAGTTCTTGTTGGTACGTGAAAAAAAGTAACTAAATAATTGGTCAAATTTGTTCTTAAACGTTATTGATTATTATAGCTAAACAAAACAGATTGAGTTTGTATTATTTTCTGCAGTTTTTCTTACAAATATCCATATTGTTTTTTTTTTGTTTGTTTTTTTAATTGTCCATTTAATGTGTTTTCTTATAAATAAATGTTCACCTTTTTATTAGCATATTACTGTTGCCTCTCTTTTTACTCTATTAATTTCCCCTGTGGTTTAAATTGTCGTCCTATTTTGGGGTTCCCTTCTGACCCAGAGCTATGTTGCCAAAAACTACCCAAATTGAGTTGTTTTTACCTCAACGTTTTTATTATAAACCGAAATAATCACAAAAATGTACTGTATGTATTTTTACACTAAATGACCACAAAGTAATTTTACAGTATTATTACAGTATAATTACAGTGTATTGCTGCCGACAGCTGCCAATATTTTACTGTAAAATTAAAAAAAATACTGTTTTTTTGTTTTTATGTTATAATCTGTAAAGCAATTTCACGGTATATAATCCATAGAATTACAGTAGATTGCTGGAAAACACTGCTGCCCGTATTTTACCGTTATTTTACAAGGAAATGTTTTAAAGAGACATGACAAAATATTAAACTTTTAGCGGCAGACATACAACAACCAAAAACATGACCAGCATGACTGTAACACCAACCCCACCCAGGGGATCACTACATTTTAAACTTGCATGTAATCTTGAACCTCTCCATGGCGAACATTAAAGATTGAAGGTAAGCAAACCTCTCGTCAAGGTCAAGCAATGTGTTCATCCCAGGGCTTTGTTTGTATTTCAGTGCTGTAATGACGATCTACTAATAATGTAAATTAAAGCAATAATTCTCAAGAGGCCTTGAATTACAGTAATGTTAGAGTACAAAGGTTAAGAGTTGCTTAAGCCCAACGTGAAGGAACACAACAGCAACAAGGTAAATAATTGTTCATTAAATAAATATCGCTTTAATATATTTCATCAGTCTACTATAGACCATTTATGGTTTCCAAGCAACCTAACAAAAGAGAGAATAACTTGATAATTAATAGAAACTGATGTGTGATCACAGATGTTCATAAAGGAGCGTGGCGAAAGGCCATGCATTTTAACATGTATAATTAAATAGGCTATTTTAAGGGGTTTTTCTAATTAAAAAGGTTTACAGATAAAGAATTGAATAGTGCGTTTTTAAAAAGTGTGAAAGTGTGATATGAAAAAATGTGATTGCCTTCAGCAGTGACTATTCGAATATACCACAGTAGCCATATGTTTTGACTAAATGTATATATAGTCACTGCTGGAGGCAATTACATTTTTCATATGCTCTCTATATATACATATATTTAGTCAAATCACATGGCTACTTTTGAATGATTTTCAATAGAGAAAGATGCTGTTTTGCTTTCAAATGGTGTTGTTAGAGGCAAACAGGCGAACAAACAAGAAAAACCAACACGACATAAACAGAGAGAATCACTAAGCACACCTTTGCTTTTGTGCATTCTTTTGAATGCAGTTTGAAAATAATTGTTTACGCATTTGTCTGTTTACTTGTGTAATATTCTTATAAGATTATCCTTGGCTTGTGCGGGTGGGTTAGCGTAATTTAGTTGTTCCTCTTAGCTTGTTTCCACGCTGACTGATAATGACTTCTTGCTTCAATCCCTGAGCGTCTACATTCCTCTCTCTCAATCCCTCTGCACTCAAACACTGCTCATCTGTAACCGCATTCCCCCCACCCACCCCCCACCCCCCAATTAAGGGTCTCTGTAACAGACCCTCTGGAGTCCGAGACGTGGAGGCATACACAATGACTTGCCACACCCGAACGCAGAGAAACGCACACACATATGCAAACGGCCCGTGAAGCAACCCACACACGGTCACGCAACAGATATTCCTATGCAGCAAAAAAAAAGGAAAAGGCTCCATTATGAGCCTCAAACAGCATGAAGCACATTCACAAGAGTGAGGGAAGATTAAATGCTGCAGGACTGAGCACTAAAAATATACTAATGCCTTTGTAACTAACCTACTCTGCTCCGTTGCAAGTCAGCAGGGACCGCATTACAAGCGCCGTCATTCTAAAAAGGATAGCAATCAAAAGAACTCTGAATGCGAGGTTGCCATAGCAGAGAGAGGGAGTGTATTTCTGTCTTGTGATGTGGCAGAGAGGATCAGAGTGAATACTTCAGCTCTAGCATATTTAATATGGTCATAGTCACTCTGCCCTGCCTCTACAGAGACACACTACAAAGATCCAGCAATGTATGGGTGTAACAGAATCTGAGCCGCAGATAAAGAGATAGCTGATTGAAAGGGAGAGGAGAGAGTGGCTGTTGTTGGCCCAGATAGCAGCAAAACAACAGAGATAATTGGATAAAAGCGAGTTTTGCTAGGGTTACCGTATCTAATCTGTCCAGGACTGCCAGTGTGTGACGGTGGCGTGGGATGTTCCCCAAAGCCCTTTCTGTGAGATAGAGGCACTCTAATTCACTGTACTGTGAACTCGCCACAGCTTGCTCGACAAGAATGTGCGACATTTGAAGAGAGAGTGAGAATCTGACAAGAAGAAGAAGAAGAAGAAGAAGAAAGAAAGAAAGAAAGAAAGAAAGAAAGAAAGAAAGAAAGAAAGAAAGAAAGAAAGAAAGAAAGAAAGAAAGAAAGAAAGAAAGAAAGAAAGAAAGAAAGAAAGAAAGAAGTGAAGGGACCTGTGCTCATCTAATTGGTAGTTTTACTCTGTATACGGCAATGGCACTGTTCAGATTGCAACATAAAAGGCGTTTGCATTTTTGTTCTTTTTTTAAATCTCTTCATTCTAAGAAACAATGCAATATTACATTACAATTTTAAGCCTGGCATATTCTGTTCGTTTTTTGACATACATAAACAGTAAGGCTGCATGAAAGAGCTATTGATAAAAAAGGCAGAGCAAAAACACATCCAATGATTTTGAACTGTACTTGGCAAGATGTGAACTTTCAATTGAAACAGTACTTGGGCAGCGACTGATGACGTTTCACAAGTTCACAAGTACAGACAAGAGAATGAGTTTTGACTTGCATATGGTACGCGTTTTTTCGCGTGCATATGATATGCACTTTTCGGCGTATTATACGTAAGAACCCCCAACCCCACCACCCTAATCCTACCCAAGAGTGTGTCATATGCAAGCCATAAAGTGCGTATCACATGCACACAAAAAAAACTGCATAGCATATCCACGGCAAAACTCATTTTGGCATATCCATTCTACGAGATTTTACACTCGTACTATTGATACGCGTTACCATGAGATCGTTTTGGACAAGAAGGCACAATTGAGAAAGGGCTATTGATTGCTTTGGTAGTTTAAAGTAGATTCATCGTCTTCTTTACGTTTATCTGGCACTGGCAGTCCTTTCATAAACTTATCCATGCTTTGTGCAGAACCATGCATCATTTATCTAGGATTTTACATGGCTCCCTGCAATATTCAGTTTTGATCCTTAAATCACGCCAGCTAGCTGTCTGTTATTACGCGACAGTACTGCGAGACACCTTGCGCTATTAAAATATGTCAGATTGTTTTATGTTCAAAATAAGTTCCTAACGTATGTGACTATAATAAGCAGGATCATTTTGCAGTTGGGTCTTGTATCACCATGACTGTACACTATCTCTTAGCCTTATCGTGCCGCCCTCTTTATAGTGTGACTTCGGGCGTTCCCCAGTTTGGAAACCACTGCATAAGCCATATGATTACTTCAAAATTTAAAACTTTAAAAGCTTGATAACTTCAAATTAGCTTGACAACTTGGACTGAATGAATTATGCGATTAAAAGCATAATATTTCGTTACTTTAATACATTTTGCACACAGAAAGACAAAAGCAAGTAGCATTTCATCACTTGAATTGTAAAGTCAGCACTTAACTCAAAAATGCTAATTCATGCATCAAATGCTCCATCTTTAAATGAGATATGCAAGTTGTCCACAATCCATGTTGTGAATCAGCATTTACGAAATGCTCCTTCTGTGGAGGACATATGCATTTTTTACAAACAAGGTTGTCTGTATCACAAAATACACAGTAAAAAAATATTTGTCATTTACAGAATGAACATTTCATGGACAAAAAGAACGGTGACATGATGAATGATAAAATGCAATGTACAAAAACAATTGCATTTAATAACAAAAACAACTTTTGTGAACAAATCTTACTCCTCAGAGTAAGAATGTCGTTGATGTATGAAAACGTTCCGTCTTTCTATGTACGTAATGCTTAAAAAAGCTTTGAATTTCATGTCACATAGTTCATTCAGTCCGCAAAATTAGTCAGATCACATTAGGCGCATCATATATGCTGTATGTAGATTCTTTTAGTCCAATTAAATTTTGAACACTGAGCTCTGCAAACTGCTCATATGCCTACTGCCTGCTTCACGCACAGAGTGGGGCATGCTGGGACGCAGCCGAAATGAGATGATAAAGCACCACGACTGGGCCACACGCTGAGGGTGTCTCCTGCCTTCTGGAGCTGCACCGTACCACCCAATGCGGTTGAGCCTATAGAAATCTGTCATCCCTCTGTTCAGCTGACGGAGGGTCACATTTCAACATGTACAATGTTCCTCATTTATAAAATAATAAGAAATGAATAAGTAAATGAATGAATGTACTTTGATGTAGCAAGAAAGTCAGTCTCGACCTCTCGGATTTGTAAGACCTGACAGAAAGGCAACCACCAGTGAGGATGAACAATGGAGCAAAGGTCAAACAAGGTGATTTTTAATGGAAAGCAAGCCTGCACGGAGACAATATGCCAATCTGGTGCTAGTTGTGGCAAAATGAATTCCCATCACAAAAGAAATCAATACTCATTGTAGCTTTCTTCCTCTTACACAGCCATTTGTCTTTTGAACAGCACCCTGTCACTTTTTCTTTCCGTCTGCAAATTATTCACACTTATTCGATGGATCTAAAATTCCCAAGGTGCCTGCACAAGCATCTAGCTCCTATACAAGTCCAGTTTAATCAGTAAATTGTGTCTTTTTCACTCTGTACCCCCAGACAGAAGAAGAGGTGCTAGTATTGTGCCCAGGAGAATCTATCAACTGGAGGAGGATTGCTTTTCCCCTTCACGTATGAGGAAGTATATAATACACATTATTTAGATACAGGACAGTGGATGTGAAATGAAAGGAGTGAATTGATAGGTTGCAGACTCCATGCGGGATCTTGGGAAACCCATTTCTCTTCCATATCAGACCTTCAGCTGACACTAGCTGAACAACAGCTGCAGATATTGCACTCTGCAATTTTATTTCACTCCATGTCTGATCGAGGGGTTGGCAGCAAACAAGACGCCTGCCAAGAGAGGGCATTTCTGTCTCCCTGTGAGTGTTTGCCTGAAAATAACAGTGCGATAGGAGGCGCTTGTATACAAAAGTTTAATTGGTCATCCAATAGTTAGTTTGACTAAAATTGTCATAATTTACTAACCCTCATGTTGTTCCAAACCATTGTTTTCTTTCAACAGCTGAATGCAGAAGAATAAATTCTGAAAAACATTCGGGTTGCTCTTTTTCGTGCAGTAAAAAATTATATGTTCAATAAGCTATGACAAAATGTGTTTTTACATTGTTTTAACTCATCAAAATAAGTTAAGAAATGTTCAACTTTTTATAGTTTAACATAATTTATGTTGAAATAACTTAAACATCCAAGTCGAATGTACTTAAAAATTTAAGGTTGTAACTTTTTTTACAGTGAATGAATGGGGAGTTCAAAAGCACCATAAACGTAGCATAAAGGATCTCTATATGACTTGTGTGCTATGTGAAGGCTGAATTTAAAGTCATTGTTTTAAGATAACCTTCCAGTTCAGTGGTTGTTCACTGCTACACTTTAAAAAAAAATATTTAGAAAAAAAGTTACCTGGTTGCCTTAAAATTTTGAGTTCATTGAAATTACAATTTTGAGTTAATACAATGAAACATTTTTGAGATTCGACAACCTTTATTAAAATATTATTAAAAGATTTTGTAAGCATATTGGGTAATTGTGTGTGTTTTATATGTGATGATGGATTGAAACATGCCAAATTGAATCAAAAATGATTTATCAATTTTTTATGTGGTGCAGATAAAATAATATTTTGAGTTTCTTTTATTAAACAAATTTCATTGTATCAACTAATTTTTTTTTATTTCAATAAACTCAACATTTTAAGGCAACCAGTTTACTTACTTTTTTAAGTTAAACCAACAAAAACCAACAAAAACCCAAAAAAAAACATGTTTTACAGTGTATGACCGGATCATTGAGTCAGTGATTTGATCATTGAGTTAACAAATCATTTAAACCAGTTTTGTGAATTGGATCAGTCAATTCATTGAAAAGATCTAACTTAAAATAAACATGAACTACTTTTTCAAGGTAAAGTCGGGTAAATGAGATTCTGCTGGACTTCTCCAATCACTTAGTTCACTTAAACCTACCTTACCCTTTCTTACAGTTATTCTCAATTGTTTACACACAAATTCTGGTACTTGAGACACAATGACCACAACATGTAACTCATTCACCAACCCCCTGAACTAATTATGCTAAATTACAAGCACAGTTCCAGCTTTACACTCAAATTGCAGTTCTAACACACACTTTTTTCAGAACACTACACCCAATTCTCTGCTTTTGGCACAATTTTCATGCAGACAATTTATTTTCACAAGAAACACACTGCCATTCAAATATGCACACTGATTCATCACAAGGGCAAACACCCGTCACACAGTTTTACAATTAGCAATCAGAACTTTAGCATAAAAGGGCAACAGGTGAGCTCTTCTATTTTGCCACTTTGGTTGATCATGTGGTCAACCATGGTCTAACAATGAGGGAGGGTGGACAAAGAGTACAGCCACATTTGAGCAGGTACACTGTAGCATCCATCATCCGGACTTTCCGAAATGAGAATAGGTAAGAAATCTACTCTCACTAGAAAATTGCAGTACTGCATATCAATACAGTACTCAATGAGTACAGTAGTACAGTATTGCCTGTGGACTGTTCTGTAGGACTGTAAAAATACTGTAAAGTATGTTTCAAGTATTTAGGAAATGTATACCTACTTTGTATTTACAGTATTTTACTATTTGTTTGGCAGAACTGAAAGATTACCAACACAAGGTGGTCGGGAACATGTTCTGCCTCCTGAACAGGAAACTGAAATCATGAACATGGTCTTAGAAAACAAAGCCATAACATTACTGCAAATAAAAATAAAAAATTATTGAAAACAATGAGGTTTCAAAATATTGATAGGGTAAGCTTATCAACACTGGACCGTGTCTTGCGCAAAAATCATCTCCGGATGAAGCAGGTCTACAAGGTGCCATTTGAACGCAATTCAGAAAGAGTCAAAGAATTGCAATAAAAATATGTGCAAGTGAGTCCCACAATTGATGCATACTCTCAACACTGTATACAGTAAATTATTCTGTTGTTTTGTATGTAGTGTATGTGCAACTTTGTGTTGGCTGGGAATGGGATGTACACTGTGTACATTGTTTTTGCAGGAAAAATAAAATAACATTTTACCGTGTATTTGTGTGTTCTGAGTATAAAAATAATATTCTCAGATATTTTACAACACACTTATTTGTGTACTGTCTGTAGTAAATGTAACACTGAACCAAAAAAAGGCCTAAGTCATTATGATGAATGGAGAAGTGTTTTACATTCATCATAGTGTTTTACATGGAGCACATCAGTGTTCAGCTGGTTCTTATAAATCTCTATACATATGATGGTTTGTGTGTGTCATTTGAAAACAAAATCCCATTATACGAAGAAATAACATTGTTTTGAATGTAAAGTTTCATTTTGCAGGAGAATTGAGGGGTTTTGCCCATTGTGTTTTTTTTTTTTTTTTTTATTTGTCTGTAGAGTTCTGAGAACATGAGGCATGCTTTCAGAAAATGTGTGTAAACAATTGAGAAAAACTGTAAAACCGACTACAAAGCTTGCATTCGGATCTTCAGAAACAATTTTCTTTATTTTTTTTTTATTTTACATTTTGGCAAACTGTTTCTGTAAATATATAAATATATATATATATATATATATATATATATATATATATATATATATATATATATATATATATATATATATATATATATATATATATATATATATACAAAAGACCTGTTTGTGTTATGTTTAGGGATAGACCCTCATTTTAATAAAACAATGATAATAAATTATATATATATAATTCACATTGGAGGAATTCATTCAAAATCACCACCTCAAATTGTTACCTTTTCCCATGAGATTGGTTTGATCTGCATCCATCCAATCTACAACCAATATATAGAATCAAGCCCTGCCCCACATTATTTTTATTATCAATGTACATAACAATATGAAAGAAAAAAAAAAGTCATTAATTCTGTTACATCTTTAAAGGGATAGCTCACATACACAACACACACACACACACACACACACACACACACACACACACACACACACACACACACACACACACACAAATTCTGTCATAATTTACTCACCCTCAAGTTGTTCTAAAGCTGTATATTTTCTGCACAAAGGAAGATATTTGGAAGAATGTTTGTAACCAAGCAGATCCCAAGAAGGGTGCGATCTGCTTGGTTAAAACAAATACGTTTATACAGGTTTGGAACAACTTGAGGGTGATTAAATGGTGACAGAATTGTAATTTTTTAGTGAACTATCCATTTTTAGGGACCACATGTATGATTTACTTTCCTTGTAGGGAAAAGAGTGACCAAGATATTCATCATAGACTTCTCCAACAATATTACGCGGAGCAAATAATGACAGGATATTCATAAATGAGTGAGCTAGCCAGTGAAATCCATTGGTATAATAGCTTTAGCACTGCTCTCCGCTTAGGATTCATGACTATACCTTCAGAGAATCAGGCTGTTGTTATTGAGTAGCCCTCTTAATCAGTCATCAGCCAAGTGTCTTTCCCTCTTAAACGAGAGCACAAATGCCACCAGTTTCTGCAGAGAAAAATAACTGCGGTTGCAAATGTCACAAGACCCAAAATCAACAGTAATAAGCTCTTTGATCAATAATAGATCACGCTGTCAGGTACAAACACGTTCTGCATTAATTAGCCGCGCGCGTGGCGGAGGGTGACTCCGGTTCACATGCTGCACCCCTGGCCTTGAAAAACAGATCCGATAGGCCCGATCCGATGGAAATGAGGGCTTTGATTAGCCTATGACATCTGAGAGGAGAAAGACATTAAGTTGGAGGTCACTGCTCCAGCGAATATATGTCTGGGATCAGCGGCGTGAGAGAATTGCCTCCGAACTGCTGATGTGCACAGGGTGTGATCATATCATGAAAAAACAGAAGAAAGATTGACAGAGAAGCCATTTGATGGCAAACAGATGATTTACCACAGGTAAAGGACGGATAAGTCAATTATATGATACGGATCCTGTATTCAACACTTATTAACCCTATAAAGTAGCTGCCTTCCTCTCTACCTACACTCTAAAAAATACATTGGGTTATTGTTTCTATCCAAATCCTGAATTGAACATTTTTGGGTTATTATTGGGGGGTTATTTTTTCAGTATTTGGGTAGCTTTTGTGTTACCCAGCATTAAAAACTTTATATAAAATATGATATACTGTAAAATATGATCGGAAAAGAAATTAATTATCATGCAAGCTAGTGGTTGTTTCAAGTATTTCATTTTTTTATATAATATAAATAAGCTAGTATTATAGTAAAAATGCAGCTATGCTGGGTTAAATCAAGGGTTAAAAAAACAACCCAATTTGCTTGGTAAAATTAAACCCAACATGTGTTCTGTCCTATGTTTACCCAGTGTTTTTTTACAGTGTATAATATACAATGTACCACGGCATACACGAATTGATGATTAGTATATTATGTATATTAATTGTAAATATCCTTGTTTTGTCAATGAACATGAATTTTAATGTTAATTGAGATTCATCTAGATCAGGTTTTGTCTACACTGTGGGGACCAAATGTCCACACAAGAATAGTAAAACCTGAAATCACCGGCATTATGGAGCAGCCAATGGTTCCCATGAGGAAAACGGCTCAATAAACATAATAAATAATGTCTTAATGAAAATCTAAAATGAAGACCCAAACATGATAGAAAAATAACGTGTGCGTGTATGTGTGTGTGTGTGTGTGCATGCATCTTGTGTGTGTGTGTGTGTGTGTGTGTGGCCTGTTAAACCTTACGTTATGTGGACAAAATGTCCTTACAACGATGGCAATATCGGAAATCCTTGTCCTTGTGGGGACATTTTTTGGTCCCCATGAGGAAAACATCTTATAAATCATACTAAGTCAAACATAAATCAAACATACTATTTTTTTTTTTTTTTTGAAAATGTAAAAATGCAGATTGGTTTCCTGTGATGGGTAGGTTTAGGGGTAGGGTCAGTGTAGGGGATAAAATATGCAGTTTATACAGTATAAAAACCATTACGGCTGGAATGTCCCCATAGAAAATGGACACATGTGCCTGTAACCTAAGATGCCCCAAAAGGAGTATCGCTGTTATAGTTAAAGTAGATTGCTATTATAAAAGTATGCATCTGCTGAAAGCATGAACAGCTTGCATTTACTAAATATACATTCTTACTAAATATAAATCCCGAAATGACACATTGCCTATATGTATTCACAGATAGAAAGGGATAAATATATGTAAACAAGTGGCCTTACAGGAATATTTCAAGTTCAAAACAACATTTGTGACATAAGGTTGATAAGCAGAAAATATAATTCATTTAACTCATGCCTTTTTTATGACACAAGGCACTTAAAATGTAAGTGAATGGATTTAAACGCAGAAGCTTATTATTTAATGAATCACTTACATTAAGTCTTCTGTTAAATGATTAAAACAGTTCTTACAGGGTTTTAGGTGTTGTGTTGTCATGGCAACAAGTTGAAAATGTAAATATAACCACACAGAAAATGCTATATTGTTTACATTATGTGGCTATACGTACTACTCACTGCAGTAGTAGAGTACGTGCCTCACCGTAAACCAAATGTTAAAAAGGTACAAGAGTTGAGTTTAAAGAGGTACAAGTTGAACATTTGTGTTAATCAACCATATGCTGCAGGTGCAGTCGATTAAGCTTATTTTGTTTTAAACCCAGATTATTCTTTTAACAAAAATGTCCTTTAAATGTAAGAAAACTAAATGTGAAAACAATTAGTTCATATAATCAAAAGTGTCTTAACAGAAGAATTCCTGGAGTGTTACATAAAAAGATCACTAAACAAAGAAATTAGTTGCCGCATACTGTATGCATTCAGGATTACATTGAAGCATTGATTTTTTTTTTTTCCCCTCCATTCAAACTAAAACTTCTCTTCACATTTCAGTTCAGGAGCACAGCGTGTCATAATACCACAATCTGTTCAACAGGCTCCTTTATTACCCCAGCTCTATTTTTATGTGCGTGGGTTTTAAGTCAGTTCATAGCCTCTATGCCTTTGTTTATTACTACTGCTCTTCAAAGATGAATTGCATTAGCGACTAGCGCACTCAGCCCAATACAATAACCGAGCTCTACCTGGACAGGCGCCAGAACAGTTCTAACATTAGCTCCACATCGCATATGTCAGAGTCAGTGCGTGAACGGCTCTCTGTGCCCCTGATTGGGGCAATCCAGAATGGCAAATCAAATCTGCTTTTACAGGGGATGGCTGTAAGTGCTAGAGAAACACTGACCACACATTAATTATTAAACACGGAGATATCAAGCTTATAAATGTACACTGCAGATACACCTCTACGGCGGGCGATGAGATGCTATCTGAGCCTCACAAATAGAGCCCTTAAGTGCCCCTGAACCTGAGATAAATATGGGCAATCGAAGAGCTTGTACACGCCGCACAGCAAGATACTGAAAGATTGCACGTCTCCATTAAACTGCAGCAACTTGTGCTCGGGTTATTTTGAGGCAAACAATCGAGGCTGGATAGTGAGCAAGCGATGTGAGGGCGAACATCGCCCCGCTTTGCGGTGACAGCTGTAGTCATTGTGCCATTTAAAGCAAGACCACGGGAGCAGAGTGTTCAGGCAAACGCGCCAATATTTACAAAAGCATTGTGCAGGCACAATGGCTGACACAATGCCTCTAGACCGCAATGAAGAGGTAAAAATCCCTTCAAAGCTTCCAAGTCAGTAATTGTTTGCTTAATAATATAGATAAAACAACGTTTTGTTTGCAAAAACTACCCTTTTGTCTCACTAGGGTCCGTTGTTGACTACTGTAGTGCAGGGAATCATGCCTCTGGCAGCGATGTAGAATCCCAATACATGTTCCCCCTTGTCATGCATTTCAAAAAGAAGCTTAATTAGTCTCCCAGCTTTTAAGATGCTCTGGCTAATGAATTTCATTAAACAAGAAAGTGGTCTGATATGTGGGCACTACTTTGACAGATGAGAGGAGGGGAGTGGGTGGAGAGGGAGGCTAGCTGCGTGGGTAGTCCAACAAAGATACAGCCTCCAGCAAAGACTTTATAAAACACACAAAGATGCCCTGCAAAGCTACTCATTATGTAGACAATGACAGCCATCGTACGTTCTCCTGTGTCCCAGCAGTCTTCTTTTAATGAAGCGGGTGTGGGATAACTGGGAAGAAAGTCTACAGGGTCGGAGAAATGCTTTTACCTTCCGCGTGTCGGAGCCCTCTGCTGATACTGCGAGAACATAAGCCAACTCCTGGCACCTGCCCAGGCTCTGAGCCGAGCCGAACCCGACCCCTCCCCTGGGTCCTAGCATACCCCCTCCCGTTCATGTAATTTTAGTCCACCACTCTACAAACACCGGAGCTTTTGAGCAGAGCCACTACACGTATAAACACAGCAGCAACGAAACTAAAACAATGCATTACTGTATCCCGAAACATCTCAAGGTGGTCTGCACTTCCAAACCCAGCACTGCGGTAAAGCACTCCATTTATGAGCTGGATACTGAGCGTTGCAAAAAAACAAGAATGCATTTTAAATCAGGTTTGAAATATGTATTAAAGGGATAATTCACCTAAAAATAAAATTTGCCTCATCATTTTCCTACCTTCGTGTTGTTCCAAACCAGCATGACTTTATGCCTACTGTGAAATAACAAAATAAGATATTTTGAACAACTGTTTTTGTGCATACAATGAAAATTAGTGAGGTTTGAATATTTTGAGCTCCAAAAAGGACATAAAGGTAGTGAATATAAATATGATTTGACTGCTATATCCCGAGCCTTCTGAATGCGCACAGCAAGCACGCTCCTTTTGTGTCATGAACAGTTTGAAATTTAAGCCTCTCAAATCAAATCAAAACATTGATTAATGTCATATTTAATGTAGTCTGTGTCTTCATGCATTGCTCAATGTTTTCATTTATTTTGTGAGTGAATAAAGACCTAAATTCAATCTATTTATCATACACTTAAAAAAAAAAAAATAGCAAGAAGTGTACCTTTAATGGGGTAGTAACCTTAAAGGAGCACTTTTGTACCTTATCTACCCCTAAAAGGCTCATAGTAGTACCTTAAAGGGATAGTTCACCCAATTTAAAAAAATGATCCCACCATTTACTCACCCTCAAGAAAAGTCACACAAGCAAGTGTAACGCCTTTCACAGTTTAAAATGCTTATGCTACGTCTGACGTCATCATCACGCCAGTTACGTTTTCCTAATAAGTTGAATACGGGCGTAATGGCGGAAGCTAGATATTTTACTTTATAACGTGTTAAATACAGATATGTTTCTTACACAAACGTTGTGTATTAAAAAACCTGGATTAGACTGGAATTTGTTTTATATAACTCTGATTGTATTCGTCTGAAAAAAAGAATGTCATATACACCTATAGGGTGGCTTGAGGGTCATTTGGTCATTTTAATTTTTTTGGGTGAACTATCTCTTTAAGGGTTCACATTACTAATATTAAAGGACAGGTAAGGTACGATGTGTCCCTTTAATGGGACTGCCCAAATAACAAACTGTGGTAATCCAAAAAAAATAATTTTTTTGGACATTTTTTTCTAGCATTATACAAAATGATTGCGTTGCCTCAGAAAACTTAATTTTACATTACCTTCATGTCCTTGATTTTTTTGACCCCTTTGAAAAAAGCAGCTGAGACAATCTTCAAAATATATATTTGTGTGTGTGTTAGGAACAAAACAAGAGTGAGTAAATGATGAGATATAAATCCCATTAAAGCAATTTCAAGGTGGTTTGCTCTTACAAGCCCAGAACTGCGATGAAGCAGTCATTTCATGAGCTGGATATTGAGAGATGCAGGACCTAAAAATGCATTTTAAATCAGTACTGAATATGTATTAAGGTGAAAGATGCTGTAGGTATCGAAACAGGGTCAAATTCGCCATTCAGAGGAAATGGGGAGTTATAAAGGAGATAATGTTTTCACACAGGTGGAAACATTCTAATAAAGAGGATAAGTGTTTGAAATGACATTTACGCTCTCAACCGCAGCACCACACACATAGAAACCCCGCACGCAGAAATCGAAACACACAAACACAGATACTCTCTCTCACACACACAGGGACCTGCTCCATAAAACTGTCTCTTTGAGCTCTGCTGCTTTAATTTACACAGCCAGCACCAACTCTATCTCTCTTCACGCTGACCATGCACATTCCCCGGGATCCTTCCACTGCCATTACCGCTGCTGTTGTTTCAAGCAGAGATTAAATGAGAGGCCAGAGGAAGATAAATTCTGAGGATCTGCTAGGCTGCCAGACCCCCCAAAAAATCAATGCTTTTTCTATGGGAGAATTCTAATGAAGGTACAGAGGAACTAGCCTTACAAATCACCGGCAGGTTTAGAGCATTTGAAGCTCTATGTGATCTTCAGAGCCTTTTGTGTAAAGCAAAAGAAAGACCTAATTGAGGGTGTAAAAAAAAAAAAGTGTAATGTGTCAAACGTCCACTTTTAAGGCATTTGTTTGTCAGTCAGATGCGCTATTTGCATTAGGTGAAAACCATATGTCGGCAAGATCCTGAATTAATGGTCCGAGCTGAAACATGCGAGGGTTTGTTGTTGTCATCAGTCTCTTCTGGCACTGTGAGCATCTCAATCACAAATACAGCTCCTCGATCTTATTTTTCGGCTCTCAGATACATCTATCTTCAGATTTAAAGCCCCGTTTCTATGTGTGATATTGATTATTGGACCAGTGCTGACAGCATTGTCTACAATAAAAATGCTTGAGAAGAAAGTTTAGAGTGAGATTGGTGATATCATTAAGAAAGGAGAGACTTCAGGGGTCATTCAAAGGTTGCATTGGAGACTGTCCTAAAATGCCATCAGGAGAGAGAGGGGGATTATAGGATAGCGTGTACACACACACACACACACACACAAACACAACCTGTCCTTTGGTCAGCCTCATAGGCTGAGAGAGATCCTGCAGTATTTCAGTGTCACAATCAGAGAGACCTTTCAACAGTGTCTGATGCAACGTGTGCCTCTGCGGTGTGAAATATGCACATATTAAAACTTTCTCTTTCAAACTGTCTCTCAACCTGTGAGATAAGGGCCTATGCACAATAACAGCTGTACTTTTCATCCCGATTTCAAATGCTACGGAGTTTATGGCTGAAACCTTGTCACGGCCCTCTCTTATTTGGCTGTGTGTGTACATTTGTTTGTAAAACTTTCATCTCACCAAGCACACCACAAGACAAGCAGTCTCACACCAGAGCTCATGGGCAGAAGGCGTGAAATTGCTGTGATCGTGTGCATGTGCAATATATGAAGTGAAACACCAGAGGCTTTAAACGCATGACAGACACCAACGACGTTTGAATCCCAGGGTCGCAAGTCAACCGGTTTTCTGAACCGAACCTCAACAAGGATGGCTTTGTTATCTGCTTAGGTGTTTATTAAAGCTTTGAAACAGGAGTTTAAATGTCAATAATCGCCATGGCTACCACATGAAAGTCTGGTGGTTTTCTCTTCTCTGAAGTCCAGATCATAGCCCTCACAGAATGGGAAGACGTAATTATGGGGAAGAGATCCAAAATAATAACCAGAGGATTTGCAATATGATTTAATATTATAACTTAATTAGGCATGCATTCATTCAAAAGCTCGGAGTCAGTTAGATCTTTTTTATTTATTTTTATTAATACTTTTATTCAGTAAGGATGCATTAAACTGATCAAAATTGACAGCAAAGAAATGTGTTATTTGTTCAAATAAATATTGTCCTTTTGAACTTTATGAAATCAAGGTTGAACACAAACATATTAAGCAACACAACTGTTCCTTGAGCATCAAACAGCTTATCAGAACACACACACACACACACACACACACACACACACACACACACACACACACACACACACAGGCACAGACACACACACACAGACCCCCACACACACATTGTGTTTCCATGTTTTATGGGGACTTTCCATAGGTGTAATGGATTCCCACAAGGACAAGGATTTCGGCTGCCAAGTTTGGGGAACATGGGGGGAACATGGGGGGAACATGGGGGGAACACCCCCACCCCCCACACACACAAGCTGCTGTTTAATATTCAACAGCTAAATAAATGTATCACACAGGTAAGTGCTTTGAAATTCTACCCAGAAAAATATAATCAGCAGAGTGAATGTTCATGGTGATTAGGTAGTTCTGATGGATCTATTTCCTACAGTTATTCCATACACTTAAACATAAATCAATCTGCTATCAAGCTCAAGCGCTAGTGTCTGACCCTGACTCCGCCTCCCAGATCTAAATGATTGCAGATTAAGAGGTAGCTGGCAATAGACAGCACAGGCGCTGCCGCCCCAGTCTGACTCCATTTTGCCCAGAGACGAAGGTGACGACACTTGAATAATTAACAACCACAAAAGGAGACTTTAAACCTCTCTCTATCTCTCTTTCTCTCTCTCTCTCTGGAGTAGAAGAAAATAGAACATTACAAGACAGGAGAGCCACTCTTAGAAACACCGGCTCACTTTCCAGGCACAAAGAGTGGGGTTGTACTTTTAGTTTATTCAAATTTAATTCTGTATTTAGTTTCAGTTGATATATATAATGTTAATTTGGTTACAGTACTAATATAGCACCCTGCACCATATTTAAAGAAAAATGCAAACCAAGTTTAAGGTAAAAGTTTTACTCACTTAAATACACAACAAAAGCACACCATTCTACTTGCTGACAATGAAATGTGCTATAAATGTAGCACTGCAACATTTTATGGTAAATTAACACTGGGACATTTATGATTCAGCAGCATGGACCAGACCTGCTTAGATTTTGTGTCCGTCTCAGATGGCCCGTACTGGATAACAACTAGTCGCTGGATTTGCCATAGTTTGTGCAGTTTATGGCACTGAATCATTGAGATCATTTGGACCATCTGCAGCATTATCTGCTCTAGACACTTTGGTATGTGCTTATATTGGGGTTTCTTCTATTCATGCAAAGTGTTTAGACATTTACTGCCCTCAAATATATTCTAATAATTAGTACAGTTGTATTGTCAGTTTTGGTAGTTGGCATAGTTGCAACGTTACTTAAGAATGTCAGAGAGAACTATTGAATTATTGAAACCAAGTTTTTGTTTGTTTGTTTGTTTGTTTGTTTGTAATAAATAAACCATTTTATTAAGCAAGGATGCATTAAACTGAAAAAAAGTTTTAAACAAATGCTGTTATTTTTTTCTTCTTTTTAAAAGGGATACTTCACCGCTTTTTCATATTAAACTGTGTTATTCCCTTAACTAAGACGAGTTGACACATACCTCTCTCGTCTCAGTGCGTGCACCTAATCTCTCTAACGTGCAGTGACGATCTGATAGCATTTAGCTTAGCGCACTAAGCCCAGTTCATTCACTATGGTACCAACCTGAGATCAAGTTAGAAGCGACCAAACACCTCCATGTTTTCCCTACTTAAATATAGTTACATGAATAGTTGAATGATCAAGTATCAACTATTGACAGAAATGAGAGGGTAAGGGGGAGATGTGAGGGAGGATGCTTCAGCCGGGACTTTTTACTGCGCCGAGTCGAAATACTCTGAGAAGTGCTATTCCGCCATACATTATAGTTCTCCTTTTTAATCCACATTTAAAAAAAGTGCCACATTTTATTTTATGTCACCATACTAGGTCATTCAACTATTCGTGTAACTGTATTTAAATATGGGAAACGTGGAGGTGTTTGGTCCCTTCTAACTTGATCTCTGTTTGGTACCATAGTGAATCAGATCATCACCGCGCGTCAGAGAGATTAGAGAGAGGTATGTATCAACTCGTTTTAGTTAAGGAAATAACATTAATATGAAAAAGCTGTGAAGTATCCCTTTAAAGGATCCCGGTTTCCACACAATATTAAGCCACACAACTCAAATGTTTTTTTGAGACATTATTGAAAACATTATTGAGAATAAAAATATATATAGAGCACCAAATCAGCATATTTCTGTATTAAAGGGATAGTTCACCCAAAATTGACAATTGTGTCATCATTTACTCAGGTTGTTCCAAACCTGTATAAATGTATTTCTTCTGCTGAACACAAAAGAAGAAATTGTGAAGGTTTGAAACAACTTGAGGGTGAGTAAATGACACAATTTTCAATTTTGGGTGAACTATCCAATCCCACAGACTGACTACGGTGCAAGAAAATCTGTATGATAATGACATTCTTTAAAAATGGCTTTTTTTATTATTAAATTATTTTATTTTTTTTTTTTTTATTTTTTTTTTAGTTTAGAGCTTTATTTATCCCCTTAGGGCAATTAGTTTAGGCTCATATGGTGCTTCACATTTAACACTAACACATATACATTCAAACATTCAAAACACAAAATAAAAAAATAAAATAATAAAATAATAATAATAATAATAATAATAATAATAATAATAATAATAATAATAATAATAATAAATTAATAAATTAATAAATTAATTAACCAAATTTGTTTATAAACGAACCACCTCAGACACAAAAGTAAATTTATAACGATTTGTCGAACATTTAATTGTCCTTAAACTCCGCCCCAGGGGCATCCACTCAAAGTCCAAATGCAACGGGTGTGTGCTGTCTCCCATTATTTTGTGTGCCATTCTCAGCACTTGCTGTTCATAGTACAATATGTGAGGCTTCGTAAGGGAACTCCCGTAATTTTTGAGCACATAATGACAATACCTTGTAGACGACTTTTGTTCTTAATAGACAATGATGAAAACCAACAAATAAAGGCAAAAGACAAAATACTTTCAATGAATGAGTTATAAAAAGACCTGACAATTCTTCTCTGTACATTAAAAGAATTAAGCTTTCTGATGGGACTTAAAAGGGCACTGTGTAAATTTTAGCGGCATAGTGGACTTGCAAACCAGCCATGCTCACCCCGCCCTACAGAGAAGCTATGGTGGCCGACAGAGGACAAATATGTCATTGTATGAAACAGCAGAGAGTAGCTAACGCTCTGTAGAGCAGTTTGTCTGTTTGGTGCTACCGTAGAAACATGACTGTAGAAAAATGGTGACTTCACTGATAGAAAATACTCATTAAGGTAATAAAACAGCTTATTATGTAAGATCTTTAGACACCACTGAAAAACACAGTTATGCATATTATATTGCTGTATTATATCCTCATAAATACACTGCAGCTTTAAAGTAATTTGTGCTTTGCGTTTCTGAACTTAATTATCATCAATGCTCAACAAGTATGAAATAAAATGAAACAGCATGTTACAGTCTAACATCCACTGATTTGTGTGCACAGTGGTTCAGACTTCACACAGATCAGAAATCACACTAAATGAAATATAATGCCAAATTAGGTAAATATGACAAATTCAGTGTGTTAATATGACTTTAGTTTTTTAGTATTTATCAATTACTCGTAAATATCTCATGTTATACATACAATAAAATCAAGCTATAAATGCCATGAATAACAGATGCTGTCCATAAATGAATAATATACGTTCTGGTGTCTCTCCAAATGAATGAAAATGTACAGTCAATGTGCCATAGCCACACAAATAATAATGAATAGTAATGAGATTAGTGTTGGATTTTGAAAGAAAGTGGAAAAGAGAGTGTTACAAGGCAGAGAGAGAGAGAGAGAGAGAGAGAGAGAGAGAGAGAGAGAGAGAGAGAGAGAGAGAGAGAGAGAGAGAGAGAGAGAGAGAGAGAGAGAGAGAGAGAGAGAGAGAGAGAGAGAGAGAGAGAGAGAGAGAGAGAGAGAGATGAGAGCAGGATGAGAGCAGAGCAGAAGTTAATTGTCTTGAGTCAAAGACAAAGGGCCTAGTATTCAGCACGCTAATAATATCACTGCTTGCTGAAGTAGCCTATCTGAATACTAGACAGATAAAAGGAGATAGCGAGAGGTAGGAGGTGCAGTGAACACCTACACACTTATCTCAGAGCTCATCAGAAATATGTGGTCACCTGGACTCCTCTCAGTCCCTCTCTGTGCAACTTTCCCTGCATCCCCATCTGCACTCAATCTCAAACCCGGCCCAGTGGCGTTCGTCTTCGGCAAAGTGGAAGGTGGGCAGCGGTGAAGCTCAATGAGATCGGGGTCTGCCGCTGTGTTACTCAGTGTTTACAAGCTTGCTCGGTCTGCAGCACATCTTTTTGAAAAGGAAGAAAAGAAGCGATTCACTTCTATCAAGCATCAGATCAAGTGAGACGAGGCAGCTGGAATGCTCTGCATTATAATATCACTCAAAGGAATGGGGAACATTAAAAGGCTCTCGGCACTCATATTGCGGTGAGTGGCTATGAGCAGCGATGGGGACTCGTTCAATTACTGGCACAACCACAAGGCTCTCTTTCCAGCGCTGCACCTGTACCTTCCCATACCTTCCTTTTTTCATTTATGCTGCATATTTCACTCTGAATCTGTATTATTTAGCATTCATACAAAATCATAAGGAGTAATAAAGGGATAGTTCACACACACACAAACACACACACACACAAAATTACGAATTGTTTACTCACCCTAATGTCATTCCAAACTTGTATTATTATTATTATTATTATTATTATTATTATTATTATTATTATTATTATTATTATTATTAACACAAAAGGAGAATTCCAAAGCTTTTTATTCAAAGTCTATATTCAAAGTCTTCTGACGTTATACTTTTTTATTAACTGTAAACACATAGGATCCAATTAGGACCAATTATCATGCCATGGAACCAGAAATGCTACAATAATGGGAAAAAAAAACTGTTGAATTAACAACATTCAATTTTGGTGTACTGAGTTTAGCTCATAAGACTCTTAGTTTCAATAAGGATAAAATGTACAGTACACTACCCTTCAAAAGTTTGGGCTTGGTGCAAATTTAAGTTTTTGTTTCATAACTCTTATGCTCACCAAGGCTGCATTTAGTTAATAAAAAATACAGTGAAAACTGTTGTATTGTTAAATAATATTCAGCAGCTATTATTTCAGTGTCAAATGATCCTTCAGAAATGATTCTAATATGCTGATTTGGTGCTCAAGAAATATATCGTATTATTAATATCAATGTTGAAAACCGTTTTGCTGCTTAATATACTGTTGTGAAAACCTCGATACATTTTTCAAGATTATGTGATGAATAGAAAGTTTAAAAGAATGGCATTTATTTGAAACAGAAACCATTATTACATGTTTGTAACATTTCAAATGTCTTTACTGTCAATTATGATCAATGTAATGAATTTTGTAAAATGTCAAATTTAATAATACCTTTACTCAATTATCTGGACTACAAAATTTTGGGAGATTATCTTTGAATGTCTGTTCTTTGAAATGAGCTATATAAAAACAAAAAAATTATGTTTGCCTGTGTATGAACATTTGCCTGTTTTTGACTACGATTGTGGATTACCTTTCAATAAAGCCTATGTTTGGATCCTCTATACCTGTGTCTCTCAGAGCAGAATGTTACAATTGCTTTTCTATAGCATTATGCCTCAAATGTAAACTATATTGGTTTGGTTTCTTTTTTAAATTAGAAAAGTAAAAAAAAATATGCATGGTTTTATAATGACATACTAAAACTAAAATGAAAACAATGGGGGGGAAAACAAAACATTAAATAAAAAATAATAAAAATCAATAAAAATCAATTCCTAAGCACAAAGAGTAATGTAAGAGTAAGAGTAATGTTTTTTTTATTGCTCATTTGATCAATTACATAATTGTGGCATCTGTAATTGTAATCACAATTCGATTAATTGTGCAGCCCTAATGTGTCATGTTAGTAAAGTGTCTGCCAAATGCATACAAAAAAAAGTTTAAGTCTTTACTCACTGTACCTCATTTCTGTCTTTCTACTATGGCTGGTAGATCATTCATTGCTGTGGCCCCGAAACTGGAATTCCCTCCCTCTTTCTCTGCGCGACACTGTTACTGTATCCTCCTTCAAATCTCAACTAAAAACATATATTTTCTTACAGTATTTCCAATCCTCCTCTGCTTAGAGTTGTTTTTCTCTTCTGTATCTTTGTATGTTTATGTTCTACATTGTATACGTACAGCTCTGTAAAAAATTAAGAGACCACTTAACATTGACTTCTCAATTTTAAGGTCTCTAATTTTTTTCCAGAGCTGAATGTCTATTTTGTGCATATTTTGTGTACAGCGACCTTGAGTTTAAGCGAGGCACTGTATAAATAAAACTTTAAAAAATGTTTAAAAAAATGCAACTCTCTAAAGCTTGTGGTCACTTTGAAATGTATTTGAATGTAAAACAGCTGCATAAATATTCATCAAAAAATCTTCTTTTGCATTCCACTGGAAAAAGCAACAACAACAGCATGCAGGTTTTGATCAAAAAACGAGTAAATAATGCCAAAAATTCTAATTTCAGTGAGCCATAGCTTTCAGGGTCAGAGTGGATGTGTCACAGGCAATGATATGGCAGAAAATGTCTCCCAGGAGGTAGGAACGCAGTAAGGAAGCCTCACTATATGCCGCCCTTCAGTTGTACAAGGCCAGAGCTCAGGGCTGGGTATTTTTACTCCACTGCTTACGAGTGCAAAACCCTTCCAACGCGTAGAAAAAAATGCCTGGCAAAGTTCAAGCGAGCGATTATATAGAGACGAGCGCTTCGGAGCAGGAGATCGGTCTCACCGAGTTAGACGCTTATTCTGCACTGAAACAGCAGGTAAATTATAGATCCTTGTGGCCAGCGACTTAAATATTTATGAGGGTAAGATGACAGCAATGGGTTGACGGCATTGAATCGCCACGAACGTTTCATCTCTGAACATCAGGTGAGCCGAATACAGGAAGGAGAAAGGGTAAAGCTGCCGTGCTACTGTGTAATTGTGCTATTATACCTCAGCAGCAAGCCTACAGTGAAACCCTGCTGTGCCTTTGTGCCTTCTAAGTACACAGTTTATTCAATGGGGTATTTTCTGTGAATCAGTGTGAAAATGGGTTCACCGTCAGTAGAAAACATGGGATTAGCACTTTTATAAGGGCCCCTGGAATCTGCACCGTGCCTCTTTTTGTGCAGGGAGAAGGAGAACAACACAACCGGGGCAAAAGATTTGATTTGTCACAGTGAATACCTCCAAAACACACACACTCGCACAAAGAAACAAACACCGTGTCTGCAGGGTTCAGAGAGAATGATTCCATTGTTATAAAGTTAACAGCACTGTGAAATGAAATTGATGCAGCGCTAGAAGGCAAAACGCCACGTTCAGGGTATTTAAATGAACCTGGCGTTTATGAGTAACAGAAGGCCATGAATGGAGTGAATTTTAATCAGCCGAGTGAGAGCGCGCCACACATTTGTCTCAGGCGTGCGTAAAGTTAACTACATCTGTCTGCATTCGGCAGTGATGACAAGCTTTGAGTTCTCCCCTTCTGTAAATAATGCATGCTGCATGGGGCGATATCTAAACGCTCGTTTCTCCCTCACACCTGGATGGAGCCGGGCGGTAAAACGCGGCGAAAGGTTGCAGAGGCTAATCGCCCGCGCCACTACATTAATTACCCCGCAGCAGAGCTGGTGCACAGGGCCTGGTCACGGCTAGAGTTGGATTTCTGCTGTAATTCTCAATTAGGAAGGAACTCAGAGTGCGTCCGCACACACATACGCATTGTGCTCCCACAATGCAAATTGTCGGGCCAGCTTTCCCAGCAGGGGAAAGACAAAGGGTAAGAGGAACATAATAACATTTTGCCCTTTTTCATTCCCTCTCCTCCCTCTGTTTTAGTCTCTTTCTCTCGCTCGCTCTGTGATTAAGCTAGTCTGCTGCTGCCTCAGTTCTTGGACACAGGCGGTGGTGATTAGGGCTTCACAGACTTTTGTGCTTTGGATGGTGGCATGAAGATAGCAAGCCACAGATTCGCGGCACACAACAAAGGGCATAATACAAGAGACAAAAAGGAAACAGCGGCGCGACAATGGCAATTTAATTCTATGCATATCACGTTAGCAACATCCAATCTACATACTCGCCCAGATCCCCTGCGCAATCAGCACAAGAGCTGATTATAACACCTGTTCACTCCGCCATGCATCTGCCAATAGAGGCACTGTGACTATATACATATTCAGCATAAGGATTCTTTCTCAGAGCACAGTGGTGTCTAAAAGGGGCAACAGAGAGTGGAAATGGATGCTCACATCACAACTCAGTGGGGAGATGGGCTGACTTAGCAGCGACTGTGAGGAAATCAATACGAGCGTTGAAATAACACCGTTGATATGCATATTCATGAACGCTAAATCAAGGGGCAAAGTTCCACTCAAGCGCTTGTGCTCACTCAGTGTCTGACTTTATAAGAGTCCACTGACGTGGCATAGCTCCAAACAGGTACTCATTGAGTTTAATACAGCAGGATGAGGTTTTTACTGTCTTATCGCATCTGGACCAAACAAAATGAAAAGCAAAGCAAAACAAAGCCAAATAAAAGAAAGCAATTCAAAAGATTATAGACAGTATGCAATTATCAATATGAAGTACTTTGCTTGTCTTCAAAATTTGTTATATTAAAGGGATAGTTCACCCTGAAATGAAATTAAAGCCATCTTTTACTCACCCTGCTGTTGATTCAATGCCCTATGCCCTTCTATGACTTTTCGACCTCAAAAGCAGAAATTTAAAACAAAAACTAAGTCCTGCACACGCTCCTTCCTATAATTGCAGTGGATAGCGACCAGGTTAACACATTACAAAATTATACAAAAGTATGATGCAATGATACCGTGATATGCGCAGCATTTATGGAAAGTGTCCAAGAGGCATACTATAAGATTTTTGCGAGAAATAAACTATTATTCAGTCAAAACACTGAGCTCGGCCATTACTCTGTGCGCGTTCGTGTAATGACTAGTACGACATGCTCACGCACAGTCGTCATGGCACCCAAGATAAACGCACGCGCAACATTTTGAGAAATCAGGTTCAATAGAAAAAAACGTGACTCTCGTCTTTTCTATAAGGTATATGCTACAAAATAATACAATACTAATAATAAAACCTCCTGAAGTGAATATTGTGTACTGGTTGTCATGACAACAGTGCGTGAGCATGAGGACCTCACACAGGAACGAGCACAGAGTAATGGCTGAGCTCAGTGTTTTAACTGAATAATAGATTATTTTTCACAAAACCTTATAGTATGCCTCCTGGACACTTTTCATATATGTCGTGCGTCATACTTTTGTATAATTTTTGTAAAGTTTTATCCTGGTCGCTATCCACTGCAATTATAGAAAGGGCCACATGCAGGACTATTATTAAAATTTAGGATAGAAGGACATAGGGCATTAAATCAACAGCAGGGTAAAAGAGTAAAAGATGGCTTTCATTTCATTTCAGAGTGAACTATCCCTTTAATCTACTTGATGACAAAATAAACATAATAGCTATATGTAACAATAATAATTCCATTTTGTAATAGTTTTAAGTTTCAAAGCAGTGTTAAACTTTGCAATTTTCTAATCTCTTTACCACAGCTGTCTAAAGTCAAAGTCCCTGTTATGGGTCATTCAATAGAGATACGCACATACATCATTTTCTTTTTTCTCTCAACATTATCAACAGGTTAACTCTTTTGCTTGAACCCTGCCCCGTGATGCGGCGAGAAAGCCGGGAGAGCCAAACTTCTAATTACAGAGATGGATTTCATAGCGCAAAAGTCCACAGTGCCATACGTGTGACTAGGGGAACACTCACACTCTCGCAGTTATATCGTTATTATCCTTCCTCCTCTCCTTTCCTCTGCGTCTGAGCCACGCTGAACAAATGTTCTACAGCACAAAGCTTTTCTTCTGGACTAAAATATCACTGCACCAGGAACGAGAGCCAGATGGCACTGCACCAGCGCTGGGATAAGCACAGCTTTCTTAGACTGCCTTTCATACCCATACATCTGAGAGTGTGTGTGCAAGTATATGAGATTTACAGCTGCTCTATGCAGCAGAGGGAGTAATGAACGAAATTTACCGTGTTACAGACTGGCGGCAGTGAAGCACACAATGCTCCGCCGTAATTTTACATTCACTGACACCAGGTTCTTCCCGCAACAGAGTGGGAGATGTGTCAAATCTGATAATTGCATTGAGATCGTGCCGATAACGGCCACCAAAAACCTCATTCTACTTTCCGTCCATGCTTGAGAAACAATCTGTTGCTGCTTTCGCAGTTACGCCACCCAAACGTTCCCTCAGCATTAGCCTTTCAGCTGGAGGCGGGAGGCAGATGAGCAGGATTGGCGCTTGATCCCGAGCCAAGAGCTTCAATATTTCATCTCCAATCATTTTTGATTCTTTTGAAAGGGGGAGGCTGCTGTCAAGAAATCTCTGTTCCCCTCAACTGACAGAGATGACACGGGAAGGCTTGAGAAGGAAGCGGTGAAAGAGAGTATGAAATTTCCCTTCCACATTTAAAAGCTTTGAAAGATGCTTCCTTTCAAGAGCCGAGCGCTTTAATTAAATTACACTGTACGGCTGCATCGTGCATCGTATTACTTTGTATTTTTAATCCCGCTTAACTCGCCAACAAATTGAAAAACAATCTTCAGACTGCTCTTAGAGTAATTATGAAAAATAATATTTTACTAACACTGATTTTGTTTTAAAATTCCCCTTTGTGGTGCCCTAGATATGGCGGGTTTATAGCAGAGAGTTAGTGAGCAAATAGAGGCAGTTTTGTGGGAGCACAAACAGGAGGATTATTTAGAGGGCAAGGCCAGAAAAAAGTACGGTTAAACTAAATCCCAGGCCATAACTGTGAGTAGAGATTAATTTGATCCCTATCCATCTGTTAGGAATTTAGTTATGGTCACAGGCTAGATCACTGAGCATTGATTCCCCTTCTCCATCTGCAACTTTCCTCGTAAACAGGAAGTACTAAAAATGAATTCATTTGGCAACACTTTTCCAGAAGGATCTTTCCTTGAGCAACTTCATATGATAACATCTAAATGAACTGGTTTTATTCAAGTATCATTTAACATCACGGAATCAACCTAAATTCCTTCATCCATACCAACAATGCCCATTTTTATGGGTTAAATCAGGTAGAAATAGCTTGTTAACATTTTATAGTGTACTTATACATATATTAATAATATTACTATTTAAATTTATCATAGTCAAATGTACTATAACATGTAAACTGTTACCATACAGAAAACTTTCCAGAGGCAAGTTTACTGGCTTCTAGACCTATGTAAACAATCCCTTAGCACATGACCAAACACACATTTGTAAGGGAGATGTAGTAGTTACCAAGTTTTTGTTGCCATTCTTGCTGAGGGGACCACGGAAAACTCCCTTGATGTTTCGAAAGTGTCCGTTGCTGAGGTGTGTGGAGCTGATGACAATGTAGTAACACGCCATGGGGGACCCGAAGCTTCCATGCACAGAGTCCAGCAAAAAAGAGAGAGAAACAAGTCCACCCAACAAGCCTTTTCTTTTGTTCCTGTGTTTCAGATGAAAGGCACAAGCTCACTTTCCCTCAGTCAGGAACGGAGCGAGCGTGTTCCCTCATCCTCTCGGATTCTTAAACATAAGTCATTTCAGCTTGGTCTGTTACAGTCACTTCGGGGGCTTTATCTGGTGTGCCTCTGCTTCTTAGTAGCCTCCAGCAAATGTGTTATCCCGCTCTATCCTCTTCCCTGCAGCGGCAATGAGAGTAAGGCAGAGCTGCTGACTCGTTCGTTCCTCTTCCTCAGTCTCGTCTCTCTGCGCTGGGTTGAAGTGTGTCTGGGTTGAGTCTCCTGCTCGATGCGCAAGTGATACGCGCTAGTGAGAGAGCTCCGCTGGGTCTGGCAAAGGAAAGCATGGTGTTATAGTGCACCGTGCATTGCCGGTCCAATGAACGGGGCCAATGGCAAATAAGCCCCTGGTCTGATGGCGAGGGCTGGGATGAGAATTGCATCTGTCACATGCTGTTTTTCCAGATACACTGAGTCAGCCTCCACTCTTCAGCCAACCAGGATTCAGCATCTTTTTCCTCTCACACACCCCCTCTCTCTCCCTCGTTAGTCCCCTCTATCTCTCTCTCTCTCTCTCTCTCTCTCTCTCTCTCTCTCTCTCTCTCTCTCTCTCTCTCTCTCTCTCTCTGTTTCTCGTGAGTGCGTTCTTTCTCAGGAAGGAGCTGAGGCAGCAGTCAGGAGCAGGTAAAGGAAGGCTGAGGCGCTGAGAGAGACACTTTGGTATGCGTTACATCCACTATCATCCATCTTTTACCAGGTTAATGTGTGCGAGAGATGCTATAAAAAGATATATATGTTCTATGGATACAGATACCTGGAAATCAAAGTCCCAGGTGGTGAAGTTTACACACAATGGGTACTTCCTAATGAGGAACTGTGGAAATCCATAAAGCCACTACTCTAATCATAATTTACATGCTAATATAATGGAACGGAAGACTCATGACTTCTTTATGAAGAAAATTACATTATAGATGCTAACTGAAGAAAGATCAAACAGCAATTTTTAACTCATTTTATTTTAATGAAGACTGGAAGAAACAAGCTTCAAAACAGAGTGCCATTTGAGTGTTGGGAATCTTGTGTCAGAGTTCTCTGGATGCAGTGCATGCCTAGTTAAGAACCACACTGACTGCAGCACTAAACAGAAAGGAAAAGAAAGAGAAGCATATAAGCTTCTACAGAGCATGTGGCTGCATGAAACATGCCAGGGATAGAGAGAGAGAGAGAGAGAGAGAGAGAGAGAGAGAGAGAGAGAGAGAGAGAGAGAGAGAGAGAGAGAGAGAGAGAGAGAGAGAGAGAGAGAGAGAGAGAGAGAGAGAGAGAGAGAGAGAGAGAGAGAGAGAGAGAGAGAGAGAGAGAGAGTTTCCTTCCCACCCCCCAATTTTAGAAGTGCAATAAAGCCTCGTAACTAAGCAACGCAGTTTCTGAATCAATTCTAAATTGCATACAGTAGGAGAGTCAGATGTAAGGGGCAAGACGAGTGGGTGCACACATGTACAAATGTGTCTTTCAATATGGTAAGAGACATTGTAACTTTGCAATAAAAAAATAAAACGATGGGAAATATGTCATTTGTGAATTATATTAATGAAACTACAGCGACAGAAAGACGTCTTGGCATGTTTGAGGCTGCAGCATAATTGACTGGAGTGGAAGACAGATATCTTGGAAAGCACTGTGACCAACTGCCAATTAAAATGAACCATCAGGGGCTGATTTCAAATGGGAGAACAAATGCTGTTATTCGTTTTGTAAGTGTTTGAACCTGCTACTGAAAATTATTCTTTAATACAAAGGAAGTAGACGTCATTCCAAAGAAAAATTGTCAGACTTGAAAACTTTGAAACAGTGGGTTTGTCATTTGTCTCACAAAAATATATTTAATAACCATGACATAATGTCTATTTATTACCATGTTCATTTGATTATAAAATGTAGTGACTTAAATACTTCAAAAAATATATAGAGTTAATAAAATGAACATAATAAATAGACATAGACTTCATATACAATAGACTTTATGTACAATAGACAACTTTTTATTACCCTATACATTATGAATGTGACTGAATGAGCAATTGTAAACAACAAAAATAAATTAAAAAAACGCAGATACATGTTATACGCTTTATGTTTAGTAGCTGATTTTTTTAAAATCTAACATATAAACAGTATAGCAGATACTGGTTAACACATTTCTACTATCACATAGCATAATAGCTCTATAATGTTATTGAAATGTTCATATATATGAAAACATACTTATGCTAAAATAGAACAGCGGAAGAAAAAAATTAAATTCAGCAATACCTACACAAAAATGAAAACTTCTCATATTTACAAAAGATGGATGATTTTGAGATGGCCTGTATAATGCTTAAATAATGCTTAACCAAATCATCATTCATTATTTATCTAAATACATTTATTGACCACTAAGTCATTAGGTTTGTAATGAGTGTGGCGTGGACCATTTCGCTGAGAGAAAACATCAAATGCATTTCCGATAAAGAAGCATCTATTCCCTTTAACCAGCCGATAACTGCAACCACAAGGAGACCATTATGAGTAAACTAATGGAAACAATGTCAAATGGACTGCTTTTCTTGCAGTAACAGAAGATTCTGTGGAGAGAAATATCATTGAATAATAACTGCAACCGTAAGAAAGAGGAGGAAGAAAGTTTTCCTCAGAACTCCTATAGTTTGACCTGTCAGCTGTCAGGGAGATTTGTTCCAAGTGAAAAGCTGCACTTCGCTGGTGCTATTGGTGTGGTCATGCAGCATACAGTGGTGTTCAGTTAAGGGCATGCACATAAGGCAGATTGGGCCCCTGTTTCCATCTGTCTTTCTGTCAATACTCGTTGAGCTGCCTACCAACCTCTGCAGTTCAAGATAATGTGCAACCAGTAAAGGCTTTAGAAATAACTTACGTGTGGGTGGTTCAATTCTTCTCAGAAAACAATGTTAATATATTCTGCAATCAGCACACTTATGATGACTTTATCTCGGAAAGCAGGATGTGTCTGTTCATTATCAACAACCTGAAGTAAAAGGTGCATTCTGTCTTTTTGTGTCTTTTTTTTTTACATCCACTATACATACAGACCCAATCCAAAGTAATTTCTCTCAGTTACTCCCTAACAAAGACATAGCTACACAGCCAAATCTTGTAACTACAGCGCTGTTTCATGGTCTGATGATAAAGCGCAGTTGTTGGAAAGGACAGGCTTTGTTCTTTATAATAATGGCATTCAGATCTGAACAATGAGCCGAGTGCACAAACACGAAATTAGCTTTGACTGATTGCTACCTGTGCGATCGCCTCAGCGCTGCCTCCCACCCAACATGCATGACATTTCATAAACCAGAAAATTACAAAACCCCATTATTCTTCTATAATATGCAGCCATGCATGCAACAACTTTCATTTCTCTTATGTTTTAGCACAGCAGTTCCAGGAATTGTGAACATGGCAATTAAACAGATCTGCTGTCATCTCCCCCTGCGTGGTTCAGAGGTAGTGGAAAAGTTTTTGCAGGCATGACAGAAAACTTTCAACAGAAGTGATGTTGTTAGAGGAGCAGGAATTCTGCTGAGGGGTTCATATTCTGGTTTTCAATAGAACCGATTGTGGACAGGGTTTAAAGTCGGCGAGAATTTTGTCCTACGAGCATTGATTGGATCGTTGAATGGTTGTGGTTTGCTATTGCAGTGATGTCATGTGATTGATAGGTTGTCCTGCCATCATGCCAGTAAACGTGATCATCAAAAAAAGAGAAGAGATATTACTACAAGAGGGGAAGGAAGTTACTTTGATTAAAGATTATGACGGCAAATAAATATATTTTTTTAAAGTGACGTGAAAAGATAAATTACTTTTATTATAAATGGCGCAATATTCCATAAAAACAAAAATAACAGGAATTATCCATTTTTATTTCATGGTGACTTTAAATCAGAAGTGCAACTCTATACAAAAAAAAAAAGTATAATTAATTAAACAACTTACTCTTTTTTATTATGTTTATATAAAATAAAGCTAATACATGTAAAATGATTGGTTTGGTGATTTTATGTCAATGACTCTTATTATGTCAGTAACTCTATTCTTTTAAATCCATTCAGTAAAAGGATTACTTAGATTTGTTCACTGATTCTTTCTGCAGGTTAAACCAATATCCATGTAATTTATGGCATTATATTAATGCCACACTGTTGCGAGAATTAAATCATAGAAACTCTCACTCAACTGATTCATTTATAACTAAAACAACTCTTAAAGGGACAGTTCAGCCAATGAAATTACCCCATGATTTACTCACCCTCAAGCAATCCCAGGTGTATCTGACATTCTTCTCTCAGACGAATACAATCAGAGTTATATTTAAAAATGTACTGGCTAAATAAAAGTGCATCTATCCATCATAAATGTGCTCCACACAGCTCCCGAAGGTTAATAAAGGCCTTTCCGAACAAAGCAAACTGTAATCAATAACTTCTGCTAACTGTCGTATGCGTGTTCATGAGAGGCTGGCATTTCAGCGTAGGATGTAGGATGTAGGATGTAGGACGTAGGCGTAGCGTAAGTTTCAGTGACGAAAGTTAAAAAGCGCAGAGGATAGAGCAAAGCAAAATTTGGTTCTCGCAAGAAATAGCATATTCTCACCGGAGTGCCCTCATCGGAGCACCCTCATTATGAAGTTGAAGTTAAAGATTACAGTTTGTAAAGATTTAAACATGAATATTTTTATTACCCAAACACATCGCTTCACTTCAGAAGGCTTTAATTAAATGTCATATACACCTAGGAGGACTTGTGGGTAAGTAAATCATGGGCTAATTTTCATTTTTGGGTGAACCATGCCTTTAAAGTCACATTGCAACCAATGTAACGACGGATCTTGTAAAGGATTATCGGGGGGGAAAATGTTGAGCAGGGATGTGGTTCTGTTTATCAGCTGTTGATTGGATGAAGGCCAATCTGAATGTGAGTTTGTGGTTAATTTTAAGAAAGGGGTGGGGTTTAAGAAGATGAAATGATTGGAGAAGTCCGGCATACAGCAACAGAGGGAAGTTTGTCATTTCACTGGAAGATCGAGTTTTGAAAGTTACTGGGGAAAAAAAATCACAAATCCTTCACAAGAAGATCTATAACATGCATTTAGACAATAGATTTCCATTTCATACTGACTTTAATATGCTTTATTAAAATGTGTCTACAAATTTCAAGACACTCCAGGAGGAGTGTTACAAATGACAACAAGGCTGATCTAACTTTATTTGTCTTCTTTATTTTTGTCTTCTAAAGCACTGATTCATTCATGAATGAAACACCATTACTGCTACCTTAGTAACATGTATATACTGCTGTAATATTTACAGTGCACAGAGTTAATGCAGAGTGTGTGTAACCATGCTTACACCTAAATATATAGACTCAGAGCTAAAAACGCATAACCATGGGGGATTTTCTCCCTTCGAATTGAACAGCAGCTATGCCATGTTGTTTCGCTACAGTAGCTCATGTTGGCAAAGGGAGAGGAGTGAATCTAAAAGGATAACACACGGAGAGCTTTGTTAAACAAGGGAACTTTTTGGCAACAACCACACAGTTCCGACAGATTTAAAGCTCTGAGCTCAAGAGTACATATGGAGCAATGAGCCGACCGCTGCTTGGGGAAAACTACTCAAACTTCACCCAGCTGACAGGAGAACAGACAATGTCAGAGGGTCTGACCAGCTGGAAGATTCTACCGCGCTTAATCTCAGACATATTTGCAGAAAGTCTCTCGAGGTGCTGGGGTGTAAAAATCTTAGTATAAGAGCAACTAAAGAAACCCAGTAGCCACTTTATACCGAGGTGTCCCGATAGTCGAACGGCATTATCCAATAATAGCTTCCAAGAGCGAAACTATAATTCATTTCCTAGCACATTTGGATTGCAGAATTTTATACTGTCTGGCAGATATGAACTGAAGCTTTCCTCTCAGTGTGCCATATGGACATCAGGCTGTGGCGTTCTGAACCGTAGCCTGCTCTCAAATTAATTAAGTCGTTAATTTGAAGCACAAGGGAACATTCGAAAATGGTTTAACTCGTGTCACAGTCTGTCGTATTCAAGTTTATTTGAACATATCTGTCACGATGTCGCCCTAATGCTATCATGCAAGTCTGACATAATGGGTTGTGACAACCTGTGAAACAACTCTGATAGAGTCTGTATACAGCCGCATACAGAAGGTCAGCTGAACCTTTGATGAAACCTTGAGAAACAGAGTTCAAAGGGAAACACCTTTGATGCCACATTACGATTCATGTCTGCATTACGATTTATGAAAATAACTGCAACGATAGCTAAAGCGAAAAGCACAGAGACAAACTAATTAGTTAAATGGATGAGTCCACATCTGAGGTGAAGTCATATCGGGAAATTGTCATTTCTAACCCAGTTTTACAGTCAGTGCGTAAATGGACTTCTGTGTTACAGTTGCAGCTCAAATTCAATAACCACACAGTAATCACTTTACCCTTTAGAAAATTATTGATCTGGACACAGTCGTCTCTGCCTGACTTGATATCAGAGTGTGATATTCCTATGGGTGCTAATCTTGCATCTAGCCGATCTGCTCTCGCCTCACTTCTGAGCAGAAAAGTTGACGAGCCTCAGAGACGAGCAGTTTATTAGCACAGCTTCCACGGCAACTACAAAGGTGGATACTAAAAATACTCAGCAGTGGCTGTATAAAGCGCACACCCTCCTTGCATGCAAGAAATCTGTAAATGACACTTCACAGCACTGAGGATCTTCTCTGACGATGGAGTGATTCAGGAAGAATGGCATAAAGAATGACACATAGTGGCTTCAAGTGTCTTTGTCACAATTGCTGATATTGTGGCGGATTCTACCTTCTACCATCTCCCTCAACACAAGTTGATGTGCATGCAAGATGTATGGTGCTCTCTACTGCCCGTGGTGATGTTAACAGCCATGCTCTGAATTACTAGCATACTGCTGTTTTAGAGTATGCATTATGCAAAGCTAGATATTTTGAAGTAGTAAAGTACACTGCGTTGTTGTGGCATGACTTCACTTTTTGTTGCATGTTCAATTGAGTAAATGGTGATGAGCAATGAACTTCACATTTTCATTCCACTTAACCTCTAGCAATTGAACCAAATCATGAGACAAGAAAGCATTATAAAAAATAGATTGTTATTGCTTGTTATTTCATCTCAAAGGAGGAAAAGTATTATTCATTATGTCAACTTTATTTACATAGCGCTTTTACAATGACGATTGTTTCAAAGCAGCTTCACAGTGTTAAACAGGACAATATTGCACCAAAATTTGATTTGGCTGCAGTCGTTCTGGAGAAAACGGTGATGTTATCAGCTTATTTTAATTTATCATATAGCGGCAATGTTGGTAGATCAGTACTATAGTTTATACAATGAATTAAGACCTAATACATACATTTTATTTGAATATTTAGTTAAATAACTTAGATCAGAGATCAGATTTTAGTGTCCCCAAATGAGCAAGCCAAGCCAAATGTGACTGTGGCAAGGAACCAAAACTCCATCAGGGCATGATGGAGAAAAATAACCCTTGGGAGAAACCAGTTCTCCTCTGGCCTATTAAAAACAGTGTAAGATTATTATTCTGGCAACCTTATAGGTCAGAAATCATATTAGATTGGAATATTCAACATTTTGGGGTATCACGCAAGAGAAGGGTTTGTTGAGGATGACGCATCAACTACACAAGAATATAAATATTTGAAGGATCGGAGTCATCGCGCCGAGATGGGTTTATTGAGGATGATGTGCCGTTGAGGCAAATTTAGAGGAGACATCAATTGACACGGGTTCTGCAGACACTCCAGGATGTGTTGGTCATGTCTGGTCGCAGGTACACCATCCGATCTGGACAAGGCCGACTGCAGTAAACTTCAGGATAAACAGAGAGACTAACATTAGTGTAGATGCTACTCATTTTATGATGTAACAAGTACATCAGGTGTTATTGGATGGGTTCCCGGTTCCGGCTGACCTATAATGCAGCCGAACAATCAGTCAATTGATTTGAATAACGTAAGTTCAAAGTGTTCTATGTGTATGCCATAGTAAAGAGATGCATTTTAGTCTAGATTTAAACTGACAGAGTGTGTCTGCATTCCGAACAATGCTAGGAAGACTGTTCCAGAGATTAGGTGCTAAATAGCAAAAGAATCGACTGCCTGAAAATGAATTTGATATTCCTAGGTATTATCAACTGGCCAGAATTTTAAGACCGCAATAGACTTGATGGAGTATAATGTGTTAAGAGCTTCGCTTAAGTATGCTTGCTTCTATGCACACAAAAAACCTGCATGATGTGTATATAATGCAGTATACATACAGTTAATAAAATATCCTTTCAGACACAATATTGTGTTTTTCTGAGTTTGACACCAGTTTTTGGCCCCAAATTAAGACACATGATGTCTTTATTTTATTTCTGAATTAATTTATTGTTTAAGCAATAAAGGTCTGAGCAAGCACCTCTTTACATTCTGAGCATGACTGTCGAGATGACTAATGATTGAGTCACTACATCCAAACACATCAGAGCTGACAGCATTGATTGAAATACATGCAGTATAGGTTGTTTTCCTAATTAGAAAAGTTTGATACTGCTTTAATTTTCTGTGGCTTATATTTAACAAGGTGCATGAAACATTCCTCAGAGATTAGGGTCCATACTGACATGATAGTATCACACTCCACCCATAAAGGTTGATTATTGAGATTCTCACAATTCCCAACTTGACATGAGCCAAAAGTAGGCATGCATGGTAGTCCATCTGCCCTGCAACTGCACCGTTGTGTTTGGCATGCAGTTGTGTAATTACAGTGGATAATCTGCCAGCAGCCATATCACCCTGTAGCCCAAGACAGGTTTCTCACTGAAGCTGAGCAGGGCCCAAGCTTGAGCCTGGTCAGTACCTGGATGGGAGACCAACTGAGAAAACTAGGCTTTTGCTGGAAGGTGTTAGTGAGGCCAGCAGGGGGTGCTCACCATGTGGTCTGTGTGGGTCCTAACACCACAGAATAGTGATGGGATACTATACTGTAACAAGCACCATCCTTCAGATGAGATGTTAAACTGAGGTCCTGACTCTCTGTGGTCATTAAAACTCCCATGGCACTTCTCGTAAAAATTAGGGGTGTAACCCCGGTGTGCTGGCCAAAATCCCTCCATTGGCCCTTACCAATCATGGACTGCTAATAATCCCCATCCACTGAATTGGCTCTATCACACTCTCTCCTCTCCACCTATCGCTGGTGTGTGGTGAGTTGTTAAGAAGAGTACTGTGGTCGTTGTACTGTGGCTGCCGTCGCATCATCTAAGTGGATGCTGCACACTGGTGGTGGTTAAGAAGAGATCCCCGTCATTACTGTAAATCGCTTTGGGTGTGCAGTAGTACATATGAAAGCGCTACATAAATGCTTCATTCATTTATCTGTAGGAGGCTTTCTGGGGCAGCATTCGTACTGGTCATAACTGGCAGGGAACCAGTTGTACACAAGTTTCTATCCCCAATCCACTGTATTCATATCACCTTCCTTTCAAATCCACACCATGAGCTGAAAGTAAACTCTTTGGCAGTGGTATTTGGTTTAGGACTTAGTTGGAGGCAAACATTCTGGCGTAACAAATTATTTGGCTGTAAACATTTTCTTACTAAAGAGATTGTAGCGCAAAGAGGCAAGTGAATCGGTACTCTTTCTGCCAAACAACACTGCCATTGCCTTGGCCCCATGGTTCTCTATGACATTCCTGGGTTGATGTGGGAGCAGAAACACATTTGTCACGGTCCTTTTTTCGCCCTGGAGAGATTGCTGCTATTCCCATTCTGTGGAAGGTCCCATTACCATCAATAGTAAGGATGTTGTGGTCAACATTGTCCCCAGCAAAAAGAAGTGCCATGTCCAGCACATCTATGTCATCCGCTAACATATCTGGAGCAACCTTTCTGCAACCTTTCGGCTTGTCTCCTTAACCACAAAAAGACCATTAAAAAATGTACGCGGAGAGTCTCCGGAACAAATGAAAGGGCAGAGTCAAGCTCAAGAGACTTTGTGCTCAGATACTGATCCATAACGGATGGAATATTGGAATTGATATTACTTTTGTTCGGTCATGGAGCTGTTTGAATGATTGCTTGTTTCTGGGATTCCTCATCATTTTCAATTTCAAAAGATTCAGTTGCTGAACAACATAATTTGTGATGTCTTCTCTCTCATTGTCACTATATCATTGAGGCCTTCCCCTTCAGTGAAATGTACTTTTTCCTGGTACTTTTCTCTCAATTATTCTATTGCATCATGTCATGTGTAAATCGGTGGGCGGAGCTTAACATGCAGTGATGAAGTAGGCATTGATATTCTTCTGCAGAGGTGGTGCTTGCCTCCCTTTGACGTCATAGATCCCCACTTTGAAAAACCTGTCATTTGCTAGGCCTGGTGTCAATAAAAGCTTTTATGGAACTAACAGGGAAGTTTTCAGTTCTGAAACTTACAGGATATTCTTATAGTATAATGACCTCTTATATGGTAAATGGACTGTATTTATATAGCGCTTTTAACAGACCCTATGGCCATCCAAAGCGCTTTACATTTTTGCCTGACATTCACCCATTCATACACCGACGGTGATGTCAGCCATGTAAGGCACCATCCAGCTCGTCGGGAGCAGTTGGGGTTAGGTGTCTCAAAAGCTCAATAATTTTTTTTTCTTTCTCAGTTCATGACCCCTTTAAAGTAGTAAAGGATGAATTTTGTTAGCGCAAAATGGTAAACACTGTGCTGCCAACAACATTTCAATGAGGCATGCAATATCAATTGTCATTATTCTCTTCCACCATCTTCTGAATCACTGAAAATTGTGAATTTAGTTTTGCTGGGTTAAGTATAATGCCACCTTTATACTCAAAAATATCTAAAGATGATGCATTACATATGTATTACCTCATTTAAATTGAAATGAGTGACCATTTTAGAGGGTACACACACAGGCCTCTTTTTGGGCTAATTCAGAGCTGTTTATGGTCAAAGTTATACAACTCAAATTTAAGTTACTCTTGGGTGCAATAACTTTAACATTAAATGTCAAGTCTGTGTTTTAGCAAAAACACGTACTGAGTAGGAGTTACATGACATAGCCTAAATCGTTTAGATATCTGATTCACCCCAAACAAAGATAAAAACCACAAAATCATGTATTCTATAAGTATTTAATCATGCCAGTGCAGTTTAGACAAGTCCAATGGATTCATAGACCCACAAAACATGGGGTTAGATACCAAGGTTACTTGGCTAGGTCCAATAATGAAAGAGTTAGGATATTTTAAGGGATTCCTGCCCATCTTGGATGCCATCCTTAAAATTACACCTTTCTAGTGGTCAAACTTTGGTAAACTTTTAGTATGTTATTAACAACACCTAATACTATAAAAAAAACAGCTGAGAAGACTTTTGTTAGAAATTTTTTAGGGTTAGGTGTTTTTTTTTTTTTTCTTTCATATATGCAGCCGCCTACTACAAAGAACCTTTCCTTTGGATATTAAAGGTTCTTCATGGAAAATACACCCTGCCAAAGAACCATTTAAGAACCTTTAGTTTTAAAAATTTATACCAACATTATAAGCGCACCACAGCACAGGTCACTTTATCAAATAATACAACAATGCAGCTCATAAAACCTTTAACAAGCTAATACATTACTTTACTGTGATGCGGAAGCAACTTTGGTATAGCTGTAATTCTATTCTACAATTTATTCTTAATTTGCATAATACCCTAAGTTATATAACAATTTAAAGCTGTAGTGAACAGCGACATTACGATTAGGCCTGTTATTATTTAGTATATTGCCAGAAATTAAAGCAACATGAATGTGACAACAATACGACAAATATAGCAATGTATCATTTTGTCTAATTTCAAAAAAGTGGCTTGTTACTGGTAATATGTTATTATAATATTTTCAAAACAGCTGAGCTACTTGCAAGTTACTGAATAATGCAGGCAAGTAGTTTTTCCCCAACACTGGTGTCAAACATGCTCTATAATCTTAGATCATTTTAAATTCATATCAAATTATATCATATAAAATTTCTTTTATATGGGAATAAAATACACAAAGAATGTAAAACAACACAGTGGTTGAAAGACATAAAAAAGTGTAAATGCACAAGTGAATAGAATCAGAATCCCTGCAGTCTTTTTTTGTGCGTTCTCTTACGTTTGAGTGATATCATTCTTATCAGAGCAGACAAACCGCATTAGCATACATATTGTGCCTCCATTCAGAGTCTCTGGGGAGAGCAAACATGTATGTTAAAAATACATCACCTCATTCTGAATCAGACTATGGCCTCATGTCAGGAATCCTGAATCTAGGGCTCTGTTTACACATGGTATTAAGATGCATTTTGGTCGATCGGATCACAAGTGGACAACACTAAATACAGGTGTAAATGGGGTCTAAAACGTTTTAAGCTTGTCCACTTTCGACCACTTTTAGACACATTTAACCGGATTGGTTTCATGGTGTAGATCCTCATGTGGTCGAATGTGTTTAAACAGCCACAAAACGCCGCCTCTTCGCCTACTGACCTAATGCGTAAACATTATGGAAAGCGCACTAGCCAGACAGGATTTAAGGCTAAAGACCTACGTTTGGTTTGAAGACGAAGAACTAACCAAGAACAATGTTCTATCACGACTCTTGATTTTGAACGCTGCTGTCAGAGCAGAAACAATCGAAACATTTACTGTGCAAGCTTATTTTGTCCATCAGATCAAAAGACAACATATCAGCTCTTCAGACTGACGGCAGAAGGTCTGGACTCTATAAGCTTTCATTGGTTAACGATGTTTAAAGATGTTTGACTGACATGTAAAGCAACCAATCACAGATTGTTTTGTTCCCACGTCATGTTTAGGGTCAGTAAAATGTAAAGTTGATTTCCCTTCAATAACAGACCGGTGTGCATTCATTCAAGAACGTTGTACAAGTTTACAGTAACAATGGAGCTGTCAACTTCCAACCTTTAGTTGATCCTGATAAGTGCTCACTGTTGACCTATAAATCTAGACACACCCTAGATGCAGCAAATCTAATCTGCCGCGAGTATCGTCTAGCAATTCTCAATACACTTCTGAGCTGTAAAAACAAAACTCTGATCAGGCCAATCACATCATGTATACAGTCGGTGGGTGGGCTTAACATAATGACGGCAGAGTTGCGTGCTACTTGAAAATAAAGAAGCTGGCAAACGGCTGTCTTTCGAATCAGCCCTGACCGCGACTCTGGAAGACTTAGAGTTAAGCTTTTCTTGAAGAAAAGAACAAAGAATAGCACCAAAGTCATACTTAAGAAGGGAAGATGTGTTCTGAGTTTTGCCGACCGGATACGGCAAAAGTTTAATCTGTCAACTAGCTCCGCTTCGCCTTCTTCGTTGCTCTGGTTGGTTGTAGCGCTATCCACTTGCGTGGAAGTTTGAAAGACAACCGTTTATCCCGCCCCTCGAATTGAGCCCTGTCAATGGTGAGTTTCTAGACCCAACATCTTGATGTGGGTCTTGCTTGTCAGGCTAGCTCAATGTCACAGTTGTAAACACAACGGCGCTCTTCTTCCAGGAGGGAGTTTGCCATTACTCCATTTGTTTCATTGCGGACCATTAAAGAACGCAACACACTTGTCTCGTGGACATCCTGTAGAATTCTTCCAGATCAGATGACAACTTTAAAACTCCTAAATTGTTTCCAGATAAGTGTGCCTTATGCATCAGACGTTTAGTCAACAGCCTGTGGGCGTGACGTCTGAGGCTTAGACTACTCACCCATAGATTGAAAGTAGAAAAAAAATACTCACCCATGGTTGAAAGTAGAAAAAAGAGACTGATTAAAATACCAGGAGTAAATGGGTATGTGTCTCGTCTGCTTGTGATCTGATCGACCAAAATGGTGTTAATGGTGACCAATCTTAATAGGTGTAAACAGGGCCTAGAGGAAGCAGAGTCATTCTCTTAACATACAGACAGTGACATTGACTCCTCTCAAACACATTGAGAAAAAATAAACACAGGGCAGTTCTTCATATAAATTACAGCGAAAGGTGATGCAATTTTCTAAGGTGTATACAAGTGATTTATAATTGGTTTTAAAATCTCACATTCATCACTGGAAGGATATTCATCTGAGGAGAAAAAAGCAGATGTATAATCTCTATCAATATTCAAAGTGGGTATGTCAGGGTAACGGATTAATGTTTTGCTACTTGAACAAGAAAAACAAATCAATTGTGACGCTGAAGCATAATAAAGTGAGTGGGGGAGACACCAAAAATTAATCAACAATATTGATCGTCTAAAAGCCATTTCATATTCGAGGCAACATAGAGCCTTTCACATCAAAACTTTTTTTTTTTTGCCTTAATAATTTAGTATAATTATATAATAATAAATAAATAAATATTAAAATCAATCAAATAAATATTACAATAAATCAAGCATTTAAATGAAAAATAAAATGTGTTTTGAATATATTTTAAAGAGGACATATTATGCCTCTTGTTACAAAATGTAAAATAAGTCTCTGATGTCCCCAGATTGTGTATGTGAAGTTTTAGCTTTAAATACCCCACAGATACAATGGCCACTTTTGGGGGGTGAACAAAAACATGTTGTTGTTTTTTTTTGTATGTGTCCCCTTTAAATGCAAATGAGCTGCTGCACCCTGCCTGTTCTTTCAAGAAGAGGGCGGAGGTTCAATAGCTCATGCAACAACAACAGAACATGTCAGAAACTAATGGTGTTTGAACTGGACAGTTTGAACTGGACTCGGACAATAATGCCTGCAGAGCCAGAGAATATATGCTGCATGGAAATAGAACAGGTATAGTTTAGTTTAAATTCTGGTTTTAACTTGTGTTGCAAATTGCTTTAATCCACTGTTAGTACACGCTTCGTAGTAGCAATATAGCATTAAAATTATATTTTGAGCCACTAATTTCACTTAAACTTCTAAACCTACACATAATCACTTTTTAAAAAAATAAAAATATATAAAGAAAAACATAACAAAAGTGTAATCACAATAATTTCTTTATTGTGAAAATGTCAAAAGCGGTACCAACAGTAGTCCGAGTGACGATGTGTTGCAGTCGCAGTCCTCTCTGGTGATTATAGTTTTGTATGAGGTAACGCTACAGAGAACAATTTAAGTTCTTTAACTTAATCCCACTATTTGAAGGTGCGCCCGTTTCTTATTCAAGGGAGGAATGGGGAAAACAAAAAGTTCAGCTGGCCGAGATGGCCTGCAGAGTTCAGGTTGCCAGGGCAGTGCGGTCAGAACAGGACGCCGGGGCGGATCACAGGGAATGGGACCACCGGACTAGGGACTCCCGGAACTGGCACAGAGGAAGACCTTCTCTGCTGAGTCCTCATAGCTTGGTCATATCGTTCTGTCACGTACATATAAGGGAAATTGGTGCGCGGACTCAAGTGCAGATAAATTAAGATTTATTAACAAAAAATAAAACAAACACAAAACAAATCCCACAAGGGGGCAAAACACATAAACTAGAAATAACTAGGGATGTTACGTCTGACACCGATGCTCCGAAGCTTGCTTCAAACTCGAACGGTCCTTGAAATGAACCACTGCTTCGGAGCTTGTATCATTACGTCACTAGTCACGTGAAAATGCCTTCTGAAGCAAACAAACTGCTTCACTCCTGTAGTGAACCACCTGACTGCTTTGACAGCCCAATCAGTGTTGACAGGTTTGAAACCTGCCGGCTGTATTTCTGTATGATACTGCCATGCTAAAAAATATATAAATAAATAAAATAACACAAAAATAAATAAAAAACTCTTTTACTGAAATTCTATTGCATTTAATGGTTTTCATGGGAATTTTATTGGTTGTAATGGGAATTATTGTGGTCTCTGCGGGTCTCTTCTGATATGTGTTGGGTTCTATTGGTGGGGGCATCACATCCTAATGGAATATGTCCCACACACAAAGAAAAAAAAAATCTGTAGTGGTTTAAATTGTAAAAGCCAACGGTTCCTATTGGTATTTTAATAGAAACCAATAGAATTTCTGTGATGGTTTCCAGCTTTTTAAAGCTGGTCTGATCTTCTGTCCTTGTCTAAAGAAATAATTATACACGCACACATCATTAATGTTTTATTATCAAGGTGAACACATGAAATTCCTCAGTATCTGTAAAATGTACCTACATAAACGAGCTTCACAGCACTAACACTGTTTCAGCTTCGATCGCCTCGGTAAACCCGGTATAAACGGGGCGTGAACATAAGCCTACTTGCATTTTATGGTTGTCAGCTTTGTTGCATTACATTTACTTCACCAGGAGATGGTGCTGCAATTTCTATCTGAATGAAGCTTCGAGTAACGAACCATTTTCGACACAATTGTATCAGAAAGCAATAATGCTTTGAAACGCTTCATTTGGCCATCACTAGAAATAACAGAACACAACTTAAACACACCAGAAAGGAATCACAGGGATGACGGGAGGCGTAGACATAACAACGATCCGACCAAGACTGACAAATACCAGGAGCTTATAAGAGGGAACAAATGAGGCAGGGACCGAGGGAAAACAGGTGGGAGAAATCAAACACTAATCAGATAACAAGGGGGAGGGATCTGAAAATGACATGAGCACATGCTCAACATCACAAAACCCACATGTGCACAACAAGACAGGACAGGCATGTGAGAGTTTATTTTTCATCTCTCAAAAGATGAAGCATCTATTTTATCTCAGGAAAATCACTGTAAGAGTTCAATTACTGATAGTAGAGCGCATTAAAGTCTTAACCTCTCTCTCTCTCTCTCTCTCTCTCTCTCTCTCTCTCTCTCTCTCTCTCTCTCTCTCTCTCTCTCTCTCTCTCTCTCTCTCTCTCTCTCTCTCTCTCTCTCTCTGATTATGATCAGCATTCACAGCGAATTACAAAAAAAACACTCCTTACAACTCGTGGTGACCCGGAATAGTCGAAGATTCGATGATGATCTCACAGTCGAATCTTCGCGGGTGTTATGAAACGAGGATCATACCATTTTAGCAATATACGTGTGCTCAATATTTTAAAGATGTGGCGCGTCGTCATTCGTTAAAATTCGAACACATTGTTTTCAATGATTGTACACACACCGGCAACGGCATTTGCCGCCTGCACACAGCGACTCAGGAAGTTGTTTAAAATCCTGCCGCTCCACAGAGCCATTTCTGGGTTTATTACAAAGTTTTATATTAAATTTATATTATATTTTCCTCAAATCGTCAATGTACATACTAATTTCACCCAGTGCTAAGATACACCCATCGTGCAGCTCTTCTGTCTGAAGTCGATTCAAAATTGAGCTTGCGTGTATATAATGTATGGGTCCGGTGTGAGATACCTGAGACGCAGCGCTAAGCTTCGCGTCCAGTGTGCGACCACATTTAGGGGGGTCTCACACCGGACGTGAAGCTCAGCGCCGCGCAGCGTATGTACACTCATTGAAAACAATGTGTTTGAATTTTAAAGATGTGGTGCAGGTCTGCGCGGCGCTAAGCGTTGCGTCTGGTGTGCGACAACCCTTAAGGGATAATCGGCTTAAGAACGTACATGTAAACGCACTCAAAGTGTTATTTTCCTCTCTAGGCAGGTATTTTTTTAGGTTTCATTTATTAAAACGTTCTTTTATATTTGTGATGTTCTGTATTTTGATCGCGGCTTTAAAAAGTTATGAAAAAAAGGTTTTACGAATGTTTATTCACCACATTACCTTTTATTTAAAGCTAAATAAGAAAGCTGTTGTCAGTTCGTCTGTTAGTTGGCAGGCAGTTTTGGTCGCTTTATTAAAATTTGTTGCTGTGAGCAATATGTAAAGGAAAATAAAAATAGTTTTACCCTCCTACTGACTAGTGTTGTGCCCCTCCCAACCCATTCACACACACGATTCATACTAGTTGACCATAGAGAGATTCGACAATTCTGATTCGAATGTGTAAATCCTTAGTCGGGGACACTCCTACTTACAACTAACAGAAAACAAATATTTAAACATGTGTGTAGAAAAAGGCTAACCAATGTAGCAGATTTCTCCCAGCACCACAAATGAACCATTGACACAAGGCTCTTTGAGTTAATTGTCTGTCCTCTGTTAATAAACTGCAGACGCTGTTCCTCCACGTGCCTTCAGGTTTACTCTTTTCCAGCTGACTCTTTCAGTCACAGGCAGTTCTGAGCATTCATTACAATAAAGTCTCGTACCACAAATACATTGCTTTCTGTTTCTTACTCAATAAAAAAAAGAATTCACATTACACAAAACATAAGTTAAATTGTAAAAATAAAATTACATCAACAGTACATTCATCTGCATTAACCCTTAAATGCATACATCGGGTCGTTAGCAAACCAAGACATCATTCACTACCCTGCTCCTCATTCATTTGTTAAAGTTAGACATCAACCTTCTTAGTATTCCTCAATCAATCCATGTTAAACAATATAACAAGAAAAAAATTATAGAATTATAATTGAATGCCTGTTTTTTTTCACTAGTTTTTGTCAAAATTGTATAGGGTCACTAACGACCCGAGGTGTGTAGGATTGTACATATTATATATATATATATATATATATATATATATATATATATATATATATATATATTTTTTTTTTTTTTTTTTTCTTTTTTTTTTTTTTTTTTTTTTTTTTTGCACAATGATAAATTAATCTATAACACCACAAGGTGATGATGGCAATGATGAAGTGACATTTCAGAAAACGAAACAATAATAATTCTAATCTTCAAAACTTGAAATGGCTTAGTGATTTACTGCAGAGAGTAAGTACTAAACACAAAATTAAATATTAGTGTCACTGTATCTTGATGATGTATGTGCTCAAGAAGCTGTCAGTGATCAAAATATTGATTTTGAAGACGCTGAAAATGAATTTGGAGAATATGCTGGAGATCGCGAATATGAGGCCGATACTGAATATACTGGTAAACGAGCTCTGACGAGGACAGATGATGATGGTATTAAACATCTGCTCAAACTGAATCCTTCCAAGCTCCAAAAGGTAATGAAATAGGTTTTATTTTATTCTTCTTTAAGTGTTACTCTAACATCAGGATATTATCACGACAGTTAGAGGTCTATCCATGTTAAATATTGATCTGGGCCGCTTTAGCAAAACAGTCATGCATTTAAGGGTTAATATTATAGCCAAAATGTCCCAATTCGTTAAATCGTATAGTGGATTTGTGTTGTTGTTCAACATACCTGCAGTTTATTAACAGAGGACAGACAATTAACTCACGCCTTCAGGTTAACTCTTTTCCAGCTGAAGGATGGATTAGAAAATACATGTTAAATACTGCCCTCCCAAACAGCAACTGCAATGCATCTAATTAACAGGTAAAAAAAAAAAATGGCTATAAACTTGCATTTTAAATTCAAAATAATGGCTATACACATTCACTACACATTACATTTCCACAGACTCAATCCTCCAAAATTATAAGTGGAGAAACTTTTTAACAATGAAAAACATGCGCTTCAATTCGGCGCGCGGGCGGCAACATTAAACAAACACGTGCAATCTATAAAACTCTAAAAATACATTAACCCCTGGCGAAAAATGAATACATACACTTGTTCTGATTCCATAACACTTCTAGAATTATCATCATCTCAAAACTTATCTTAGTACAGCATATTTTCGCTCTTTAATGTAGAGCACTTCAAAGACATACCTGACTGTTCTGTTCTGAGAGAGCAGGCGCGACCAGTCCCTCACCAATGACGTCACTCACAGAGCGAACTCTCAAATTAATAATTAACAAAATTACTTTTTTCCCCCTTGTTTTGCAGAACAAAATAAAGATGAAATGCATAAAAGTAACAATGCAAGAAATACATTTTTCCAAATCCGTTTACACCAACTCAATAAAACAAATAAAAGTTTGCTGGAACAATTTGTTTGACATAAAAACTCCCAATACTACACCAAAACAAAGTTACTGAGTTGTCCTTTTTCACGTCTTCTGGTTTGGTAGATGCTGCAGGAGCCCGATTATAGCACTTAAGCTGACATGTTGCTGAAAGATGTTGCTTGGGCACGTTCCCATTGAGAATGGGCAACACGTTTCTATCTGGATATCCAAAGAGAAATTCTTTGCCCATTCCCAATGGGGAAAAGCCCACAGCAACATCATTCAGGAACATTGCCTGGCAACATTGCTCAAAAAGTTACCCTGTGTGTATAGCTTAAAACATGCAAAAGGTCAGATTTTATGATATGTCCCCTTTAAGCTTATTTAAATTATAATAAAGGAATAAAAAGTTAAAGTTATATAAATAATGTAAAGGTTAGGTTATAATAGTCCATTATAGGTTACTTTGCAAGAGCATAATTTATCCCATTCTTCCCTCAATCTGACAAGCAGGATTTCCCAAGAAGATGTCTAAGGCTATATTTTAAATTGCTTTTATTTCCAAGTATTCCTATTCCCAAGTCCTCGGGGGTTCTGTCAGTAATTGCAGAGGTGAAACTGGTGTGGAGAAACCCCAACACCTCCTCGTCCTCCAGGGATGGGTTTTGTTCTGCATGTACTAGTTTTGTCATTGTTTAATATCCATACACCATGAGCAAAGCCAGCACAGGAAACATGCCAACTGCCATGTTCCTGTGGAAAATCCTAAATCCTTTCAAGTGGTTTAAAATTCAAATTGCACCAAATCATTCAGTGCATGTGCATGATTCAGTGAATACTCCCAGAAAGCATTTTAGAGGGGAAAAAAGGTGATGTAAGACACAGTAACCTAAAATATAAAGCTAAAGGATTTGTATGTGTTCTGTTTACTGAACATTGTCACATTATTTAGTGAAATGTGTAGCACTGAAGACTTTCAGCTCAGCTATCTAAATTATGCATTTAAAAAAAAGTTATAAAAAAAATTAACAAACCGTTAAAAATTTTTAAAACTCACCAGCACAGTTAAACTAACTTACAAATGGATTCAACTTTTATCACATTGCCAATTAATTAACATTGGTGCTCCCAAGTAAACTACTCATGTCCATTGGGATTTAGCCTAAAATGGTTTACTGAATTTTTTACCATGAGTCCTGGGTTAAACACATTTTCTTCCTTTGATGCAGCAGGGATTTTTATCGTTTCTTCATCAACATGGACCATATGATAGCATCTCCCCCGTAGCTCTGTCCTATCTTAGTTCATCTCATTCATCTACCACTGAAAGGAGTGCTGATCCTCCCGGCTGGAGCATTTGGAGGTGTTCATGCACAGCTCTGGGTAATGGAATATCTGCAACTCCCAAAAACAAATATCCTGACCACAGACATGTAAGGTATATTGCAATAACACCCCCTGTGCAAAACAGCGAAAAACAGACCACTACCTTAGTGTAGGTTTTAAAGGTGTCATATAATGGTACATGCACTTTTACAAGCTGACTGTATGGAAATGTGTTGGCAGTGCCTGTACACAACCATCATATAATGATAAAAATCCATCCAGTGTTTTTATTTTTAATCTCCTTATACGTTTTCTCCTGTCTCAATTAGGGGTGGGCAGATTGATAAAGTCATAATATCGATGCCAATACTGGTATTGGAATCAGATCAATACAGTTGTAATTGAATCAGTATTTTAATTTAAATATCTTTCCTCTAAGTTCATATACTCGTTTTGGAATTTGCATACATTGCTTGTGTCTTCTATCTCCACAATCCTGAACAAAAACGCTGCTTTTACATCCTGGCCCACTTTACTACTCCCCCCCCTCCTGCTGCTCTGCTGTGATTCGTTGTTGTGTCGTCACGTGACTCACTGACACAACGCTCCGAGCTGAGTGAGCGAAGCTGATATCGCATTGAATGAGAGACCAGGATGGCCGAGAGGAAGAGAAGCGTTGTGTGGAGCTATTTTATGGCACTAAATGATAATACTGCAACTTGTAAAACGTGTAAAAAGATCATTCGATACTATGGCAACACTACAAACCTATACAAACACATGACAAGGAAAATGCTGAGCTTTTCTACAATTTATTCTACAGTGCCTAATTACTATTAATATTGTGGACTTCAATACATTGATAAAAAAATATATATTGCTTAAAAAAATTGATCATTCATTTACATCAGAAATACTGACATATTGGATCAATACCAAATTTTGCATTATCGCCCACCACTAGTCTCAATTCACGTCAATACATTGACGTCACACGGTCGGACACCCCTCCCACAATTGTTGATTGACAGCAGTGTTTCACATCTGACCCGTCCTGAGCAAGCTCATCACAGTCTGCCATTGTTGATAAGCTGGAGCAGAATGTCATCTAAGCGTTTGTGGTGTTCTGTTCGTGGGTGTAATAATGAACACAGCAGTAATTTTGATGTTCCTAAATCCGAACCGCTGAAGACACAGTGGCTGAGTTTTGTTTTGTCAATGCTTTTATGTTTGCGCGAACCACGAAGCATTTCTCACCAGACTGCTTTATAACCAAGAGTCAGTATAAAGCAGGTTTTGCTAAAAAGCTGCTTCTGAATAAACTAGCTATTTGTGTTTCTGCTGCCCCTCCAGAAGAAGTGAGTGTAGCTTAAAACTCATGCATGCTTCATGATGAATGCGGCTAAAAAAGGTTATTTATATTGCGGCATGCTTTGTATGTATGTCGTTCTCAATATAATTCATAATCCCACTTTTATAATGAACAACACGTTATGATTATTGTGTTATTACAAACTGTACGCTGGTTTTAAAGTTAACGTGGACATGGTAACTACACTAAGCTTAATTATGGTTTATAACGATGTCTGTTACTGTCAACAACAAAAAAAGTGTGTTGTAACAGTTATTACAATGCATAACTAACGTTGCGCATCACTGACAAACCGTCAGAAAAAAAAGGTTTCATTGGCATTAGGTGTAACATCAATCTGTCAATGAACTAACGTTCACATCAGTAAACACACAGCATTCATATCTCACTACGCTAACGTTACCCTGCCAGTACATAAAAATAGATCAAAGTGACATTACATTAACCAACCATTCAGAAACGTCCTGTTTAGCCTTATTTGTCGAATTTCGTTGGAGCTGTCATCTTGTCCCAGGTCCGACTCGGGTTAAAATTAATACAGTTGCACAGATGTGTCCTCAGACACTCCCGTCTTCATTCTTTCCCCTTAAAGAGATAGTTCACTTTAAAATGAAAATTCTGTCATCCTTTACTCACCCTCAAGTTGTTTCAAACCTGTATGAATTACTTTCTTCAGCTGAACACAAGGGATGATATTTTGAAAAATGTCAGTAACCAAAAAAAAAAATACTATGGAAGTCAATGGCTCCAGTTAACTGTTTGGTTACTGACATTCTTCAAAATATCTTCCCTTGTGTTCAGCTGAAGAAAGAAATTCATACAGGTTTGAAACAACTTGAGGGTGAGTAAAGGATGACAGAATTTTCATTTTAAGGTGAACTATCTCTTGGTGAAAACAGAGCTGTTTTTGACCAGGTAAAATTAGTTTTCTTACAATACTAATGAGAATATATAATGAAAGAATATTACAACGTTTTCATTTAAACACTAAAGAATTTTAATAATGTGTACAAAAATGGCATTACACGACCCCTTTTACAAACACCAATACTGCTTTTCCACCAGCATGAACCGGGTGCTAGTTCAGAGTAGGGCTGCACGATTATGACAAATATCATAATTGTCGATGATTCCCTTGAAATTTTAATTGTGATTATTAAATATGATCATTCCAATTTAGATTGAATGATGTTTTGAACATTATTGGATTAAGCATCAGATTTAGTTGTATACTATTGTCTGAAACAACTGGATCTAGGCATCAAGATGGTTCCCAGAGAACTAAATGTTCCCCTAGGGCCTTGCGAACCTACATTGTGAACCTACACCAGCAATGTTTTGGTGCTACTTAAGAACCACTTTTCCTGGTTCAGAGCTGGTGCTTTAGGTGTCAAAAGACAAAGAACCGATTTGAAACTAGGCTCTGGCTCCGAAACAGCACTCAAGCTGCTTTGGTGGAAAAGAGCTATGAGAGGATTTGGAAGCATCCATCAGTGAAAGATATACTGCTGACAGATTAACTTCCTTTTATTGTTAATGTCTCTCTCAAGGTGCAATGACTTTCTACAGATTATGACGGATCAATATCAGTTGATAGGAGATTTATGTTTAGAGATATCTAAACATATTTAATGTTGTGAAATTGCTCTTGTCTGTAATTGTTGGGTTCCTGTGCGTCTACTGTAGGACCAGAGGCCCTGTGCTGTCTTTAAAATGCTTCACATTGATGTAAGATCTAAATACTTCATGTAGCCTATATATAACCCTAGTTAGGTTTCATCTCTTGCCAATGAGACCAAGCTGGTACCCATTCAAAGGATTGGCAGATGTTTCTGTAAATAAATAACTAAGGATTGTGGTGTTTGGTCATTTATAAAATCAATAATTAATTTTGGTTGATGATGATCAATAAATGGCCAATTTTAAATGTGTATACTGTTTTGTCTTCATAAATTCAAAATAAAACTAGAAGAAAAGAAAAAAATGTTTTAAAAGCTACAAGTGAATTTAGGCATCACAACATCTTTGGAGATTAGTTAAAAATTTGCATTTATCAGTGTTAGGAAATTATTAGTGTTTCATTAAAGATTAACTGTAAAAAGATACACAAATTACACAAATAATTCTGTCATTATGTATTTACCTTTAAGAATGTTCCTTTAAATATCTTATTTTGTGTTGCTGTTTAAGAAAGTGAGTCATACAGGTTTGGAGCAACATGAGGGTGAGTAAAACATGGGGCAAATTGTTCTTTTAAATAATGTTCGACTAAAGAAAATGTAATCTAAATAAAATAAAGTAAAAAGATAAATGCATGCTTAAATAAAATTAAAAATTATTAGTTTTAATATCGATTCATTTGGATATATATATATATATATATATATATATATATATATATATATATATATATATATATATATATATATATATATATATATATATATATATATATATATATAATGTACAGTAAGTGTCACAGGGTGTTTGGGTGTTTGTTCATGTGTTTGAGTTATGTTCACGGCCATGTTGTGTCATGCACTTTCTGGTTTGTCACGTGATCCCGCAATGTTGCACAAAACTAACAAGGGATTAGGCCGGGATATCTTGGTGATCTTGTTGTTTGTATGCAAAATTTAGTACACCGCTGTCTTGTAAACATACCCTGAAGGCACACTCACACAAGAACGATAACAAGAAAATAACTATATTAGTGGATAAATTGAGCCAGGATCACCAAGATGTCCTAGCATAAACCTGTTTTCATGTGTGATCTATTGAAACGTTAAATTTTGAAAAACGGGTTACGGAAAATTAGAGAAGTCCGATCAAGTTCTGCCCCCGAGCTGATTCGAGTGACTGAATATTGAGTATGCGCCAACAGGGGCGTAGCACCAAATTTTGGGCCCTGGGTACAAACCATCTTGCTGGGCCCCCGTACCATGTATGTGTATGTATAGAAAACTGACTTCTAAGGCCCCCTTCCTGCCTCGGGCCCTGGTTACTCAGTACCCTTTATCCCCCCAGTCCCACGCCCCTGTGCGCCAATACCGAGTCCAAAACTGATACTTGTCTTTTCCTAATGCTTGGTGCACACTTCAAGTATGTTCAATTCTTTAAAATCAATTCAACACATACAGGGATATACAGAGTTTCTCTGGGGCTCAAATGTAAAAAGGGACATTTATCACTAGAGAGAAATTCCAATATAACAATTAATACAGTAAATATCACATTGTATAAAGACATTGGTAATGTAAACATGTGAAATTTTACATGGTAGACAGACATTGTAAACAGACTGTGTGGTTACAATTAGGCATATGGGACTACTGATAATAATACAATGAGCTGAATAATTGCAACAAGAAGGAAAAAGAGGAGTGGAGCTAGAAAGCATGAAACTCGAAGTGGTAGAATGCCAGTGAGGATTGGGTTTAAAGTTAAAATTTGCCCAAAAATAAATTTGTCATTTACTCACCCTCAAATTGTTAGCAAAAACCATCAAAATGTTTGATGATCCAGATATAGATCCTTGAGATGGACTTGGGACATCCCTAGAAAGTAATAGTACATCAGTTTAGTAAAATGCTCCTCTCTAGTGTTATTTTTGTTCTGACCAACATTGTCTGACATTGTTGTCACTGAATGGCTTTTCTAAGGTAGATGTTAAATTAAAGCTGTTTTACTGACTTCTGTAATGCGGACTCTTTCAAAAACGAAGATAATCTAAGTTCACTGTAGCAGTTCATTAACAAAATGGCAAGAAAACTTTCAAGCAACAAGAGACAGGGAAAAAAATCTAAACAAGGGGTAAAACAGAACTGAAAACAACTCAAATGCCAGTACAGGACAACAACAGACAAAGATTATTAGAAATGAGTTAAAATGAGAGAAATGGGTGACTGGCAAACAAGACACACCTGGGCACAATCAGAAAGAAAAACTACACATGGCGCAAAACAGGCAATAAATGTCAGTTGAAACTAGGAATGCACCGAATTGGATTCGGCCGAATATTGGGCTTTTTGACTGGGTTCGGTTTCTGCCGAACCTTAGAATTTTTTTCCACCGAAACCGTTTGCACTACGCGATACTGGTCGAACATGATGCCATGGTTGATTATGGCAACGTGTTTACTAGGTGGACCGCTTGAATGCAGTAGGCTGTGAGAAAGTGAAAATGGAACTTGTGAACAGAAAATGTGTTGTTTGGCAGTACTTTCAGTCACAAGAAGGCAATTCAAGTCAAGCTATATGTTCAATTTGCAATGCCGATTTGTCTCGTTGTGGCAAGAACCCTAAACAATAGCCGCTGGATGTCCGGTTCGCGAATGAATCGTTCTTTTTAACCGGATCTTTTTAGTGATCCGGTTGAACCAGTTCACCAAATCAGACTGAATCGTTCTAAACGGCTCGCGTCTCAAATCAGTGCTGATCCCACAAGTTACTATAGTTACTCACTTTCTGACATGAGTAACAGTCCCTCAGACTAGAAATAAACTAATATCTTGAAGTATATGTTGTAACTCCAACAGTTTACTGAACTGAGACATGTTTTGCTGTGAGAACCGGTGAGCTGAGATATTGCATGCGTGATAGTGTCGACTTGAACCGAACTGTTTCTCTCGGAGTGGGACGGCTGCTGTTTCTCTCGGAAAACGGATGCTGATAATATATGAGCACGGGTGAACCAAGGATTTGTGTAAATTTATGTTATGTCAATGTAAAATTATTTAATCTGTGTAATTTAATCTGGACTGAGGATGGGAGTTGGATTCGGTATTCGGTTTCGGATTCGGCAGAATATTAACCAGTGGATTCGGTATTCGGCCGGACCTCACCATTCTAGATTTGGTGCATCCCTAATTGAAACACTGATTGCATGATATTACATTTCAGTAGGCTGTATTTTATCTCTCAGCCTTCTGATGTTGATTCATGTTTATTTCATGTTATAACTAGTAGTAAAGCGGAGTAGTCCACATGTTCTTCACATTGCAACTTCTCTTGAACTGAGCTGGGTACAACGATCGGTCATGCCACATTAAAGAGCACCAAAACATTACTGAAATTGTTAGCTGAGACTTTGTAACACAACAAAAACTGAAAAAGCACAACCAGTATTGCTATTTATTGGATGATGGATGGTATTTAAGAATCGATATCAGTTCATCAAAAATGAGAATTGATCAAAATCGAACAAGTGATGTTTTCAACTATATGTTATATGTAATGCTGTGAGATCGGGGCAGATGACAGGAAGAAAAGTAGAAGAAGCAGCAGACGAAGAAGACACAGGTCTTCTGAAACAAAACATTTTATATGCTGTGCCTATGTAACATGAAGGGACTAGGGAAAGTGCCTGAAGTCTTTGTACTTCTATTGCAACCATTTAATGATGCACTCAAGACCAAATGTACCCTAGCAGGTTTGATTAGGTCACCATGGTCCTTATCCGGCACACAGAATAACTTAAACAATTTTTAACACCTTTAAGGCAATATCTCAGATCTTGCATCATTCCATGTCTGCAGATACATATTTTGACAAGTTACATCACGTAATCAGTTCTGATGGAAAATACACCAACTCGATCTTAGAGCCCAGAAGCGATACAAAAGATCTTGGAAATAATCATTTAGAAATAATCAATATCAGAGCATATAATAGAATATATGTAAATGATTAAAGGACACAGTTTGGACACTGAACAATAATCATATGATTAGTCTTTTGGTTTGGTTAGAAACACTTTGAACAACTTAGATTAGAACGTCAATGGAAAAAGTCATATAGTTTGCCACATCATTATAACATATCCTTAATTCATGCGCTATATTGTTAAATTAACTTTTTTTTCCACATCAACAGAAAAATATACCAGGATAACCTGGCTTCTCTAGAGACTCTGTGTCGCAGAAGACTGGCCTTTTGGAACAGTAGGAGTTTTCCTGATGGGCCTCTGGGCAATGTGGGCCATGCTTTGTAAATATACACTCATAAGGAACACCTGTTCAATTTCTCATTCATGTACTTATCTAATTAACCAATCACATGGCAGTTGCTTCAATGCATTTAGGGGTGTGGTCCTGGTCAAGACAATCTCCTGGGGGCGTATTACAGAAAGATCTTAACTTTAGAATTCTATCTTATCTGTTTGGTAACCATGGCACTTTCAGTTTAGGACAAAGGCTATAACAGAATGACATTTCTTAAATGTATTATCTTAACTATGGATAGGAAACGGGTATTACAGAAGCATCCTAACTCAACAAAAAATCCTAAAAGCTGTCTTAACTTTAGGACAACCCCACTGGTGTCCTAACTTCAAACCTTTTAGAAATCCAGTGGTAAAAATTACAGTACACAAATAATTTTTCGAGTGAGCTTTACATTTATTAATCATATAATATGAAGAGCAGCAATGTTTTGATTGTGGAGATACTTTTGGAAGAACCAGCTAGTGCTGTGCTTTGATGATGAAATGCTTGTAAATATTACTCCCACGACACATGATTTTGCAGTTAGTTGACAAATTGCGACCAACATTACAGAGCCCAACAAGCCGTCACGGAGCATTAGCCTATAGTCCACTGTGGCATAAAGTCGCTGGACGTTGGTATTCAAAAATTTAAGGACCGTCTCTAAAGTTACATATGACATTGGTAACATATACTACACATTTCTTACTTTAATAATGTTAGCGTTTGAACGGACAATGTAAAAGTTGTGCATCATAGCTCACACATAGATTAACACTTTACAGTTGGTTTTGATACCGTCATTCCTTTCAAATGCTATTAAAGTAAGAAATGTGTATAACTTACTAATGTCATATGCAACTTTAGAGACAGTCACTACATTTGCGAATATCGAACATTTTCTTATCCTTTCTTTTTTTTAAAAAAAAGGCGATTTATAAAACAGGCTTTAACTTTTCAACTGAGCTTATCAAAATATAAATTTCTTCCGCACTGGAATTAAAAGCACGCCGTTGTTTCTCCTTTTTGATTTTAGGTTTACCTCAGAAGCAGTTTGCGAGTTGTTGGTTGCTTGGTAACAGACCTGAGAGTTGATTACCAAACTCGATTGAGCTGTTTAAGATTTCCTAACTACAGATAAGATTATATTTTGTAAGATAGGATAAGACTCCTAAATCAAGTTAAGATTTACTTCTGTAATACAAAATTGTGAAAAATCCTTAATTAACTTATCATATCTTAAGATAAGACCTAAGATCAAACATTTCTGTAATACGCCCCCTGAACTCCAAACTGAATGTCAGAATAGGAGAGAAAGGTGATTTAAGCACTTTTGAGCATGGTATGGTTGTTGGTGCCAGGCAGGTCGGTCTGAGTAGTTCGCACTCGGCTCAGTTACTGGGATTTTCACACACAACCATTTCTAGGGTTTACAAAGAATGGTGTGAAAAAGAAAAAAAAAAACATCCAGTATGCAGCAGTCCTGTGTGTGAAAATAGCTTGTTGATTCTAGAGGTCAGAGGAGAACGGGCCGACTGATTCAAGCTGATAGATGGCCTATCGGATTGTTTCTGACCATGTCCATCCCTTTATGACCACCATGTACCCATCATCTGATGGCTACTTCTAGCAGGATAATGCACCATGTTACAAAGCTCAAATCATTTCTAATTGGTTACTTGAACATGACAATGAGTTCACTGTACTAAAATGGCCCCCACAGCACCAGATCTCAACCCAATAGAGCATCTTTGGGATGTGGTGGAACGGGAGTTTCGTGCCCTGGATGTGCATCCCACAAATCTCCATCAACTGCAAGATGCTATCCTATCAATATGGGCCAAATTTCTAAAGAATGCTTTCAGCACCTTGTTGAATCAATGCCACGTAAAATTAAAGCAGCTCTGAATGCGAAAGGGGGTCAAACACAGTATTAGTATGGTGTTCCTAATAATCCTTTAGGTGCGTTTATATGAAGAATGAACTATAATAAATGAGTGTACCCTATATCTTTCGTAAGCCCAGAAGAATTGATGTGGCCCACATGAGGTAAAAACTCTAGTGCAGCAGTCTAAAAGCGCTTGTCAGTGTCAAAATGTTTGAGATATCCAATCAAGTCAAAGGAGGTGGGATTTAGGCCTACTGTCCACATAACTGAACAACCAACTGCAAACTTCTTCTGACCTTTTCGAATTCCTCAGATTTTAATGCCATTTACGTTCTTCACCACACAATGCACAAAGAAAGAGCTGCACTATGTAATTTTTCCGTCTGCTAGAACAGTGGTTGTCAAACCTGTCCTGGAGGCACCCCAGCCCTGCACATTTTGTTTGTCTCCCTTATCAGACACTCCCAAATTAGTTCTTGCAGTCTCTACTAGCGAGCTGATGAGTTCAATCAGTTGTGATAAATGAGGGAGACACAAAATGTGCAGGGCTGGGGTGCACAAAACAAAGGTGTAGTTTGATGACGTCAGGTTTGAGCGCAGAATCTTGTGACATGTGGTCTTCACCTCACAGTTGGTGGAAAAGAATCGGGAGAGGACTTGGGCAGAAATCATGTTCATGAATGTGGTTATTAACGTTACTGTATTATGAAGCAGAACAGGGCCGAGTGTTTTGGAGCTGAGCAAGTGCCATTTCTGCTTTTCTGGTCATGAGTATGAGGTAGCGCAGCTCTGTTCATCATAGTAGATAATTTTAAGTGTGTTTAAAATTATGTTATGACATTACTCTGTGCATTCGTTCATTGGCTGCTGTGACACTGCTTGCACACTGCTAAGAGTAAAGGGTTTCTGCCAAATAATACCGGAAACCGGGGGTAACGCAGATATTTAGACATCCTGGCTCCTTGGTTAAAATAGCAATTTTCTCACAATTTACAAATAGTTGGAAGCATTTGGGATATTGTAAGAACTGAACAAAATATATAACACTGGCCTAGTGGTTTTTGGATATTTTACTGCAAAAATACTACATAGCGCACAAGTAATTTTTAGCATATCAAGAGTGAATGTTATCTGTTTCCACGCTTTCTTCAGTAAATCATTTGAAAATGATTCATAAAACTCAAATTATCATCCTTAAACTTACACTAAAACATGGTAAAATGGGCAACATATTGAACATCATATTGAACTGGCATATCATATTGAAGTAGCCCCATGTTGATGTCCCGTGTTAGGAAAGCTAAAAATAAATATATAATTTGCTTATTAGTTCACGTGGATTATTTTACACAATGGCGATCAAAAGATTTCTATGTGAATCTATTGTAAAATGTAATTTATTCCTGTGATCAAAGCTGAATAGAGCATCATTAGTCCACTCTTCATTCAAAAGAGCCTTCAGAAATCATTCTAAAATGCTGTTCTAATATGTAATTTTTCCACAATTGGAGCTCTATTTCATAAAATGACAGTAGATGTCAAGCTGCTGAAAGGACAAATACTATAGTCACTAGAAAGGCACCATAAAAAATAAATAAATAAACCTGTCCACATTCTGCACTACACACATCAAGACAATACCAAAGCATGGTGTTATATGGACTTTATGGTAGTGATGTTAAACATCTCTGTATAGAAAAGAGATGTGTAAAAATTGTAACATGAAGACTGCCCTGCTAGTTGACGGGGCTGGTTATACTGTATGTTTGTGATGTTGAGAACAAGGCGATTTCAAACTGTGCATATGGTTTGTCTTAAAGTATATTAAAAACACCATAGCCATATAAACAACATTAAAAACTTTCTCACCACACATGGTCTTTAAAGAAATCAATAACATGTACAAGAATAATCTTGTAACAAAGCATGAAAAGATGAAAAAAAAAATACATTTGGGGGGAAATGTGCATACACCAATATGCTATATTTACATGATCCTGGGTCAATGGTATATTATCTTGTCAATGAATGATAATGATGTGGGGGTAAAGATTGGAAACTCAGATTCAAACTCAAGAGAAAGCGAGTGGAATAATTGGTTTTCTGTATTACTATTGTGTCCCTGTGCAATGCACTTAACCCTAGGTCACTGCAGGGGCTCTGCTCCCTATCAACTATGCTGTAAATTGCATTGGATAAAAAGCATCTACAGATAATCTAATAATAACCTTTCTATAATGCTGACAGCCAACCAAGAGTCCAGTATTAAAAGTGCAGAAATTCCGTAAATATGCAAATAAAAGAGCTTTGGAAATGGGCTATAGATGTCATGTTGTAAACCAAGCAGCACACTAAGTCGAACAGTCATTATATTCAGGTCCCAGAAGAGGATATGACAGAGAGAAATATATCAAGTGACAGGAAGTGAGAAAATAACTATATTAAAGATGAAAGAGCTCAAACTGCATGTCTCTTCAAGCTCTGTGTGCCTGTTCTTAAATGAAACAAGCTATGAATATACAGCACATATGTGTGAGTCAATAAAATGAATTGACTTGAGAGTAAAAGCACTTAGAAGAATTCAATATGCAAGATGATCAACTGTGTGCACTACAGTGGCACATATAATTTCACAACCCAATTCAAATAGCACTTATATTATGATCTTTCACTTCTCTTCATCATATATACAGTGAAGATAGGGAATATAGTGCAAAAACATTTCATTTTTTTAATGAAAAAAAAAGCATTAAAGGGTCAAATGTTCCCATTTATGTATAATCAGTCAACTCAAATTCATATTTGTGTCTATTTATCTATTTTATAAGTAGCTATTCAGTAAATAAACCTCTTTAGGACATATACAATATACACTGCTTCTTATTACCATGACTACATTATCCATGTAAATTTTACTTGAAGGAAAATGGTGTAAGATTTTAAGAGTGGTATGGGCAATATAACTTTAACTCTAACTTAGTGTTTTCAACCCACTGGCGCTTTTTGACACTTGTTTATACAATTTGCCTGTGGGTAGGAAATTAATTGAATTCAAAACATATTCTTATACATATAAACAAGTATTATATTCATACACAAATTTGCTTAAAATGAATCTGGTTGTATGAATGTTTACATATTTCTCCTGGAAAACAAGACAAAAATACAGATTATGAAAAATGTTTGTTAAGGTGTATTTTTTTAAATAATAATAATAAAAAAGTATATTAGGTTCAGTCGACTGGTTCTAACATACCAAATGTTAATTGTGGAGACCAGTGCAAAAATAGCAACACTCACAAAGCTCAAAGCAAATCAGCCCTCCTTCATGAACATACCGCGAGCTGTGGCACCGATTACGCCAGGCAGTTAAGTAAAGCAGCAATTACCTGACAACCCCAAGAGATTCTGGAAAAATACCCACTTGTGAACGTGGTACAATAAATCCATTTCATAATTGTCATTGTATCTGTTCATATGACAATTACCACGGTGTTAATGAAATCATCATCGCTAAATGATCTCAGTGGGCACAACTGCTACACTGATGGGGGACTCATGGCATTTGCCTGATGGCAATAAATTCTCCAGCAAAACATGCTTGGGGAAAAGAAAAATATACTTTACCTACTTATGCAGCAATATGTGTCTACTGATGTACAGCTGGTGCACGAAGTGAGACGGTACTCACAGGAACAGAATACCAGCAATTCTTGGCTATTCTGTTCAGGACTGGTAATTATTCTTAGATACTGCCGGCTCTCATAAACTGTCAGTATTCTCTTCTGTACCTGCTTGACAAGACAGTCTACCCTCTTGCTCCTGCTAGACAAAGACTATTAGTCACACAAGAGAGAGATTTAACTTACAATGCTAAATTTAACTTACAATGCTAATTCTGCATACTGTATCTTAATCTAAGAAGTGTCCATTCACATTCTATGTCATTAATAGGAAATAGGGGGTCGATACATTAAACTATAATAGTCGACCAATATGTTTTTTGTTTTTGTTTTTTGTTTTTATGGCAGATGCTGATATACTAAATATTAGGCTGGCCAATATCAGTTATATTTAAAATGACACAAGATAGTAGGGGTGCCCTTTTGAAAGGCACAGATAATGGCTTCAAAACTGTTCAAAGGCTTAAGGCTCGTTCTCACCAAGAATGATAACTATAAAGATAATGATAGAGATATAATTCTAAAAATCGTTCTCAATATTAGAGAATAGCAGAGTTCACACCACAGCTATAACAATAAAGAATCAGGCTAGAACAGGCCTTTAGGCACGTTAGTATTTTCAAACAAAAAAAATAATAATTTTAAACCAATTATTTTTATCTTTTGCTGCACTGTGTCAGTAGGACACAGTGCATATGGAAAGTATTCACAGCCCTTCACTTTTTGCACATTTTCTTGTTACAACCTTATTCCAAAATTAATTCAATTTATATATTTTTTCCTCAGTTCTTCAAACTATACCCCATAATGACAAAATGAAAGAAGTTTGTTTGAAATCTTTGCACATTTATCAAAAATTTAAAATGTAAAAACCACAGGTACCAAGTACATAAGTATTCACAACCTTTGTCATGACACTCAAAACTGAGCTCAGGTTCATCCTGCTTCCACCGATCATCCTTGAGATGTTTGATTGGAGTCAATTTGTGGTAAATTCAGTTGATTGGACATGATTTGGAAAGGCACGCATCTGTCTATATATGGTCCCACAGTTAACAGTGCATGTCAGAGCACAAACCAAGCCAGGAAGTCCAAGGAATTGTCTGTAGACATCCGAGACAGGATTGTATTGAAGCACAGGTCTGAGGAAGGGTACAGAAACATTTCTGCAGGATTGAAGGCCCCCAATGAGCACTTTCCTCCATCATCTGTTAAAGGAACGCCTGGCCAATACCACACCTATACAGTGAAGCATGGTGGTGGCAGCATCATGCTGTGGGGATATTTTTCAGCAAAAAGTCTCACTCTCAACTCGTTACATATTGTGTTTGGTCAGAACCCCTCTGCGTCACTTTTTAATGCACCCCTTTAGCCTAATATTTTAACTAGCAGGGTGCTCCATTCATTTCAATTGTTTGCCTCAGATCAAGACGCATTTAATTCTTTGCATTTGTAAAAGTAGACATGATTTTATGAATAATTATAGGCTATTTTTACATTTTGGAGCAACTAACCCAACTCCTACCCTAAACCTACCTACTTCTCAACAATACAAAACACATAACAGGCAAATAAAAGTACAGGTCACAGGCATTTATTGCAAAAACTGACCAAAAGAGTATAAAGTATTAACTCATCTTGCATTCCAAATCTTTTGAAGCCATACAATATTTTCATGTAAAGAACAGAATTGATCTTAATGTTTAAATCGCTGAAGTCATGATCCCGCTGCTTCGTGAATGCACTCATTCATATCTCATTCAAATGATACATATGACTCTATAAAGGGATATTTCACCTAAAAGTGAAAATTTTATATTTATCCCCTTACCCCCAGGGTATCCAAGATGTAGGTGTTTGTTTCTTCAGTAGAACACAAATTAAGATTTTTAACTCCAACCGTTGCTCGTATAATGCATGTCAACGGGGTCTAATTCTAATGAGCCAATTACATTTTACAATCAATGCTGACGAAATGACCTAATACGTCATGAGACACACAAGATTTCGCTATGAAATCTGACGTAACATTTCTTTAGGCGGCAATTTAAAAAAATGTACGTATGCATGATCTTCAGCGGATGGAGACACTGATCGCTTTTGGGGATTTCCTTCACACAAATCAATTGTTTACCCCCAGAACACTTGGAATATATATACTTTTGCAATAAATTGTGCATGCAGTCATATCTGCCTGATATATCCTCTGTTTTATATCATATAATACACAAATTGGTAGGTTTAGGGATTGGGATGTAGTTGGGCTACATGTTAAAATGTGTCTAACTAGCGTAAATAAAAATAAATGTAAATAAAAATATACTCCAAAATGTCATGGCAAAATCATAACCCAATATATAATTTCATTCTGATGATATGCCTAACGCGTCTGTGTATGACACCAAAGGTTTCTCATTGAAATGAATAAAGCACTCTGCTCATCAAAAAAATTACGCTAAAGGGGTACCCTGTGCGTTAAAATGTGATGCAGAGGGGTCGTGACCACGCGTCAATATGTGACAAGTTGGGAGTTAGACCGTGTTGTTTTCAGTGGCAGGAACTAGGAGACTAGTCAGGATTGAGGGAAAGATGAATGCAGCAACGTACAGAGACATCATTGATAAAAACCTGCTCCAGAGAGCTCTCAACCTCAGACTGAGGTGAAGATGCATCATCCAACAGGACAATGACCCCAAGCACACAGCCAAGATGACAAAGGAGTGGCTACCGGAAAACTCTGTGAATGTCCTTGAGTGGCCCAGCCAGAGCCCAGACTTGAACCGATTGAACATCCCTGGAGAGATCTGAAAATGATGTGCACTGACGCTTCCCATCCAACCTGATGGAGCTTGAGAGTTCCTGCAAAGAAGAATGGGAGAAACTGCCTAAAAATATGTGCACCAAGCTTGTAGCATCATATTCAAAAAGAATTGAGGCTGTAATATGGTGCCAACGGTGCTTCAACAAAGTATTCAGCAATGGTTGTGAATGTACATTTATTTTTTATTTATTTATTTATTTATTTTTATTTTATTTTTATTTGTTTAATACATTTGCAAAGACTTCAAACAAACTTCTTTCACATTGTCATTATGGGGTATTGTTTGTAGAATAGAAGGGGTAAAAATGATTTTAATCCATTTTGGAATAAGGCTGTAACATAACACAATGTGGAAAAGGTGAAGCGCTATGAATACTTTCAAGATGCACTGCATTTCAGTTTCCATTTCCAACATTCCTTTTGTCATTAATTAAATAATAATCCAGTGAGATCTGATCTCATCATCATCAAGTCTGTCTGGGATTACATGAAGAAACAGGAAAAACTTGAGACAGATTAAATTAGATTAGATTATTAGTGGTTGTTGTTATTCTCCTGTATTTGTATTCTCCTGTGGCCTGTTGGACAAAGCTGGTTTCAGTTGTTACCCAGGTAAGTTTGAGATTAGTTTGTTCACTTCTCGCAATTCACTTCTCTTCTGAAGATTGAGAGATCATTTTGAAAATTATCATGAAACGTCATGCATTAATATAGTCAGATATTCTTTCAGCTGCCTTCTCAAAATCAAAAAAGCTAACTTTATACCAAGCTTTGAGAAACAATTGAACTAAAACAGGTTGGATTTATCTGGATTTGTTAACTCTAAACCTACTCTGAAACTCAGTTTGTTCAGCTAGCTTCATGCAACAGGCCTCTAAGCTCATGTGATTATTTTTGCTGTTGTTTTAGGTTTATTGTTAAAGATCACTGTTGCATGTACATTGTGGGTGCTTCTCAATATCCATCCTTGTTTCCTGACTCCTCCGTCCTCCATCCTATGACCTGGAAACCAATGAAGCTCAGCCATCTTGTTGGAAATCTCAATTCTCTTATTGCACCATGAGGAAGCGAGGAGAGAGGAGGCTTCCTGAGGAGTCGTGAGCGAGGATACATAGGTGTATCCTTTGCGGAAGTGTTTTATCGACTAAACATCACTCAGACATTAATTCTTCTCCCCCTTCATCGTGCCACATTTTATTCATTACTACTATGTTTACATGTACAAGACACAAATGTTTGTCAACAAACAACACCTGACAGTTGCAGAATAATATCAAAGCACAAGAAAATGAAAGAAACAAATAGAGAAACAAATAGAAACTAATACCATACAACGAATAAAAAGCAGATAATAACTGGAATTCGTTGTTAATAATAACTGGTAATATTAATTAAAATTAGGGATGCACCGAATCCAGGATTCGGGTTCGGATTCGGCCAAATATTGGGCTTTTTGACTGGATTCGGTTTCTGCTGAACCTTAGAATTGTTTTCCACCAAACCGAAACCCGTTTGCACTACGCAATACTGGTCGAACATGAAGCCGCGGATGATTATGGCAACGTGTTTACTAGGCGGACCGTTCGAATGCAGTAGGCTGTGAGAAAGTGAAAATGGAACTTGTGAACAGAAAATGTGTTGTTTGGCAGTACTTTCAGTCACAAGAAGGCAAATCAAGTCGAGCTATATGTTCAATTTGCAATGCCGATTTGTCTCGTGGTGGCAAGAACCCTAAACAATAGCCGCTGGATGTCCGGTTCGCGAACGAATTGTTCTTTTTAACCGGATCTTTTTAGTGATCCGGTTGAACCAGTTCACCAAATTGGACTGAATCATTCTAAATGGCTCGCGTCTCAAATCAGCGCTGATCCCACAAGTTACTATAGTTACTCACTTTCTGACATGAGTGACAGTCCCTCAGACTAGAAATAAACTAATATCTTGAAGTACAGTATATGTTGTAACTCCAACAGTTCACTGAACTGAGACATGTTTTGCTGTGAGAACCGGTGAGCTGAGATACTGCATGCGTTGTCAATGTAAGTTTATTTAATCTGTGTAAAACATCAGTGTTTGCACGACAGTGGCTGTATTGAGTGCTTTTGCAAAACCTTAATTAAAAAACGTATCCAAGATGATGATGATGACAATAATAATTATTACTATACTAAGTTTTGATTACAAATACTTTATATGAATGTGTTTCAATGTATTTTCATCCGCCGGGATGATATAAATAAAGTCATTACGCAAGGACGTAAAAGAACCGTTTTTTTTAACCGGTTCATTGAAATTCACTGTCCGAAATAACCGTTTCGCGGAAAAGTACCGAACTTCCCATCTGAGAGAATAAGAGTTGTGCATGAAGGAATCTACAGACAGCAATACGGTACAGTCATCCTGGCATAATGTTGCCTTTTTTTTCAATTTTAATTAAATTAAAAATACACTGCTGTGGACGTTGTTTATGTCATTAATGTGGTTACTGTGATAATGGACTGAGGATGGGAGTTGGATTCGGTATTCGGTTTCAGATTCGGTAGAATCTTAACCAGTGGATTCGGTATTCGGACGAACCTCAAAAATCTGGATTCGGTGCATCCCTAATTAAAATATGGACAAATGTGGTATTTTGTGGAGGTTGTGGATCTCTAATGTTCAAGATCCCTGACTAAATCTAGTGGTGCTGAGTCATCCTTATTTGACGACGCTTAAAGGGAGCGGGGATATATCATTTCACTTGATTCAATTCCTCTGTCCTCGCTTTTTTTCTTGCGTCCTTCTCTTGCATCCTAAAGGGGTGGAGCAAGGGGTGGAGCTAAGGCACAAGGAAAGGAAACGAGGATGCACAAATAAGAGGGAAGCACCCCTTGTATCATCTTCTCTTCGTTCCTGCAACCGCACGTGACAATAATTTAAGGATAGTAAATAACACAATGTTTTTGAATTTGAAAAATAATCAATTTTTAAAATGTAAAAAAGTATAATAATATGTGTAAAAGTAAATATTTTTCGCTCTTCAAGCTCTGTGCACAACCATGGCAGACTGATTGTATTAATATCCATTGAGTGGTTACTCTTTTGCGACTGGAATATGATTTTGTGTAATATCCACTTCAAATGTCATTTCATTAAGCACACATGCAACTCTTGAGGTTTTCAATACAGAATCGAGGATTTGAGGCTCAGAAGATGATTAAAAAAGCCAGACATAAGCAGAGGTCACAGGAGACTGATGGCGCAGTAATGGGAGACAAAGAGAGAGAAAGACAGAAGGAATCGAATGGCAGTGTGTTCAGAACCGAGTGCCTTGGTATTGACAGCAGATCAATGCCTGTGGTCGTGTATGTGCGGATATAAACAATACAGCCAAATGCTGTGGTGAAGGTGATTGGTTGAAGATGACCCTGATCCTGCTGGAAAACAACCCCCTCTCGTGCCCTTTGTGCTCAGCAGGCATTAGATATCACATTCAGACACAGAGAGAAGGCGTCAGCCTTCAATCCCGCGACAAAATCAAGAGGAGGAGAGAAAAAGAAATCAATGCAAGACAACCTGGAAGAAAACAGGAAGCTACTCACTATCTCCCCCTGATGCAACCAATACCTAAAGTGGTAGCCAGTGCTTGGGCTGCAGTCCCAGGCTCAGACAGACTGATCGATGCCTGGTGTCCTGCATTAACTCCAGGACCCACGTTTTTTTCTGCCAGACTGAACACGATACCCTGTGGTCAAAGGGTTTAATCTTACAATTCATCCCGCAACAATGAAAATGTCTGATCATGAGAAACCATCTCCAGTCTAGACATGGGCTCCCTCAGAAACTTTCTCCCACAGAGAGTTTTTTGATGGTTCCTTTCAGTCTGTTTACAACAAGAGTAACTGTTCAGAAGTTTCATGGCTCAGCAGTCACGGTTGTGTCACAGTTGGGTAAAAGCTTGGGATGTCACTATTAAGGGTGTGCCAGTTAAAAATGTTGTACAAACAACCAAAGTCACATTGAAACAACAGATCTCCTCTTCTTTACATCTGAGTGTACATTCTTAAAAATAAAGGTTCTTAAATGGTTCTTTGGCAGGGTGTATGGTTCCATGATGAACCTTTGATATCCATAGAACCTTTCAATTGCACAAAAGGTTCTTTGTAGTGTAAAAAGGTTCTTTAGACTATAAAATGCTTAGAAAAAAAACGGTTCTTTGGAGAACCAAGAATGGTTCGATCTTCTATGGCATCACAGTGAAAACCCATTTTTTGGTTCTTCCTGGCACCTTTATTGGGGTGACAAACAAATTGGGGTGTTTATTGGTTGTTTATTGAATGGAGAAAGATCTGAATGTGAATTTGCAGTCAATTGTAAGAAAAGGATAGATCTAAGGGGCTGTTTACACGACATGAAATCAAAAAAAAATAATTACGATTTAACTAAATCGTAAAACTTTTATGTTTTGGCCATTCATTAACATGACAACAGTGTTTTTGGTGCTTAAAAACGGGTTTCAAGTTTTTGAAAATGGTCTTCCTGTAAACAACAAAAACGTGAATCTGTGAAAACGATGACGTCATGCACGTGCGTATTACATGTTAAGTCTATAGAGGGTATGCATCAACGTCACTTTCCTGCCGGAACACGCTCCCTCGCGGGGCTGGTGGGCAGAAGAGCTGCTGCGTGACTGGAGTTAATAGAGGAAAACGTGAGTAGAGTAAACGATTATCAGTTTAAACTAAAGGTTAAGCTCGATATAGTGGTCCTTACAACTGCCCAACAATTCAGTGATCCATGGATAATGACATGATTTCAACATGAATATTTATATGAATATTTATAACTGTCAGTCATCACATTTTTTCAAATGAATCCTGCATGTAACATTATGCGGATGGTTCAGTGTATTGAAGCGTGTATACACTTTATAATCACTAAAAGCTGTCACTTGTTCAATAAACACAAACTCACAAAGTTCCGCTATATTAAACAGTGAAGCTGGTATACAATAAATCTCTTATTTTCACAAAGTGTCTGCACTTACAGAGGATTGACGCGCATGTTAACTGAACTCAGCACCTGGACAAACACTCGAGTGGATTCCAAATTCAACCCCTGTGATTGGCCAACTGCGTCGATGATTATCACGTACAAATATGTCTGTGATTGCTATACTCACCAAAGCGAAAACACATCGGAAATGTAATAATTTGACAAGTGCAAATACAGATACACATTGGATCTCTTGCTAGCTCCTTTTCGCTTATAATATGCTATTATTAGGAATTCTTACAGAGGATTACAAGGATTACATATCCTAGACAAGCAGTTATTGGCAGCTTTTCCCTCTAAAAGTAGAAGCAGGTGGCAGTGGTTTAAATGACACGCTATTATCAAGTCCGTCTCAAGTCCGGAACAGCGATGTCCATGGCGTCCTGAGAAATCTCTCAGGTTTCATAAAAAATATATAATTGCCTGGGTTTCAAAGATGAACAAAAGTCGATTGGAACTACATGAGGCTTTTGCATTGACAGATGACAGAATTGTCATTTTTGGGTGAACATTTAAAGCTACGGTACCAAAAACATGTTCAATGAATAGGGAAATGGATATGTAGAACAGCAGCATGTTTGATACCCTGACTATCATTATAAGTTCACTTCACAGTACAAGAAAAAAGAGAGAATATCTTCCCTTTAAAATAAGATTTTGTGGGCCATTTTGTAAACACGACCACGTACACAGTATTATTTTTTTCTTATGGAATTCTCTGCTTCGAAATATCTCAAGAACTAAATAATTCTCCTTACATTAGCCATGGATATCATATAAAAGCCCTGTCATAGACTCCATAAATATTTGAAAGAGAAACATTGGGTTCAAATTGAACATCTAATTCAGCTCTGCCAGAGGCACGCCCAGGCCACACAATCACTTGCATGTAAAGTGGCTGCAGAGTTGTGGGGTGGCAGCGACCCATCCCTGGTAATGGAAGAAGAAACAGCCAGCCAGTGTGCACTAGACAGATGGTTCCCCTCCCAGAATACATCTCATTTAATGATCTCATTCTAGTGGGTGTCATGCTCTCCAGCTTTGCTGTTGCTGGCAATTCTCAGCCTGAGTGGAATCATCTATGTATCATATAATTATAACGACCTGCGTCCTGCCCCGCGTTGTCACGCTGGATCTCATGAAAGTAAATGGAGCTTTATGGTGATAATGCTAGAGTGAACATATTCCTCATCTCCCTCGTCGCCAAGCAATAAAATGTTTTGCCCGTAGTTAACCATCATAAAAACAGAAGAATAAGGGAAAGAATGAGGTAAAATAATAGCTTGATACACTTATGAAGCTCCCATCTTAAACAAAGTAATTACACTCTCCAGTCACCGTGCTGTTGAAATTAAACCGAGTACATACCACTCTATAATACATATTTGCATAGTAAAAATATCATCATTGGCCATCAACAAAGGTGGACTCAACAGGCTTTTAAATCTTGTTTGCTCGAGAAATGCAGTTTAATTTCTCCATTTTTCTGACTGCCAAGATGCCTCCCCACCCCAGCCCCACCATTCTCTCCTGCAAAATGCATCAGCCCTCCTATTTGTCTTGGTAATAGGTCTAGGTAAAGCTTTTACTCTTCTCACAAATTACCACTATAATATGCTCTGTTAATCTATCTAGTCAGGCCTCAAATTTAAAAAGGGACATTTCGCTGAATGGAGGAATTTTCAATTGCAGGCAGATATTAGATTATTCTCATCTTGATGGCCTGATGTGCTCTTTTTTTCCACTCGGGTTTTGGCTCGGTAATGGGCTTGTGTGGATATTTCATTCACCACACTCTATTCAGCTGACTGCTAAATAGGCAGGAAATGGATGTGATTTTATGGCAATTGACTGAATCAATAATCTCCATTTGTGGCTGTGCATTGTTGTGGTACGTCTTACTGCAAATGAAACCTTTATGAGAAGACAACTGAATAATAGCTGCTTTCTCAAAAGCAGTACAGTAAAACCTTCTTTTGACACGCTGCAAGTTTCACCAGCATATTTGATATCATGCAAATAGATATAACAAGAGGTTTCTACAAAACTGCATTCATTTACATATGTATTTGTGCTGGAGAAGGAAATGGGCACATTTGCATTGCATGTATACCATTCTGTTTCATCCCTAATTCTTCAAATCCCTTCATAAACAGGATACTTGTAACTCCTAATCCACAACATACAGGAATCCCAGCAAAAAGCACTAATCTTAAATGCAACAAAGACTGACTACAAAGCCCTTTCATACAGAAAGCATTGCATTAGTCTTCCAGTACATGAGGTGGACAAAAAGCCTTTTAATGTTAATGTTCAAAAGTTTAAGGTCGGTACAAATTTTTATATGCTTTGAAAGAAGTCTCTTATGTTCACCAAGGTTGCACTAAAAACAGCACTATTGTACAAAATATTAGTACAGTTTAAAATAGCTCTTTTCTATTTGAATATATTTTAAAGCTGAATTTTCAGCATCATTATGCCAGTCTTCAGTGTCACAGGATCCTTCAGAACTCAGAAATTTAAATATGCTGATGTGCTGCATTTGTGCTGATTAATATTTTTGAGGGTTTTCTGATGAGAAGGTTACAATAACCGCATTTAATTGAAATATTTCGCAACATAATAAATGTCTTTTGATCAATTGAAAAGTTCATTTCTTTAAAAAAAAAAAAAAAAAAAGATCTTACAGACCCCAAACTTTTGAACTGTAGTGTGCAAATCACCAGCTTTAAAGGTAAAATAATGAACCTGAGGTATAGCTGGTACAAATTTAGTATAAATATAATGCCAGAGCAAAACTAAGAGTGCCCAGAGAGCACTATTAGGCTTTAACACCACCAATTTCAATGTAATATCCTTGTGTTTGCGTCATTCGAAGGACCAGAAGCCCCAGGAGAAACTCCATTGACATTTAAAAGGGAAACTTTTTTTAAATCGATATAATCACATGTGGTTACATTCTGCGTGTAACCCATATACTGCAAAGTCAGATATGCTGTTTCAGTGTGGTGTGTAATATATGCAGGGGTTACACAGAGGCAGCTATGGAGCTAAATAGGAAATGATGGTGGTACAGTGGTACATCAATCAGCGCTCCTCCGCAAAGAGTGCAGATGCTGCATCTTCGGTGTGGCCGACTACAGTGATGAGAACAACTTTTGTGCTGCGAGCTGACAGGTAAGACTGAGCGCATGCAAAAGTGTCAGGAGAGAGAGGGAGAGAGAACGAGTGACAGAAACAAAGACTGAGGGGCCGTGAAAGACTGTCTCTGTACATCATCCGTGCGCTTCATTTCCAACACTTTGCTGGCAAGACGCGTGGAGCTGTCAGGAATCTTTAAAAATAAGAGTGCGTTCCAAATCAAGATTGCACCGCTTGGGCCTCTGGGCCCTCAGGACTGAGGGAGGGGGAAAAGAAAGGTAGTCAGAGCGAAGAACAACTGAGAACAGACAGGCTACGCGGCAGCAGGGTGTATTGGAAGCGAGGTAGCTCCTGGACATACTTTCAGGCTTCTAAGAGCCGGTTTTTATTCTATATTGATTTTCAAATGCTTTACTTGCTGTCTTGTTATCTCAGTTCCAAACAATAGGCTGTTTTACCTAGAGACCACCTAGGTTAGATCAGTTCACTCTTTGGTGTGAAATGTACTATAGATCTCACCGATCTATGCTTCACATCATGGATGATCTGCAACACCAATCTATTCTCTCTTACTAAGTGAAGTGTTTTACGGTTTTTGAGTTATAGATGAAACACATAAGAGTATGAATAATTTTTACAGCACTGAAAAGCGATCCAATAGATGTATATAGGCATAGCCTTTCCTCAAGTACAAAAAGACTTGTAATTCGAAATGTGCATGAATTATTTTATTCCATTACCCTCCTATCTTGACTCGGATGGAGTGATGTTCTCCGGATCACCATTTTTACTAGACAACAGAGAACATGCTCTTCTACCAGCTTGCTCCCAGGGGGTAAAGAGCCAGATACCCTACTGTTTGATCATAGTTAAGATGTCATCCAGACTGTAAAGCAGTCTGATCCATTACACTTCCTCCAGATATAAAACAGCCTGATGAAATACTTAATGTCTTTGCCTCGCATTGTCTCCTTCTTCTTTTTCATTAAAATGATCTATTTTTACTTTCTTAGCCATTCAATAACCTGGTATCAATGCATTGTCTCCCCGATGACATTTCCCTCTGTAAAATCTGAAAAACTGTTGTGAAAGCCAGTGTACTATGAATGCTCATTGCTCTTTTATTGATCCCATCTTGCCCAGGCTCATGCAGATTCAAGCCTGTCTTTCTCCCTGCAGCAACCAAAGAAAAATATTTTCTGCCACTGCCGATTTCATCCCCACCGCTTTATGAAATAGCTTGTGGTAGGGATGTGTCTAATACAGTGGAAACATCTAGAATTGTAGAGCAGTTTTTTTCCATTTAGTTTGATAACAGTCATGTTATAATGACCGTTATCTAGCGCTGTATTCAGCTATTCTACAGCTCGTTCTCATATCTAGTAATGAAACCACGAATGTGTCCCTGGAAAAAAAAAAACTGGACAGATCTATTGTACATTGAAAGGAAAGCTTTTGGCTTCACTTGCAGAAAGCATGAGATACCATTACTATTGAAGTTCTCAGAGAAAGTTAATGATATTGTATGACACACACACACACACACACACACACACACACACACACACACACACACACACACACACACACACACACACTCACATTAAGGATTATTAGGAACACCTGTTCAATTTCTCATTAATGCAATTATCTAGTCAACCAATCACGTGGCAGTTGCTTTACTGCATTTAGGGACGTGGTCCTGGTCAAGACAATCTCCTGAACTCCAAACTGAATGTCAGAATGGGAAAGAAAGGTGATTTAAGCAATTTTGAGTGTGGTGTGGCATGGTTGTTGGTGCAAGACAGGCCAGTCTAAGTATTTCCCAATTTGCGCAGATACTGGGATTTTCACGCACAACCAGTGTGAAAAACATCCATTATGCAGCAGTCCTGTGGGCAAAAATGTCTTGCTGATGCTAGAGGTCAGAGGATAACGGGCCGACTAATTCAAGCTGATAGAAGAGCAACTTTGACTGAAATAACCACTCGTTACAACCGAGGTACGCAGCAAAGCATTTGTGAAGCCACAACACGCACAACCTTGAGGTGGATGGGCTACAACAGCAGAAGACCCCACCGGGTACCACTCATCTCCACTACAAATAGGGAAAAGAGGCTACAATTTGCACAAGCTCACTAAAATTGGACAGTTGAAGACTGGAAAAATTTTGCCTGGTCTGATGAGTCTTGATTTCTGTTGAGACATTCAGATGGTAGAGTCAGAATTTGGTGTAAACAGAATGAGAGCATGGATCCATCATGCCTTGTTACCACTGTGCAGGCTGCTGGTGGTGGTGTAATACGATGTCACGATCGCAACTATTAACGTGCCCTGGATGTGCATCCCAGAAATCTCCATCAACTGCAAGATGCTATCCTATCAATATGGGCCAACATTTCTAAAGAATGCTTTCAGCACCTTGTTGGATCAATGCCACGTAGAATTAAGGCAGTTCTGAAGGCAAAAGGGGGTCAAACACAGTATTAGTATGGTGTTCTTAATAATCCTTTAGGTAAGTGTGTATATATATATATATATATATATATATATATATATATATATATATATATATATATATATATATATATATATATACACTTACCTAAAGGATAAGGAATATATATATATATATATATATATATATATATATATATATATATATATATATATATATATATATATATATATATATATATAATTACAGCAATTTACAGATGTGCTGCTGTAAGTTGCTGCAAAAGATGAACTTACTAAATATTAAAGTTAAAAGGATAAAAACAATTCACTTCATCTATTATTTGATGGTCAGAGCAGTTTCGTGAACATTATGAAATTAAATCATGTTTTGGAGACAAAGGTCCATGTTTTATGATCTGTCAGGTGTTCTAATAATTTTGGCCACCATAAATATAATATTATTGCTCTATAGACCTTATATCTGGATAATTATGATTAAATTATGCATAGTCTAATTCATATTCATGAGCTAAACTCATGACTAGCACATCTGTCCCACCTCAAAACAGTCCTCACCACTTTTTAAGACCAAGTGACACCCATGTTACAAACATTGACAGAACTTGCCAAAACAGCAGCTGTTCCCTTGTACAATGCTGTATAAATAAACAGAAGGTCACTGGTGGTGTGATAAATTTTGTATCGGCTGTAATAGAGAGGAAAGCTCTTTGTCCTAATCTAGGAGACAGAGCAATCACAACAGCGCAGTAGACAATCCTCTCCAAATAAATGCTGCATGAGTAAGTGTCTGAGCTGTGGGAGAACTGTTCTGGTTCTGAACATCCATCCACAAGATCACGTATTATTTGCAGCCTCTCACACACCACCGCATGACAAGCGCTGTGCTGCGCTACAATTCTGAAGGCAGTTCATGAAAATTGACTGCAATGTGCTCCTTTTCACTTCAGTTCAACTCAGTAGAAGGAGGTGAAGCACTTTAAATTCATGTGAAGGGCAGTCGCTCTCCCGGTTTGTGGTATAAAATTGCATAACAGTAATTTATCAGGTACCATCTCCTGGAGACAGAAATGAGGGTCGGTCATGTGATCTTTCAGCAGCTGGTGGATCCACCCCCACACTCTCGCCGCTGCACGCGAAGCCATCAGTGCCATATAAATCACCTCTGAGACACCAGGCCGTTTTTCATTTGTAGCAAAGTGGCCATTTTGTAGTAAACTCCAAGCATGAGCAATTTGCACACCAGAATATGAGTTTGTGCCGTCCGCGAACGGAGTGATTAAGTGAGTGTAAGAGCGCCCGCCTTCCACTGAGAGGTGTACCTTTTGAGAATTCCAGGTGAGGTTAAATGCATTTTAATGGGTCTCATTCACGCTGTACTTCAAAATAACATCATTTCGGGTGCGGAACCAGTGGCCAGGGCTGAAGGCGAGGCGCTCGGTTTCGTCTTTTGTAGCCAAATGATTCAATCTAATTAGGCTCGTTGCAGTAGAGCATCTGAGAAACTCAGTGGGACTTCAACACATATTTCAACACCAGAAACACCTTGAGATTTAGGCGCGAGAAAGATTGTACCAGTCTTCTCACCAGGCCTCCCAACTACGCTAATCAACATGTTGCTAGCGTGAAATACTCTATCTGCATTCCACAGACACAATTTAACTCCTCTTTTTTAGGTCAGTACAGTACTTTTCCCATTTTTCTGAAATATGGGCATGCCAATTATACTGTGCCTGACTGTAACCATTTCAAAAGTCATAATCATAAATGTTACAGTGCTATTAGCCAAGGTGCTAATGCTTATGAGATGAAGCACAGCACGATAGCATCTGGAGAGATATGCCAACTAAAAGTTCAATCCCTGCCTATAAAGCCACCTCAAATGCTTTACTTCAAAAGGTGACATTAAAACTATTCCTTTAAAAAACTTCATATCCTTCCAAACAAGGGAAGGGTGGAGACATTTTATAAAACCAAATGAAGGAACACCAGGTTTTCACCAACATAGTTATGCAAAATGTCCTTATGAAGAATTTTATTTCCCACTAGTTATTGAACAATAAATTGTCCACGCACCCCAATGATAATTGAAAATTAACTGTATTTAATAAATAAATAAACCGGTTATTTTTAGTTGATGGTGGTTTACTTCAGAATGCAAAAAAGCACAATTTCATGCTAGACCAACGTGATCTCATTACTAACTGTAGATATTTGTACAGCAAGTGTTTTTTTTATTGTTATATACTGTGGATATAACATTAGATACTGTAGTATATAATAATAAACAATGAAACAAACAATATTAAAGGGTTAGTTTACACAAAAATGAAAAAATTAATCTGATCTGTCATTAATTACTCACCCTCATGTCGTTTCAAACTTTTGTTTGTAAAAAAAGCCGTAAGACTTTTGTTTATCTTCGGAACACAAAGGTCTTTTATTGAAATCTTAAAGCTTTCTGCCCCTCCATTGACAGCCTACGCAACTACTACTTTCAAACCCATTCACAAGAGCACCAAGACGCATGCGTGTTGTGCTGACGCAAGAGCAGACATTACTGCATGAACACGCGTTGTAGATTAATATTCTTTAAATAAAGTGGTAAATTACGTTTTGGTTTTGGCTTTTGCGCAAACAAAGCACTTGTGTGGCTTCATAAAATTGAGGTTAAACTACTGGAGTGACATGGGTTACTTGTATGATGCTTTATTACCTTTCTGGGGATTGAAAGTAGTTGTTGCCTAGGCTGTCAATGGAGGGACAGAAAGCTCTGGGATTTCATTTAAAAGATTATTTAATTTATGGTTTGAAGATGAACCAAAGGCCCCATTTACACTGCATGGTTCAAGTGTCCCAATTCCGAGAATTTTTTTCTCTCATGTGGCACAGATCGGATATGACGTGAATGTGTAAGCAGGAAAAAAAACGCATGAATTCCGATATCTTCAGAACAGCTGTGAGAATAAAAAGAGAATAAAGAATAAATATGATTCGGATGCGTGCATTAGCGTCTGCCATGTAAGCGGTCAAATCGGATATTCCCCAGTAAATGTGAGTCGTACGTCATTGAAAAAAGGACGGAGGCGAATGATATCAACTCAGGTGGACACAAACTGCCAGTGTTGCCAAGTCCGCAGTTTTCATGCGGAATTGAGATACTTTAACACACTTTTGAGTTGCAATTGGGCGGGGTTTGTTGTGAAAACCTGGCAACCCTGTCAAGGTCACTCCTCTTTTTCTCCGCCTTAAGAAAGAAATGTTTTGCCGACCTTTAAAGATGTGTGGAACAGTGCAGACAGCAAAACATTGAATAATCATTTTGTCTGCGTCCATTGCATATCGCGCCATTTTACTTCCTTTTCTGGTTAAGAGCGTCTTGGGCTGTTTTGCCAGTGTACAGTGTAAATGCAAATATCGGATACGGGTCGCTTTTGAAAAGATGATGTAAGCGGGTCGTCAAAAAAATCTGATACAGTCACAAAATCGGAATTGTGCTTCAAGACCTGCAGTGTAAATGCAGCCAAAGTCTTAAAAGTTTGGAATGACATGAGGATCAGTAGCAGTAGTTTTTGGGTCAACTAAAGCCCTGGTCAGACTGCACTTTTTTCAAAATAGTTGAGTCACTGCTGTGTTCACACTGCAACGATGGATAAACGACAGAGGGGTTCACACTGCGCGACTGTACAAGAGGAAGAATCGCTGACAACTCTCTCTCTCCGGTGCGCAAACTACGTTTCCCAACATTCCCGACCAAACACATGTGCGATGTGACAAGTACACAACGCAAGATCGCATGTCCGTCAGACTGGAGTTCTCACACGAGACTTGGAATTGTTTTTAAAAATAATAAACTTCAGTTTGCTCCAAATTGTCTGTGTGCTGATTTGTGGAGAAAAATAAAAAGTATATTATGGAGGAAATTATTGGACAGAGGGAGTAAGGATTGTGTTCTGCAAAGAGAGTTTGAGGTAAATAACTCATTTTGTAATGGGTAATTTGGGCTTTGTTTCTGATTGATTGAATTGTAAATAATATATCTATTAAAATACTGATATTCTATCTATAAGTCCTCCCTGAGCCTCCCGCTGCCCAGTATCTCACTCTCTCACTGGCTGTCTGTCATCGCCGATGTCATTTTCAGTTAGATCTCATTTCACACAGTAGGAGTTTGAATCGCAGACAGGTCCAGATATTTAGCATGCCAAATATCTCACAGGCGTTGACGACTCGTCTGCAATTCTGTCTGTTCGTGTCTTTGATCATTCACACTGCGTGATTGTCACTCGCGTGCACAAGCACCGATTTTCCTATGATTTAGGGCATTTAACGGCGATTTCGCAAAACCTGTCAGCGAGTCAAAATCCGGGCTAAAATCGGGCAGTCTGAACTCGGCTTAACACTTTAACAAATAGACAGCGACGAAAGGGTATGCATTTTATATGAACAACTTTAGAGACATTAGGAATCCTTTTAGGTTCATACAATATACAATTCTTGGAAATAATAGGTTATTTGTATCATATTTTTGCTAAATATTTTTTGTTAAATACAGTAAGATTATACTACACTGTAAAAAAATGGTTGTTTTTTGTTGGTTTAACTTAAAAAAAGTAAGTAACCTGGTTGCCTTAAAAAAAATGAAATTGAGTTTATTGAAATTAAAAATTTGAGTTGATACAATGAAGGAAATTTGTTTAATACATAGAAACTCAAAATATTTTTGTATCTGAACCATATAAAAAATTTGATAAATCATGAAAATAGCATTATTTGACATGTTTCACTGCATCATCAGAAATAAAACACACACAATTACCCAATATGCTTAAAAAATATTTTAATAATATTTTAATAAAGGTTGTCGAATCTCAAAAAATGTTCATTGTATTAACTCTTGTATTTCAATGAACTCAAAATTTTGAGGCAACCAGGTAACTTTTTTTCTAAATAATTATTTACAGTGTATGTAATATTCAGCAATATGTACAGTATATGACAATAAAATGTAACAAAAAATGTACACGCTAAGAAAATTAAAAATATAAACTAACAAACACACAAGCAAATATATAAAAAAACAGGGTTCAATGTATTATGTACAGTATGTCCTTAAACTGAAGGAATTTTCCGTGTTGATTTATTGCTCTCTTTTTTATGATTTATTACACTGCTTTTATTATTGAAAGTATCCATAAATATGATATTATGTATATATTTTTATGTTTTAGATGCTGCCAGTGCATTTGATTCAGCGCATACAAAAGTACTAATATCTATGAATGCTAATATGGCTAGCATACAGAGTAACTGTTCATTTAAATTATAAAGTGGAATAAAATCTTTTTAATTTTATCAGTGACACCATAAAACCTACTTAGCTCTATTCATACCCAAAACAACGCCTATGTATTTGATTATTTGATGTGAGTGTATGTTTTGCACAACCATAAATGGTTGTTCCCTCTCTGTGCAATGCACAATAACTCTGCAATGATATCAAATCCATTTGAGTTCAAAACTGAAGCAGTTAATTTTCCTGTGCGTCTGCTAATTATCGGGAGGTGGACACTTCGAGCTGCAGCAGACACATCATTAAGTTTTAACAGGACCAAAGGTTATCCAGCCTCCAGCGATTCAGATAGATTGGCAAGGTGTGGACACTTAAAACACATCTATTCCATTTGAGATTAAGTTTACACAGAGCGCCTCCCCCTACTTCTCGATTGAGTGCTAATGAAGTCCCAATTTACTGAGATCATCTATTTCAGTGACACCTGATAAAAGGAGCCTACAACTTTTGTGCCTCAAAGCAACGGCTCAGAGCGGCAATTCCTGATATGACCCACAGAGGGCCGGTTCCTGTCGTGTTTTAATTAATAAAAGCCATTGATTGATGGTAATGATCAATGGTTAACACACATCTTTGATTTTATGGCTTCGGCAAATGAAGTGTCACTGATAAAACTTAATATGATGGATTTCTTAAGTGGGTGAGGCAGTGGAGCGAGTTTGACTCATCATTCTCAGAAAAACATTTTGATTGCATTCAAATGTGAACTTCTGGGTTCCCTCTTTTCGTTCTGTGCTATTAACTGCTGCCTGCTAAGAGCAACTGCTGAAATTCAACATTCAGCCCAGAAGTGTCATGCCCACGTGCCCCCTCCGATTTCTAAGCCCAGGGGAATTTCAATGTAACCTTCAAAAATTACTGTATCGTTGATAGTCTATGATTATTACAGGTAATCATGAAAAAAAGGTGTCTGTGACAAACCACACATTCATGTTTAAATTTGATCAGTACAATAAATTTGTCTGCTTTTTACTCTTTGATGCGTTAAACTGAGTATCGTCTGGGTTACTATAATGCCCATTAAGGCTGTATTGATTTGATTTTAAAAGTACAGTAAATAAAAAAAATCGATTTGAATTTATTTTAAAATGCATTTTATTGCCGTAATTGCAAAGCTGAATTTTCAGCATCATTACTCCAGTTCTCAGCTTCACATGATTATTCAGAAATCATTCTATTGTTTATTTTTATTATTATTAATCTTGAAAACATATTTTTGTGGCAATTGAGATTTATTTTAGGACAAAAGTAAATCATTTATTTGAAAAATAAATATTTGGTAACATTACAAATATCTTTACATTTTTTTATCAATTGAATGCATCCCTGCTGAATAGCAGTGTAGTTTAGTATTTTATATAAAATGGTCAGGATTCAAATATAATATAAAGTCCATGATGCCCCTGATTCAGAAGTAACTCAAAGACATCTATATAACTCTAGTCAGGCAAAAGCTTGGCATGCCATGATGAGAAACATCTCAGATTGACTACTATGAGCTGAGGGTGAAGGGAAAGAACTTCATAAATTCCTGGATTTATTTCTAATTTTTTAATCAATACACTTCTAAAACAACATTCCCTTAACTGCTGCTTTCTGTTTTATCTCTACTCCCCCTCTGACACAAAAGAGGAGAGAGTTGCCATGTAGGCGGCGAAACAACATCAAACCTGGTGCGGTGCCAAGATCTGTCTTTATACTAGCACCCATGAAAGCAGATTCAAGCACAGAGGCTCAGACCAGAGGCTATCTATCTGACTTTGGTGTGATCAAAAAACTCTTAAGTACATGCATAAAAACATACATTGATTTTCAAACACTCTGATACAAGCATAAAGGAAACCGCTGTAAAGGGAAATCTATGAAATATGCAGCACAGCACACATGAAACTCTCCTTCTTTGATATTTTAGTTGTAGATCTTCATCAGAAGGCAAAAGGAAGTCCAGATTGTCTGTGCTTCCATGTATGTTACCATGTCTAATTGTTGCTCTGAGACTCTGAGAGAGATCTTAATTTTGGGATTACCCAGATTACAAAATTGGCTTAAACAAGAAGCAGGAAGATTGGGTCATGTAAGATAAAACTGTCTGATGTCTTGAAAGGGTGCATCGTCCAAAAGTTGGCCATTGCATGCTTGTGTTGATTTTCTGTTCTAATGATTTTTTCATGAGTCTTTGAAGCTATTTTTGAACCTCACTTTGAAATCCTGCACTCCAATCAAGTTCTACAAGTGCTTAATGCATAATGGGCTTCATTAAAAGAGGAATTTGATGACAGAGAAGTTTCCACTGAGCATGCTCAGTGGGGGTCTTTTCAATTACAGATCCACTTCATAAGTACAGTGTTAAACAAAACAGTCAGACTAATAGAATTAAAAGAATTTGGTTGTACTGTTCAGGGATAGAGACCCAAAAATATATTTTTGCATCTGTATGCTTTCACAAACCCATATGACTCGGTGAAACCACTGATCTACACTACTGTGCAAAATTCAGAAGAACTGTAGCAACGTCTGAAGCCTGAAGAGACTGACCTGCAAAGCTACAATACTGTGAAAAGTTCTAGGCACTTGGGTAAAAATGCTGTAAGGAGAGGATGCTTTCAAAGATAATGTCATAAATCGATTTTATTTATCAATCAACTTCTAACTAAATCATATCAATATTTGGTGCAACCAAACTTTGCATTTAAAACATATTTTTTCCTTGCTCAGATAGCCTTGCATGTCAGTTTCTTCAGGCATCTTGGAGATGTTGACGCAGTTCTTCTAGTCTGTCTAGTCTGTCTATCTGTTTCAGATTTGCAAAAAACGTTTGCAATATTTTCTAAATGTCAATAAAAAACTATTGCAAAATGACACTTTTTCCATTAACCGATGTTATGTGACTAAAACAGAATTTTTCCCTCTCAAGATAAGTAAAAAAAATCCAAAATCATGGCAAAGCCACCGCACTAGCCATTAATTTACATCAAAGGAGACATAGGCATGTTATCCACACATTAATGGTAAGGAAAGCCCCTTATACTCAGGAGCAGCCTCCCTCTACTTAAGGTCTTAATAGATTGTATTTATTTGTTTTTTAGAATCTAGTATTCCCGCAATTAATTAGACTTTCATAAGCTTAAAAATATAAGTTTAGTACTCATCTTTAAAGGGTTAGTTCACCTCAAAAATCAAAATAATGACTTTATCTGCAAAGTTATTATCTTCCGTGTAGGTCCCGGACGTGAACTCACACGATAGCTGCGCTTCTCCTCACTTCTGGGTCATGTGGGAGCACAGGGTATTCTCACAAAAATGCGTATAAATAGTACGAGTGTGCAATGTCGTGAAATGTATACGCCAAAACTCATTTTGGCGTGTCTATGGCACGCTGTTTTTCACGTGCATATGATACGCATTTTATGGCGTATTATACATACGAAGCCCCCACCCCACCACCCTAAACCTACCCAAGCGCGTGTCATATATACGTCCCACCACCCTAAACCTACCCAAGCGCGTGTCATATATACGCCATAAAGTGTGTATCATATGCACGCGAAAAACAGCGTATCATATGCAGGCCAAAATGAGTTTTGGCGTATACATTCCACGACATTGCACACTCGTACTATTTATACACATTTATGTGTGATCGGGTTGGGGAACAGCATCATATTCTCGTGCATGCGTCGAGTTCACGTCAATAACTTGGTGGATAAAGTTGTTATTTTCGTCACATTATAAAATTATTGTACAGCCACTGTAGTGAGATGGACTTTGTATCGAAGTCTTTAGTGCCTTTATGGGTCTTGTGAGTGGAAATGTACTGAATGCCAATGGAGGCCTTTCTGACGCCTTTCTCAGCCATAAGCTTTCAACAAAAAATCCTCATTTGTGTTCTGAAAATGAACTAAGATCTTATGGGTGTCCAACGACATGAGGGTGAGTAATTAAAGAAATAATGAAAGAATTTTTGGGTGAACTAACCCTTTAAAGGGATCCCCGTGTGGTAAGACTTGTATGGCTTAATATAACATAAATTATGTCTCTTACTGAAATATGTAGTAGAAAACCCATGAAAGATCTACGTTGTTTTAAAAATCGATTTTATATTTGGACCATGGGCAGCGCCATTTTATTAGAATGGTTGCACTCGGCAATCAGCTGGCGCTACCCGTAGCTATTTTTACCACAACGCAACTTGAAAATTGATTCAAAGTTAAACAAAACGAATTCATTGCTTTGTAATTGTGCTTAAAACACACTCAAACATACATGTACATACAAACTCACCTACACAAAGTCACAAACAGATCGGCGGGCACACGCACACGAGTGCTCTGTCTCAATCGAGGTGTTATGGGCTGCTCTCATCAGTCTCCACGAAAGGGGCTGAATCCGAAATCACCCCCCATACCCTGAAATGAGACATTATTTGAAGGGACAGCCATTTGTAGTGGTGTAGGACTCCGAAACCATAGTTGACATGTTAAGAGTGCACTCAACCTTGCACCGCAATAACGAGTGTACAGCCGATGTACACACAACATCTGTCCAACTTCACGCATTTCATTTACTCCTTAAAGTTGTATTAGTGAACTAAAGTAAGGAATGTGTTATTTGTGTCTTAAAGATGAGAGCTTAAAGATTGAGGTTTTAATTCGCACTGAGTTTGTGCTCAAGCTTTAATGTACGAACCAACATCATCACCAAAACATCCTGCTGCCTCTGCTCTTCCTCATGTCCCCCTATCCCACGGTACTATACCTAGATAGTTCCCTCTGCTGGTCACATTAGGTATTACAGTTAATCTACTGCACATCAACCATCTATCTATGATATCAACCATGATATCAACACAGGGAATAGTGAATAAGGGCGATTTCAGATTCAGCCATGCTGGCCTGCAGAATCTGAACCAGGTGATAATGACATTAGGCAAGTATAACCCTCATGTATAACATTACTGCTGTTTGAGCGATGTATGTGAAGATGTGTGTGTTCGCCCCGATCTGTTGGGGTGTGTGAGTCTGTGAGAGAGAGAGAGTTTGTGTGCACATGTTTAAGTGTATTTTAAGTACAATTACAAAGCAATTGATTGGTTTTGTTTAACTCTGAAACAATTTTCGAGTTGCGTTGTGCCAAAAATAGCTACGGGTAGCGCCAGCTGATTGCCGAGTGCAACCATTTTACGTCATCAACATAGAATGCGAACAAAATGGCGCCACCCATGGTCCAAAAATAAAACTGATTTTTTAAAATAACGTAGATCTTTCATGGGTTTTCTACTACACTGAAAAAATAAAACCCTTGGATCAACTTAAAAAAATTGAAGTAATCGATCACACGAAATATTTTACATTGACTCAAGTAAATAATTTAATTTAGTTTAATTTGAAAAGTTTAAATCCATGCAACCACTTTTTAAAGGTTGATCAAACTAATTATTTTAGATTGGAACAAACTAATTATTTTAAATTGGATCAAACTAACAAATCATTATTTTATGTTGGGACAAACTAATTATTTAAATTAAAACAAAGTAATATTTATAGGCCAAAGTAAATTAATTATTTTAGGTTGTCTCAAATTAAGATGTCATTATTTAAAATGTATAATCAAAACAAAAAAAAAGCTTTTAAAACATTTTGATCAATGACTATCATAACACTTTCCTTTAGAACACATTTATATTTATTGTTCAATGAACATGTTCACATGTATGAAGAACAGTCTGCTTCACACAAAAATACAAATGTGTTACAAATAATCAAATCACCACTCGATGACATCACATTAGTAGTAATATTAAATTAGGAATGTTTGTCCTGACAACACAGTTCGCCATAAAACATCCTAAAATACAATTAAAATATTAAGATACAAATGTATTTCATGTCCATAAATGTATATGATGAACAGTCTCTTTCAGCTGAACACCAGAGACAAATCCTGGAACTGCTCCTCAGACAGTGAACAGTGAACACTGCATCAGTTTCTGATACAGAGCTGTAAGCTCTACATTTAAAGGGTTAGTTTACCCAAAAATAAAAATTCTGTCATTAATCACTTATCCTCATGTTGTTCGACACTCGTGAGACCTCTGTTCATCTTCGGAACACAATTGAAGATATTTTAGTTGAAATCCGATGGCTCAGACAGGCCTTTAATGACACCAATGTCATTTCTCTCTCTTAAGACCCATAAAGAGTTCTGATTGGGCCAGCGCTTCCCGTGATGTGATTGGACAGCAGCTTAGCACACTTTGCCCGGAAAGGTCCCGCCTCTTACCATAACGGGGCGATGCAAGCGCTGAATGCGCGCTCTTCTCCACGCGGGAGAGCAACGAGACCACGCCCCCTATTTTGTGTGTTCTTGTGGGTGGAGGGTTAGTCAACAAACGGTTCTAGTGACGTCATTACAGCAGGAAGTGCAGCGGTGTAGTCCAAACCGGCTGTTCGCTGTAGGCTTTGAAAGGGAACTTCTGTTAAATAAAATATCTCGCTTGGCATTGAACTTTGAGCTTTATAATTTTACAGGTATTATTTATGCTCTAACAGCAACATTTCACACTAACTAAAGTTTGAAAGATAGAATTGCGAAGAACGGGACCTTTAATGACAGAATATTCGTTTTTGGGCAAACTAAACTTTTAAATATAACCTATTTGTATGCAATATAGCAAGCAGGTTCCGGACCTCTGATCCTTCAATGACAATTTTAATGTCTTTTGGTGGATGAAGAGGATCCTCTTTCCCAGTGATAAAGATCGCCATGGTTGTTTGCTCCAGTTCTTCAATCTCATTTTCCTGCATAAAAAACAAAGAGAAAATAAGTACATTATAGTTTCAGAACTCTCCCATTTTCAGCTCTTACACACTCTAAACTGAACTTGAATAGGCGCGTGACGAGTGAGAGCAAAGCGAGGCCGGTAAGTAATTGGATGATCAGTGCCAACTGCACGTCACACTGGTCTCAGAGCTTTCACAGAGGAGTGAAGGGAGAATAAAAGGAGGAGCGACGACAGTGAAGGAAGAGAGAGGACCAGGCATGGATTTTACATAGCATATAGGTGTTAAGTCATTTGCAAATGGATTCCTTTGAACACACTTATTTTGACAGTGTTCCAGGGAAGACAAGGAAAAAAAAGATTGTTTTGGTACGTCTGGACATGGTCTAAGTGTTCACAGCTCAAAATTCAGCATCAAAGATTTCTCATAAATAGTGTTAAAATCTCATCTTGTGAGCTGAGTTTCTCATCACACCCCTATTTATTAAAAGTGGCTAGGAAAACCTAGACTATGACCATGTTAGTCTGTAGGTGTTATTTGTGTGAGCAAGTGAGAGAGATGCCCTTACCTGGTATTCTTTGAAAAGGTGTGCAAAAGGTTCGCCGAGGTAGATCAGAGATTTGAGGATGCATTCTCTTCTGATGGTGATGTCTGCAGTCTGAGTAAGAACAATAACTATGAATTAAAATTAAACAATTACAAAAAAAAAAAAAAAAAAAACACTATTCAGCCATGGATCCCACTGATTATCAAATTCATAGATACCTTATCTAAAACCTGCAATGTCCTGGTGGACTCCTCCCTTGCTCCTGATGACCTCCAACAGTTTGGTGGAGTGCTTGTCCAACTGCACCAAGAACTTGTAATCCAACTTGTCACCAAAGGAACGGTTGTAATTCGCATGAACTTAAATTGATCTTAAAAGTAGAGCATACAGAAATAAGTTTAGAAGATGGTGAACACAAAACAGAATCCCCAGCACAACCGTACTAAATTACAACAACAACAACAACTCATTAGTGAAACAACAGTTAGGTCTAAAAATGTGGAATGCCAGGGTATGGCAAATGCCATACGTAAACGAGTAGTCGTGTGCCCATTCTATTCTCTGCTATATGCCGACCTAAAACATTCACTTTCATAAAATCATCATCAAAGCAGTCCATATGTGACATCAGTTAGTTAATTCGAATCTCGAAGCATCGAAAATACATTTTGGTCCAAGTATCACAAAAACTATGACTTTCAATCTACGACGTGTTCCTCAAAAAAAGATTAAAATGGTTCATGAATCAGTGACTTAATCAATGATTCGGATCGCCAATGTCACGTGATTTCAGCAGTTCGGATCGCGTGTCAAACTCCCAAACTGCTGAAATCACGTGACATTGGCGATCCGAATCATTGATCAATTCACTGATTCACGAACCGTTTTAATCTTTTTTTAGGAACACGAAAGAGAAGACAATGCTGAATAAAGTCTTTTTGATATTTTTGGACCAAAATGTATTTTCGATGCTTCAAGAGAATCTAATCAACCAACTGATGTCACATATGGACTACTTTGATTATGTTTTTATTAGCTTTCTGGAAATGGACAGTAAAGTGGGCATTGACTGCATATGCTCTGGGACTAAAATATAAAATATCTTAAACTGTGTGTGAAGATGGAGGTCTTAAAAGTAAGGAACGACATTAGGGTGAGGAGTTAATGACATTAATTTCATTTTTGGGTGAACTAACCCTTTAAGAGCTGGAATAGAGTGTGGCCCCTTTAAGAGCTGAGTTTCACTATTGAACTGCCGGTATTTTGTGTGTGTGTGGAACTGTGCCGCGATTCACGCAAACTGTGAGAAACACAGACTCGGGAGCACTCTTTTTCAGAAAAGTAACCTGCTTATTCGTTTTAGGCGATTGTAATGTATTTATTTCAATACTGTAAGCAGTGATGGTGTTAATGATTTACCTCAGATATATGAGCAAGCGCTTCAGCGCGCTCGGACTGCAGAGAATGTGCTCAGCGAAAAAACACACTTTTCTTTTGAACTGGAGTCTAATAAAAGTTAAGCAGAAAATATTGTAGCTTATATAGGCTATAACTGCACTTGTTTCGAGAAATGTTATTGTTAACTCTTTCCCTTGACACGGTCAATGCCCCCACAAAATGAATTTAGACAGTTTGCATGCATTTAGGTTATTAACGTTACTCACCCGCCCAATGAGGGGCTAAAATAACCGAACGTTATAGTTTGAATGAAGATTACGAACATTTCGAGTGCTATCTTAAAAGTTAATTTACACGCTATCAAGCGTTAACGTTAGCGCTGAAATTACGGCCAGACTCAAGTCCCGTCAGATATACGTGAGGTAAAAACGTTAACGGTAGACAAAGTTTCTCTTACCTTATCAATGTTCCTCGTAGTTCTGTCTCGGAGCCTGGCTGGATGGGTCTGACGTCCGTTGAAATGTAACGTTATCGTCACGGCCACCGCTCAAGTTCGTGCTGTGTTCTTCTCAGACAGTTCTCAACTTCTCAGACTTTTTTTTTTTTTTTTTGAACCACAGAGAGCGGGATCTGCAAGTCAACAATGCGCATGTGCAAATCCTGCTTAATCTAAAAAAAATGCTCTGATCAAATTAATAAATTCAGTTTAATGTCCCGCTGCCCATTTAGATTCTATCAATGTAAAAAAATGGATTGAACCATAAATCTAAGCTAAAATGTTTACTTGACATGAAAAAATTAAAAAAATTAAGCTATTTCAATGAGAAAATACACATTAAACGAACAACACTAAAGTTATACTTTTTTCAGTGTACAGTCAAAGATATAATTTATGATATATTAAGCCATAATAGTCTTAACACCAGAGGATCCCTTTAAAGAATGATCAGCTTTTATATATGCCTCTTGACCTGTAAATGTAACACTTTCCATTGCAGTTTAATTGCAGCAAAATATTCCTTTTGCATGAAAAACCACCTCATGCAAGCGTAAAAACTTTATATATGGGAGTTTTTGCGAAAATGTACTTGTTTCCATTGGGCATATTTTCGATTCACAGTTTCAGTTCACAATTTGAAGAGTAATGAAGTGTTTTCATTAACAGCACGCATAGCGACTTAAACATTGGTTAAAGGAATATTTAGCGCAACAATATATACAAATAACACATAATTCATGCAAACTGCCATGCTAGTGAAAAGCAATAACTTTTTTGCCCACCAGCCACTGTGACTATTGCTTTTACTATTAAAAAATATAAAAACTATCAAAAAATTATAATTAATTAATTAATTAATAATTTGTATTCTAGGTTAATGTATTTTTTTTAACACTTGAATGTGGGTAAGTTAAAGGGGGGTGAAATGCTGTTTCATGCATACTGAGCTTTTTACACTGTTAAAGACTTGGATTCCCATCCTAAACATAGTCAAAGTTTCAAAAACTAATGTTGGAATGTTGGACGTTTGATAGACATTTCTGTGTCAAAAATACTCCTTCCGGTTTCTCACAAGTTTCGGAGAGTTTTTTTCGAGTATGGGTCTACTTGACCTTAATAAGAGCGGAAGGTCCTTGTATGGGCCGTACGGGCTCTTCTCCCGGTAGGGTGCGCGCGCGTCACTAGAGCGAGAGAGGAAATGCACGCCCGTAAACACTCAGGTGCAGATCTAGTCGTCCGTGAACACTTATGTCGCACGCCACTTTATTCCTATGGGTGACGTCGAGCGACTTCAATGCTTCAGCACAGCATTCCGGGAAGGCAGCGCTGCATTTGAACCGATTTGAACGCAGAAATGACGGGAAGCTTCACAACATCGTTTCAGTCGCGTCTCAAAGTGGATTTACACGACACTGCTGTCACAGGACTTCACCAAATCATACCAAAGAAGTGTTTTTGACAGAGCTGTCCCAGCGATAATGGTTCAGTCCTGCTTTGGAAGCAGCCGATGAGTAAACCTGCTTCAAATGTCTGTGCTGTTGCTTATCGTCGCATGTAAGCGACACGATCGCATGCTTCGTCATTCAAATGCGCTAACGGTTACTCCATTGCTGTTCTATATATAATGTTACACTAGTCTCATGTGCAAAACCATTTTGCTTGCTACCTCTAAGGTCTAGTCGCATACAATAGTCCATAAACCGAATCATGTCCTCCTAAACTGCTAGTAGAGACACACAAATGTTGACAGGCCACATAATACAGTACATACCACAGAGACAGGCGTCCTGATGTTGCTGTTTCTTCTGTTCAATTTATTTCTGCCTCAGATTTGATTCTGGATAATTATCTGTATTAGCTGAGATAGCCATGGGTTTCTCCACACTTGAGGACGTCACCGCTTTGTTCGCGATCGTCATTCTTTAGCTCTGCCCACTCGATACGCCTCCAGCCGCTCGTTTTTTTCCAGAAAGACTCGGTACAGCCTATATTTTTTTTATAAATATAATAAAACTAAAGACATTTTGGGAGATATGAAGGATGCAATACTACTCTATTGGTACTCAAGATTGACATGAGATTGACTGAAACTGAGTGTTTCACCCCCCCTTTAAAGGAAGTGTATGTAAGATTGTGGCCTAAACTGGTACTGCAGTCACTTTCAGATACTGTAGAGCCGCGTATCCCCTCTCCCTCTTTCCCCTGACTCGAGGTTGCCAAATAGGCTGCAGGATCAGCAGTAACGTTTGTAGCTGCAGCTGTGTTAACTAGAGCAGATCTGGCAACCCGGATGCTGAAACACTACTGACTGTGTGATTGGTAGATAGGTGGAGGGTGAAGCTTAAGGCCAAAACACAACATGTCAACATCAACATCAATTGAGGGCTCCAACAACAACTTTTAAATGACAATATCCTGACCAGACTACTGTTGTCAGTGATATAAGTATTTGAAATTAACATGATTTCTTAATGTCTAGTGACATATCAGGGCCATTTTAGGATTCATTGTAATACATTTCTTACATACAGTTTCTTTAAATGCATTTTTTGTCAAATAATACAACCAAATTGAATTCTGAAAGATGACCACAACATCACAATACAACCCATTAGCTTGCACAGTCCTATATCAACATATCCTTTGGTGACATTGTTTTGTTTAAAACATTTTTTTGTCATAATCGACCAGACCTAAATGGAAGAAGCAACAGATAGTTTCTTATGTACATACTGGGATGTACATAGTCAGATTATGGAGAGAGAGAAAAAAAATAGATGTAGACTTAGACTTGGTGGAAGACATTGTTGATTGTCTATAGGCAGATCTGAATGCAAGCTTGAGGTCATTTTAAGAAAGGGGCGAGTTTAAACAGACTAAATTATTAAGGTAGTCTGGTCTATGCCACCAGAAAGTCTTTAGTTTCATAGGAAGGTCGAGTTTCATTTTGATTAAGAATTACTCACAAACTAAAAAAAATACTGAATAAAAGAAATGCATGGCTGATTCGTTAGCAATAGAAATATTAAGAAAATTGATTAATAAAAGTCATCTATACAACTTATTAGGAACAGACCAAAAGTGTTGTTATTCAATTATAACAACCAATTTAATGAAAATATGCTAAAAAAAACAAAAAAAAAAACATTCACTTCTCTCATGAACTTCTTCACAAACGTGACAGTAAAGCTAGGGTAGACAACACTTTTCTGTGATAAACTTCTGATGATAATAATACGGAGCTATTCTACAACTCAAATTCTTAAATTCATAGACCCTTTTCACATTTCCTGGTTTCTCAGAGCAGAAGTCATCATAGTTGGGTTAACTTTTATAGCGATGAATGAGAGTATACATTAAGTATATATTTTTTGAGTCCCCATTTGCAAAAGTACTTTTGATGCAAAAGTGCTGAAATATGTACTGCTACTGTGTGTGTGTGTGTGTGTGTGTGTGTGTGTGTGTGTGTGTGTGTGTGTGTGTGTGTGTGTGTGTGTGTGTGTGTGTGTGTGTGTGTGTGTGTGTGTGTGTGTGTGCATTTTATTTATTTATTCATTCATTCATTTATTTTAATTTTTTAATACAAAAAACGTTTACGATATTGATGACTGTTAAAACCCATCATCTCGGTCTGTGAAAAGGGTCTATTATAATTGAGTGGCCAGTACATTTTTCAAAAGGAATGTTTGGAAGAACATAAAGGTGAGTAAAAGGTTTTAGGGGAAGTGATTCTTTAATGAGCACTTCTGAACTTCTGTCATTTTGTGTTTTGCAGAAGTTCCTCATACAGGCCTGTTGTGATGAGTGCCGTACTGACGGGCAGTTCAGAGCAGTGTGAGATCTCCCAGTGTGGCCATCATCCAGCTGGACGCTGCAGACTCTTACAGCCAATCTGTCAGCATTTACATCCCAGGGCAGTTCATCTCACTCTTGCTCTTTCTTTCCCTCTAATCTCTGTGTTTCCCTTTCTTTACTTCTCTGCTCCCTCACCCGTTTCCCCCCTTTTTACCCACAATCTCACCCATCCCCTTCATCTTTCTTCGCACAGTCTCTTTCACACCACAGGTTCACCAGCAGTTTTTTTGTTTTTCAGAGGCATTGTACTGCTGTTCCACCTTCTCCGTTCCTCTCAGTTTACAGGCTTTTAGAGCAGACGTATGAAAAATCATGACAATTGACCCAAAGGAGTTTCCACAAACAGCACAAAGCGAGTGATAACTGGTCTGGCTGTGTAGCTGCGGGGCTGAGTGAAGGCCTGGCTCTATGAGTGAGTAATTGCTCAAGCTCTCTGGCCGAATTGAAGGCCTTGCACAAGCTGTCTGTTATGTGATGTAGGAGTCAAATGGCATGCCTGCATGTGCGAGTGCGCACAAGGAGAGAAAAAATGTGCGAGCGAGAGAGAGAGAGAGAGAGAGAGAGAGAGAGAGAGAGAGAGAGAGAGAGAGAGAGAGAGAGAGAGAGAGAGAGAGAGAGAGAGAGAGAGAGAGAGAGAGAGAGAGAAGAACGGGAGAAACAGAAACACAAGAAACAGAGCAAAAATCTGTAAGGAGAACAAAGGGTGAAATGATACATTGCCATATTATAACTGCAGGGTTTCTATAGTCAGGCTCACTAAGGACCAGGCCTCCTCTCTCTCATTAAGACGTCAGTGTAATTTGGCAAATGTAGCATGACGACATGCGGCAAGTAATATCCTAATGATCGCACAATGGGCTTCACAGAGCCTGCAGAATGTCATCAATCTCAGCCCACAATCCTGATGACAGATCACTGGAGAAAGGCAAACAATTACATAAAACAGCATAGCTACCAATCAAAAAAATACTGCTACATGGTATTGCACATCCAGACAAGCCTATTCCCCAAGATACAAATTAATAACTCCAGAATGCTTTTAATTAGATGTACATGAATGGTGTGAACATGAATGATGTTTTTTTTTTTTTTTTTTTTTTTTTTGCTGCTTAATATTTTTGTGGAAACTGTGGTACTTTTTTCTTTTTTCTGAATAAATGTATAATACATTTTATTTATAATGCACTTTTCATTCCGAAGAATCTCAAAGTACAACAAAGGGAAGGAAAAAAAGAAAAAAAAGAAAAAGACTAACAAGTAAAAAAATATAGAATACTACAAACAATCAACCAACACAGAAAACAGAACGGAAACAGAGCTGATGGTGAACAGAAACAGAGCTGATGGTGAACAGAAAACAGAGCTGATGATGAACAGAAAACAGAGCTGATGGTGAACAGAAATAGAGCTGATGGTGGACAAAAAACAGAGCTGATGGTGAACAGAAACAGAGCTGATGGTGAACAGAAACAGAGCTGATGGTGGACAGAAAACAGAGCTGATGGTGAACAGAAACAGAGGTGATGGTGGACAAAAAACAGAGCTGATGGTGAACAGAAACAGAGCTGATGGTGAACAGAAACAGAGCTGATGGTGGACAAAAAACAGAGCTGATGGTGAACAGAAACAGAGCTGATGGTGAACAGAAACAGAGCTGATGGTGAACAGAAACAGAGCTGATGGTGAACAGAAACAGAGCTGATGGTGAACAGAAAACAGAGCTGATGGTGAACAGAAACAGAGCTGATGGTGAACAGAAACAGAGCTGATGGTGGACAGAAAACAGAGCTGATGATGAACAGAAAAAGAGCTGATGGTGAACAAAAACAGAGCTGATGGTGAACAGAAAACAGAGCTGATGGTGAACAGAAACAGAGCTGATGGTGAACAGAAACAGAGCTGATGGTGAACAGAAAACAGAGCTGATGGTGAACAGAAACAGAGCTGATGGTGAACAGAAACAGAGCTGATGGAGAACAGAAAACAGAGCTGATGATGAACAGAAACAGAGCTGATGGTGAACAGAAACAGAGCTGATGGTGAACAGAAACAGAGCTGATGGTGAACAGAAACAGAGCTGATGGTGAACAGAAACAGAGCTGATGGTGAACAGAAAACAGAGCTGATGGTGAACAGAAACACAGCTGATGGTGAACAGAAACAGAGCTGATGGTGAACAGAAAACAGAGCTGATGATGAACAGAAACAGAGCTGATGGTGAACAGAAACAGAGCTGATGGTGAACAGAAACAGAGCTGATGGTGAACAGAAAACAGAGCTGATGGTGGACAGAAAACAGAGCTGATGGTGGACAGAAAACAGAGCTGATGGTGAACAGAAAACAGAGCTGATGGTGAACAGAAAACAGAGCTGATGATGAACAGAAAACAGAGCTGATGGTGAACAGAAAACAGAGCTGATGATGAACAGAAAACAGCTGATGGTGAAAAGAAACAGAGCTGATGGTGGACAGAAAACAGAGCTGATGATGAACAGAAAACAGAGCTGATGGTCAACAGAAAACAGAGCTGATGATGAACAGAAAACAGAGCTGATAATCGACAGAAAACAGAGCTGATGGTGAACAGAAAACAGAGCTGATAATCGACAGAAAACAGAGCTGATGGTGAACAGAAAACAGAGCTGATGGTGAACAGAAAACAGAGCTGATGATGAACAGAAAACAAAGCTTATGGTGGACATAAAACAGGGCTGATGGTGGACAGAAATCAGAGCTGATGGTGAACAGAAAACAGAGCTGATGGTGGACAGAAAACAGAGCTGATGAACAGAAAACAGAGCGGATGGTGAACAGAAACAGAGCTGATGGTGGACAGGAAACAGAGCTAATGGTGAACAGAAAACAGAGCTGATGATGAATAGAAAACAAAGCTGATGGTGGACAGAAAACAGGGCTGATGGTGGACAGAAAACAGAGCTGATGGTGAACAGAAAACAGAGCTGATGGTGGACAGAAAACAGAGCTGATGAACAGAAAACAGAGCTGATGGTGAACAGAAACAGAGCTGATGGTTAACAGAAACAGAGCTGATGGTGGACAGAAAACAGAGCTGATGGTGAACAGAAACAGAGCTGATGGTGGACAGAAAACAGAGCTGATGAACAGAAAACAGAGCTGATGAACAGAAAACAGAGCTGATGGTGAACAGAAACTGAGCTGATGGTGGACAGAAAACGTCCCCGGTTACGTATGTAACCTTAGTTCCCTGAGAACAGGGAACGAGACGCTGCGTCAGCTGACGCTACGGGGAACGCCTTCAGCGTGACAGGTGTCTGAAATCGCTATCAAATCACAATCCTACTGACCGTCGGCAGCTGGTGATGTCATCACCGTGCGACCAGGAAGTATAAAAAGGCACCGTGCCAACATGACAACATCCGCTTCGTCTGAAGGGACTGTGGGCAGGCACACCTTGAAGCATGGCCATGTGACGCAGCGTCTCGTTCCCTGTTCTCAGGGAACTAAGGTTACATACGTAACCGGGGACGTTCCCTTTCGAAAGGGAACTCGCGCTGCGTCAGCTGACGCTACGGGGAACGATATACCCACGCCGCCATGCTGAGGGGAGTGCACGCCCCTTACTGGCAGTGAGAACTGCCTGGACAAGTGTTCGCGGAAAGTCTGAACCACTCCCCCTCTAGCCACACAGGCTGCCAGTGACATCATTCCCTACGGTCATAGCCCAAGCTATATGCCTAAGAGAGAACCTAAACAAGTTTTAACTGAGGTTTCCTACTCTCGGCTTGCTCGAGGGCCTGGGACCTACTACTTTCGAAGGAAGGAGTCCCTTAAGGGAATGTGGCTAGGGGACCCGAGGGCGCCACCAGCCGTCACTAATTCGGGAAAACCCTTCACCGAATGCCACCAGGGAGGCCTCACCTGGCATCACTTCTGTGGGACACCCCAGCTTGGCCAACCCTGTCTGTCAAAACAGAGCCTCCGGACATCGCTCTACTTATGAGCATCCAGACTGAGGGACTGCAAAGTGGCAGTGTCCTCCTCAGACCGGAACTCGGAGACGGGAATCCTGGAGAGCAGTACTCAGCTTAGTGCTTCTTACCCTTGCCATCGAGGGGAGTTTCTTCTGCTCGATCCTAGGATCTACTGAGCACATTTATTACAGGGGTGCTCAGGAGGCCTAAAAAAGGCCTATGGACTGATCTACCCGGGAGGCCCCGAGGGGGGCCTGCCCGTCTGATCAGACTCAAGCAGCCGTAAGCTCGCAGACGACCCTCAATGAGGGGAGCTCTTAAGCCAGCTTGGTAGGTAACCCATGCTGTAGGCTAGCCAGTCCCTGTCCTGAAGGGACTGCGCAGCAGAAACGGAGTCTAGTTGTGCTAGGGCATAAGCCCGCCCTTGAGTTATACCGGCGCAGGCCGGGACCCACCGGCGGGCAGCCGCTAGCTGTCAGCCCAAAGCCAGTTATACGTTCCTGTTCCAAGGAACCGTTTCCCCTCCAGGGAGGCCATGAGGCGCCTCCACCCAGCACCGTTAGTGTTAGCTGTTTGCTGTTAAAAGCCGCAGGAAGGTGGCTTTACTGGTTCCTCAGGGGGCTCATGAGGCTATAACGCCAGAAGCCACCCACGCTAATGGCTAGCGTGTCACCGAGACCTTGGTCCGGGAATCCTCTCCCAAAAAGGCCCAAAGAGGCCTGACAGCATAATACACTGGCCTAACGAGCGTCCCAGCTCGGGGCTCACCCTCAGGCGGCCTGCAGGCAGGTGGCTTTACTGGTTCCTCAGGGGGCTCATGAGGCTATAGCGCCAGAAGCCACCCATGCTAATAGCTAGCTTGTCACCGAGACCTGGTCCGGGAATCCCTCCCAAAAAGGCCAAAAGAGGCCTGACAGCATGATACACGGGGCTCACCCTCAGGCGGCCTAGAGCGGCCTACTTCCTGTCAGCCAACGTGCAACTGTTGGGAGCTGTTGTGTTCCCGGGGCTCGCCTCCAGGGAGGCCTTTTTGATGCCTACGTACAGTCCGGTCTTTTTAGGGCGGCCCGGAGAGGCCTATTGCCGAATGGCAGTTCCCTATTAGATTGGTGACATACGGTGCTTATCCGATGGCAAATCCCACCGGAAACCCCGCAGGGCCGGGAAACGATCATAGGACGGCCTGAAGCGGCCCGTCCCTGATAGCAGACTATGCTAGCCGCCTGGCTAGCACCCGCGCACACTGTTGCAAGACCTGGGAACCGGGGCTCACCCTACAGGCGGCCTCAAGCGGCCTAGATCCTGTCAACCAATGGTCGGAACCCTAGGTCACCCCCTCAGGGGACGCCATGTGAGGCGTGCTGAAACTCAGCGAGCCCTTAAAGTCGGGCTGACAGTGGCTGTCTGCTGGCTGATGAGGACTGGGTATCCAGTCACTACCTGGGGACTCATCCCCAGGGAGGCCGTTAGGGGCCTACTTATGACGAGGTTTCTACTGCAACCGACATCGTTGGGGAGAACCCTCCCCGCTCACATGGGCCACGACGTCGGAACTCACCCGCAGGGAGGCCTACTGAGGCCTACCACCTGACCCAGAGTTAACTGCCCGGACTGCCTCGGCTGGCGTCTCCCGCCAGCCAGCCTTCTATAGTCGGTCCGCCCCAGCGGCCCATAGCAGCCTTCTGCGACGGCGCAGTCTCTCAGGCAGCGCCTACCAGCGTGGACCTAAAACACAATGCCCACAGCAGTGCACTCAGCATAAAGCGCCTTGAACCCTCTACAGCGAGGGGAGTACAACTTACGCCAACTGCCTCCAGGGCGGCCGTCTGGTCGTCCAGCGGTCCGCCGTCCGCGCAAGGGCATCAGCCGTGACAGTGTTTCGACTCCAGGGGAGCCTCCTACCAACCGATGCTTTCAGATGGTTGCGAAGTACAGCTCGACCCGAGCCTAAAAGGTGAAGCAGAAGACACAGAGCAAAAAGTGAAAGATATTGAACACACACACACATAACCGGCCATTTCCTGAACCAAGCCGGGGGGCCGCCCAGAAGTGGCGGCCGCACTAGCTCTGGGGGGCGGGGCTAGCAAAACCAGTCTAACTGCGCACCGCGAAGAGACGCCTACCCCGTCCCCACGACCACTGGCTGAGTCGCGATTCATTCTGCTACACACCTTTATGCATTAATAATAACCCCCAAATGCAGAAGGGGGGTGGGCATTGGCCGGACGACCCTACTGCGGGGAGGCCGGGTAGGGATATAAAGCTCCTGCGGGACTACCGACAGGAGCCCGGGGCAACTGCCAGGGCGATATGCCACCGCGAGACGCCACCGTCATCCCATTAACAGCCTAGGCCAACTTGATGCACTAGCATCGGTCTGATAATCCCACACACAACGGCCCTAAACAGGGCTGGGACAGACCTTACTGTAGTTCATGCGCTAGCCTAACCTCACAAATTCATCTAGATATTTCACTAGCAGAGGTGCCAACGCTACCCAAAGGTGGCTACAGCTAAAAACGTTCGCCAGGAGAACATACGTCAGTTTATATCGCCGCTACATGCCCGCGGCATGTGCGGTGGCCTCAACTGCTCATATTACACATATCCAGAAGAGAAACAGCCTTATAAACTACTGTTGCTACACTAGCAAACATACAGCCTACATAAACACACTGTGTTTATACAAAACATCGTTCTAGCCACCTTTACCGGGGAACTACAGGCCCACTGTTACACTTTTCTTCATCTTTTGTAGACAAAATATCCCTCAGGGAAGCATAGAGTCCAAACATACGGCATTAAAAAGAAGAATGTTTGCCCTAAAAGGGGACTCACCCGCTGTCTTCAGTGCCTCATCGCTTCATGTAACATGCATGCTTCGGCGCACTAACCTGAGGGTGGGGCGCTTCATTCTCAAACAAGGCCGCTTTTGGAGGCGGCCGCGAAATCCCGCTATTCCCAGAGACGATGCACTGTGTGCGGGCAGAGCACACACCGGCCTGGCAGGCCGTCAGAGTCTCACATCCGCTCATCATCGGCCCGCGCGGCCTGGTGTGAAGCGCGCCCGGGGAGAGAAAAGAACATAACAGAAAAACAAAGGAGGGGACACATTTACATCACTTCCGCGCCCTCGGGGGCGGAGACTCACCACCCCGCTTCCGGCGCTGGAAGCGGCTCTTCTCCCCGATGTCCCTCCTCCTGTTGCGGGTGTCCCGCCTCTTCTGCGTCCTACTCCTCCACGGAGGGGGCGCCCGAGAGGCTACGCTGCTGCGTTGGCCCAATCGATGATCCTCGGACCTCGAAGGGCCAGGGACACCCTCCTGCCTGGGCGCCGCCCCGGACCTCAGCGGAATACACGTTCTATATGCCGCTGAGCGCGCCCTCGCCTCTCTGAACTTTCCCACCACCGCCTCGACGGAGGTGCCGAAAAGCTCAGAGGGCGAGACCGGGGCATCAAGGAGAAAAGCCTTTTCTTTCCCCCCGATGTCCGCCAGGTTCAGCCACAGATGCCTCTCCGTGGCGACCATAGCCGCCATCGACCGTCCGATGGCGACTGCTGTGTGTTTGGCCGCCCGGAGAGAGAGATCCGTGGTGCGGCGCAACTCAGCCATCGCATCAGGGGGTAGGCCCTCCCCCTGATCGAGGTCCCTCAGCAGATCGGCCTGATAGGCCTGCAACACTGCCATTGTGTGCAAGGCCGCCGCCGCCTGACCCGCCGACGTGTATGCCCTGCCGTTAAGACGCGAGGTCGTCTTTAATGGTTTAGACGGCAGGGCTGGAGCTCTTAGTGTCGATGGCCGCCCGGACGCGAGATAGTTCGCGAACGTCTCATCGATGGGCGGCATCGACACATACCCTGCCTCGGCCAATCCCTCGACATCAGCGAAGTTAAACCGCTGATGCCGATGGATTCGCGCCGAGTAGGGTTTCTTCCATGCCCCCACGACCTGCTCGTGAAGGTCGGGGAGGAATGGAAGGCTCCCGGGAGCTGGGCGGCTATGGTCGGGGAGAAACCGATCGCCCAATCTGTCAGGGCGGGCGGCCTCTCCCCTGGCTCTCTGCCACGGCAGCTGAAGTCTCAGCGCCGCGCGCCCCATCACATCGTACAGCTCCCCATACACGGGGCAGGATGGCTGGGAGGATTCATTTTCCCCCTCATCCACAGCCATCCTCTAAACGACCGGAAGAGCATGGGCTGACGACGAGGAGGAGTCTCCATCCGACTCCTCCTCCGTCAGCCTGCTCTCGCGACCTGGCTGATCATCCGCGAGAACTGTACTCTCCAGACGATGAGCCAGGTCCATCTGGGAGCCCCAGGACAGACGGTGCCGCTCAGCCTCAGCTTGAGCGGGACCGCTCCCAGATGCTGGCTCTTCTTCCCTCGAGAAGAAGGCCAGGCGAGAGCGGAGCGTCCTCAACGGAAAACGCTCGCAGTTCGCGCAGGAGGCCCCCTCGAGAACCTCCAGCACGTGCTCTTCCCCCAGGCAGAGCACACAAAGGGTGTGTGTGTCCTCAGGCGTAAGAAACCTGGGACACGGATCAGCGCACTTCCTGTACGCTCCCTTCACTTTGCGTGTGCACTTCATTCTGACTTTCCAGCGAACCAGACAAAACAGTCCCTGAAGACGAAAGGATGTTGTCATGTTGGCACGGTGCCTTTTTATACTTCCTGGTCGCACGGTGATGACATCACCAGCTGCCGACGGTCAGTAGGATTGTGATTTGATAGCGATTTCAGACACCTGTCACGCTGAAGGCGTTCCCCGTAGCGTCAGCTGACGCAGCGCGAGTTCCCTTTCGAAAGGGAACAGAGCTGATGGTGGACAGAAAACAGAGCTGATGGTGAACAGAAACAGAGCTGATGGTGAACAGAAAACAGAGCTGATGGTGAACAGAAAACAGAGCTGATGGTGAACAGAAACAGAGCTGATGGTGGACAGAAAACAGAGCTGATGGTGAACAAAAAACAGAGCTGATGGTGAACAGAAAACAGAGCTGATGGTGAACAGAAAACAGAGCTGATGGTGAACAGAAACAGAGCTGATGGTGGACAGAAAACAGAGCTGATGGTGAACAAAAAACAGAGCTGATGGTGGACAGAAAACAGAGCTGAAGGTGGACAGAAAACAGAGCTGATGGTGAACAGAAAACAGAGCTGATGGTGAACAGAAAACAGAGCTGATGGTGAACAGAAAACAGAGCTGATGGTGAACAGAAACAGAGCTGATGGTGAACAGAAAACAGAGCTGATGGTGAACAGAAACAGAGCTGATGGTGGACAGAAAACAGCTGACAGTGAACAGAAACAGAATTGATGGTGAACAGAAACAGAGATGATGGTGGACAGAAAACAGAGCTGATGGTGGACAGAAAACAGAGCTGATGGTGAACAGAAACAGAGCTGATGGTGAACAGAAACAGGGCTGATGGTGAACAGAAAACAGAGCTGATGGTGAACAGAAAACAGAGCTGATGATGAACAGAAACAGAGCTGATGGTGGACAGAAAACAGAGCTGATGGTGAACAGAAACAGAGCTGATGGTGAACAGAAAACAGAGCTGATGATGAATAGAAAACAGAGCTGATGGTGGAAGTCTCTGTAAGTTCCACAGCACACTGTGATCTACTCCATGTTTACATTTCTCCCAGCGGTAGTGTCCTGATGACGTTGTCGAGGCATGACAGCTGAAGACCAGATGATGGGTCTTCATCATGACGATTCAGAAGATGGGGATCGCCGCAGCACCATGCGGGTGGCAGATAACGTTTTCCGGGCACTTCTGTGGACACACCGGGGACGACGCAGAAGTCCAAGCCGCTCCACGGCCGCAATGCAAGAGGAACAGCGGCGCAGCCGAGAAGCGGAACATCCCAACATCATGCCGGACGCTGATGACGCTGGCCCGGTGTAAACTTCAGCCACCATGCAGCTCAAGCCCGAGGGAGACCACCAGTGAGCAGCCGACACCCAGAAGAGAGAGCAACTGCAGCGAGAAAACATCAAATGTCCTTCAAACCAAAACTAACCGCAGCAATTCAAACTAACATCAGAAAAGCGGTGGAAAGCGAAACGGCGAACAACGACCTCTCAGTGGCTGCCAGCAATCAGCAACAGTCCCAATTGTAGCTCTGACTGTTAGACTAGTCACAAACATAATAAAATAAAATAAAATCTAATCTTAGGCCCCGTCCACACGGAGACGCGTTTCACTGTATACGTATAAATTTTGTATCGTATCAGCGTTTCGTCCACACGGATCCGGCGTTTTAGAAGCATGAATCCGATATTTTTCTAAACCGGGTCCCAAAGCAGATAAATCTGAATACGGTCATCTTCCGTCTTCGTGTGTACAGCGAATCCGTATATTTTCTGAAACGGTGATGTCATCACACTACGTCCAGCACGGTGAAGAGTTCAAGGAATACAACTACGGGCACTGGGCATGCGCACATCAATATTGCGTCATTTAATTACCGTATCTGCATTATTGTAAGGGTATGTTTTGGGTTGGGGTAGGTGTAGGCATTAATAAAACACATCTGTTAAGTAGCAAATGTATTTATTGTTATTAATTGTGAGATTTTGGCTCACCTCTGACCACTGCTATACCCCTTCTAGCCACAACTCTTCTTCTCCGTTTTTAGTGTATTTCTGTGGCAGCACCACACACTGGCCTGGCATGCAAACTACATCATTTTTAGTCCGTTTTCTTAATCCCGTGTGGACGCAGATATTTCTTGAAACGAGGAAAAAAAATGATCGGATTAGGAAAGCGCTGGCTTTGTGTGAACGAGGCCTAATTGTACAGTTAACATGATTTGTGGGTGGAGAAGCGGCAAACAGACAACGCCAGCGTCCTCTCCCCCACGTTGCCTATATATACTTTCCATAATGTAATGATATAAAAATTAAACTTTTATATATTTTAGATTCATTGCACACCAACTGAAATATTTCAGGTCTTTTATTGTTTTAATACTGATTATTTTGGCATACAGCACATGAAAACCCAAAATTCCTATCTCAAAAAATTAGCATATCATGAAAAGGTTCTCTAAAGGAGCTATTAACCTAATCATCTGAATCAACTAATTAACTCTAAACACTTGCAAAATATTCCTCAGGCTTTTAAAAACTCCCAGCCTGGTTCATTACTCAAAACCGCAATAATGGGTAAGACTACCGATCCGACCCTGTCCTGAAGGCCATCATTGACACCCTCAAAAGAGAGGTTAGGACACAGAAAGAAATTTCTGAAAGAATAGGCTGTTCCCAGAGTGCTGTATCAAGGCACCTCAGTGGGAAGTCTGTGGGAAGTCTGTAGGAAGGAAAAAGTGTGGCAAAAAACGCTACACAAACAGACCTTGGGGGACCTGCGGAAGCAGTGAACTGAGTCTGGAGTAGAAACATCCAGAGCCACCGTGCACAGCACTGTGCAGGAAATGAGCTACAGGTGCCGCATTCCCCAGGTCAAGCCACTTTTGAACAAGAAACAGCGGCAGAAGCGCCTGACCTGGGCTACAGAGAAGCAGCACTGGACTGTTGCTCAAATTTTGCATGTCATTCGGAAAGCAAGGTGCTAGAGTCTGGAGGAAGACTGGGGAGATTGACATGCCAAAATGTCTGAAGTCCAGTGTCAAGTACCCACAGTCAGTGATGGTCTAGGGTGCCATGTCAGCTGCTGGTGTTGGTCCACTGTGTTTTATCAAGAGCAGGGTCAATGAAGTTAGCTATAAGGAGATTTTGGAGCACTTCATGCTTCCATCTGCTGAAAAGCTTTATGGAGATGAAGATTTGGTTTTTCAGCACGACCTGGCACCTGCTCACAGTGCCAAAACCACTGGTAAATGGTTTACTGACCATGGTATTACTGTGCTCAATTGGCCTGCCAACTCTCCTGACCTGAACTCCATAGAGAATCTGTGGGATATTGTGAAGAGAAAGTTGAGAGACGCAAGACCCAACACTCTGGATGAGCTTAAGGCCGCTATCGAAGCATCTTAGGCCTCCATAACACCTCAGCAGTGCCACAGGCTGATCGCCTCCATGCCACGCCGCATTGAAGCAGTCATTTCTGAAAAAGGATTCCCGACCAAGTATTGAGTGCATAACTGAACATAATTATTTGAAGGTTGACCTTTTTTTGTATTAAAAACACTTTTCTTTTATTGGTCGGATGAAATATGCTAATTTTTTAGACAGGAATTTTGGGTTTTCATGAGCTGTATGCCAAAATCAACAGTATTAAAACAATAAAAGACCTGACATATTTCAGTTGGTATGCAATGAATCAAAAATATATGAAAGTTTAATTTTTTCATTACATTATGGAAAAAAATGAACTTTTATCACATATGCTAATTTTTTGAGAAGGACCTGTATATATATCTCGATACAAGAAGATACAAGCAGATACGAGACAAGACGAGAAGAGATGAGAAGATACAAGAAGATACGAGATGAGATGAGAAGATACAAGAAGATACGAGACAAGACGAGATGAGATGATACAAGAAGATACGAGACAAGAAGAGAAGAGATGAGAAGATACAAAAAGATATGAGACAAGACGAGATGAGAAGAGAAGATACAAGAAGATACGAGACAAGACGAGATTAGATGAAAAGATACAAAAAGATATGAGACAAGATGAGAAGAGATGAGAAGATACAAGACAAGAGGAGATGAGATGAGATGAGATGAGATGAGATGAGATGAGATGAGATGAGATGAGAAGATACAAGAAGATACGAGACAAGACGAGAAGAGATGAGAAGATACAAGATGAGATGAGATGAGAAGATACAAGACAAGACAAGATGAGATGAGAAGATACAAGACAAGACGAGATGAGATGAGAAGATACAAGAAGATACGAGACAAGACGAGAAGAGATGAGAAGATACAAGAAGATACGAGACAAGACCTAACAGCTCACAGTGCATGTCAGAGCAAATGAGAATCATGAGGTCAAAGGAACTGCCTGAAGAACTCACAGACAGAATTGTGGCAAAGCACAGAACTGGCCAAGGTTACAAAAAATCATTTCTGCTGCATTTAAGGTTCCTAAGAGCACAGTGGCCTCCATAATCCTTAAAGGGTTAGCTCACCTAAAAATAAAATGTATGTCATTAATGACCCTAATGTCGACCTCCGTTCATCTTTGGAACACAGTTTAAGTTACGTATTTTATATTTAATCTGAGAGCATATCCAAGTGCATGCACACTATACTGTCCATGCCCAGAAAGGGAATAAAAACATCATCAAAGTAGTCCATAAGTGACATCAGTTAGTTAAAATCTCTTGAAGCATCAAAAAAACACTTTGGTCCAAAAATAACAAAAACTACGACTTTATTCAGCATTGTCTTGTCTTCTGTGTTTGTTTTCAAACCTCAAAAAAAGATTCAAACGATCATGAATCAGCGTATTGATTCATGATTCGGATCGTGTGTCAAACTGCCAAACTGCTGAAATCACGTGACATTGGCGATCTGAATCATGAATCAATATGCTGATTCTTGACCGTTTGAATCTTTATTTGAGGACAGTAAAGTGTGCCTATCTTAGATATGCTGTCGGACTAAATATAAAATATCTTATATTGTGTTTTGAAGATGAACGGAGGTCTTACGGGTGTGGAACAACTTTAGGGTGAGCCATTAAAGGGATCCAATGGTGTTGAGACTTGTATGGCTTAATATAACATTAATGATGTCTCTTACGGAATTATGTGGTAGAAAACCCATGAAAGATCTACGTTATTTAAAAAATCGATTTTATATTTAGACCATGGGCGGCGCCATTTTGTTTGCGTTCTAGGTTGATGACGTAGAATGGTTGAACTCCTCAATCAGCTGGTGTTACCCGTAGCTATTTTTACCACAACGCAACTCGAAAATTGTTTCAGAGTTAAACAAAACCAATGAATTGCTTTGTAATTGTACTTAAAACACACTCAAACATACATGTGCACACAAACTCACCTACACAAGTCACAAACAGATCGGCGGGCGCGCACACACACCTGACAGACTGCTCTGTCTCAATCGCATGCATCATCACCAAAACATCCTGCCTCTCTTCCTCACGTTACCTTATCCCATCGTCTTACCTAGATATTTCCCTCTGCTGGTTACATTAGGCATTACAGTTCATCTACTGCATATCAACAGTCTATGATATCAACACAGGGAAGGGTTATGTATGCGCGCACGCAGTGCGTGTGTGTGTGTGTGTGTGTTCGCGCCGATCTGTTGGGGTGTGTGTGAGTCTGTGAGAGAGAGAGAGTTTGTGTGCACATGTATGTTTGAGTGCGTGAAGTCGGACAGCTGTTTGTAAATCGGCTTTACACTCGTTATTGCGGCGCGTGAGACTGAACTGCACTCGAACATGTCCACTATGGTGTCGGACAACACTACAAATGGCCGTCCCTTCAAATAATGCCCTATTTAAGGGTATAGGAGGTTGATTTCAGATTCAGCCCGTCGTGGAGACTGAGCAGCCCAACATCTCGATTGAGACAGTCTGTCGTGTGCCCGCCCGCCGATCTGTTTGTGACTTGTGTAGGTGAGTTTGTGTGCACATGTATGTTTGAGTGTGTTTTAAGTACAATTACAAAGCAATTCATTGGTTTTGTTTAACTCTGAAACAATTTTCAGAGTTAAATAGCTATAAAATAGCTATGGGTAAAGCCAGCTGATTGAGGAGTTCAACTTTTCTACGTCATCAACCTAGAACGCAAACAAAATGGCGCCGCCCATGGTCCAAATATAAAATCAATTTTTAAAATAACGTAGATCTTTCATGGGTTTTCTACTACATAATTCAGTAAGAGACATCATTTATGTTATATTAAGCCATACAAGTCTCAACACCAGGGGATCCCTTTAATGACATCAATTTCATTTTTGGGTGAAATAACCCTTTAAATGGAATACGTTTTGGACGACCAGAACCCTTCCTAGAGCTGGCCAGCCAGGCAAACTGAGCTATCGTTTGAGAAGAACCTTGGTGAGAGAGGTAAAGAAGAACCCAAAGATCACTGTGGATGAGCTCCAGAGATGCAGATGTGAGATGGGAGAAAGTTGTAGAAAGTCAACCATGACTGCAGCCCTCCACCAGTCAGGGCTTTGTGGCAGAGTGGCCCGACGGAAGCCTCTCCTCAGTGCAAGACACACAAAAAACACCTGAAGGACTCCAAGAGGGTGAGAAATAAGATTATCTGGTCGGATGAGACCAAGATATACATTTTTGGCCTTAATACTAAGTAGTATGCATCATGCTGTGGAGGTGTTTTTCAGCTGCAGAGACAGGATGACTGGTTGCAATCGAGGGAAAGATGAATGCACCATGAAGTACAGGGATATCCTAGACGAAAACCTTCTCCAGAGTGCTCAAGATCTCAGATTGGGTTGAAGGTTCACCTTCCAACAAGACAATGACCCTAAGCACACAGCTAAAAAAAATGGCTTCACAACAACTCGGTGACTGTCCTTGAATGGCCCAGCCAGAGCCCTGACTTTGAGCCAATTGACCATCTCTGGAGAGACCTGAAAATGGCTGTCCAACAACCTTTACCATCTAAACTAACAGAACTGGAGAGGATCTTCAAGGAGGAATGTCAGAGGATCCCCAAATTCAGGTGTGAAAAACGTGTTGCATCTTTCCCAAAAAGACTCATGGCTATATTAGCTCAAAAGGGTGCTTCTACTTAAATACTGAGCAAAGGGTCTAAATACTTAGGACCATGTGAAATTTCACGTTTTCTTTTTTAATAAATCTGCAAAAATGTCAACAATTGACTGTAAGCAAAAAGCCAAATTTTGTTTTTAACAAACTTTAACAAGCACTTTCCACAATGCATTTCTTTGCATCACAAGATTTTCCAGTTGTCAACTACTATATTTATTATACATTTTGTCATAATAAAGGAGGCCAGAGGATTTGTTTGCATTTTGCAAGATATGTTTGCATTTTGTTTTGTAATTTCATTAAAACTGATTAGATTGCAACATGCTTTCCATTACTGATAGGGTTGGGAATAGAAAACGTATTAAAATTTTGGAATCAGATTGTTTAAAAAAATTAAAAAAATAAACAATTCCGCGTATCAGTTGTGCACATTTTAATGGGGGTTTTAAACCATTGAAGAGCAAGAAGATGTCAGAGAGAGAACTTAATTCGGCACTCACATGCTGTTTTTTTTTTTTTTTTTTTTTTTTTGTCCTGACCACATTCAGAGTAAAACAAAACAAATTGCAGTTGCAAACAAATAGCTGCCTCTTATATAGTACACGGATACTGAACTCTTCAATAAAGTCTCTTCATGCCTTCTTGCACTCAAATGAACAAATACACACAAAATGATGTCAAAATATCCTCCTAAACAGTCATTAATGTTTTAAGTGAATGTAAACAGTTGAGAAAGAAAACAGGTGTAACAGTATATTGGATCAGTGCATTAGGTCTTACTGTGACAAAAGGCTAATAAGCCTGCTGTCATCTGTATCATTATCAAAGAACAAAAGAAAATGAATATCACTCACTAATCTTAACCGATTAACTTTAATAAGGATTCATCTTTTCTTTTTATTTATAAAAATGAAAACTACAAAGTGTTGTTTTACATTTTATATATATTTATGAACTTTGTTCCGTTGTATTTATTTGTATTTATTTTAGTTGTATCTATTTCTAATTTGCTTATTTGGTCTTATTGTATTACTTAATATATTAATGTCTTTAATGTTTGAAATGTATTAGTCCGTTTTTCTTTAGGCTGATGATTTTTGTTCATGGTATTCAGCTGCAACAGAGTGTTTTGTAAAAAGACAGAATAAATATGTTTGGTATCTAAATGTTTGACTTTTTTACTTTATTGGAATCAAAACAGGGAATCGATAATCCTAAATGTTAGCATTCCCATTCATCTTAAATGGCCCTTGCCCAGCTGATGCAGAACCATGTGATTTGAGCACATGCGTCCCAAACCACAACTAGCAATTATCCAGGTCAAAGGTGTTCCATGCAACAACAAAAAATAATCAAAACACAATGCTAATCTTTAATCATTATTTAAAGGGTTACTTCAGCGATTAGCATATGGCCTTGTATCAGTAGAAACCCTGGAGTATATTCAAATGATTGTGCTTTCCCCCCTCATATCTCCCTGAGACAAGAGATTTATGCATTTTATTTCTGGAAAAATTCCTCCTATTATGGAAATTGACGATATTTGCATCATAGGAGGAATGTTTGGAATAAGGCTAAAGACTACAGCCAGCAGAGGGAGCCATGCGAATGGGGGATGGAGATTACACTCAGAGCTCAGCTGACAGCTACAGGCACTCATTTAAACGGAGCTATAGTGAGCAATGTAAGTCTTTTAACTTCTCAAATTAATTTCTATTAAATTTAAGCTTGCAAAGGCATGAACTGAAAAACGGCAGACTGAACTCGCGTTGGGAATGTATGTCGCGAGTGTAGTCGCGATTACCTCAGCTCTCATCACAAGAGCTCATCAGCTCATTTATCTCACTCCTGCAGTTTGCTCAGTGCTGTGATACTCGCGTGGTGACTCACTCATTATATTGAACAGACACGTTCAGTTTTTAATTGTAGTGTCTTCAACTCAGTCACAGTAATCCAGTAGGTGGCTTTGGGAATGGCCTCACAGGGCAGCGAAGCATTCTGGGAATTGTAGTCTTTCATTCCCATGAGACAAAAATACATTTTCTGTCTTTTCTCAGTCTAGAAGGCACCAAATTCAAATATAATTTCACATTTCTACTACATTGATGACCCAGCGCTGAAGTAACCCTTTACAAAGAAAGAAGGTTTTGCTTGAAGAGGGTATAGTTACCAGCAGGTAATGGCCCGATAACCAGCCACATTTGTAATACTGCTAATTTATTAGGAACACCATACTTATACTGTGTTTGACCCCCTTTCGCCTTCAGAACTACAAATGCTTTGATGCATACCTCGGTTGTAACGAGTGGTTATTTCAGTCAAAGTTGCTCTTCTGTCAGCTTGAATCAGTCGGCCCATTCTCCTCTGACCTCTAGCGCCAACAAGGCATTTTCGCCCACAGGACTGCTGCATACTGGATGTTTTTCCCTTTTCACACCATTCTTTGTAAACCCTAGAAATGATTGTGTGTGAAAATCCCAGTAACTGAGCAGACTGTGAAATACTCAGACCTGCCCGTCTGGCACCAACAACCATGCCACACTCAAAATTGCTTAAATCACCTTTCTTTTCCATTCTGAAATTTAGTTTGGTGTTCAGGAGATTGTCTTGACCAGGACCACACCCCTAAATGCATTGAAGCAACTGCCATGTGATTTGTTGATTATATATAAACACAATAGATCCCATAACTTTTTGTACTTAAAGTGTTACCAGTAGACAACAAAAGCATTTTAAAATAGGCAAATGCTCTTCTTGTATATTATTACTAACATATCGTCTCCAATCACAAAGTGAGGCCAGTGGCAGCAGGACTGACTTAAAATATTAATACCGTAAAAACTCTTTCCCCTATCTCTCCGTCTCTCCTTGATTTGTGCTGATCTCAGAACTCATGCTTTATAAATATTTACAGCAATGTAGACACCAACCAATGAGCCAGCCAGCCTCACCTTTGTGTCTGAATGACTATAGAACAAAGAGGAGAAAGAGAGTGAGAGCTAGTAGGGCATATATCTTTCCATGCCTCACTGCCCACTAACAAGTTTAATGCTTCCACGAAAAACAAAGGTGCTCAGTTTCTGTCTACACTACAAAGGGAAGTCAGAAAAATATATCCTAGGGGCAAAAGCAAAGGTAAAATACAACAGTACATGTGAAATACTGTGGGTCCAAACATTCTATGTACTGTTAAAAAGGACTATTTTCACAATACTATTTTGATTTGCTACCCATGTTTTGGAGCTGTTTTAGTGTGACAGGGTCTGTATCTCCTTATATCACTAGGATATTTTTTTTTCTTCAGTGTCCCAAAAAAAGACATGAGTTTGAGACGACACAAGTAATGACAGAATTTTCATTTAAGGATGAACTTTAAGAGTATCTTTGGCATTACTTGAAGAGGTGAACATGAGGTTAATAGCATATCGTCACCACCGCCATAAAGACAACCCTCAGGGGACCTTCGGGAGGTCCAGGGAGGACCTTTTTCAACCAGCAAATGACATAGTGTTTGCATCTGAATCTACATGTTAAACTTGATAATCATATCCATACCATTTTCGCATTAAAAGTATCTCCAACGTTGGCTGGAAATTCAGCATTAGAGGATTAAAAGTCCATTCACTATTCAGTATTTTTAGTAGGAAAGTAAACCTTCCAGCTCTGCAATGTGCTTAAATTGGGATGTCAGGGGCAAGGAATCCATTTATTGCCCTGAACATTTCCATTTAAAAATGACTTGGGTGATGAATGTAAGACTCACGGCATGTGCAGATGGCCCCAACATGACGGACTACTCAAATGCACACTGCATTTATCAGACTTTTCTTGGGGAATATTTTCTCTCTCTCTCTCTCTCTCTCTCTCTCTCTCTCTCTCTCTCTCTCTCTCTCTCTCTCTCTCTCTCTCTCTCTCTCTCTCTCTCTCTCTCTCTCTCTCTCTCTCTCTCTCTCTCTCTCTCTCTCTCTCTCTCTCTCTCTCTCTCTCTCTCTCTCTCTCTCTCGCACAGCTCAACCTTGCCCCTGAAGCTTTATGCCTTATGTTGTAACTCTGTCTTTAACCTCGTTCCCCAACTGCAGGCGACTGATAAGAGCAGATGAGACCCAGGCTCTGAGGAATTCCTGCCACACCACTGAACTCAAACTGCTGCCCAATGCAAAATGCAGCATGAGCTTAGCACAGTCCCGCCATCTGCTCCCAGACTGAGCTTTTCGTCAGGCCTCTGAAAGCCCCTCGATTGTATGCTCTTTCCTAAAGAATATCACAACTAATATAAAAATCCAGATGCTCAGGTATGCCCTAAGAATCTTTAGCTCACTATTAAGTGAAAATTGGATTTCTTTTGCAGGGTTGCTACTGTCATGAAGAATGATTATCGGCCATTGACAGAGCCGTTCACTGAGCCATTCATCTGCATTGTTTTAGAACCCAATCCACTAAAGAAGCTATGCAAATCAGGTAACTAACAAAACATTCAGCACCAGCAGACTGACACAGTGGGTAGTACTTTGTATAAAGTACAGCACTGTTCAACTACAGCGATCCAGACAACTAAAGTTACTCTTTAAAATGCAGAAAGTACGCTGGACTAAACCATGCATATATACCCTATTGTGTCATGATTGACAAAAGGGCTTTACACACTGCTCTTAACCCCAGGTTATTGTCATTCTAAACCCTACTTTTAACCCTGGGGGTAGAAACATTTCACACCTAGAATTTAGAAGTGGCTTGCTGCATTTGTCCGATAAATGACATTGACACCACAAATATGCAAAAATAAAAATAATAAAAAATAATGTTTAGAAATGTAGACATGAAACTTGGATTAGTGTTAACCCGGTGTAAAATGATGAGCTATTTGAAATATGAAAGCCAATAAAAATGGGATAACCAGGGTTTGACGTTAACTTTTAAGTAGCTCACCAGCCACTGTGGCTATGGTTTTCCAAAGTTACTAGCCACTCAGCATTTTCACAAGCCACAATTTTGCTGTTTGGAAGTAACATTTTATATAATTAAAGTTGTCTTTGGCATGCTTAAAATACTTGATTAAAATAAACTTTGCTAAAAAAAAATTGGCATTTAATTTGGCTGTAGGCTGAAATGATATTCAACCGGCAAAATGTCTAGTGAGAGTGGCTGCCTTGTCTCAGTGTTAATGTCAAGCCCTGGGGATAACCCAATATTCTGTTTATCTGGGGTTTAGAGTGACCCAGTGTTTCAAATGTCCCTCCTTTTCCAAACTGATTCTTTTCTTTTCTCTTTTCCCAACACATTCCATCTTGGAGAGGGCAACTTTAAAGACAAATTTTAAACCAAATATGTTGTTATTTTTTAATATTGTTTTATAATATACTACAATACAATGACAGACATCCCGTTTCTCCCAGAATGTCCAGGAGTCTCACGCATAGATAGCAGCTCCCTGATGCCTAAAAATGATATACAATATCCTGAAAATTTGTGAGAGTGAGTGAGCGAGAAAGAGAGAGCCTGTTTCCACCGGCAATTAAGATACGTGTTCTGTGAACTGATCAGCCAACCCGGTCAGCCAAGACGCATTACCGTTTCACCTAGTATTATTACGGTACTGGTATTTCAAATGTGTCTGTGATCACTTACATTCTGTGTGATTTTGTGGACACCCTTGCATCTTTTTTGTCAAACTCAACTATACCACCTTCACTTTCAGCACACAAATATAAAATAAAAACATTTTAGAAGGCTTATGTGAATGACTTTAATAATATAATTAAATGTTTTTATTATGGTGGGGGATGTGCCATCTCTAGGAAATACGTGTTTGCAATGTGTCTGCAATGAGGTGCAAATAGTGTCTGCCACTCTTTGCACTAAGTGTAATAAGCATCTAACAACTTTTACACTGCAAAGAGAATACTGCTACTTACACTAGTGCACTTTTTCCCCTATTTACATTTAGTGTAGATAGGATTTATCGCTATTTGCACACGCTATTCACACAGAGGAAAAAAGGTGTACAAATTTTACCTTAAGCGGTACAACAGCTCGTCACTGGGGCAGTAGCCTTAAAAGGACCTCTTTGTTCCTTTTTTACCACAAAAAGGTTCATAGTAATACCTTAAGGTGTGTATTTGTACTCTAAGGTACTAATATGCTCCTTTTAAGAGTAAAAAAGGTACAAAGATGTATTTTTAAGGCTACTGCCCCAGTGACACGACACTAAAGGTACCCTTTAAGGTAAAATTGACACCTTTTTTCTCTGTGTTCTGACTAAATAAAAAAATTGCTTGTTTGTGTTAGAAATGTAGTATAAATATGTAATACTCACAGCACTACCCTAAACAGGCTACACTTTTAACCAAAATGCTTAAAACAAACAAAAATTAACCAAAAACAATAAAATCAAGAGTCAGATAATCACCGCAAACCAGTCTTATTATCTTGCTTCTCAAGTAAATTAATCTTGTTTTAAGCATGTTTAGATATTTTTACTGGGAAATCAAGAAAAAAAGTGATGCAACTATTTTTGCTCCACAGTGGTTTCCTCCTCTATGTGTAGTGGATGTAGATCATTTAAAAAGGGCACCTGTGGGCATTAGAAGCACACATGAGGTGTGTACTGTGTGTGAGTAGGCTACTGATGGCAGTGGTGAGGCTTTATCAGAGAAATGAGCGCATGTTAGGGCTGTCTGTGTATTGATCTACTCCTCTAGAAGAGGTTTGGTGTTGGCTCCTAAAATCCTTCTGTAATGAGAGGGGAGAAGGAGCATGCAGAGACTGGAGAGCGCTGCGATAATAATACAAATAGGACAAAATAATATAATAATTTCAAATATAAAAGTTATTCTCAGCTCAATTAATTAATGCTGAAAAGATTTACTCAATTGCTTTGTTGCTTTCTTCGGATCCCTTAAAACTATTTAGTATTTGTATCTAATAGCTTTCAAATTACAATAAATTAAACCAACAAGCATATTAGGTTGGAGTAATGCCTCTAATAAAACCGCAACCACACTAACTATTCATTAAAATAATAAATACAAATTTTATTACAATAATTAATTTTTCTTAAAAAAGGTAAACAATTATCTTCACACTAGGGCATAATTAATGCACGATTTTGCATTATTTGACTGATTGTTTTGAACTGCTTTTGATTTTGTCATCATGTTATTTTGTAAAGTCAGAACCTCAGTGTGAAGGTTCTTTGTGGCATTTTAAGCAAGAAACTATTAAAACCATGAAAATAAAAGTAACAATTTGAAAATAATTGTTTTCTTATTCAACTAAAGAAATCTAAAAGTAATCTAAATTGGCTAAATTAAGTGAATAAAAAAACAAAATAAAAATAAAAACATTCAAGCTTTAGTCTTAAAGGTGCACTATGCAACTTTCTGTCCACTGGAGGGCGCCTATTCTAAACAAAGGCATAGTTTGATGAAGCCAAGTTTGTGCGCAGCATCTTGGGACATGTGGTCTTTCCCTCACAGCCGGTGGAAAATAGGACTCGGGCAGAAATCATGTTCATGGATGCGGTTATTAACGTTACTGTTGTGTAAAGCAGAGCAGGACCGAGTGTTGTGGAGCTGAGCATGGCCGCTGGAGCCATTGTTACACAAACACATGCTTCGCGGGCACTGGGACTTTTATTATGATGGGACGGGACGGGACACAGTCGCCGAGCGCCTGCACTATTTCCGGTAAAGGTAAAGCAGCTCTGTTTATCATATTAGATCCATTTAAGTGTATTTAAAATGCTGTTATGACGTCACTCTGTGCGTTCACTCGGCGCTGCTGTGACATGTTCACACTGCTAAGAGAAAAGCGCTTCTGCAGAATAAAGCTGAAGGTAGCGCAGATATGACGCGATTGACAGGTGACTCCCTCACACGCAATGCTGCAACGTCCCGGTCCTTAGTTAAAATAGCAATTTTCTCACAATTTACAAATAGTTGGAAACATTTGGGATATTGTACTCAACTGAACAAAATATATAACACTGGCCTAGTGGTTTTTGGATATTTTACTGCAAAAATACTACATAGTGCACCTCTAATGTCCCTCTTTTTTCAATCTTGCTGAAAACGATTGTCATTAGAATAACATGCCCCTATATATTCAAGTCTCTGCCTCCCCCACGCCCTCATTTTACGCCATGGACACACTGAAGACGGCAAAGAAGCGAAACTTCTCCGACGTGGAGATCGAGACCCATCACCAGATGGAAAAAAAAATGAAATTGTTTTATTTGGGAGTTTAAAGAGTGGGATTAAAGGAACCCATAAAAACAAAATATGGACCCAAATTACGAGTAATGTTAATAGTGTGGGGGTTGAGAAGCGCACTCCACCAGTTTAAATAGCTGTTTGGATGAGAAATTACCTATCACAATGCATTATTTTACAGCACGTGTTTTGAAACAATTAGCATTTAATTTCTTATCTCGGTACCATTCATTCACATTAATAATTGTATGACAATTCGTAAGATTCTTATTATTATTATTAGGAATTTTATTATTAATGACGCTTATAGTTATTTAGAAGAAGAATGTTGTTATTATTATATTATTATTATTATTATTTAATAATAAATTTTTATTATTTTTATTATTTTGTCAGTCTGAATTATTTTCAGTCCCAGTCTGTGTAGCTGCCGGGCCTAACCCTGAAACGTCAGGTAAAGCGCACAGGCTCGCAACTGGAGGAATACAAATGCCTACAAATCAAATGCTTTGGTAAAGTCACACAAATTAAACATTGAAGTCCATGTTGCACAAAAATAAACACTGAAATGTATAATTACTATGTTATTGTTGTTGTTGTTGTTTTCACAGTGGGCCATAATATAGCATATCTTTGTCAGTGCATTGTGTGGTGTTAGGAATTGTTTTTCTGCGCGTTTTCGCACTAACTCAAAACGTGTGTACACCACCTCCTGAGAAGGCGTAGGATTTGAGGATTTGAGATATCAAAGTCACTGTGGCTTTGGGTGTACGCAAGGTGTACGCACTTTTAATAAATGTGGGCCATTGTCTTTAAGTTCCCTGAAAACATATTGTGGCAAGCAGCGAGGTGAGGGACCGTGAGAGGGGGCCGGTGGCGAGTGATAATGAGCCCTGCTGCGCAACACACCGGTCTCGTCTCACTACGGCGGAGTTACGGGAGTATAAAAGGAGGAGCAAAGACATTTGAAGACAAGAGAGGACCAGGCCTGGACTTTATGTTGAGTTTGTTTATGGTTTGTTATGTGTGTGCGGGCAGTCGTCCGTGAGGGGCTGCCCGCGCTACTATCGTTTTGTTTATTTATTTCACGAGTTCACACTTACAAATAATTCAGATAGAATAAATGGTATGCGTATTTGGCGTGCTGTCCGAGGAGAGGGCTCCGAGCTCGGTATTTGGCCCGAACCCAGAGTACTCCCCCGTATTTCTGGTTAGGAAAGTTAACCAGGTGCGTGTGAGGTAGAAGGGGTGGTGGAGGGATGCTGCAAACTTTGTCAAGGAACGTTGGTGAGTTGACTGGGTATTTATGTGATCCTCCACTTGAGCTGATTGGTAGACATGTTGATTACTGATTGTTGACAGCTGGTTGGAATGACATCATGATTAGGTAGATCATTTGAACGTGCTTCTCCCGAACTTAGTTTTTTAAGAAACATCATTTAATAAAATGTCAATGTCAATGTCAATGTCAATGTCAGCTTTATTTATATAGCACCATTCAAACAACACACGTTGACCAATGTGCTTTACAACATCTATATATAAAAAAAATAAAAACAATATTAGTAATGACAATACACATATTAATAATCATAATAAAAATATTCTCTATCTATGTATTAATATCCATTTCAACACTAGGGATACGCCATGGAAAACAAGTGTGTCTTAAGTTGTATTTTAAAAACGTGTATGGAATCAGCATCCTTGACATTTATTGGTAAGCTATTCCAAAGTCTAGGTGCTACTGCCGCAAATGCACGATCCCCTTTCCGGCTTAATTTAGTCCTTGGAATTTTAAGCAAATTTTGAGTTGTTGATCTCAAAGTTCTTCCTGATTGAGGTTTAATTAACAGGTCTGATAAATAAGACGGTGCAAGGCCATGCAGGGATTTGTATACAAGTAGAAGTAATTTAAAATCAATTCTGTATTGTACTGGGAGCCAATGTAAAGAGACTAGCGACGGAGTGATATGTTCATGTTTTTTAATATTCATTAATAATCGCGCAGCAGAATTTTGGACCTTCTGCAGCCGTGCAATAGAGGCTTGACTAATTCCTTTATATAAAGAGTTACAGTAGTCCAATCTTGAAGATATAAGAGCATGGATTGCAATTTTGAGACTCTTAAATGTCAGGCAAGATTTCATCTTTGCCAAATTTCTCAAATGAAAAAAGCTAGACTTTACAACATAATTTATCTGTTTGTTTAGATTCATGGAGCTATCAATAAAAACGCCCAAGTTTTTCACACTTTCTTTAACGTTCATTGACAGCGAGCCAAAATTCAATTCTACTGCACCCTTAGATCCTCTGGGACCGAACACTACAACCTCTGTCTTGCTTTCATTCAGATATAAAAAATTAGAGGCCAGTCATGCTTTAATATCAGAAAGACAAGACATAAAGGATTGTAGGCTGTTTCTTTTAGTTAATGGTAGGTATATTTGTAGATCATCTGCATAGCAGTGAAATGCTATATTGTGTTTTCTAAAAATATCCCCCAATGGGAGCATGTAAAGGGAAAAAAGCGTGGGAGCCAGGATGGAGCCTTGAGGCACACCACATATAAGCGATGTCGCTCGCGATGTATATGCTCCATATTGTACTGCCATGCTTCTGTCAGTCAGATATGATTTGAACCAATTTAGGGCTTTGCCCTGCAACCCTACATACTCTTCTAGCCGTGAAAGCAGCACCATATGATCTATTGTATCAAATGCTGCAGTTAGGTCTAATAAAACTAACACTGCAGAATCACAGCATCCACAGTCAGCAGTAAAAATAATAAAATAATATTATTATTATTATTTTATTTTAAATAATAAAAATCGTTGAATGTTCGCCGGTTTCCGCCTCCTTCCTTCCACAATGAACCCCGTTACACATATTTTCACAGAGAGCTTGAGGACATGAAGGAATCAGAGACCAGGGAATCAAGAGTATAAGAACAATAGTGAAGAGGGCTCATGTATGCAAGCGTTACATTTACAGTGTCGCTCTGCCTGAAGGCACAGGCCTCCCTGCTGCCCAGCACAGCTTGTAGATCAATTAAACAGTTCTCTGCTCCCATTCATCACCACAATAGAGTGACAGAACCAAGCTCTTCTATGGGCCTCTCTCTTTCTCTCTGCAGGATTCTCAGGGCAGGGAGAGGCATAGTTCTGCAAACACTGTTTAATCCTGCTTACACATCTGCATGATGCCAGGCCCCATGCTAAATTCACCACAGGGCAAAACATTTGCATCAAATCACACACACACACACACACATGCGCCCATGCAACCGTTTAGGACTGTAACAAGTACTGGTGTCATATTTGCTTTTAATTACTATATTCAACAATATTTTTTTTTAATCATCTTGGCTGAAATATTCCAAACATATGTGATAGCGAGCCCGATCTCACGAAAATGAGTATACTGTAAATAGTACGAGTGTGCAATCGCGTGGAATGTATACGCCCAAATGAGTTTTGCCGTGCATATGGTACGCGGTTTTTCGCGTGCATATGATACGCACTTTATGGTGTCTTATACGTACGAACCCCCCACCCCACCAACCCTAATCCTACCCAAGAGGGTGTCATATGCAAGCCATAAAGTGCGTATCACATGCACGCGAAAAACTGTGTAGCATATCCACGGCAAAACTCATTTTGGCATATCCACTCCATGAGATTTCACACTCGTACTATTGATACGCATCCATGAGATCGTGTTGGGATAGCTGAATGTGTTAGACCAGTGCTTCCCAAATCGTTCATACTATGTACTCCCACAGCCCTATAATTAAGGCACAAGTGTCACTTCAGCAACAACAAATTTTAAATAACTTTTACTAACTAATTAATTACTAACTAACACATTTTTTTACAAGATAACATGTTGTGACATGTAGCCATGTTGTTGTTTCTTGTGCTGTTCTGTTGACATGTTCAGGCGCCTGATCTTAATTCATCCCCATGGTTCTAACACCCGTTCTGTTTCAGTTAAAAATCCCATTTATTTAAGCCCTTAAATTTCTTTGAGCTTTGGAAATATTAGAGGTCATCATACTAAAATAATATCTTGTAAGTTTCAGAACTGAAAACTTCCTCAAAAACAACTCATTGTGTAATGTGTCAATTTATAGGTGAAAGAGCACCTCTGCAGAAGATGATCAACGCCTATTTCATCATCGCAAATCTGGCCCTGTCCACTGATGTGTTAGTGAGATGATGAAGAGAGAAGTGTGATACAGGATCACTGGACTAAAAATAGCATTACCTTATTTATTTATTTATTTTATTTGGTTAATAATTGTATTCGGTACACTTCACAGTATATTCTTTGCTCAACCAGACGCAATTTCAGCACAGACTTTCGCGATCTGGAATATGATTCATGTAAAATCTGTTATTTGAAAATAATCTGTTAAAATTATAAGAAAGTGATAAAAGAGGGCTACCTTTACAGTCGTTGGTGCTGTCAATCAAGTTTTAGAGTTTATCAGTGACCAAAACTCGCCAAAACTCCTGTAATAATAAAAAATCGAATAAAAACGAATTGCTTATTTACATTGTATTTGCACTGTTATGATGAAAGCATTAGTGTGCAGAAATCGAGTTGCAATGACAAGATCACGGCATCCATGCGCTCAATATGTCTGTGATTGGGTACATGCTCATCACTGCAATCTTTCATGCCACATTCTAAATGCAATGCTAATTAACACTTTTCATGATTAGTTAAAGGAACTGTAAGAAATGTCTCGTTTGAAAGTTTGTCTCGACAAAGTTTGTGTAACAAGATCTAAAAGCTGCTGAATTTGCTGTCATGGTAGGCAAAATTTATTTTTAATAGAAGCTTCTGACATGGTAGCCAGGGGACTAAAGTTTTCACGTATGAAATAGACTAACATACACTAAATGGCTCCGCGGACGGCGTCATCTTTGATTTAGCACAATTCTATTCGCTGCCTCGCTGCCAAAGTTTGACTAAACTCCCCTCCACAATCATTCCCTTTAAATAGGCTCCTAAGCTTTTCCTGTCTAATGGTTTGCCAGCTGATGTACCTTTGAATAATATCATTAAAAAGCTAACAACCATTAGTGTTCGTAATGACATTTTCTATGACAATTTTAATCCTGGCATAAAAAAACAAAAACAAACAAACAAAACATATTAAAAAAAAAATTCAACTAGCCTAACTGAACACTGGGTGTATATTAAAACTTCGGAATTATATTCGTATAGACTGACATATATAGAAGCTTTTTACACAGTGGTGGCCACTAGTGGAATGAACTGTTAATAGGGATAAGGTATAGCTAAGAGTGGTCCAGACCAACCTTACGAAAGTATGAATTAAAGAAGGTATTCTTAACTAAACAAATATTAACGTTAAGGGATACCTTAAGGTATAACTTAAGAATGACGTAGTGTTAAGAAGGTTTTGGGAAATGCAGCCCAGGACTCTTTCTAGAGCTGGCCAACTGGCCAAACTGAGAAATTGGGGGAGACGGCCCTTAGTCAGAGAGGTGATCAAGAACCCAATGGTCACTCTGAAAAACCTCCATCTTTTCTCTGCGGAGAGAGGAGAAACTTCCACAAGAATAACCATCTCTGCAGCACTCAACCAATCAGGCCTGTATGGAAGAGTGGCCAGATGGCACATGACAGCACACCTTGAGTTTGCCACAAAGCACATGAAGGACTTTCAGACCATGAGAAACTAATTTATCTGGTCTGATGAAACAAAGATTAAACTCTTTGGCCTGAATGGCAACCGTCATGTGTGGAGGAAACCAGGCACCGCTCATCACTTGGCCAGTACCATCGCTACAGTGAAGCATGGTGGTGGCAGTATCATGCTGTGGGGATGTTTTTCAGTGGCATGGAAGTAGGAAACTAGTCAGGATCGAGGGAAATATGAATGCAGCAATATAAAGACACATCATTGATGAAAACCTGCTCCAAAGCACTGGGGACCTCAGACTGGGGCAAAGGTTCATCGTCCAGCAAGACAATGACCCTAAGCACACAGCCAAGTTAACAAAGGAGTGGCAACCGAACATGAATGTGAATGTCCTTGAGTGGCCCAGCAACAGCCCAGACTTGAACCTGACTGAACATCTCTGAAGAGATCTGAAAATGGCTGTGCACCGACGGTCCACATCCAACCTGATGGAGCTTGAGAGGTCCTGCAAAGAAGAATTGGATAAACTACCGAAAATTAGGTGTGCCGAGCTTGTAGCATCCGACAAGACTGGTGCTTGCAATTGGTGCCAAATGTATTTCAACAAGTATCAAGCAAAGGCTATCAATACTTATGTTCATGTCATTTTTGCAACCCAGGCTCATTGGAAATACGTTACTCTGCCTACATTTTTGCAACACCCTAATTATGTACCTGCAGGTACGTTTACCTGCACTTTTGGGGTAAAATGTCCACCGGAGGCGCTAAGTGGTAATATTTTTTTCTCCATTCCAGATGCACAACATGACACCATGACTGATCTCACAGAATGAATATTTATAGCATAATTTTATATTTTGGAGTAACTAACTCCACTCCTACCCTAAACCTACCAGCTCTCACCAATATAAAACACATAACAGGTAAACAGTAACAGGCAAATAAATGTACAGTCACATGTATTTATTGCAAAAACTGACCAAAAAACTGTATAAAAGTATTAACTCATGTTGCATTCCAAGTCTTCTGAAGTTATACGATATCTTCATGTGAAGAACAGAGTTGAGCTTAATGTTTTGGTCATTGAAATGATGATCGCGCTCCTTTGCGAACAGAACACACACGCACTCGTTCATTCATATTTTTGATTCAAATGATATACAAGTTGAATGAAGCGATCGGTCACGAGACACACGAGAGCCAATGGCATTTTACAATCGAAGCTGACGTAATGACGCAATTGGTCACGAGACACACGACAGACAATGCTGTCAAAGCTGACTTGACGTTTCTTCCGGCAGCAATATTTGAAATGTATTATTAAACTTTGGTGGATGGACTCGACGTTACTGATCGCTTTTGGGGATTTTCTTCACACAAATCAATCGTTTGGCCTCAGAACACTTGGAATATTTGTACTTTCTGAATAAATTATGTATGCAGTCGTATCTGCCTGTTATATCCTGTTTTTTATAATAATAAATAGGTAGGTTTAGGGAAGGGTTTGAGTTACATGTTTAAAATGTGTCTGAATATGTGTGTGTCCACAAGGTAAATGGATTTATAAACATACTAAATTATGTTTTTTTTTTGAAAATGTAAAAATTGGGTAGGTTTAGGGGTAGGGGCAGTGTAGGGGGATAGAATGAAACGGCGTTGATAAACACGCTAAAAAGCGATTATGCATCTTGATAGCACGCCAAAATGGCATACGAATTGCCGTGTCATATATACACCATTTCATGAGATCAGTCTGGGAATGGAGAAAAAATATTACCACTTAGCATCTCCGGTGGACGCTTCACCCAAAAAGTGCAGGTAAACATACCTGTAGGTACATAATTAGGGTGTTGCAAAATTGTAGGCAGTGTAACGTATTTCCAATGAGCCTGGGTTGCATTTTTTATGCAAAGATTTACAACCAACTTTTACATTGTCATTACGGGGTATTGTTTGTAGAATTGAAGAAAAAAATAATGATTTGATTGCATTTTGGAATAAGGCTTTCACATAACAAAATGTGGAAAAAGTGAAGTTCTTTCCCGACTTTCCTGTGAATACTTTCCGGATGCTCTTGTATACTCAATGTTTCTCAATGTTAATTGGTCTCTTATTATTTTCCAGAGCTTTATATATTAAGACTTCAGATGCAAAAGCCTCCAAGTCCGCCTAATGTTTTTCTTTAAAATTAGCAATTTTATCAGGCTCCTATGTATAGGTTTCTACCTAGTTCTTTCTGCTGGATCTTCTGAATGGGCAGAGGCTGGGATTTAGCAGGATTGAAGTGAAAGTATTTGATGAGCATGTACTAGCAAGCACTCACTCAGTATCGTTTTCTCATTTTTGACCGAGATGGCTTTTAGAGGCTTTTGCATTGGAAGTCTCCACATATTATATATAGTGGTTATAAGTGGTCTCTTAATTTATATATATATATATATATATATATATATATATATATATATATATATATATATATATATATATATATATAGAGAGAGAGAGAGAGAGAGAGAGAGAGAGAGAGAGAGAGAGAGAGAGAGGAATATAAATATAATATGTTCAAAACATTAAGTCATATTGACATAATTATGTTTAGCTAAATCAAAACGTACCCCATATGCCCCAAGGATACACATACCACTGGTTGGAAACAACCATATTAGACTAATGTTTACTGATTACATTCACATGAAGATGCTTCATTCTAACTTGAGTGATTCACACAGTTTGAGGCGTTTAGATTAAACTAAGTCAGAAAGCCTGTTTTACAAGTCTGTGAATAGATTTAGGTGTTCAGAAACAGCTGACCTGACAGGAAAAGATGAAATATTGCGCTCTCAGCTTTGTTTGAGCCAGATACTACTGGGAAGAGAGATCTCCATCCAACTTGCTTCCAATTACATCCTCATGCTTGTGGCAGGGAAAGAGCGAAAGCTCTTAAGCAAACAATGTGGTAAAAAAAGGAAGATAAGACCAATTTTTACTTGATATACCAGATATGTTTGAAATGGACAAAAGGTAAGGAGCAAAAGGCATGTGCTTGACATGCCGGGCAAATGTCACTGTGTTTTTAACCCGGAGTGGAAAGAGAGAGAGAGACCGTGGCCACAGATGGTATCCAGCGGCCTGCAAAATGTCAATGGGTTTTAACCTCATTTGACAAAAGCAGAGCATATCCTCCCAGAGTATGATCCTTCAGCAAATGTCAGGGAGGCATTTCAGCATCTCTCACTGTCCCTAGAGACACAGCATACAATACACAGCAACAGCACGGGCACGAGCAGCGACCTGCGCCAACCACTGTAAACAGATTTAGTTGTGTAGTCATAGCCATCGAATTTAAAGGGTAAAGCCTGTAAAAGGCGTAAAGTCAGAGATGGGGGCATTTTTGCGTTTTCTTATTGCATGTGGCATAAATGAGTGTTTGATGGACTGTGATAATGGGGTCTATAAATAACGGCTCCCATCTGTTCATCTATCAGCCTGCCTCATGGCAACACATATTAGACAGCCCTTTGCTCCAAGAAAAATGTTGTGCTCCTTAACTTGAGGAATAAATTATATATTAATATTTCCTTCAGTTTACGAATGTCAGGGGTTCACACCATCCTTGTCGGATTGCTAAAACACCCTAGAAGAAGCAGAAAGATGGGAGGCAATTGGTCAAAGGATGTCATGACCTGTGGTAATGAATCAGCATGTCAGACATATCAGACTACCTCTCGCTATCAGCAGATGTTAAATGCCTCAGCTGAAAATGTCTTTCTCCTTGTGTAAGGACATCAGTCTGTCTGAGACCGCTGCAGTGAGGTTCTCATATACTTTTAGCGTCTTCTGAAAAAGAAAAAAAAATGAGCTGAGGATCTTTTACATTCTCTGTCTAGTCCTTTGTTGGTTATGTTGAAGCCTTGTTGTTTGGGGTGTAATGGGTGAATCTAGGAGGGTATCAGTTAACACACACACACACACACACACAGGGCCAGGGATGTTGCGGCCACTGCTGAGATGGCATTGTATTTCAGAGAATGCTGTAAACAGCACTTTTCAGAACAGCCCAGAACAGCACTCATAAGGGCAACACTGACCTCAGACAATGGCAAAGACAGAAGGAAAAATGACTTGACTTAAATTTTTATATCATATGTTTATGCATTTGGCATACACTTTTATCCAAAATGACGTACATTGCATTGAAGATTTACATTTTATCAGTTCATGAATTCCCTGGGAATCAAACCAGGACTTTGTTGCTAGCAGCATGTTTACTTAAACTTTATAGGGAGGAATACTCAGGAAATATGCACAGAAAGAGTAACCTCAAAAAATATGTGTAGCTCAAACTGTCTTGCAGGGTGCCTAGCAATGCCAAGGTCATGGGCCCAACTGATGCATATCCTTGTGCATACTTTGAATGAAATGTCAGATGCTTTGCATAAAAGTGTCAGCAAAATGCATACATGTAAATATAATGTAGCTAATAGTCTTATTGTCCATATCTATCTAATCTCTGTTAGGCTTTGGTGACATTTGCTGGAGAAAAAAGTAAAAGTGCACAATCCAAATGAGAGAAAATATATAGCTTGTTCAGTTCAGTTACCTTACATTTATCAACAGTAAAATATATGGCATGCACCAGTCTCATTATTTCATTGTTTAAATCTGTCATTTCTGTGTAACTACACTGAACAAAGAATCACATACATAGACTCACCAAATGCAACAGCAAAATATGGCTATGGTTAAAAAAATAAAAATAAAAATAATAATAATAATCATTAAAAAAATATATTTAAAAGAGCTGAAAGGTAAAGAGAGATTAAAGAAAATGTAAATGTGACCTGAATGAGTAAAGTGGAAGAGCGATGATTCATGGTTGCACCAGCTCATGCAAAAAAGCCTCAGTCATTAAGATCTGTAAATGCTTTTGAGCTAAATGTCCCCAAACAGGTCACAAAATTCAGAAAACCTGCAGGAAATAGAGAGAAAGAAAAAAAGAAAAACCTGTGACTAGTTTTTCTAAATAGTGAGCATTAAGCGGCAGCAAACAGAACTGGAAAAATAATGAATAACAGGTTTTCTGCAGGTCTTCAAACTTTCTGTGTATTTATATTATATTATATTATATTATATTATATTATATTATATTATATTATATTATATTATATTATATTATATTATATTATATTATATTATATTATATTATATTATATACAGTTTAAGTAAAAAAAAATTATAAATTTATAATGTTACAAAAGATTTATATTCCAAATATTGTTCCTTTGAAATGTTTATTCATCAAAGAAACTTTAACAGTTTCTACAAAAATAGCACACTAAAATTAAAATGGCACCCCAAACCCTTGTATTCTTCCCACGAGTCTGCACTTTCATGACATAACGCCACTTTGACTGTCGGGAAGTAGTCTGTTGCGGAGCTTGCACCAGTGCAGGCTCAGCAAAAGGGCACAATTGAGGACGCATATCAACCAAAAATATAAAGCGTGCCTTTTGGGACAGGGATGACAATGACACAGCTGTTCCACGATTGGCCAGATTCACCGCATGACAGCGTTCATGTGTGTATCTTGTTTCATGACAAGGCATTTTATGCTATGAAACTTGCAGGTTGTTTTAATTGTTCAAATACCTAGGCAAATTTGACTTCTCATGCCATTAATGTCCATCCTTTGCTCTTCAGTGCATAGTGCTAAAACGCTTGGTCTGGAATATAAAAAAGTGAGAAAGAAAATATGGGCAAATCCCAGCAAGTGAACAAAATCACTTGCATACTCACATACTTATAGCTACTTCCATAGGAGAAAGCATGAGCAAAGGTGTAGTCCAGAACTGCAGTGGACCCAAGAACAAACAAAAGCTCAAAATAGTTAATCAGGAAACACTTCTGAGACCATATTTACTGTGTGCAGAACTCTAAGCTACTTAGGGCTTTTGTTTGCACAGAGAAAAACATGAAAGGAGATAATGGAAATACCTCAAAGGCATGAAAGGGGCATGGCCATTGTCTTTGATTTGGGTATTAGGGATGAAAAATTAATTGTTACACTTCACCAGAGCAATATAACTGAACTCTCAAAGATAAAAGCTGAAGGTCTGTGAGGTTATTAATGTAAATAATAACCTAAGTTCTGTGACCCTGATAGAAACAGCCAGAAAGTGCAATGATATGCTCTTTCTGGTACAGAACAAGTACAGTTTGGGAAACATAGCTGCATTGTAATTGTACATCTTCAAACTCGGGAACTTGTTAAAAACACAATAAACAAATGTAAAAATACGCATTTCATCAAGGACAACTTTGTCACAAATGTATTATTCATCATTCACCGAGAAAGAGAGGGGGAGAAATGCTTAAAAATGTTAATAAAGAACATAGCAGCATAATGTCAAGCACAAAAATAATCTGCATATCGTTTGAAAAGTCATACACAATGTTGTTTTGAACAGTAATGAGAGCCAACTCTCAATCTGCTTTCAGGCTGATGAACCAGTCATTAAAAATGTCAATTAAATCTGTGATATTATTTGGAATAGGCTTGCCCTAAAGTGTCAGTCAGTTTGGCACACACTGTTTCTTTTCTCATTTTTAGAGTAAAATACAAGATACAAAATACAAAGAAAGTACTATTGATAAATGACAACAACAAAATAACACAGCAAGTGAACAATTGCATTTATTTATTTTTTCTCAGAGAGAACATGAATTGCAATTGAATCAAAATTATTTTTCAAATGAATTGAGCTGTTTGTATGTAATCCAGTTAATGAAATTGTGTTGTGTATCCGTCTAAAACTTCCATCTCATGAAACCGTGCAGAGGTTTATTTAGGAGATGACCCCGTAACCACGCGGGACTGATGAAAACATTTATTGCTTTCTGAATCTGAGCTCTGCCTCACAAGTCTCACAAAGCTTATCATATAGTACACAAATCCACAAGAGAGATAATTAAAATATCTTCAGAAGGAGGCGGCAGCCCTCACCTGACCCTGTCAAGAGCTGCATATCAATGCTTTTGACGTCTCCTCTCCCCCGTGCACAGCTGCCGTTCAACTTGGGGGATCTGCACAGTAGTAATGAGGTGGTCTGCAACAAAAAAAAAGAAGAAAAAAAAGATCTTAAGATTTGTTTACTTGCATTTAAGGCAGACAGGTTAAGAGTCAACAGCGTGATTCATGCTTGCAACAAACGTACTTTTAAAAATTCATAAAGATAAATGATATTACATGCTGTGAAAACATCAAGTGCCAAGGCTTCATCATGTCCTGGACCCTTAGAAATTAAGTGGTACTAATATTCAAGATGCATGGTTGACCATAAATCAGAACCGTAAGGTTTTTGCTCCAAACACACGATCGGCTACCGCTGATCTCTGCTCTAGATTTGCACACAAACTGCACTGACCATAATGTCCTTTGTGTGGAAAATTACTCTCTTAGATATTTACAGATATTACAGAGCAAATAAACAACAAGAAAAAGGTATCAGCCCATTTACTTGTAAAAATTCTAGATCTAACAAGCTGTAGATAAAATAACAATAATGAAAATTACCGTTATTTTCCAGTCTGTATCCGTTCTGTCCGATTTTGTGCTGCAAAACACCTATGACAGCTGCTATCTTGTCCATGTGTATATAAAGTGATCAAAGACAATAATTTTGGGTGACGTTTAATGTAAACACAGATATCAAATGCCAGTCATGCCTAAATTAAATGTTAACAGGTGTGCCAAAAAAATGGATATGGTCAAAAGATCAGATCTGGGCATTAAGACTTGCAGTGTAAATGCAGCCTAAGTGTTTTATATTATTAAATAAAATAAATACATGGAGGGTTTTTTTTTCTTTCTTTTTTTTTCTTTTTTTTTGTGATATATGTAGTCTACTAGCCTGACAAGCCCACATCAAGATGTTTGGTCTGGAAACTCACCATTGACAGCTCAATCCGAGGGGCGGGATAAACGGTTGTCTTTCAAACTCCCTCTGCACGCGATATGATGGCGCTACAACCAACCAGAGTAACGAAGGTGACATAGAACTTGTTGATAGATTAAACATTCACCGTATCCGGTCGGCAAAACTTCGAACACATCTTCCCTTTTTAAGAATGACTTCAGTGCGGTTCTTTGTTCTTTTCTCAGAGAAAAACTTAACTCCAAGTCTTCCCGCCGTTATCCAGTTTCTGCGTTTACTAGAAGCATGCAAACGCAACTCGGCCGTCGTCATTATGGCCCCGCCCACCGACTCTATACACGATGTGATTGGCCCGGCAAGATTTAGGGGATTACAGCTCAGAAGGGTATTGAGAGTTGGTAGACGACACTCGCGGGCAGATTAGATTTGCTGCCGCTAGGGTGCGTCTAGATTTCTAGGCTAGTAGTCTACAGTAAATTAAAAGAATATTCTTTATTCTAATTCTTTAAACTAATAGTGACTTAACATTGATTACTATATATATATATATATATATATATATATATATATATATATATATATATATATATATATATATATATATATATATATAATTTTATTTCCTCTTTTCTTAAAAAAGCAACAAACAAACAAAAGAAGCAGAAACTTGGTTTACAGTTAAATTCTTACAATGGAAGTGAATGAAGACAATTCATAAACATTCAAATACTCAATACAGCCACAATATGTAAATATTAATACAATTTTAGAATGAAATAAATCACTTGATAACCTTTTCTGTGTGAAACTATACATATACTTTACAACTTCATTGCCAAGACAGCTCAAAAAAATACATGTTTTAACAGCCAAAATCAATATTATTGCTGCCTTTCATACAAATATAAATTTAGAATGTATGCTTTTGATTCCTTCTGAAAATTGACCTCATTTACTTTCATTGTAACCTTCCATTGCAGCAATGATTTATTTTTTATTTTTTTCTAGTAATCAACATAAATGCAGTCGATTGAGCTTAAGTTGTATTGTACCCGGAATATTCCTTTAAGGCACCAAACCTAGACAGAAAGATCCAAAGAACACAAATAGAAACATTTACAGGGGATTGCTCGATTCTGAAGGCACTCAGCTTCCCATCAAGAAAATGTGTTTTTCTAACGTGACAAAATGGCCCAATGAAGAATCCATAATTGTAGCCTGCTGCCATAATAATGTCCTATAAGCAGTTTCAGGTATAGCTTGCAAGCTGTGGCGAGAAAGTCACTAAGCAAAAGCCTTCGAGCCCTGCTTGATTAGGCATCGTTCCACTCCGTAATGCCTTTTAATGGAGTTTTTACATGCCTGTTCTGCATGCATATCAGAAGCGGCTATAAGACGGGAGTTATTTTAATGGCTCATCAGACCCTCTCTGAGCCCCACTTGACCCTGAGGAGCTACTGTGTATTAAAAGTAATTTGGTTTAATGATGCAAGAGGAGTTGTCTTATTGGATTCCTTTCATCTGTCAAACCTGTGGTTTTGATGATATTGCATCTCTTTTACCACTGTATGGCTCTCGAACTTCAAAAGCCTTTCAAAGTCACCTGGCGTTAGGGAGTGCTTTTGTGATGAACAGATACTCACTAGTGTTACTGACAAAAATGTAATAATCTTCAAGGGCATGGCATAATTTCAATTAAAAACTAAAAAAAGAGAAACACAAGAATGGAGTGCTGTGAATGAAATAGACATTACCCATCATTAAAGGAGATCATCAGTATGATAACTGATATAAATCAGCAGGTTTTGCCTTTGGTAATTAAGACTTGCAGCAGGTATAAAAGAACATCTAATTCATTCATTTGAGCATCTGGAAGCAGTGCCAGTGGTGTACCACCTAATCTCAAGGGCCCCCTGTGAACCAGGGTTAGGCAAAATTAAGAATGGAAGAATTAGCTGCCTTTCAATTAATGAGTGTGAATTTGAATTATAATTGCTGTATCTCACAGGAAACTAAATTGGAATCTCTATATCTATAAATCCATTCATCCTTCAATCCATCCATCCATCTGCCAATATACTGAATCCAACCACCAATCCCCATATTTATCCATATATATATATATATATATATATATATATATATATATATATATATATATATATATATATATATATATATATATATATATATATATATATGTATGTATGTATGTATGTATGTATGTATGTATGTATGTATGTATGTATGTATGTATGTATGTATATATATATATATATATATATATATATATATATATATATATATATATATATATATATATATATATATATATATATATATATATATATATATATATATATATATATATGTATATATATATATATATATATATATATATATATATATATATGTATATATATATATATATATATATATATATATATTATGGGGGGCCAAACAGGAAATAATTGAATGTAAATCTGAATATATAGTTATAACTCTGAATATATAAATGTAAATCTGAATATATAGTTATAACTCTGAATATATAAATGTAAATCTGAATATATAGTTATAACTCTGAATATATAAATGTAAATCTGAATATATAGTTATAACTCTGAATATATAAATGTAATTCCCGAATATATAGTTATAACTATGAATATATAGTTATAACTCTGAATATATAGTTATAACTCTGAATATATAGTTATAACTCTGAATATATAAATGTAAACCCTGAATATATAGTTATAACTCTGAATATATAAATGTAAACCCTGAAAATATAGTTATAACTCTGAATATATAAATGTAAATTCTGAATATATAGTTATAACTCTGAATATATAAATGTAAACCCTGAATATATAGTTATAACTCTGAATATATAGTTATAACTCTGAATATATAGTTATAACTCTGAATATATAGTTATAACTCTGAATATATAGTTATAACTCTGAATATATAAATGTAAACCCTGAATATATAGTTATAACTCTGAATATATAGTTATAACTCTGAATATATAAATGTAAACCCTGAATATATAGTTATAACTCTGAATATATAGTTATAACTCTGAATATATAAATGTAAATTCTGAATATATAGTTATAACTCTGAATATATAAATGTAAACCCTGAATATATAGTTATAACTCTGAATATATAAATGTAAATCCTGAATATATAGTTATAACTATGAATATATAGTTATAACTCTGAATATATAAATGTAAATCTGAATATATAGTTATAACTCTGAATATATAAATGTAAATCCTGAAAATATAGTTATAACTCTGAATATATAGTTATAACTCTGAATATATAAATGTAAATTCTGAATATATAGTTATAACTCTGAATATATAAATGTAAACCTTGAATATATAGTTATAACTCTGAATATATAAATGTAAACCCTGAATATATAGTTATAACTCTGAATATATAGTTATAACTCTGAATATATAGTTATAACTCTGAATATATAGTTATAACTCTGAATATATAGTTATAACTCTGAATATATAAATGTAAACCTTGAATATATAGTTATAACTCTGAATATATAGTTATAACTCTGAATATATAGTTATAACTCTGAATATATAGTTATAACTCTGAATATATAGTTATAACTCTGAATATATAGTTATAACTCTGAATATATAAATGTAAATTCTGAATATATAGTTATAACTCTGAATATATAAATGTAAACCCTGAATATATAGTTATAACTCTGAATATATAAATGTAAACCCTGAATATATAGTTATAACTCTGAATATATAGTTATAACTCTGAATATATAGTTATAACTCTGAATATATAGTTATAACTCTGAATATATAGTTATAACTCTGAATATATAGTTATAACTCTGAATATATAGTTATAACTCTGAATATATAAATGTAAATTCTGAATATATAGTTATAACTCTGAATATATAAATGTAAACCTTGAATATATAGTTATAACTCTGAATATATAAATGTAAACCTTGAATATATAGTTATAACTCTGAATATATAGTTATAACTCTGAATATATAGTTATAACTCTGAATATATAAATGTAAACCCTGAATATATAGTTATAACTCTGAATATATAAATGTAAACCCTGAATATATAGTTATAACTCTGAATATATAGTTATAACTCTGAATATATAAATGTAAACCCTGAATATATAGTTATAACTCTGAATCAGAGCATGTGAGCTTCGCGCGCTCCACTCAATCGCAACATACTGTGCTACATAACCTTTGTCGATGCTGTTTCTGGCATTGTTTAAGGCATGGGGGGGGGGTGTAAAAAGTAGACCATTTGTAGTTGTTTTACACTTATCTGTATATGGCCAATTGCTTCCGCTATCAATTAAGGGGAAAAAATCCATCAGTTCGTTGCACGGGGTTAGAGAAAACGCAGCTTATTTAGTTTCATGTATGTTAAAATATTATAAATATTTAAATGTAAATATATGTTTAAATATTATAAATATTTAAACATAAGTATGAATGCGGGGCTGCATTTCCCGAAACATTTACGCTATAGGTCGTTCTTAAGTTATACCTCAAGGCTCAAGTTGTATAATGTTGATTTTCTCTATGTTCTTAAATATTCCTTCTGTAAGTCATTCTTTCGTAAGGTTGGTCTGGAGCACTCTTAGCTAAGCCTATAGCTTATCACCGCTGACAGTTCATTCAGATAGTGACCACCAGTTTCATTGCATCTCAGTCTATACGAATATAATTCGGATAATTTAAGCGTTTTGATACAATTAGTCATTACACTGATATGGTTGATAATAGCTTTAATTGTGTTATCCAAGGGTAGTCTACATCAGCTTGCAAACCATTATGGAGTCTATACAGCGAAGAGTTGTGCCAAATAAAAGACTGCGCTGTCCCCAGAGCCATTTCTATGTGCATTATTTCATCCGTGAAAACTTTAGTCTCCTGGCTGCCATGTCAGAAGCTGCAATTCAAAATAAATTTTGTCTGCCACGGCAGCAAATTCAGCAGCTTTTAGATCTTGTTTGTCTGACTTTGTCAAGACAAACCAGCCCCGATATTCAGCTGTTGCCGCTCTTCTCTTTCTTTCTTCTTTGCTCCGCTGTAGGCTAGTTGCTATTAATAAAATGGTTTGCGTGTTGCGCTTTTATTGAGTAGGTCATCCAATCGTAGAAATGATTGATTTACACCAATAATATGATTCTACGCTTAATTAAGACTATGGCAAAATATATTATGATAATATTCATGCATGATACGTTTGGGCATGAGAGGTTGAATCGTTGCAGGTTCGCACGATCATCTAGTTTGTAATATTGATTTTATGTATAAGATCCTATGAGTCCTAATTAATTTAAACTATTTCTGAAGTGCTTCTATTAGCCTACAAAGAACACCGCGTTCTCACGTTAAACCAGCCCCTTCTTAGAGTGAATAGGCAAATCGATTTTTGATTCAATGATCAGCTCAGCACCACCGCCACGGACAGCACCTGATAACGTCACACTTATCTTAATAATATATAAGGTATAAGCAACTTCCTAAGCTATAGCTCGGGGAACATGCCTAGAAATGGGATTCTTTAGAGTCTTCGTAGCACGCTAAGAGACATGTCACTTCACTCCCTGCTCCGCATGCGCTCCACTCCGCTGACATGCTCTGCTCTGAATATATAAATGCAATTCCCGAATATATAAATGTAATTCTGAATATATAAATGTAATTCCCGAATATATAAATGCAATTCTGAATATATAAATGCAATTCCCGAATATATAAATGTAATTCCCGAATATATAAATGCAATTCTGAATATATAAATGCAATTCCCGAATATATAAATGCAATTCCCGAATATATAAATGTAATTCCCGAATATATAAATGCAATTCTGAATATATAAATGCAATTCCCGAATATATAAATTTAATTCCCGAATATACAAATGCAATTCTGAATATATAAATGCAATTCCCGAATATATAAATGTAATTTCCGAATATATAAATGCAATTCCCGAATATATAAATGTAATTCCCGAATATATAAATGCAATTCTGAATATATAAATGCAATTCCCGAATATATAAATGTAATTTCCGAATATATAAATGCAATTCCCGAATATATAAATGTAATTCCCGAATATATAAATGCAATTCTGAATATATAAATGCAATTCCCGAATATATAAATGTAATTCCCGAATATATAAATGCAATTCTGAATATATAAATGCAATTCTGAATATATAAATGCAATTCTGAATATATAAATGTAATTCCCGAATATATAAATGTAATTCCCGAATATATAAATGTAATTCCCGAATATATAAATGTAATTTCCGAATATATAAATGCAATTCTGAATATATAAATGTAATTCCCGAATATATAAATGTAATTCCTTCCATTACCATTTTTCACATGAACAACAAAATCTCTGCATTCTTGAAAGAACCTCAAGACATCTTGAAGACCATATCAATATGATTATGGCTTTTATGATAGCTCTGAATAATTTTCCAGCGGCACATGAAATGTGCTATATCTTCAATCAAGTCTTTGTGCTTTACTCAATGACATCGTAAATTCGGCTATCTCAGATGGAGACTACACAGGAAGCCCATCACAAAAATTACATTTATATATTCAGAATTACATTTATATATTCAGAATTACATTTATATATTCGGAAATTACATTTATATATTCAGAATTACATTTATATATTCAGAATTACATTTATATATTCGGAAATTACATTTATATATTCAGAATTACATTTATATATTCAGAATTATATTTATATATTCGGGAATTACATTTATATATTCAGAATTATATTTATATATTCAGAATTACATTTATATATTCAGAATTACATTTATATATTCAGAATTGCATTTATATATTCTGGAATTACATTTATATATTCAGAGTTATAACTATATATTCAGATTTACATTTATATATTCAGAGTTATAACTATATATTCAGATTTACATTTATATATTCAGAGTTATAACTATATATTCAGGATTTACATTTATATATTCAGAGTTATAACTATAAATTCAGATTTACATTTATATATTCAGAGTTATAACTATATATTCATAGTTATAACTATATATTCAGGATTTACATTTATATATTCAGAGTTATAACTATATATTCAGATTTACATTTATATATTCAGAGTTATAACTATATATTCAGATTTACATTCAATTATTTCCTGTTTGGCCCCCCATAATATATATATATATATATATATATATATATATATATATATATATATATATATATATATATATATATATATATATATATATATATATATATATATATATATATATATATATATATATATATATATATATATATATATGTATGTATGTATGTATGTATGTATGTATGTATGTATGTATGTATATATATTTTTTTTTCTACAATGCAATTGGCCAATTCAGAATTTGAATAAAACGTTTTAGTTTTCAATTCTTGACAAGTTGCCATATACACGCTTCAATGTATAGACCCATCCGCATATACGTGCGAAATTCACTCTCGAAAATGATGACTGACAGGGATAAATATTTATGTATCGAAATCAGACTCATATAATTGTCAGGAAAGCATGAAACCTGGCTGCATGTCATTATTCATGGATCACTGGATGTTTGGTAAGTTGTACGGAACACTATATCGAGCCCAACCTTTAGTTTAAACTAATAACCGTTTGTTTTACTCACATTTCCCCCATTAACTTCTCCGTCCAGCTGAAGGTGCGTGTTCTGGCGGGAAAGTGATGCTGATGCATACCCTCTATACTTTACATACACTCTACCCCCTTTAAAACCAATACAGCACATGCAGGCCAGTCGCAAGGGGGGTGTGAGGCCCTGTGCGAATGTTATGTGTGAGGCCCAGGGTAGCTATTAAAGGTATTAAAGGGGGTCTATATTGACAAACAAGTTGTTGTTTTTTATGTGGATATAAAAATAAAATAAAAATGGTATATTCAGTTTAACAGCATTGGGTTCAAGAAGTTTAAATGTAACTTAACTGTGCAGTGCGCTCATTTTGACACTTAAATTATATTCAATGAATGGGTCAAAGGCATGTACAAATCGGGCCTGAATCCACTTGAATTAGTTTGGACTGCTCTCTCAGTAGCCTCGTTTCCGTTGCAGATTTGCACAAAACTTTTGCAATATTTAGGCTGATAAATGTCGATAAAAACTATTGCGAAATGACGGCGTTTCTACTGCTGTTATGCATCTAAAATGTGTATTTTTCCCCCTCTCATTATAAGTAATTCCAAAAAGTATTTTAAGTACACTGAAAAAAATGACTTTGTGGTATTGTAAAATCTATTACATTAATTCATGTAATTTATACATTGTAAAATCAAGATTAAGTTGGAACTATATATCTTATGTAAAATTTACACAATTTATTAATGTAATAAATTAACTGAGAAGAAAGAGTAAATTTTACCATATATTTACAAATAGTATTTAATGTTTTATAGTCACAGCACATTCACCTAAAAATACTAAGTAAATTTTAATCTGAAAAGCAAAGTGTGTTTGAATCTGCCCGCCCATTTTTGTTGTTGCTCAAAAAGATCCCGGTTCAGTGGCAGAGACGGTCGGTTTGGGATGTCGCTTTTATATGGCTGACTTATTCTCGGTAAGTTCTGACTTTTCTATTTTGGATTTGTGATAACGATGTACTTCGTTTTGATGGTTTGATTATTGCATAGACGTTACGGTTTAAAATTGACTAAAAGTGAGTTTTAATCACAATAACGGTAGCTAAAGCTAAAGCATAATCCACTTCTATAAAGTTGAGACTGGTGTTTAGTCAAAGATAGAGGGGATTAAATGTAGTTAGCCACGTTCTTGTAGAAAAAGTCACCCTGTCTGGTTAAATTCAAAATAATTTAATGTTAGCTGGCCGTGATTAAGTGCTGGCTGCCTGTGTGTGTGTCCTCTAGCTAATGTTAGCATTTTTTTAAAGTGTCTAAGTTAGTTGTTTTTATATCCACTGAAAATTTCACAGCAATTATTTTATCAAAGCATAAGTTAGTCTGCACTCTGCACTAAAGAAGGAAAGTTTGGATGGCAGGTGAACTCTGATACCAAATAAGCATTGATGTATAACGTTAGCAACAAGTGCATGAATGTCAGCAATTCTATTTTAGTGAGCTAACGACATGAAGGTCCGGTCACCTTTTTAATGAAAATAAAATGTAATGTTATAAATGTAATTCTATTTCTTAAATGGAATTGTGTTCTTTCTTTCTTACAAACTGTATGCAGGAGGACAGTCGCAGTGTTGCCGCTGAACATATCCTTAAGATGGTCGTCCATGGAGCTGATCGAGAGGATCCAGTCGATGAATGAGCATTAAGGAAAAGTGACCATTCTGTTTCAGCTGGACTATGCATGTGCTCGTCATTAAAGGGTTAAGTTAGTTCAGTTCAGTCTAAAATTAAATGTCTGTCATTAACTCCTCTCCCTAATGTCGCTCCACACCCGTAAGACCTCCGTTCATCTTAACACACAGTTTAAGATATTTTATATTTAGTCCGAGAGCGTATGCAAGTGTATGCACACTATACTGTCCATGTACAGAAAGGGAATAAAAACATCATCACAGTAGTCCATATGAGACATCAGTGGGTTAATTAGAGTCTCTTGAAGCATCCAAAATACATTTGGGTCCAAAAATAACAAAAACTACGACTTTATTCAGCATTGGCTTCTCTTCACCGTTTGAATCTTTATTTGAGGATTGAACACAAACACGGAAGAGAAGACAATGCTGAATAAAGTCGTAGTTTTTGTTATTTTTGGACTCAAATGTGATACATTTCATATTTGGCTGAACTAACCCTTTAATGTTAGTTATGCCACTGTTGGCTGCTGATGTTTAGTTGAACCATACATGGTTAATTCTACAGTTATTGTAAATTATAATGAATGTACCTTAACTACTTAATCAGTTGATGTGAACATTACTGATTTAATGGTTAATTGTAAATTTTGACATAATAAACTGTTCAACTTTATTGTATTTATGTGTGATTTGTGATAAATGTATTTGATGCAGAGAAAATTATTACATTTATTTGGTTTAAAATAGCAACATTTACATAATAATAGTGAGTAATATAAATTAATTCAACTAAGTAATTCAAAATGTCAAATGGACAAACATTATAAAATCTACTTAATTACTTCATAAGAGTAAATAATACAGATTTATAAAATTTACTTGATTACCTTTAATAAATACAACATGCTAAGTTAAATATAATTAAGTAACATTTACTTAATGTCTTTGCAAATGTTACATTTATAGTTAAGTACATTTTACTTGATATTGGCAAGTAAGTTGTACTTGATATCGCAGCAGTAAATTTTACTTAGAAAAACTGAGTGCAAATTGTTACAAAGATTTTATCAAGTAAATCTTACAAGTTGTTTTTATCAGTGTATATTAAGTTTTTGTATATCCCAGCACTGCATTAGCCATTATTTTTAAAGGGGTCATTTAATGGTGCATGCACTTTTACAAGCTGAATGTATGGACATGTGTGTTGGAAGTGCCTGTCATACAAGTGCCTGATGTCACACGGTCAGACGTCTCTCCCAAGATTGTTGATTGACAGCAGTGTTTCACCTCAGACTCGCCCTGAGCGAGCTTATCACAGTCCGCCATTTTCGTTGGAGCAGAATGGCATCTAAGCGTTTGTGGTGTTCTGTTCTGTCATGGGTGTAATAATGAACACCGCAGTCATTTTGATGTTCCTAAACCCAAACCACTGAAGACGCAGTGGCTGAGTTTTGTTTTCGTCAATGCTTTTATGTTTGCGCAAACTGCAAAGCATTTCTCAACAGAAGACTGCTTTATAACCGAGGGTCAGTATAAAGCAGGTTTTGCTAAGGAGCTGCTCCTGAATAAAACAGCTATTTGTGTTTCTGCTGCCCCTCCAGAAGAAGTGAGTGTAGTTTGAAACGCATGCATGCTTCACCATGATTTCGGCTAAAGGAGGTAAGTTCAATTACGGCATGCTTCCGTATGACATGTATGACGTTCTCAATATAATTCATAATCCCACGTTTATAATGAACAACATGTTATGGTTATTGTGTTATTACAAACTGTGTACGTTGTTTTTAAAGTTAACGTGGACGTGGTAACACTACACTCATAATTATGTAGATAGTTTATAACAGTGTCTGTTACTGTAAAAATAAATGTGTTGTAGCAGTTATTACAATGCATAGATAATGTTACCAATCATTTTTTGTTGCCAAAAAATGGTATCATATGACCCCTTTAAAGAAAGGATTGGCGTGTTCTCCACACATTAATTAAAATTAAAAGAAGGAAATGTTTGAATTTGCATGGTAGTAGTAGGCCTAACTCAAAGGTTGTTTTTTCGCTTCTTTTTCCGTTATTTTGGCTTTGAATTTTGTTTGTTGTAAATATGAACTGAACTTTGCATTAATTAAACAAAATATAATTTTGAAATAAAGACAGCGACAGAGTGCATGCAAAATAATCTGTTCTCTGAATAAACGATCTTAGTGAGTGTACACAAATAAAAGTATACAGTTTATAGTTATGTCTTGCACACATCTGTATGTACGGAAGAGGATTAGGGCCAAGCAAAAAAAAAAAAAAAAAAAAAAAGCATCTCGAGATTAAAGTCATTATAATGCGAGATTAATCTCATTAAATTTCGAGAAAAAAAGTCGAGATACAATCTCGAGAATAAACTCATTACATATCGAGAATAAAGTCGTTCTGTTTCGAGAAAAAACTCGTTATATTTCGAGAAAAAAGTTTAAATAAAATCTTGAGAATAAACTCATTAAATATTGAGAATAAAGTCGTTGTGTTTCGAGAAAAAACTCATTATATTTCGAGAAAAAAAATCGAAACAAAATTTTGAGAATAACGCATTCGATCAGTGTTCATTGCATAGCATATTGATAGAGGACATTAATATAATTTTGTCATAATTAGCTAAAGTTGATAGTATTTCTTTGTTACTGAAAGAAAGTCTGAAATATAGACTAAGTGATCCAACTCTGCCATGTCCTCTATCAGTTTGTATGCAATGAACACTGATCGAATGCGTTATTCTCAAGATTTTATTTCAACTTTTTTTCTCGAAATATAATGAGTTTTTTCTCGAAACAGAACGACATTATTCTTGATATTTAATGAGTTTATTTTCGAGATTGTAGATTTTTTTTTTTTTTTTGCTTGGCCCTAATCCTCTTCCGTATGTATGGATAAAAATGTTTGTATATTGTGAGTTATATCCACTGCCATAAAGGACAATGTCCTTTTTAGAATGTGCCGGCGACTTTAGCGGCCATGGGTTCTAGAAAATGTAGTCTTATTTAATTAGGCTATTTTTAAATATTAGCCTATAGGCCTAATTTTTTATTTATTTCATATGTTTATTTTTATTTTTTAAAGCAGCATGAGTGGAGTGGGGTCAGGCATTGAGTATTGTTTTGAATAAAGCTTGCCAGTTTGAACATTCAAGTGATTTTACACCATTCAATAACATCAACATGGAAAACATGGCACTTAAGTTTTTGTGACGGAGCCGAGCCGAGCCGCGTTATGTCTCTGTTAATGCGCGAGCCCTGAAGACATCGCTTTCATGTGCGTCTCCACTAAACGTTGTCAATTGTATGTGTTTTAAGGCTTGCCAGTTTGGACCATTGTATTAAGCTACTGCACTGATGCATTGTGACACATGAACACAGATTTCTGTTCGGAGCCACCCGGTTCTGTCTGCCCTTCCCTCACCATGCTGTTATTCACTAGCACGTTTCTGCCTGCATCCTCGTGGTGACGTGTAAGATTGCAGTCATCCAAATGATGAAAAAGTATTGCCGTGAACAATGTATTTTACGACACCATGTAATGAACGATAGAGCATAATATGAATCAAATAGACTTTGTAACTTGTCCATCTGATATATATTGTCATATCGCACCGCCCTAATCCATCTATTTCAGTTTATAAACTGTATCCATCCATCCATCCATTGTTCTGTTTATAAGGCCTATAAATTTACAGATTTTATAATTCTGTATAAAAAGATTCTTTCAAACTTTCAAATTGGAATTTTTTTTTAATTTAAAACCCATTTTTCAAAGCAATTATGAATGGCACACCACCCTGCTGAGAACCATGAGATTCTCATGAGCCTGAAAGTGTTGACATCACGCAATTTTAAACCAGGGATGAAAAAGTATTGCAAATGGAGACAGACAGTGATAATATTTGTGGCATTTAAATCCTCTTTTAAATACTTTGCTGTTTATTTAACTTTTCTGTGGTGTAATATCTTCTGTTCATCTTTTTAGATTACTGTCATATAGTAGGTATAAATTTGGTGGGATTTGGCAGGTTAACCGATCAGTACAAATCACAACACTGAACTGTGATGTACATATATAGGGCATAATCAGGGACAAGTTCTTCAAAAGAAAATAAGGATTCTAAAATCAGGTTAGATCCCAACAAAAAAATAAATATCTTTGAATAATGTCAGTTGTTCAAAATGTGTTAAAATTGGGATACCTTTGATAAAATAAAAAAAATAAAAAAAAATAAAAAAGATTTTCAGGATTATCCTGATCCCAGCAGAAGGGTAGTTTTGTTTGTTGTTGTTGTTGTTGTGGGTCACATAACATGGTGATGGGAGGGAAAATATGAGATGGGAGGAAAAATTTGAATGCTTATTCAATTGTTTTGTGTTTTCGGAAATGCAAAACTCGCGAGAGAATTAAACACACACACGCACACACACACACACACACACACACACACACACACACACACACACACACACACACACACACACACACACACACACACACACACACACACACACACACACACACACACACACACACACACACACACACAGACGTTTGTTTTTGTGAAATGTGGAGACATTCCATAGGTGTAATGGTATTTTCTATCCCCCTACACTGCCCCTAAACCTACCCATTACAGGAAACAGCCTGCATTTTTACTTTCTCAAAAAAACTCATAAGAAAAACTCAACAAAAAAAAATTATAAGCATTTTGAAAAGTGGGGACATGGGGAAATGTCCTCATCAGTCACCCTCTTCTGTAATACCTGTGTCATACCCATGACATCATACACATTTGTGTCCTATGTCACAAAAACAAGCACACACACACACACACACACACACACACACACACACACACACACACACACACACATATATATTTTACATTTATATTTTACATTTACATTTTACGAGAAAATGTAAAATGCAAATGTGTGTTTGTTTGTTTGTTTGTTTGTTTGTTTATGTATTTTATTTCTCTTTATACAAAAACATTTGAAGTGCCACATTGACACATTGACTATTCTATCTTTTGTTACTATCTACATTGTGAAATGTAACCCCATTTGGAGCAATGGGAATCCAATTTGGTTATCTGGAATAGTGTGTATCTGGATCATTGTGATCAATTCTATTTTGCTTTGAAAAACCAGCATAAAAGTAAGATGGATTACGTTATCATGGATAACAAAACATGAGATTTCTAAATCTAGATAATTCTGATCCAGATTACACTTTTTGAACAGCTGGGCTCAAATTGTAAAATTATGTTCCTTTCTATAGTATTGTTTTTGTTTTATTTTTTGCACCACACGAAAGGTGTTTACCTGAGAAAAAGCACTCAGCACCTTTACAATGTGTAATTGTGAATTATTTTAGTATACAACACATTGTTTGACATGATTGAGAATCTGTAAATACATTTAATCCATCACTGTGACTTAAAAAAAAAATCTGTGTAAACACAGTATATTGGCTTCTAAGATGCAGCCTCTATGCACAGTACCGTAGAAATCGCTCTAGACAGGCCAATTTAACCATAACATAATTGGCTCATAACGCCGTGAGGGGGTGCTCCATACATTTTGGCAGCAGTGAAACAACCACTAAAACAGAATGAAGATCATCATGAGAGAGTGCACCCTGTTGCCCCTATGTAAATAATGACAAATTACAACAAACAAGCCCTTAGTAATTAGAACTTCAGAACAGACCCCGTTATCAAGTAATTGTATGAAGAGATAAACTCTTAACTACAGATTTTAAAGAACCAAGAGTGCTTATGAAAACAACATCAGGAGCGAGCATTACCATGCTGTCTGAGTGAGATGGAAGATACCGTATCAGTTCATCAGAGCTATTAAATAGTGCAGAGAAATAATCCAAATCTGATCTTTATCTTAAGCGGATCTTAAGCGTGACGATAATATGGAAATTTCCCTTGGTAAAGACAAATGGAGAGAGTAAGAATGTCACCTTCATGGTAACGTGTTTAACTATTTGCCTCTAAAAGAGAGGCACAGTCTTGCTCCTCTGATCCACGGGAATCTTTAGAGACATAGGACGAGAGGAGGTGTTCAGACCTCCCGACATTGTAGTCAGTGCTGATTTAGAAGATCTATTAGGACCTGACAGGCATGTAACTGCAAGTGCAGTCATTAATTTTCATTTAGACCACTGAATATACCCTCTCTGTTCATTTAATGATGAGAAACGATCCACTTTTTCAAGGATTCTGGTTAATTTGGTTGATTTAATATTGATATATTGTCACCATGGGCCACCCCCATTCCTTTGTGGGAAGGGAGACTATATCCATTCCGCTAGTTCTTTACCAGATACGCACAAAAGACTGCTTAGAAATAGAGACTGAGTTAATTCAATTACACAATTTTAAACAGACTGTAATTAGTTGAATGAAGACATTTGTGTCATAATCTCTCCCTCGCCTTTATGTTCTGCCATTTTGGAGCATTTGCTCGCAGTATAGTCCTCCAGTGAGACTTTATCTAATTCCCTGTGTTTGTGTACCAAAATACAAATCCTTGACCATATTTTATTGATTTGCTTTGAAGGCCATACATTGTGGCAAAAAATAGCTAATAGGCACATCAACATAGACTAATGAATTTATGCTAATTCTAGTGAGAATAATTACAGATTCTGTCATCTCTTGCCAAAGGCACTGTTCAATGCAACCCAGCTAGCATGCAGTTAAGTAAAAACAGATATGCATATTGCATTTATGTGAGAATAAATGCAATAAAGATGAACAGTAATGTTCAAATACTTACATCTAATAATATATTCTCATCCGCAATGCATGACATGAGGAAAGCAGTGCGAGCCAGATGTATTTTGCCATGTTTTCTAGTAATTTGTTGTATTTAAGATTTGTATTTGTGGCCCAATTTACACTGCATGGTTCAAGTGACCCAATTCCGATTTTTTCCTCTCATGTGGCACAGATCGGTTATGACATGTGAACATGTAAGCAGTAAAAAAACGCATGAATTCCGATATCCTCAGATCGTATTCAGGCCTCACTCATATGTGGTAATAAATCCGATATGATTCGGATGCATGCATTAGCGTCTGCGATGTAAGCAGTCAAATCGGATATTCCCCAGTAAATGCGAGTCGTACGTCATTGAAAAAAGGACAGAGGCGAATGACGTCAACTCAGGTGGACACAAACTGCGATCCAGTGTTGCCAAGTCTGCGGTTTTCATCTGGAATTGAGCTACTTTAACATAGTTGAGTTGCAATTGGACGGGTTTTGTTGTGAAAACCTGGCAACCCCGTCAAGGGCTCTCCTCTTTTTCTCCGCCTTAAGAGAGAAATGTTTTGCCGACTTTAAAGATGTGTGGAACAGTGCAGACAGCAAAACATTGTGCAATCATTTCGTGTGCGTCCATTGCATATCGCGCTGTTTTACTTCCTTTCACCGGTTAAGGACGTCTTGGGCTGTTTTCCCAGTGTACAGTGTAAATGCAAATATCAGATACGGATCGCTTTTGAAAAGATGATGTAAGCGGGTCTTAAAAAAATATAGTCACCAAATCGGAATTGTGCATCAAGACCTGCAGTGTAAATGCAGCCACAGAGATCAAGTTAGAAGCGACCAAACACCTCCACGTTTTCCCTATTTTAATACAGTTACACGAATAGTTGAACGATCAAGTATGATGACATAAAATACAATATGGCGCTATTCTAAGCGGATTTAAAAGGAGAACTATAATGTATAGCGGAATAGCACTTCTGAGAGTACTTCGACTCGGCGTAGTGAAAAGTCCCGTGCATGCGGACGCTTATTTAGAATACTCCAAATTCACTAACATCAGAACAAAGTTAAGAACAAATTCATGTGCATACGAATGTCTTGTGAATCGGGCGGAGATTCTCCTGTGCACACAAATACGAAAGAATCCACCGAATTACTAGTGAATGAGTTTTTTATTATTTTGGTTATTTCTGCTATTACACGCAGCTGAGTAAACAACACTTGGGATTATATGGCCGTTGCATGAAGGCGGCATTCTACTGCTTGCAAAAGGACTCTTTTGAGGAGGCAGTGGATTGCCATTCATTTGCCGCCCTTATTGCCCTCATTATGCACTGCAGGCTCACAGGCTTGTATCTAAGGTAAATAATTAAAACTGTAATGTGTTTTATTGAACTAAATACATTTAATTGGCTATAATGTTACTTTTCTTCCTGAACAAGTATGCTCCTGAGTTGGGTTGCTTTCACACTCACATTAACCGAAGCACAGTTTGAGTGCAACCAAACTCAGACCACCTCCTCCAGGTAGTATTGGGTTCAGTACAACGGTGTGCATTTAGGTCCGCATGACAGCTTTCAGATTACCAATATTTCATGCAAACTGTGCCCTGTTTTGAACTAAACCCCTGGTGTGAAAGCACCCTTATGTTGGATTCAAGTGATGTCGTAAAAGATCATATTTACGAGATGAAAGTGCATGAACGCCACCACGAAGTGGTAAATACTAGTGGGGAGTTCGGGATTTTCTATAAGCACCAATATGTATGAGTTGGGGGCGTGTCAGTAAGAAACATCGCAGAATCAATGGATACAATGTAGTTGAATAGTAGTTTACGTAGTTACTTGTATGAGTGTCTGCAGAGCGGTTAGGAGAGGTGGAGGTGTTGCTGCTCTTTTTAAAGATGTATATCAATGTAAGCAAGTATCATTTGGTAACTATTTGTCTCTCGAATATCTGGGTATTTTGTTAAAAGGTGCTCCACGCATCCTGCTTAACATCATTAAAAGGCCTCCGAAATACTCTCCAACCTTTATTGAGGGCTTTACAGAACTTTTATCAACAATTTCCTCAGAGTTTGACTGTTTTGCTATTGCTGTGGATTTTAACATTCACTTAGCATTCCTCTCCACCAATCAGCTGGTGTGTGGTGAGCGTTCTGGCACAATATGGCTGCCGTCGCATCATCCAGGTGGGTGCTGCACTTTGGTGGTAGTTGAGGAGATTCCCCCTTATATGGAAAGCACTTTGAGAGCCTAGAAAAGCACTATATAAATGTAAATCCAGTTTACCAAAAGAGCTCATGACTGTTCTTAATACTTTTGATTTGACACAGCATTTACATGGACCCACACAATTGTGGACACGCTCTAGATTTACTTGTCTGTAATGGTGTAAACATTTAATCGATTGATATTGAGGATTTGGCACTGTCTGATCATTTCTGTATTTTCATTGATATATCTATCTCTCTTACCATTGAAGCTAGATCTGTCTAATGAGAACACATGTGCTGTTTATGAAGGCTATATCTCTAACACCAAGCATATCTGCAGACTGTTGATTTTCTCTGTTGAGTGTAATTGATGATATTGCTCCTCTGAAAGTCAGGAAAAAGAGTGGCAAACAAAAAGCACCTTGGAGAAACTTAACAGCAGGGAAACAATGCAGGAAATCTGAATGCATGTGGTGGAAGACAAAACTTCTGGTCCATTATAACATATTAACACAGTTATATACTAAAAAGGCAGCCTTCATGCTTTCAATGTAGAAATATATCAAAATAAAGAGCTGACCCTCTTCTTTTAAAAAACAACAACAACAAAAAAAGTTTTATTTATGGCTTTATGCATTCCTTTTTTTATCAACACTTGAATATGGGTACGTTTCATTAAAAAAAAGCAACATTTTGAACAAAAAGCTGAGAATTTTTCAAATTTTTGTGAAAGACTGTTTCCAGATCAGATTCAGAGCGATGATCAAACACAGATGGAGTAGATCGAGTCCATCAACACTCCTAATGCTTGCACAGTCCTGTAGCTCATCCTGGGTCCCACATTTCATTCAGTAATAGATAGTTTTAATTCATATGCTGTTTAATGATGATGATCACATTATTTTACATAAACATATGATTGCATGTGATCGCTTTACTGCATCTTACTTGCATGTGTTTTGATCAGAAGATTCAGTACTCATTTAGAAGATGCACAATAGCGCCCCCTAGCATCCAACAGTGAAAACACGGAAACACCGAAAATTCCATGTTTGGCCTTGAAGCGTTTTCTCACAAATAACGGAAATTTCCATGTTTGGCAGCTAGGGAAAGAGTTAAAACATCAACACACTCCCCACTTCTTTTTTCAAAAGTGTTTAACCATTTAGAAATACTTGCAATAGTTAAGGCTTTTCTGAAAAAGAGAAATCTAGATAACTACATATTGAGCAACTGCAGACCAATATCAAATCTCCCCTTCATAGGCAAGATCATTGAGAAAGTTGTTTTCAGTCAGCTGAACAAATTCTTAAACTCAAACGGATACTTTGACAATTTTCAATCTGGTTTCCGACCGCATCACAGCACAGAGACAGCGCTCATAAATGATTATAAATGATATTCGCTTAAATACTAATACAGGCAAAACGTAAATTCTGGTACTACTCGACCTCGGTGCTGCATTCAACACTTTTGACCACAACATACTTTTATGACAGGCTGGAAAACTGGGTTGGGATCTCTGGGACGGTCCTCAAATGGTTCAGGTCATACTTAGAAGGGAGAGGTTATTATGTGAGTATAGGTGACCATAAGTCTGAGTGGACATCCATGACATGCAGAGTCCCACAAGGGCCAATTCTTGCACCACTCCTATTGAACTTGTATTATGTTGCCACTAAGCCAAATAATAAGAACAAAATTGCTTACCGCAGCTATTCTGACAACACCCAGCTTGACCACACAGCTACTTAACACTATCACCTAATATAGCCCCTTTGACTTCCTGTGCAAATGCATTGATAAAGGTTACAACTGGATGTGCCAGAACTATCTTGAGTTAAGCAAAGACAAAACTGACATCACTACATTTGGAAATAAAGATGAAGTTCTCAATGTGAATGCATATCTTAAAGTTAAAGGTCTAATTAAAAAAAAAAAAAAAGTCAGGAATCTTGGTGTGATTTTGGAGTCAGACCTGAGTTTCAGTAGTAATGACAATAACTCAATAATCAATAACTAAATCACCATGCTATCCTCTGAAAAATTTTGCAAGAATTAGATGTTGTCTCCAGGTAAGAAACTCGTTCATGCTTTCATCACCAGCAAGGTGGATTATTGTAATGGTCTTCTCACTTTCCTTCCCAAACAGACCATTAGACAGCTGCAGCTCATACAGAACGCTGCTGCCAGAATTCTGAGCAGAAATATGACCATATCACACCAGTCCTCAGGGGTCTCATTTATAACCGCTGCGTACGCACAAAACAGGCCTTGAAAGAGGCGTAAGCTACTTCTGACGCATAAGTTGTGATTTATAAAAAACAAACTTGATGGGAAAATGTGGACACCTGCACGCAAACTCTGACCCATGCGTACAAACTATTTTACTAGAGTGAGAAAAGTAATGAAGTAAGTTTTCATTTTGATATATACATTTACATTAATGTTCTAGTTTAATTAATGGCAATATGAACTGAAATTACATAAAGTCATTACTCAGAATTTTTTTTTTTTATTATATGAATTTAGATAAATCCGTGTATCATTCGTTCAATCATTTTTTTAATTTAATATTGAAAAAAAATATATATTTTCAATATTAAATCAAAAAACGATTGAACGAATGATACACGGATTATGTGGAGGTGCTACTTTTTTAGCCGGTTTCCTGTGACACGCTGTTTTAATGACAGCAAGGATTAAATACAGGCTAATTCCAATAATTCCTCTTTAAACTAAACTGCAGATCTCATGTTATGACAATATTCACTAAATATTTTTAGTAAAAATGGGTGATGTATACTTACTTCTATATCACAGTCACAAAACACAAAAAAATAAGATTTGCACGTTTCCTTTTTAAAAATACGTTGTCAGTGACGCTCTGAGTCAGATGATTGTATTTATGCTTCAATAAATAAGTAGGCCTATCTGTTTAAATTAAAATAGCCTAAACATCCTATTCACATTATTAGCAAAACTGCATGAATGTTTTTGAGTTGAAGGGTTTAAAATTAACCAAATGTTTTGAATTAAAATAACATTTGGCCCGTGGAAATGAATGAATAAACTTTATTTAAAAAAAAAAAAATCTGAGTATTTTATACAATTTTGTTTTTATGGATATTTTGATATATTTATTCTAAAACATAAAAAGGATATTGGATGATTGTCAGCACTGTACTGTGTAAGGCACAAATGGCATTTATAGTGTCGTACGCACAATCTTCTGCTGGCTGGGATTTATAAAGGGATTTTTGCGCAGGTTCTGGCGTACACATGGTTTTATAAATCAGATTTTTTTTTTTGTGTACGCAAAATCTAGCTTTTGTACGTACGTACACTTTTAGGATGAAATCTACGCAAAGTTTTATAAATGAGACCCCAGGTCTTTACACTGGCTTCCAGTTACAACTAGGATCGATTTTAAAGTACTACTACTTGTTTTTAAATCAATCAATGACCTAGGACCTTAATACATTGCAGATATGCTGATTAAATACAAACCCAACAGATCACTCAGATCAGCAGGATCAAGTCAGTTTAAAATAAGAGTTCACTCAAAACAAGGAGAGTCTGCGTTTAGCTATTATGCCAGCTGCAGTTGATACCAGCTTCCTGAACAGATCAGATGTGCTCCAACAATAGCCACATTCAAATCCAGACTCAAAACACATCTGCTTAGCTGTGCCTTTACTTAATGAGCACTGTGCCACTGTACGTCAAACTGATTGCACCTTATCTTAGCATCATCTTTTTATTCTTTTTATAACTGTTTCAGTTATTTCAGTTGGTTATTGTTATTTATCTACACTGAAAAAAATGACTTTGTGGTATGGTAAAATCTATTACATTAATTCATGTAATTATTACATTGTAAAATTAAGTTTAAGTTGGAACTATATATCTTAAGTAAAATGTACACAGTCTATTCATGTAATAACTTAACTGAGAAAAAAGAGTAAATTTTATCATATATTTACAAATAATATTTAATGTTTTATAGTCACAGCACATTCACCTAAAATAGTAAGTAAATTTTACTCTGAAAAGCAAAGTGCATTTGAAAATGCGCACAGATTTTTCGCAAAGATCCAACATGTTCAGTGGTGGCAGAGACGGTCATTTTGGGATGTTGCTTTTATGTGGCTGACTTATTCTCAATAAGTTTTAACTTTTCACTGAACGTGAGTTTTAATCACAATAACGGTAGCCAACGCTACATAAGTTCTTATTGAGAATTAATAGAGTTTTTTTATGTCACCATTATGGCGATGAGTGTTTTCTTTAGTTGGGCAGTTTGGCGACTTTTTAATCTTAATGTTTCTCTCACTGCTGTGACTGAGTTTGCTATGGCAAGAAAAGCAGAGAAAACATGATCAGATGCTTTTGGCCGCTTGATGATCAGAATATGATCATTGTGTAGTGGCTTAATTCACCAATCTTATACGTGAATATGAGCAATATACTATTAACCTTGTTTTATTCTAGAAAAGATCCAGCACAGTTTTAACCAGAAAAGTTGAATACATTTTATAACAGACTGTAAACTAAGCACTTTGAACATCTGCAAGCTTTTCTCACACACAGATATCAAGATTCAGCCTAAGAATCTCATCAATGGTGACATGCTTCATGCCACAATGCATTCTGGGAGCATCATGCAAAACTAAGAAATATCAGCAATATTCACTTGGGTTTTGTAATTGGATGCAATGGTAATCTGAGTGAAACTTACAATCTATAGATGAGTATTGCCAGTGCAATTTACTTGTGTATTTTACATAAAAAATAAGTGGTTCTCGTAAGTAAATATTACTTAGAATAGCCCGAGTAAATATTACAAGCACTTTCTGTGTGGAAAAAGTTGCCTAGCTTTTTTTAAGTTAATGTCACTCCAAATTTTTTTCAGTGTATATATCATTTTTTCTATTCTCTTTAGAACTGTATATTTCTATTTCTTATGCTTCTTTTAATTATTATTTTTGGTTAGGGCTGTCTAACTGGAAGAGATTAAAAAAGGAGAGCAGTGTGCTACGCTTTACTGTAAGCAGACTTAAGAAAGGGGAGGCCCTGTAGGGCATTGGATAACATCGCCTACAGGAGCCTTTCTTGGACCGACTTGAAGGGTCCAGGAGACATTGGGAACCTGCTCCATCTCTTCCATCTAAGATAGGGGTCCCCGAATTTAGAATCAGGCAGATGGGGATCTATCGCAGGCAGATAGGGATCTTTTTCTTTTCTTTTTTTTTCTATGTAAAGAACTTTGAATTGCCATTGGGTATGAAATGTGCTATACAAATAACGTGCCTTGCCTTGCCTTGCCTTGTCTAGTCTCAACCAAGATAAGAGAGACATTTTAGAGGCTCTTTGCAGCACAGTGATGACAGTAAAGAGCAGCAGTGGGTGACGAGCAGTGGTCCACAGATTAACTAGAAGTCAAGCAAGTCACTGTAGGAATCACAGAAATAAACAGAGGCTATCATTCTCCCAGCTGCACTATACATCACTCTATTCCCTAAACATTTGAATTAAATTTCAACCCACAACAAAACATAGATCTAAATCAGTGATAAAGAAATGCATCACTGTGGAAGTACTGTAAAATTAAGCATTTTTATAAACACAGCTGATTCACACAGATGTATGTCAAACCATAATACCGACTGTATAAAAAATTGTACACTTAAATGTCAACTCCCCTTTGTTTAAAATGCATTAAGAGGATTTTTTTTCTTCAGCACACCATCAAATTGCCCACAGAGGGACCGACATCCTCCTTTCCACAGCTGAAGAGCGCTGGCATGTATGGAGCTGTCCTCTAAACAGCAGGGGCTGGAATAGCACAACTCAGTCTATAGAGTCATTAACTCAAGCACAGCGGTTAGTATAGGTCAGAGAGATGTGAAGGGCAAGGGCCCACATCCTAGAGAAGCCCTGCAATGTGATGACTCCACACTTTCATGCAGTCAGTGGGTATAGGCACCCTATCAATGGTAGATGAGGCTAATTCATCCACTGTAATATTATAAAAGGCTTGATAAATCCCACATTTAATGCAATGCTTGATTTCACAGCCAAGAAGCCAAGGTTTATCCACACTGCAGATGTGGTTTCATTGGCAGACTTAATAGCTTTAAGTGGCTTGGTATTATTCCCATTCAATGTGCTGACTAAGCCACAGGCAGAATTCCTCAACTGTTCCAGCATCCCCCTGCAGCAAAGCTTCTAATGTAATTAAAGGGTAAAAGCTTTTGAAAACAAATTCTACTCTGTCATGATAGAGTTGGCAAACCTGTTTACATTGAAATATTGTTTATGTTTAAGGCATTGGAAAGACAAAAGACTTCTATTAACTCATCCTTAAGCAAACGGTCTACGTTTTCCATTTGAGGAGCGCTGCGTGTCTGGGGAAAACCGAGCTAACAATCTCTCCATGACATCACCTCACTCATACAACCTCTCCTCAGAGACGACTTAAGCTTGCGGATCAATTGAAATAATGAATATGTATTTGTAGCAGATCAGTCACTGCCACTTGTACAGCTTGAATGAGAAAATTAAAAGTTGGTGGTGGGGGTGAGGGGTGGGGAACAAATGAGCGAAAATGGCTTACTTGGACGTCATTCAAATAATGTTAGAGGGGATACTAGAGGAAGACGCAGAGGCTGGTTTTTGGCAGCAGTGGCTGTTACAAAATCCTTTCTAAGTCTAATCACCTGAATAAATCAGATGGATATTGATTTGTTTATATTAGCATTTTGAGTCTCAGAGGGTCATTGATGTGGCGGATAGAAAAGGGTTCTGAGGTCAGCTTCAATTAGCATATGGAAGTTGTTTGGTTATTCAGTGTTTATAACCATCCAAAACAATACTCTGAAGACTTTATCAGGACTTCAAACAATGCTCCACAGGGCCTTTAGATCAAGTGAAATATGGAAAGGTTGGCTTGGATTTTGAGAACACAAAAGAACTGGCCACTCACTGTAATAACTTCTGAGAGTGGAACTATTTCGGTATGAGTAGTACAATTGACTTTTTGGGATTCTGACCGACCAAGTGGAACACAATATACTGCCATAAAACTTCCAATAAAGTATTTACATAAACAGTAAGGCACAAATAATGCTCATACATGTGAGTCTGAAGCTCTGAAGCAACTTTAATTCACTATGTTGGTGCATGTAAGAAGTTCACTAGGTTTTGGAATGTATGGAAAGTATATTGCCCTGTTCAACTACCATATAAATGAATGGTGGGTGGCAGACAATCAGATGGTTCTCTCAATAAATGATAAGGAGGAAGAAACATAAACTGGGTTGAGAAAGTGGATTTTCTCTATTCTTTCCTCAGGCCGAGGAAAAACTCATTCCTGAAATCCTTCAGGGACATTTCAAGCATGAGATATGCAATATCAATAGCCCTCATCTCTTAACTGAGAGCAATAAACTTCTTCCCATTATTGCTGTGTCAGCAAAAAAAATCCAAGGAGAGACTCATTATGAAGTATTTATATGTATGACATTATTATTATTTCATTCATGGCATTAATATCCTTTGTGATTTCCCCAGCAGCTGTCTTTTTTCCAGATAACCACCCCAATAGCAGCAATAATATCCCTCAACTGGCAACATCAAGACGTTTCTGCACATAAAATAGTTCCAAAAATTAAATTAAAACTTGCCAAGGGTTTGGATTGTAGTCAAATCTCTCCTAACACATTTTTTAAAACAAGCAAAAGATGACAAATTGAAAGACAAATGAAACTGTGATTTAGACTCACTACACACACACAAAATAACACACTAAAATATATCTGGGGACACACACACCTAATGCAGCTCATCCTGTTAATGAACCAAATCAGAGAGAGGAGGAGGCTACTAATTAAGCTGCAGAATTGTTCTCCAGAGACGCTTACATTAATTAAACTTACATGACATCAAAATCTGCATCTGTCATATATCATTGAAAAGCATGAGTTAACACGCATGTATAAAATTATAATCATTTTAAAGCTTTTACATAGGGGATATTAACTACAGTATGCATTCATTTAAAAGATTTACTTTTTGGTTGTTAAAGTGGCATAAGGTCGAAGCGAAAGCGACAAAAGCACTTAGACATTCTTTAGTAATCACACAATACAAAAGGTCAGCAAAAGGTCAATTCATTAAGATTGAGCCATCTTGATTTGAGAGCTCTCAAAAAGGAATGTCATTAACATTCTCCCACACTGTAATGGGTTCAAAACCCAATTAGGGACATCACTAGTGCAAGCATTGGGATTCCAGTCAAAATGAATTATCTCTTATTGACAGGTTAGCTGAGAACAAGTACAGAGAAGTATATAGAAGCCCATTTCCACCACACCGGGGGGGTTTCATGTTTTGGTAAATCATAGTTAGGACCTAAAAAGTCTCAATTTTGACATTAAAGCTGCAGTCCATAAGTTTTGACTCTTTGTCGCCATCTCTGTTTAAAACCTGCAATAGCAGTTTATTAATGATATTACCATCTTTATGTGCATCGGCTCCTCAGCGCAGATGAATCTAATGTTTTGAGGAGTATCTGCGGCTGTCATTTATTCACCGCACCAGCGTGGATACTGCACTTCAGAATCACAGATTCTACGTCTTGGAAGTATGACCGAAATAAGAATTTTCTGAACCAGTAAGTAACATTTGCCACTTTTGTTCTGACTAACTGAGGTAAAAAAGCTACAATAAATCACGCTACCGACAGCTACCAACCATCAAACCATGCAAATTATTATGATTGATATACATTGTTCTCAAATAAATAATGTTAACAACATCAGCATTGCTATGTGTATTTAGTGTGTAATAGTGTTACCTGTAGATTTCAATTTCTAAAGTCTAATCTTTTGCTTTTGACTACAGATGAATCTCCAGTTGTCACTGAGGATTCTAGTTTGGACCTTTCTGCTTTTTAGATTAGAATCTGAAATCAAAATAATATGTTTAATTATTTCAGATGCTGTGAGAAAAGGCTATAAATGATCCACCACCTGCAGCATCCTCTATATACAGACGTGACGTAATTATGCAAAGACACGTTGTCATGCTCAAATTCTCAGTGGAAAGCTACCAGTACCAAGGTTAGGATATTTTTTAGCCCAGAGTTATGAACTACTTGGTATCTCAAAATGTTATCATTTTATCTCTTAGAATCTCTCTCTCTCTCTCTCTCTCTCTCTCTCTCTCTCTCTCTCTCTCTCTCTCTCTCTCTCTCTCTCTCTCTCTCTCTCTCTCTCTCTCTCTCTCTCTCTCTCTCTCTCTCTCTCTCTCTCTCTCTCTTCATCAGGAGCCAAATGCAAATGTTTACAAGCATGAATGTTAAATCTAACACTTATTGGCACATTTATACAGGTACTGATGCAAACCTTTTAGGAGTTGAGTGAGTGACTCATCTCTCCCACACACCTAATAAACTGCTCTTCTTGTTTATGGGACTACATGAGATTGTGGTGGTGCTCCTTGAGGACTGTCTATATTGCTGATCAAATAAGGACATCAGATATATATACCTTTACGAAAATTAATGGTTTTACAAAAAAAAAAAAAACTTTTTTGTAAACCTGCACTTTTACTATAATAAAACCATGGTTATTGTTCATAAGAGTAAATATTAGCATATGTTATATTTAAATACAATGATTTTATTTATGAAAGATGAGTTCAAATATAGTGGCTAGAGTACCAAGCCACTATATTTACATATATTTATCCACTATATTTACACTATATTTACTATATTGACTCTACAATATATGTAGAGAACAAGATGTCAAACATGTGAATTAAGCGTTTGTCAACTGAAATCACAGCGTATACAGCGCTATTCATTATAATATATACTGTATATACACAGATGCGGACACGAACGTTTGTTTGCTCAACTGGTCACCTAGGTATTTAACACCTGGGTTTTAAAAGAAAACATTCAAGCAAAATTACATATTCTGTCATCATCCACTCATGTTGTATGATTTTCCTTCTTCTGTTTAATGTTGAGATATTTTATTCCGCATTTGTTTCATTTTAAAATCCTCAAGGCCAAAAGTGGCCATAGTATATGAAATGAAAGCTGCAATTGTTTTTTCCTTCCCTGTTGTGCTACAAGTGAAACGGCTTCTCAAACAAGAAGAGATGTGGGGCGGGACTTGATTTTCTTCCATTGGGAATTGATTGGATAGGTTTGCTATTGCTGTGATGTCATGTGAGTGACAAATTTCCTCATCCTCATACCAGTAAACGTCATAAGAGAAGAGATGTCGCTGCAGAGGCAGGGGAAATTATTTTGTTTAAATATTGTGAGGCCACATGAATTAAAAAAATATAATGATTTAAAAATAAATAAAAATAAATAACTTTTTTTTATTTTAATGGAATGTTGCAGTGTGTTTATTGTAAATAATTTATCTGTGCACATTATTCTTAAGCAAAATCAATAACGTGCCCCCATAAACCCATGGATCAGATAAAAAAGCAACATTTCAGCCATGTTAGATTATATCATAATTACTTACTAATCAACAGAGGCATTTTAAGATGATACTTAATCAAGACATTCTGAGCAGCACTTGTGAAGCATGCCCTTGCTACACAGCAGATGGTAAATACATGCATGACTTCACAGAAAATCTCCTGAACCTTAATGAATTTTAGCCTCAGATGATCTTAGTAAAAAAATGTAATTCCACCACTGACCCAAAAGCAGCCAGATCATACATCTGTTTGCTTTCCAGTCATTTCCTCCTGCTTCATCTTCATCAACACACACTATCAGCGTCAATAAAATTACACTCCAAATACACTGTTCATACATTATATGAAGTTAGGATTTTAACAGCCTTTAAATACAATTATTTTGCCATGGTGAATGCATCATCAGAACCATAATTACTTAGAAGAGGAGGTAAGGCAAGCCTCTGAAAAGCACTCAGAGAGCACATTTATATGGAGATAAAACATCACCCATGACTTTCCTGAAAAGGGACTTTCACATTACTGCTATACTGAGCTCAACCCGTCACCTTGAACCGTGATCAACTGTGAGTGGCAACAGTCTCTTTCAGGCAGCACTTGCAATCTGATGCCAATATTGAGTCTGCCTTGAAGAAGCAGTTGAAAATCAGTTTCAACCACATATCCCAAACAAGTCAAGATGAGTTATGGCTGATTTATTCTTCTGTGTTGAACATATGCATTGCATTTCCTCATAGGCATTTCCGCTTGTGGATTATAAACTATCTGTTCTTCGATATTTAAAAGTGCTTTATATAATTAAGCCAGCGAACAAACTGGGTCAGAGATCCCAGATTGTACCCGACCGAAATAGCCACAGCATCTACCTAAAAATCAGAGCATATTAAAAAGTGGATAAATCAACGGTAACGCTTTAGATTACGGCCCATAAAAAAATTACTGCATAATTAAAGTGAATTTACAGCATAACTTTCGGTAATTATAGTGTAACTATAAAGTAGGTATGTGTTAGAACAATATGTAATATCTGAGGAATAAAGGGGTAACTATAAGGAAAATTAACAAATTATTTATACTGTAAGTATTTTTTAATTAAGGAGTAATTCTCTGTGTAGTTACTGGGTAAGTATGAATCTGCGGTCTGTAAATTAAAGTGGCTCTTGTTCCCCTCTTATTTCATGTAGTTACTGGGTAAGTATGAATCTGCGGTCTGCAAATTAAAGTGGTGTTTGTTCCCCTCTTGTTTCATGTAGTTACTGGGTAAGTATGAATCTGCAGTCTGCAAATTAAAGTGGTGTTTGTTCCCCTCTTGTTTCATGTAGTTACTGGGTAAGTATGAATGTGCAAGCTTTAAATTAAAGTGGTGTTTGTTTCTCTCTTGTTTCATGTAGTTACTGGGTAAGTATGAATGTGCGAGATTTAAATTAAAGTGGTGTTTGTTTCCCTCTTGTTTCATGTAATTACTGGATAAGTATTAATGTGCGGGCTGTAAATTAAAGTGGCTCTTGTTCCCCTCTTATTTCATGTAGTTACTCGGTAAGTATGAATATGCAGTCTGCAAATTAAAGTGGTTGTTTGTTCCCGTCTTGTTTAATGCAGTTACAGGGTAAGTACAATAAAAACACAAATACAATCTGATATCACTCGGAAACCTTTATTTTAAAAAAAAAAAAATAAATAACTGTATTTTCACCTAACACTGAAAATACAGTGCATGCAGAAATGTCTTCACCATTTAGGCTACTCATCGTTTACCCTCATGCCATCCGACATATATATGACTTTATTTCTTCAGATGAATGCACGCAGAAAAATAAATAATCTCTGCTAATGAAAACTCATTTGGGTTTCTAAGAGTTAAATCATCAAACAGCATATCAATAACTACAGTAATCCATTTGATCCCAATGGATGAATCAATGTCTTCTGAAGTCAAACGATAAGTGTTTGTAACGATAAGCATTTTTTAAACTGTAGACTATACCGCTTCCGATCAGCAACATGCGAGGATGGATTTCACGCTTGACGTAACTTGAAGCATGATGTGCGTGCGCCAAAAAACTCTTCATTCGGATGTCAGATGTTTTTTATGCTCACAACAGTATACAAACAATAACATAATAAGTGATACTAGCAATTAGAAACAAACAAGACTAAAAGAAAAGAGACACCAGTTCTCGCATGTGTCGTGCATCAGAACGTCATGAAATCTTGAAGCGTCTCATTATTTAGAAATTATAACAGCATTTCTTGATGTACAACTTTTTATTTTAAAAATAATAATACAACATTTCAAAGACATGGGATTCCTCTAAGGATCCATCGATGGAAATAATGAAAAAGAAGAAGAGGAAAAAGAAAAGAAAAGAAAAGAAAAGAAAAGAAAAGAAAAGAAAAGAAAAGAAAAGAAAAGAAAAGAAAAGAAAAGAAAAGAAAAGAAAAGAAAAGAAAAGAAAAGAAAAGAAAAGACAAAATGTGCCTCTTTCTGTCAGGAGGTTATCATTTGAAATGAAAAGTTTATTAAAATAATAATAATTATAATAAGTGTCATAAATCTGTTTTGAATTCAGTTGTTTTTCAAATAAAGTAATTACATACAGCAAAAATACGTACAGTATAAATAAAAATACTTACAGTATAAATAATTAGTTAAGTTCCTGAGATACCCCTTTATTCCTCAAATATTACATATTGTTCCCATATACCTACACGTGCTTACTTTATAGTTACACTATAATTACCGAAAGTTATGCTGTAAAATCACTTAAATTATGCAGTACTTTCCGAGATACTTTAGGATAGGACAATATTTGGTGAAGATTCAACTATTTGAAAATCTGGAAGAAAAAGGTGCAAAAAATCGAACTATTGAGAGCACTTTTAAAGTTGTCCAAATGAAGTCCTTAGCAATGCATATTTCGACTAATAATAATTTATTAGATATTTCTGGTACGGAATTTAAAAAAATATGTTCATGGAACATGATCTTTACCTAATATCCTAATGATTTTTGATGAAAATCAATCATTTTGACCCATATGTATTGTTGGCTATTGCCACACATATACCCCAGCATTTTATTACTGGTTTTGTGATCCAGGGTCACATATATGTTAAATGTTTTATATTGCTGTATTCATTCAGCAAGTGCTATGCTGATGCTATGAATTTGGACTGCAGTACCCATTTTGACCACTAAGTGTCAATATTACATATTGCACCTTTAACAAACTCAAGATGCAACAAAAAACGCTATCTATTTGCCGCCATCACTACTGCTGCTTCTCTGGCAATAAACACAACAAGCTGCTTCTTCGGATTTTGACTTGATTACACTTGGGCTGCACGATTAATCGGAAATTAAACCGCACGCGATTTGGCAATGGATGATTATTTTATGTGCAGCCTCTCAGTGCAGCACGACTCTGTGATCAGTAATAAATGCTGCTCCATCTGCAAGCCAGAAGGCATTCTCACACAGAAATGCTGAATATGCACCGCAGAAGTACAATAGCGCACGTCATTCCAGGAAATCCCTATAAACATCATAATATCGGTGAGCTGAATGAACAAAAAACTGAAACGCTTTGACTGATTAAACGTATGTAAATGTTTCTAATGTTTGGAAAGATGTTTGACGTGTCTTGCTTTTTAAAAAGCACTCAAACTCAGTGCTTTCAGATGGAGCAGCATTTACTACTGATCACAGAGCCGTCTTGCACTGACAAACAATTTTATAATCGTGTTTAATCGTGCAGTCCTAGTTTAAACCACCAACATGCCCATGGACACTGCATATTAATGGTCTACATGTGAAGAGTTCAGATGCAAAAGCCTCTAAAAGCCACTTCGGTCAAAAATGAGATAATGATACTGAGCTAATGCTCTCTGCATATAGTATAAGTTTATAAAATTCTTTCACTTTAAACCCACTAAAACCCAGCCTCAGCCCATTCTGAAGTGCTAGTACTTAGGTAGAAGCCTTTATAGGAGCTAGACAAAAATGATTAGTGTAAAGAGAAAAGTCAGAAGGACTCAGAGGCTTTTGCATCTGAAGTCTTCACGTGTAATTGTACGTCATCGCGGACAACGACGCAGAAGTGTAAATGAAAAGCCTTTACGACGTAGGTACGACGCATAAGTATAAATCAGCATTTATTGTGCAACAATAATATCATCTTAGAATAAAAAAGATCTCATATACGATAAGCACCCTTCCTAATGCACAAAAGAACCCTTGTGTGGCTTTTCCAGTTGTGTGGCTTTTCCAGATTTCCAGTCACCAGACCTTCACAACTCTTATTTTGACCTACTCCGAGAAAATCGCAAAATAATGAAAAATCGTATCAGTGCGGAGTTAGCATTTAACAATCTGGTTCGTACCCTTTGACTGGCTTTGATGAAAGTGCATTTTGCAGTGCACAATCTGGTTATTCGAAAATGAAGAAAGGAGTGCAAGGAAAAAAAGCTCTTGTCATCACCATTGCTCATCATCTTATTGCCAGGGTGTGGAGCCAATTCCTGTCCGTGACCTTTAGCAGTGCAGGTGGCTTATGCTAGTCCCCGATGGAAGCGCTCAGCTTGTTATTTAAAAGTAAACACAGCATAATCAAATTGATTGTGTGTTTTTTGCATTAGATGCTGTGGGGTACATTAAGTATTAATGCTGAACAGTCTTGCTCAGAGCCCCCTGACAATAATGTGTAACATCAGCTTAATATGCTAGTATATGCTAATGTTTGAAAAGCAATACACATAGACACCAAGAAGTAATATTGTCCTATAAAAACTCCCATCAAAATACTAAAAATGACGACATCACTCAGTTTTAGCTAGAGAGTGTGGGTGTACACGGAGCACAGGCTGCAAATAACTTTAGTAAGCTGCTCTTGCCATGCCTGCATTGGTGGTGTCCATTGTTATGGCAGTATGTTTACAGTGATAGCTGGCCTGAGGGCTGGAGGAGTGGGCAGCTGCTGAGACCTGTCCACCAACAGCGTGTCAAACCACCATCGGATACCTCCCCATGTCTACTTGCTTCCCCACTGGGTAATTGAAATGCTCAGCCACCAGCACTCTTATTGGATTCTCCTTCTGTCAAACATCTCACTCACTTTTCTGTAAGGAAGCCAGTGCCAAGGCTTGTTTTCTTGATTTGTTTCCTCGCTGATCCTTTCCCCTTCACCTTGTTTTGGTTGCAGAGCCTTCAGCTTGGACATGATGAGCTCTGTGTGTGGTTCGGCAGCACAGGTATCACAACAGACCCTCTTATTCCCTCTCCATGCCTTGTTAGGACTGTGCTGTCTGAAGGCCCTGTATTGTCTGACAATGTCTTGATTTATTGGACTGTCTCTTGGGTTTCATCCCTGTCTTTCAATTGACATTACCAAGCAGGCTTATTTCAGGAAAGTGCTCACTCTGATCTTTAAATCTGAATGTCTTTGCATATATTTCAGGGAGCTGCATGAGATGTTTAGAAACTGAAATAGTGGAAAGACAGTCAAACTAATTTCAGTTGTGAGGTACAGCAGTGGTTCTCAACCTCAGCAAGCCGCCAAGAAGCCTCAAGATGATTTACAATTAATTTCAATAAAACAAAATAAAAAAATCAAGATATTTCTTATTTTAATTCACCCCTTCACCAATAAGCTTTTTCTTTAAATAATTCAGGTCTTCTGGGACCTGAATTTAAAAGTGTAGAATCATGTAAATTGATACAATCTTATAACTTAATAGGCATTTTAATAAATATACATTTCCCAATCTCGAGGGAACTTCGGGAAGATACGTCATAGGCAGGTGACGTCATCGACCAGGAAGCTATAAAGCACACCTGGACCAAACAGTCATTAGCTTCTGTGCCTTCACAAAGCACTCTGTGTGAATTGTATGTCCATTTATTGTGTGTGTGTTCAAACAAAAAGAAAAGAAAATATGTCTAGTCAGTTCAGGCGTTGTGTTTCTCCCTGCCCTCGTTACATCACGGGTGGGGATACACACAACCTCTGTGTAATGTGTTTGGGGCTCGAGCATGCCCAGTCAGCTCTCGAGGGGGTTGGCTGTGAGCATTGCGAGAGACTCCCGATGCGTGCACTAAGATCACGCCGGGCACTCTTCGAGGAGAGTGCTTTGGCTTGCGGTCCTCAGGGCTCGGGTCGCGCTGTTGCCAAGTCGCAGCGAAGGCTTGCGTCCTGGGGATCGCAGTTAGATCTAGTGGCGGGGTTAGAGACGGGTGATCCCCTATCTCTCCCCTTACCCGCTGGATCTCAAGCCTTAGCTCGTGAGTTGGAAGCACACTCTGCAGTTTCTTCCGCTCGTACTGAGGCACATGATCAGCAGCAGCACTCCAGTTCCGAGGAACTGGATGTTGTTAGCGTTGATGAGACTGACGATTTATTACCACCATTACACACACACGCTCAGGAGGAGCTCATGGAGGTTGTCACTCGTGCCGTAGCCAGATTAAGTCTAGACTGGCCGGCCGAGCAGTATGATACACATAGACAACAAAGTAGGCTAGATGAAAGATTTCTGCCTTCATACACACAACTTCCTAGGCGGGGCTTGCGATTTTTCCCGGACCTCCACACCGAGGTGTGGAGGTCCTGGGCTAAACCAGCATCAGCCAGAGTCTTCAACCCGTCAACATCTGAATATTCGAATATAAACGGGTTGAAGGCTCATGGTTATGCGGCGTGGAAGAGACGGGTGGAAGAGACGGGTGGAAGAGACGCTCGGGTGGAAGAGACGCTCACGAGCTATCTCTCCCCCAAGTCAGCATCGTCACTGCGAGCCCCGCAGCTGCCCACCAAGCCTGTAAGAACAACATCAGCGCTAGTGGGCAGGGCGTACTCGGCAGCAGGGCAGGCGGCCGCCTGTCTACATACAGTGGCCGTCCTGCAAGCTTATCAAGCAGATTTATTGGGGGATATAAATGAAAAGACCAAAGAAGTTGGGAGAGAAACGATTGCCGAAATTGGACGGGTGGCAGATTTGTGGCCACGGAGAGACATCTGTGGCTTAATCTCTCGGAAAAAAAAGAAAGAGATAAGAAAGTTCTCATGGATGCGCCCGTCTCTCCCTCTGGCCTCTTTGGTGACGCTGTAACAACGGTCGTCGACCGTTACCAAGAGGCCAGAAAACAGGCAGCGGCATTCCAAAAGTTTCTCCCCCGAAAATCATATCCCCCAGGGGCTGCCGGGCGGGGGCAGCCCCAGCCGAGTACGTCCTCCTCCTCAGCGCATTGAGCGCAGCAAAAGCAGAGCGTGGCCGCTCGGGCCCCTCCGCAGAGAGAACGGGGGTCCGGGCGACGCGCTCAGCCGGGACCTTCCCGCGGTAGGACGGATCTGAGGACCGTCCTTATCGCTATGAAGGCCTCGGCTAAAAAGCCTTGATGCCTGAGGCGCAGGACTTCCGATGGCAGTCCCCTCTGGGAAAGTGCGGCTTGCCGAGGCGCCCGCTCTCTCCCGGTGCCATCGGGGGGCCGGTCTGCCAACCCTGCCACCATTGGTGCTTCAGGGCGCGGCGGTCCCCGGCGAACGTATATCTCCATGTCCGCCCGGAAACGTAGCGGCGTGGGGATGTCCGCGCCCTCTCGGGAGGGCCCCTGGGCAGTCCGGTTGCTACCTGCCGGTTATCTGTTACAGGACACCGAGCTGACCACCCAGGAAAATCCAGAGACCAGCCTCGAGAGGCTGGTTCCCTTAGTAGATTTTCTGGCAGCTGGGAAACTTTTGCCGAATATCTCAGAATGGGTCCTGCGTACAATAGAAAAAGGGGACAGAATTCATTTCGGGTTACACCCGCCCGTGTTCAACGGGGTTACTGCCACGGTAGTAAGCCCCGAGCAGGCTCTGGTCATGGAACAAGAGGTACAGACTCTTCTGCGAAAAGAGGCTATAGAACGGGTCCCTCCCTGCTGCAGAGAGTCGGGGTTTTACAGCCGGTACTTCATAGTTCCAAAGAAGAATGGGGGGTTAAGGCCTATCTTAGATCTGCGTAATCTAAACAGAGCAGTAAAGAAATTAAAATTCAAAATGCTCACGATAAAACAGATTGTGTGTCACATCAGGTCCGAGGACTGGTGCGTCACGATAGACTTAAAAGATGCGTACTTCCACATCTCCATCCTTCCGCAGCACAGACAGTTCCTCAGGTTCGCTTTTGGGGGAAAAGCGTACCAATATCGAGTGCTGCCATTCGGTCTAGCTTTATCGCCCCGCACTTTCACGAAGTGCGTGGATGCAGCGCTGGCTCCGTTGCGACTCCAGGGCATCCGCGTGCTCAATTACATCGACGATTGGCTGGTGTTAGCGCAACTGCTGGTGTCGAAACAACTGGCGGTTCAGCATCGAGATGCTGTTCTTGCCCACATGAGAGTGTTGGGGCTAAGGTTGAACGAAAAGAAAAGTGTGTTGGCACCTCAGCAGAGCATTAGTTTTCTGGGGGTAGTTTGGGACACGAGAACGATGTCGGCTCGGCTATCTCCGCCCAGGATAAAAACGATCCTAAATACCGTCAACCAGATAAAGCTAGGCCAGTCACTCACTGTCAAACACTTTCAAAGAGTGTTGGGTCTGATGGCAGCAGCGTCCAACGTGATACCTTTTGGCCTGCTGTACATGAGACCCTTACAGTGGTGGCTCAGGACCAAGGGGTTCTCCCAGAGGGGAAACCCTTTTCGCTTGATCAAGGTCACGCGGCGCTGCCTACGTGCCTTAGTGAAGTGGAAAGATCCTTGGTTCCTGTCCCAAGGTCCAGTCCTGGGGGCTCCTTGTCGTCGCGTAACGCTCACGACGGATGCCTCCCTAACTGGCTGGGGAGCGGTCATGAGTGGCCGCTCGGCCCAAGGTCTGTGGAGTGGCCGTCAGCTCTCCTGGCACATAAACCAGCTGGAGCTGATGGCTGTGTTTCAATCACTCAAACACTTCCTCCCAGACCTGCGGCGCCGCCATGTGTTAGTTCGGTCAGACAGCACTTCGGTGGTCTCGTACATAAATCACCAGGGGGGGTTGAGATTGCGTCGGTTGTGGAAGCTGACGCATCATATGCTAACATGGGCCCAAGGCAAGATGCTCTCGCTCAGGGCGATGTACATCCCGGGGGTCCTGAATGTAGTGGCAGACTCCCTGTCGAGGCAGGGAGTGGTGCCGGGAGAATGGAGACTTCACCCCGAGATGGTGGAGGAGCTGTGGGTCCGCTTCGGGCGAGTCCAGGTGGATCTGTTTGCGTCTCGAGAGATGACACACTGTCCAGCATTTTTCTCCCTCACACCCGCTGGGGCTGGACGCAATTGTAGAGACGTGGCCGAGGCCGCGTCAGAGCCACTGACAGAGCCTGTAGGTCTCCTACTCTATTCAGCGATGAAATCGCTAGAAGGAACACCGTTTTTAGTGTGCAGTACTGATGCAATTTAATTTACGGACACTCTTCGAAATAAAGATTCGAAAAGGCGGTTTCGCTGTGATGCCATAGAAGAACCATTTTGACGTTCTCAAGAAAACTTTCATTGAACCTGTCTTAAAATACTTTTCTTTCCACTATAAAGAACGTTTTTTGCAATGGAAAGGATCTTAGATCTTGGATATCCAACCTTTTACAATCCATGGATATAATGGACTATATATTCTGTTTTTGTGTAGAATTGTGTTGGGACTACTATTTTGAAAGACTGTTGTAAGGAAGAGTTGTCAAATATTAGCTGTGTCCCAATTCAGAGGCTGCATCCTTTGAAGGCTGATTGCGTCACAGCAGCGTGGCAAAGGCTTTCCAAATTTGAAGGCTCCTTCAAACCATGTAGTTGAATAATAATATTAAATGCTATTACACTGATTAGCTAACAAGCCCATTAATAAAGAAATATACTTAAAGGCCCACTGAAATCAAAATTGACGTGTTTAGTATGACAATGTCAGCCTTAAAGTTATGAATAAGCTGGTGTGTTCAGAAACAATGACAAAATTCGCATTTAGGAGATATAAGCATTCAAAACTTACAGTCTCTCACTTCCATTAAAATGAATTACAAATTTTGAAGACATCATCGCAGACTTCACGTTCTCGTCAAATCTTCTGTCCATTTCCAATCAAATGCTCTCTAGAATCTTAAGCCCGCCCTCTATGCTGCTGAAGACGTTGCGGCTGAAATTGGCCTCATTTTTTTAATTTTTATTTAACATTTACTAATTTCTACATGGTGAACAGTATGTAGCACACTATATATGTAATAGGAAACAATGCAATGTAAATATATTTTCAGTTGAGGTGAATTAAGTCTGGTTTCACGTTAGTTTTACGCACCGCAGCAGCACACACACATGGTCTAGATCAGTGCTGTTGATTAGAGACACGAGAGCGCAGAGCGGATCATATGCTCGAGTCAGCACAGACAACAAACATATCGGACCCATTTGAATTTTGCACAGAATGCTGTATTTCAAAGCGATATGGAGGAGATTATAAAATAAAAGGTTAGAGGAAACTGGCTTTACCAAACAGAAAGGCAGTGTGCAAACTACGGGGGATCTAGGGTGAGCTTGGCTCCCCTAAATAAGACATGGGCTCCCCTAAAAACGTGATATGTGAAATTTTTGGGGGTCTCAAAAAATATTTAATATTGACAGTGTTATTTTGAAGTGCAATTTCAGTTTTGTGTAATGATCATCGTGGATTATTATGTGTAAAATAATACAAATATAATTAATTTATGCGATTTAAATCTAATTCACTTCAATAAAGATAACTATACATGCTATTCTTGTCATGACCATCAAGATGTGGTGGCGCTGCGGTGCAAATTCCACTCATGTTTAGTCGCCTACATGTTAACGCAAAGATTCATAGAATAAGTTTAAATGAATATCCACTTCTTGATCTTGGATTTCTGGATGAACAGCAAAGGAAGCTGAAGTCAGGCCTCTGTGGTCGATTCTGTGTTAAGTTAAGGCATGCTATTCCCAATTATGTGCTGTGGCTGGGTTAATAGGTCTGCGTGATTATCGATGTCTTTTAGTTGAACAGAGGAATTATAGTATTCTTCTGTTGCCTGACGAGTAACTTTAACCATTGTTCATGTCAACTCAAAGACAGCCGGATGCATTGCTTATAGGCTATTTCTGGGGGGCTTTTAGATCTATCAATTTGTGTTGATCAAAGAGGTTCAGCAATGATTGTATATTAAGAAAGGACACATTTGTGAGCAATTTGTTTTGTGATTTCCCTGTAAAGAATAGAGTCTCTCTCCGCAATGGCATTAAGCGATAGATTGACGTGCTCATCTGTGTGTGTGTGAAGACTGTGTGCACAAAATAGATAAAGTTAACCCTCACCTACTTTAATTTGATTCGCCATCTCAATCATTTTGACATTGACGAGCGCCAGACTAAAATGTAATTTTTAAACCTTTTTGGCATCCTAACATACAGAGCGCTGCGTAATGAAGTGCAGCAGAGCAGTACACTTCCTCTTTTGCAGGAATATACAAGTCCTCTTTTGAGGCACGCACCAAAAAAAAAAAAAAAAGTGGGCTCCCCCAAAGCCCACGGTATAGTTCGAACACTGCAGAAAGGCTCTAGTCAAACTGTGATGTTATCAACAAAACGCTATTGGCTGTTTCAAAAAAGGGGAGGAGCTGCTAACAGCTGGAGCTGTTTCAGGGGAATTCACGTCAACACATTGAATAATCCAGCGCGTTTCAATGCACTTCAGCAGGCCTTTAATGTAAAAATCTAAAATTACAATCCAGATGTGAGTGAAGCCAATACATATGAATAAACAATATAGATAACATGTTTTTGTCTCACTTGCTCCTCAAGCAGCATACTCCTCAAGCAGCATATGCATACAAGCAGTCAAAGAGGTAAGGGAGGGGGCAAGTTTGACCAATAAGAGTGCAGGTGACAATGCATTCACCTGTAAAGAAACAACACAGAACACTGTTACATATTCAATTCAACTGTCTATTTTTTCTTCACCTTCATTACTTAAAGGTAATTATAATAAAAGATTTTTAAAAAATTATGATGTTATGAATTCTGTTTCTATTGCTTCCGTTTCTATGTCAGAACACCCGCTTACAATTGGCTGATGCTATTCACATGAGTACCACGCCATATGCATATGATGCTGCCACAGGAGCTGACTCAGACGAGGAGAAATTGTTGAATAAAGTATTCTTGTCGCTTAATAACATTAAGGTTGAATAACTGGAGTCACATGGACTATTATATTGATGTCTTTACTACCTTTCTAGGCCTTGAAATTTGCAATGACGTTGTTATGATCTGTTTGTGATTTCACCGTAAAGAATAGAGTCCCTCTCTGCAATGGCATTAAGCGATAGATTGACGTGCTCGTCTGTGTGTGTGAAGACACTTCAGCCTATTCCTGAGTACACCACACCGTTACAGATGACTGGACCTCAACTAAAGACAGTAGCAGTCTTTCAGTTGTTCATACACCCTTAAAAATAAAGGTGCCAGGAAGAACCAAAAATGTTTCATAGTTACCTTTTAAAATGTTTTGTTGCCCATTTTCCACCAAGGAAGTGCTGGTGGTTTGGAGCCAGAGCCTAGTTTCAAATCGGTTCTTTTGTCTTTCTTGCATCTCGAAGAAGCCTGGTGTGTTTGTATTTCCCGCTGCCTCCCCAGCGTTGCTGAGAAAGATTAGACGTGTACAGTGATGTAAGACCTGGCTCTGTGGTGGCTCTCTAGCCTGTGGAAAGACAAACCGGTTCTTAAAGGCTTGTTCAGTCGAACCAACTTAGAACTGACACTAGCACTGGCTCTGAACTAACACCCGGTTCATTCTGGTGGAAAAGGGGTAAGTGATGCCATTGAAGAACATTTTTGGTTCCCCTAAAAAAAAAACATTTTGTGAAAAGTTCTTTAAAGAACCATTTTTTTCTAACCATTTTATAGTCTAAAGAACCTTTTTGAACTACAAAGAACCTTTTATGCAATGGAAAGGTTATTTGGATATTAAAGGTTCTTCATGGAACCATACGTCCTGCCAAAGAACCATTTACCACCAACCAGCACTGCCGTCTGACTGCATGGAATGATCAACAACTGATGGATTTATTTTGGAGTGGTTTAGACCCACACTTTACCTCATGGATACCAGCTGGACATTCCAATATGGCCCTTGAGTGTTATCTGGACGTGGTTCTGAGATGGTGTGTACACAATCAGTGAGGTTTTCGCCATTACTAACACCACTCTATCACAGCCATTCCAGTCTATCGAGCCGACGCAATGCCTGAGTCAGTTTCCTCAGCCAAGAGTAACTCGTTATTGCAGAGTCCCCACCAGAACTAGTGGGGGACCACTGGCTTATTGACTTTTGATCAGAACCACTAACCCAGTCCAGGTTCCCGTAACGTCTCCTGTCCCCAACCAGAGTCCCATGATGTCTTTACTCTCCAGCCCCTGAGCAGAGTCCAGTGAAAGAGCCAGCCCCTGACCAAAGTCCAGTGAAGGCTCTGTCTCCTGTCTCCAGTCCAGAGAGGACTATGTCTCAATTACAACAAAAGTTTATGTTAGGATTTCATCCTCTGAGTCTTCAGCCTATTCCATAGTACTTCGCACTGTTGCAGAATGGAAGTCTTATGGGTTTGGAACAACATTAGGGTGAGTAATTTATGACAGATTTTCATTTTTGGGTGAACTAACCATTCAAGCCTTGCCAAATCTTAATGTAGATATGGAAACAGATCATTTTGTCATTGCAACAGACACAAATATACACATCAAACAGCCATCCTTGAAAATGGCATGTACGGCGCATTCTACTAAAACTATTTGTGTGAAGAGGTTACATTACTATATGCTTGATGTTATGCCTGATAGTTATGGATGTCTCTTAACCTGTTAAAATCCAAATATGTTTTGCAATGTAGTGTCTATGAATCTATCCATATTTGGAATTATGTACCTCAAAAATGACCCTGCATTAACTGGCTCAGTGTGGCCTGACAAAAGTGGTTACATTTTTGCAATTTGAAATTGGAATTTGTATACCACCTTTAAGCTTTACATGAGTACAAAATATGCTGCATTTTTGGAGGAAAAAAAAATTGCATTTCTAAAAATATTTAGCATTTTCAAAGGGAGCTGATTTATCAGGTCTCTGGTGGCTTCTGTATTTGCTGAGCAGGAAAAAAAATGCATTTGCGCTGAGATGTTTTCTCACATTCACATGTGAGAAGTAAAGGGATTTTACACTACAACTCCCTCCCCCCAACATGAATCCAGATGAGCGGCATCCCAAAGCGTCCTCGTTGCACTGGGATTCATTTTATCATTGTAGAAGATTATCATCTTTTCATTTCCTCTGTGAATGCAATTCTCGAATGCTGACAACTTATGATTGCCACAACACAAAGTGAAAGGTCAACACTGAACTGGTAAAGAGAGATAGATGAGAATATTTCAGTGGAGGAATATTTCCATGTAATGTAAATTCACATTTACTTGTTTCTTTGTATGACACAAAGCTGGGTGGAAATGTTGAGTGCAACCTGAGAAATCCAGTTAGAGCAACAAAGTCAATAAATCTCTAATATTGATCGCAAAAGAAGCTGCATGGTCTGTGGTTATCACAAAGAAGGAAGCTTATTGATTTGTGTTGACTCTAAAATAAAATGTGTACTACAAATATGTGACGAATTGGTCATCATTTACAATTCTGCTCAAATAAATGAGACTATGCTAAAATGCAAGATAAAATACCCTCCAGACACATGCATCATCAATAGTCAAGTACAGCTAAATCCCCACAACTCTCCTTCAGTCAATAAACCCACAGCCAAGATTTTCTAATGGAATCTGAAAGGAGTGTTTCTGGGTTCGATATGTTAAGCTCTATTGGCAACGTTTCTTGTATAATGTTAGGAAAAATAAATGGGACAAAATGTCTTTATAAAAGATTTTATGTTTAAAAGTCATCACTTCACAGAGGAATTGGTGCAAAATACAAATGTAATTTCAAATGGTTCTGAGAATTAAGGTGCTTTAACAGCATGTCGGAATTACCGTTATTATGAGATTCCGCTTTGAAAAGTGCTTTCATGTCCCCATAGAACTCATAAAGGCACAGATGATAGATTAACAACGTAACTTTAATACAAGTAAAACAAAAGGTAAGGATAAACGCAATACAGATACACAAACATATACCAGACAAAGAACAGAAGGGCTTAAAGGCACAATATGTAAGATGTTTGGATTAAAACATCTATATTTCAAAATCTATCTAATATAATAAACTGAAACCGTCTGAAATCATGCCCTATACCCTTAAACAGGGCACTATAAGAGGGGACAGTGATTTGTAGTGGTGTCCGAAACCATAGTGGAAGTTACTGAGTGCACTCATTCAATTTCACAATGCACCGCAATAACAAGTGTACAACTGATATATACTCAACGGCTAGAGAATATCCATAATGCGCTGAGTAGTGTGCTTTCAAATTATTATCAAACATCAAGCAGAAACTATGCAAAAGAGGCAGCCCTTCTAGTGCACTCAGTGTCTAAATTCACTCTTTCATTCACTCCTTCGACTATATTAGTGTGGAGTAATGAAGGAAATAGTAAATGAGGATATAGGGGGTGATTTAAAAAACAGTGCAAGACTGAACGTGACAGTTGTACCACCTGTTAATAGTGTTGCCATAAAAAAACAATTTTGAGTCCAAACTGCTCTGAATGTAACTCAGCGTTAAAACACTGTAAAAGATTATTTAGAAAAAAAGTTACCTGGTTGCCTTAAAATTTTGAGTTCATTGAAATTAAAACTTTGAGTTAATATAATGAAACATTTTTAGCTTCGACAACTTTTATTAAAATACTTGTAGCAAAGTTCGATATAATAAGGAAGGAAGAGGACAAGGGGTCGGCTGGACGGTTGATGCTTTTCTCTTTATTATAACTCAAAACTTTAGCAACACACACTGCGGTGTGGAATCTCATAAACAACGATCTCTCGATCACTTCCGGGTCGGCACTTCCGGCTTCCGGTTACTCAGTCTCTGTGAGGGGGGTTTGGCATCAACCGTCCGGGCTCTCTCTCTCCTTGATCTCCGGTTCCACTGATGTTTTATCCCCTCTCCGCGCTCATTACTAGAACAAGAGACAGGTGTTATTAATCTGCTTCCAACCCACTCACGTACCGCTTGTCCCGCGGCTCTCTCTCCCGCTGCAGACCTCGCTGAACCACGCCCCCCTTGCCACATACCCCCACCGCCCGACTCAGGCCGGGGAGCCGTCCGGCCTGCAGCCCCCCCCCCCCATTTCTGGAGAGGAAGTCGGCCACAGCCATCTGAGCACCCGGCCTGTGGACCACCTGGAACTTAAAAGGCTGAAGAGCTAGATACCAACGAGTGATCCGCGCGTTGGTATCCTTCATGCGGTGGAGCCATTGGAGAGGAGCGTGGTCCGAACAGAGGGTGAACTCCCGCCCCAGAAGGTAATAGCGGAGGGTGAGAACGGCCCACCTGATGGCAAGGCACTCTTTTTCGATGGTGCTGTACTTAGCCTCTCTCTTCGAGAGCTTACGGCTAATGTACAGCACCGGCCGCTCTCCCCCCTCCACCTCCTGGGCCAGGACTGCGCCCAGCCCCCTGTCCGACGCGTCAGTCTGCAACAGAAAAGGGAGAGAAAAGTCAGGGGAGTGTAAAAGCGGCCCGCCACATAGAGCAGCCTTAACTCGGGTGAAGGCCTGCTGGCACGGCTCCGTCCATTGGACCGTATCTGGTAGCCCCTTTTTAGTAAGGTCAGTCAGAGGGCTGGTGAGGTCCGAATAATTTGGTATAAACCGTCTATAATATCCCGCCAGCCCCAAGAACTGTCTTACCTCCTTTTTGGTCTTGGGCCTCGGACAGGTTGCAATTGCGGCGGTCTTATCAATTTGGGGACGCACCTGCCCATGACCCAAGTGGAAGCCCAGATACCTTACCTCCACCCGCCCAATTGCACACTTCTTCGGGTTGGCCGTGAGCCCCGCTCCCCTCAACGACCTCAAGACCGCCCGGACATGCTGCATATGCCGCTGCCAATCGTGACTGTAAATCACGATATCGTCCAGGTAGGCAGCAGCATATGCGGCATGGGGACGCAAAATCCTGTCCATGAGTCGCTGAAAGGTAGCGGGTGCCCCGAACAAGCCGAAGGGAAGCGTGACTAATTGGTGCAATCCGAACGGCGTGGTGAAGGCCGTCTTTTCTTTGGACAATGGAGACAAGGGGATCTGCCAATAGCCCTTCGTTAAGTCCAATGTCGAATAAAATCGAGCCGTGCCCAGCCGATCAAGCAACTCGTCAACCCGCGGCATTGGATACGCGTCGAATTTCGACACTGCGTTCACCTTGCGGTAGTCCACACAGAACCTGACCGAGCCGTCGGTTTTAGGAACCAAAACGATCGGGCTCGCCCAGTCACTGTTGGACTCCTCTATTACTCCCATATCGAGCATTGCCCCTAATTCTTCCTGAACTACTTTTTTTTTGTGTTCAGGTAAGCGATACGGCCGGCTGCGAACTACCACGCCCGGCTCGGTCTCGATATGGTGCTGAATTAAGTCGGTACGTCCCGGTAGGGGCGAGAACACGTCGGCGAATTCCGCCTGTAGCTTTGAGAGATCAGTGAGTTGGGACGGTGAGAGGTGATCTCCCCCAGGGGCCAATGCGACCGATTGTGCTTTGATGCTCGCCTCTGGCCCGAGATCATCCTCTCCCCCGATCACCGTCGCCAACAACACTGATTCCACCTCATTCCATTTCTTCAGGAGATTGAGGTGATATATTTGCCGTGCCCCGTTCCTATCGGACCGTATCACTTCATAATCGAGGTCTCCAACCTGTCGTGCGACCTCAAACGGCCCCTGCCACTTCGACATTAATTTAGAGCTCGATGTAGGGAGTAATACGAGCACTTTCTCTCCCGGTGTAAATTTGCGTAGTCTCGTACCCCTGTTATACGACCGGCTTTGGCGGTCCTGGGCTTGCAACAAATTCTCCCTAGATAGCCGCCCCAAGGTGTGGAGTTTTGTTCGCAAGTCCAGCACATATTGAATTTCGTTTTTGGCCAAAGAAGGTCCCTCCTCCCAAGTTTCTCGTAGGACGTCCAGCACCCCCCGGGGCTGCCGTCCGTAGAGAAGCTCGAAGGGGGAAAACCCCGTGGAGGCTTGCGGGACCTCCCGCACAGCGAATAAGAGGGGTTCTAACCACCGATCCCAATTTTTGGCGTCTTCCTGTACGAATTTACGGATCATGGATTTAAGAGTGCGATTAAATCGTTCGACCAAGCCGTCTGTTTGTGGGTGATAGACGCTTGTCCGAATCGATTTGATGCCCAATAACCCGTATAATTCGCTTAGTGTGCGTGACATAAACGCCGTGCCTTGATCAGTGAGGATTTCCTTCGGAATCCCCACTCGGGAGATTAAACGAAACAGTGCGTCCGCAACACTCTTCGCCGAGATGTTGCGGAGAGCCACTGCTTCCGGATATCGTGTTGCGTAGTCCACGATAACTAGCGCAAAACGATGTCCGCGTGCGGATCGCTCTAATGGCCCGATGAGGTCCATCGCAATTCTCTCGAAGGGGACCTGCATTAATGGAAGGGGGCGCAATGGCGCTTTTGGGGAGGCCAGTGGATTCACCAACTGACATTCAGGACAAGACGCGCACCACCTGCGCACATTGTCGTGAATGCCTGGCCAAAAAAATCGGGTCATTAAACGATTCAGCGTGGCCGCCTGTCCCAGGTGGCCCGCCATTGGGTTAGAGTGAGCCGCCTGGAAAAGCATTTCCCGGCGGCTCTTTGGTACTAACAACTGGGTTGTATCCACTTTTGTCTGAGCGTCTTGGGTCACTCGATACAACCTATCCTTAATTATGGCAAAATAAGGATACGTGACGGGCAAGGCGGGTTGAAGGGACTGACCGTCGATAGTGCGGACCTGTTGGAAAGCATGTTTTAGGGTATCGTCCTGAGACTGCTCCAGAGGAAAGTCATCGCGGTCCGAGAGAATCAGTCTCTCGACCCCGCTCGGTTCCTCTGAAGCCGTCACCGAGGGCCCCGTATCAGTCTCGCCCACCTGCACCCGCACCGCCCCGTTCCTAGCCTGGTTCCCCCAAGCGGCATCCGCGCATATCGACCCCAATAACGCCGGAAAGGCGGGCCAATTCGTCCCCAGAATTAGCGGATGCCGGAGGTGGGGACTAACCGCCACCTCAACACTATGATTTTCTCCCCTAAACTGTATCGTGACTGGGACCAGCGGATATTCCACCACATCCCCGTGCACACACCGCACCTTAACCATGCGGCTTGTATCCAATGCCCCAGGCTGCATCAGGCTTTGATGGATCGAGGTTTGGTTACATCCTGAATCCACCAAGGCCTGATATGTACCCCCCTTGATACTCACAGGAACTTGGTACTCTCCTGCTTGATCAGGGGTGGTCCGCTGGACGTCCGGGACCCGGATCATTGTCCCGATGTCCATCATTGGACATCGGTCCACAAAATGGTCCGGGTCACCGCACCGCCAGCAGGCCAGCCCAGGCCTGCCCGCCGCCCCGGCGGCGGGGAGTGGGTTGGAATATGAGCGCGGAGGGGGGGTGGAACCGGAACCGTTATCCCCGCCCGACCCCAGCAGCCCCGCCCCCCTGGGCGGGGCCCTCGAACTCCCGTATTGCCCTGGGCCCATTCCACCCCGACCTCTGGGGGGAATACGAGGGGGCCCTGGAGGGCGGGACCTAGGGAGAGGGACAGGAGGAGAAGGAGAGACAGAGGGGGGAGAGAGAGAGGGAGAGGTTAGTCGGGGTTCGCCGACCCCTGGGCACGCCACCAGATGGTCCTCCGCCAGGTTGATGGCCGTCGTCAGCGACGTGGGCCGGTGGCACTGGACCCACTCGGCGGTCTTCTTGGGTAGCCGAGCGATGAACTGCTCCAGTACCACCAGATCGACGATGTGGTCCACGTCGCTTCCACCGGCCAATAGCCATTTGCGGCAGGCGTCCCGGAGCTGGTGGGCCATCGCGAAGGGCCGGCCGGTCTCCCCCCACTCGAGCGAGCGGAAACGCTGACGGTGCTGTTCGGGGGTCCGACCGACCCGCTGGATGATGGCCCTCTTCAGATCGTCGTAATCCAGGAGGTTCGCCACCGGCAGTTGTTGGGCGGCCGCCTGGGCTTCTCCGCTGAGCAATGGAATAAGGCGCACCGGCCACTGTGCCCGGGGCCACCCGCAGGCCTCCGCCGCTTTTTGAAAAAGGTCTATGAAGGCCTCGGGATCGTCCTGTGGCCCCATTTTGTGGAGGGGCACGTGGACCGGTGCGCTGGCGAGCCCGGCGGCTTCGGTGCGAACCTCCCGGTCTATCCAGCTCCGGAACCTCTCGCGGTCCTCTTGCTGGCCGCGGACGATGGCCTCGAATCGACGCTCCTGGTCCGCCCGCAGCTCCAGCATGGACTGATGTTGTTCCTGGTGGAGGGCCGCGAGAGAGGTGATAATGTCCGCAAACGGCGTGGCGGAGGGCGTTGGAGTAGTCATGGCGGCGGCGCGGTCCTACTTCCTTCCCGGGTTTCGGCACCACTGTAGCAAAGTTCGATATAATAAGGAAGGAAGAGGACAAGGGGTCGGCTGGACGGTTGATGCTTTTCTCTTTATTATAACTCAAAACTTTAGCAACACACACTGCGGTGTGGAATCTCATAAACAACGATCTCTCGATCACTTCCGGGTCGGCACTTCCGGCTTCCGGTTACTCAGTCTCTGTGAGGGGGGTTTGGCATCAACCGTCCGGGCTCTCTCTCTCCTTGATCTCCGGTTCCACTGATGTTTTATCCCCTCTCCGCGCTCATTACTAGAACAAGAGACAGGTGTTATTAATCTGCTTCCAACCCACTCACGTACCGCTTGTCCCGCGGCTCTCTCTCCCGCTGCAGACCTCGCTGAACCACGCCCCCCTTGCCACAATACTATTAAAAGATTTTGTAAGCATATTGGGTAATTGTGTGTGTTTTATTTTTGATGACGCAGTGAAACATGCCAAATAGTGCTATTTTTATGATTTATCAATTTTTTTATGTGGTTCAGATACAAAAATATTTTGAGTTTTTTATTTATCAAACAAATTCCCTTCATTGTATCAACTCAAATTTGTAATTTCAATAAACTCAAAATTTTAAGGCAACCAGGTTACTTACTTTTTTAAGTTAAACCAACAAAAAAAAACAAAAAAAAATTACAGTGTAGAGCCAATTATCTATACCAGAGTTACATTCATATTATTTACATACTATTATAGAATTTATTAATATTTTTAATTAATTTCAGTTTTCATTTTAATTTTAGCTGATCTAGTAAGTTTTTGCTTCAAACTGATGTGAGAATCATTGTGCCTTCTCATATTCATAAAACAATATATTGATTTAAATTTGGTGACTTTACAAAAGACATATAAAGGGTTGTGAATGAACATGAATAATGCTGTGATTTACACCTGAGGAAACAATAGAACCCCTAATGGTCTGGTTAATGAGCTGCATGATGATGAGCCTTTGAGTCAGGTATGTGACTGAGGGAGCTAAGGACCAGGACAAACATAAACATATGTTGTTGTTTATTTAGAATAGAGTAAAGAAAAACACACTACAAAGGCATATTATATTTTAAATTATCAAATGTTTTGACTACTATTTTTAATGTTTTTGAAAGAAGTCTCATGCTTAAAAACAGTATCATTTTGACACTGAACACAATTCAGTATTATCATTATTATCATCATTATTTAAAACCAGACATATCATCGTTTCTTTAGACATATGTCTCATGTTTGTGTGTATTCACAAGTATTCACTAAGTTACAGTATAATATATTCACATCTTGCTGTTTTCATGAAGCATATATATATATATATATATATATATATATATATATATATATATATATATATATATATATATATATATGCTTCATGAAAACAGCAAGATGTGAATATATTTTCCAAAATGCACATTTATATAGAATTTGGAATTTAGTAAATAATTGTCTTGGTGTTTCTATTAAGCATTTTGAGAAAAATATTCTGCAACAATTCATGTAGTAAACAGTGTTTTGTATATAATTACAAAACATGTATATACTGTAATTTCTGGTAAAATGTGGAAATGTTACTGGCTAGTGTTGTCATGACAACTAAGTGGAAGGAGTGCATATAACTTTACATAGAGGGTCATTAAGCAATTCTATGTCGCAAGTCTTGTGTTAATACACTTACTGTATAATTCTTGTATTTTAACATTAACTTATATTTTTAGTGCCTTATTGTAACCACAAAAAAAGGGACAAGTCAAAATGATTTCTGTTCCAATTATCAATATATGTGGCAAAATCAGCTGACAGAGCTCAACTTCTATTGAACCTTTAAAGTCAAACAGACAAGCTTCTGTAATTGTTAAATGATGTCTCGTAAAACTTACACAAGCCCATAAAATGGAGGAGTTTGGGATAGGAGTGACGTGGAAGAGCTGCATAATGAGATTAGCATCCTCTTTGTATTTGATGCAACTCAATCAAGCAGATCTCCAAGGTTTATGACTCTATTACGGCCTGTGACATGGACAGAGGAGGGCCTGGGTTCCAGTCCCTGCGTCTCCGGCATTAGACGCTCAGCCTGTGATGAACTAGCCTCTTTGGAGGACATCAGATAACAGTAAAGGACTGAAAGAGAGAATCACTGTGTACAACCTCGTGTTTAATGCTTTTATGTGACAGTGAGAAAAGAGCCAGACAGATGAATGGACCTAGGGAGGTCACTACTATGGGTGAATGCTTGTGGAATCAACTTTTCAGTTTTTATTTCAAGGGGGAACTGGAGTGCTGTGAATTAAGGCCCATTCACACCAAGACAAATAAAATGTTAACAAGTTTAAATATTAACTCTAAAGGTGCGGTTACATTACCAAATTTGGTAACACTTTACTTTAAAGCCTTTATGTATAATGTATTTATAATGTATGTTGCAATGCATTAGATGATGTTATATCATAAATAATTGATTATTTTTTTCTGTTTAACGCATACAAATATTTTACTCTATTTTTCATCATCCATTGGCTAGGGTTACATTATATTACCTCATTCTTATTCATGCAAATACTTTTAAACCATTTAAGCGCAATAAGACACCTACAGTATCTGCGTGACAGAAACGCAGCTTCAAACCCCACTTGAAAAGACAAAAAAGCACACATCGGTGGCAAAGATCGGATATGATGTGGACGTGTAAGCATGAAAAAACGCATAAATTCCGGTATCCTTAATTCGGATTCAGGCCTCACTCATATGTGGTAATAAATATGATTCAGATATGTGCATTTGCGTCTGCCATGTAAGTGGTCTCATCGAATATTCCCCAGTAAATGTGAGTCGTATGTCATTGAAAAAGGGACGGAGAAGAATGACGCCAACTCAGGTGGACACAAACTGCGAACACATGACACTAATGGCACAATGGAAGACAAAGGTATGAACCAGTAGAGTAATGCGGAGGTTTCATGTCTTTTAAGCCTTTGGGGTGAAGACACTATACAGGGAAAAAATGTAGGATTGTTATAGGAACAAATCTGTGTTCGAAGAAATTTCAGGCAAGATAGTGAGCTACACATTTAAGCGCTCATGGTTTCAGTGCAAATGAAAGATCAAAAGCCTGAAATATAAGTACAAAACGGCGAAAGACCACAATAATAGAAGTGGCAATAGTCGTATTACTTTTCCATTTCATGCGGAAGTTGCAGACCCACTGTTCCTGACCCCAGGTTCCAACAACTCGATCCAGCTAATCTTGAGACCTTTGCTGCATTCACACAACCCTCTGAACCAATGTTGAAGCCATAATCGCTCCAACCAACAACTCAATCCCACCAATCTTGAGACCTTTGCATCCCGCATCCACACATCCCTCAATGTTGCAGCCAAAATCACTAAATTTGCCCAGGCTGCAACAAGGGCTCTCCTCTTTTTTCCCCGCCTTATGAGAGCAATGTTTTGCTGACCTTTAAAGATAATACAAGAAAATTGAATAATCATTTCGTCTGCATCCATTGCATATTGCCCAGTTTTACACCCAAAAAAAATGATACATTGGATTTACTTAACTTTTTTATGTCAACTGGTTCCACGTAACTGGGTTATGTTGAATTTAATTAACATTGTTTATTTCAGTAAACTTAAGTTTTTTAGGTTATTAAGGTCTTAAGGTTATTTCAATGCCATTTAGTTGAATCAGGTTAACATTCTTAATTTTGTCCAAAACTATTAAGTTCAATTATTCTAAAATGAATATCAAACAAAAAACCATAACAAGTAATGTTTACAAATGTTATCTAACAAGAAATCCTTTTACAAAATCTTATTGGCTAGCCAGAAGATTTGTTACATCCATGTCATGACCAGTTGTTTTTTATTATTAAAACAACTTTAATGGTTATTAGCAAGTCCTAATAATGGTTATTAGCAAGTCCTTGCTATTAGCAAGTCCTAATAGCAAGTCCTTTCAGCCCCTTTACAAAGCATGATGGGAAGTGGATGTCCAGTTTGTTTGGGTTACTTGATTGAATCATGTTATTTAAAAATAAAGTTATGTCAAAGAGTAATGGTTTTATGTCAGTATAACATGAAGCAGTTGCATTTTAACCAGAAACCTGAAATAATGGTTAAATCAAGATGAGCTAAATTAAGTGAACAGCATCATGCAATCATTTTTTTGAGTGCCGATCATCTTGGGCTGTTGCGCCAGTGAATAGTGTAAATGCAAATATTGGATAATGGTCGGTTTTAAAAGATGTAAGTGGGTTGTCAAAAAAATAGATATATAGTCACCGAATCGGAATTGTGCATCAAGACCTGTAGTGTAAATGCACCCAAAGTGACAGCAGCTGCTGTCTGTAGTAGTACCTTTGTAGCTTTAATATGAATTTGTCTATATTTCATTTATAATGTATGCCGTCAATTGTTGTGGTTAGGTTCAGTTATGTTCATTCTTAGTTTCATTCGACTAGTTGGATATGACATCATGACTTTGCTTAAAGGGGGGGTGAAACACTCAGTTTCAGTCAGTGTCATGTCAATCTTGAGTACCTATAGAGTAGCATTGCATCCTGCATATCTCCGAAAAGTTTTTATTTTTTTAATAATTATATAAGAAAGATGCGCTGTTCCGAGTCTTTCCGAAAAAAGCCGAGCGGGTGGGGGCGTGTCGTGTGAGCGGAGCTAAATAATGACGTGTGCAGCAGCGCGCTGTGTGTTGAGTCGAGCGTCATCCCTAACAGCGGAAAAAAACTTTATTCAAAATAAAAATATGGCTTTTAATCAGATACAGCCATACATCTATGATCCGGAATCAGACCCAGAGGCTGCAGTTGAACAGGAGCAGCAGCAAAAACGACTAGAGCAGGACGTCTGTATGTGGTAAGTTACAAGTTATACACTAACTATATAATATGCTTAGCGGCTTGTGTTATTTACATATTTATACTTGAATTATATCGTTGTATTTTTGTCTTCGAAGGTGTACATGTGGGAAGTGCAGTTGTGCACGTGTGTTTGTGTGTTTACGCGTGGTTTGTGTAGACAGTAAGCGGACTAAAAGCAGCCTCACTCACCCTTCTAACGTTGGGACTGCTCCATCCTTCAGCATTAGGCGATTGGGAAAATTCGGCGTCGAGCTGGGCCTTGTTTATGAAACAGTCGGCACCGAAATGCAGCGAACAGATATAAACATTCGCGCAACTCAGTTGCTGATCCGGAAAAGCAAATTACATCCACTGTTGCCTTAACGCGGGGTTTTTGGCGAATCTGTGCAGGACTGTCTTGGTCTGGCAACCAAAAACCCACTTTTTTGGTGACATTGTTATGTGCTATGTGTAATTGTCACCTGTCCAGCATCCTACAAGCCCCGCTTTGATGGGCGTAGGCTGTTGCTTTCGCTCTCTCCCTCGCTCTCTCTCACGCGCTTCCGGTAGAATTGTCCGTAAGGCCCATACAAGGAAATTCCGCCCCCACTAACGTCAATGGGGACGCATGATCTCAAAAAACTTGCCGAAACTTATGACTAACCGGAAGTAGTATTTTTGACAAAGAAATACTCCCATCAAACGTCCACCTTAACTTTTGAAACTTTGTCTATGTTTAGTATGGGATTCCAAGTCTTTAACAGTGTAAAAAGATCAGTATGCATGAAACAGCATTTCACCCCCCCTTTAAACATATGTTTGTGTCCACAATGTAAATGGATTTAAAAACATACTAAATTATGTTTTTTGAAAATGTAAAAATGCAGAATGTTTCTTGTGATGGGTAGGTTTAGGGGCAGGGGGAGTGTGTGTGATTGTGTGAAGGTTAAGTTTAGGGGTAGGGGCAGTGTAGAGGGATAGAATGAAAAGGTGTTGATAAACACGCTAAAAAGCGATTCTGCGTCTTGATAGCACACCAGAATGGCATACGAATTGGCATGTCATGCATACGCCATTTCATGAGATCAGTCTGTCCTTTGAGTTCCCATCTGTCTTCCAGCTTTATGGTCACACATCGTTGTGAGTTTGTTATAGGTTCAGCTGTGTTTAATTATTATCACTTTGTTATTCCACAAAGTAGTACTCAATAAAGATAGACCATGCAAACACAACCATACGTGGAAGTTTGATAATTTTATACAATTTCTGTAATATAGAAATTATTTTAGACCTAATCTTAAATCACTGTTTATGAGGTTACATGGGTCAAAAACAATGACAACAGTATTTTTTTGTGCATTTTGACAGAGCAAGTAAAAATCTGAACCGGTCAGACAGGGCCAAAAGAAAAAAATTGAGCCCTGATGATGGTCACAGGTAAATGTGACGTATATTATAATAGTTTATTTGAAGATTGTTTTTAAGTTCACTTAATTTATAATAAATGTTAAAATGTATAATTTCCACTAATACTGTAATGCTGTATGGTTATAATCAATGGCTAAAATGGGGGGGGGGGGTATAGAGACATCAGTAGCAGTATTGGTATCGGCGATCCTGGCTTTATTCATAAAAATATGCCACTAAACAAAAAATAAGCTGTTTCTACATGAATTAATCGAGATTATTTACAGATTGTTTTTTATTCAATTGACAGACCTAATTTTACCAAAGTAAAAATGCATTATAATTGCAGATTCCTTGTTAAATCTAAAATTGGCTGTTTGTCATGTGTTGTAATGTGTTATACTTTCTAAAGGTGTAAAATATTATTGATGTGTATTATAATGTATTTTATAACTACAATGATTCATGAGATCATGCAATGCATTATATTACAAGGAATAATCAATACATTAAAAATACTTTTATAATGTATTATATATAAAGGCTTATATAAAGTGTTGCCCAAAATTTCTGCAAAATCTTGCAGGCAGAAAAGCACAATAGTGTAGAGATGTATGAAGCACAGCTCACATAAAAGTCACTTTCAAATCAAGCAGCTTTCTGTTGCTCAACACAGCGAATTTGCATGACCAACATGAACCTACAAAATCTGCATGGGGAAGTTTTATGTGTTTGTGTGAAAAATGTTCCCATGAAAATTTGCGGAACAATGTAAACCAGCATAAAACAGAGGTTGCAATAGTCTTTTATTCCCTATTGTAATGTATATCCAAGTGAAAAGACTTCTGCAATGAGAAAAACGTAGGGTGGGATTGGATTTCATCCTATGGGAACTGATTGGATCAATGGAAAAAATAGAGGCAGATCAGAATGTCCGTTTGCAGACTGTTGTGGGGGATATAGCACCACCATCAACTGAGACATATGAAGGGAACAAACATTTCAATGAGGAAAGGAGGTTACCGTTTTTAGTTTAAAAAAATAGGGTATTTTAATTTAAAAACAAAATGGTGTGCATGAATGAATAATTTATAATAAGCACTAAAAAAAAATTGAATTGTCTATTTTGATTTTTATGGTGACATTTAAGGTATAGTTAACCCCAAATTAAAATGATTTACTCACCCTCAAGCCATCCTAGGTGTATATGACTATCTTTTTTCAGATGAATGCATTCTGAGTTATGAAAAAATATCATTGCTCTTTCAAGCTTTATAATGGCAAAAAAAGAAGTGCGTCCATCCATCCATCCATCCATCCATCCATCATAAAAGTAACACATATGACTCCAGGGGTTTAATAAAGGCCTTCTGAAGCAACACGATTTAAAGATTTAAAATGGCCTATACAACTCGACCTAGGAACAGAGACAGAGTAACCCTTGATGCGATGTATGATGTTGGATTTAAGAGTAGTGTAGGCTTTGATGCCTCACGCGGTTCAAACAATTAGGGCTGGGCAAAAAACTCAAGCTCCTCTTCTCTTACATTGAAATCCTCAGAGACATTTCTCTTTAGAAATTCTACTTTTAGACTTCTAAAACATGTTTTGTTTTGCTCAAACCTTTGCTCTATCGTGTGCGCTTCCGTGTTTGTCAATGCATTACTCTTTTAGTGTAAATCAATGCGTATGGCCATCTGTCGGAAGCGAGTTATTTTAGTTTATAAAGTTTTAAATATGGATATATTTCTTATACAAACACATCGCTCCGCTTCAGAAGGGATTTAGCCGTATGGATTACCTTTACGATGGATGGATTCACTTTGAGCTTCAAAATCTCACTGCCATTATAAAGCTTGGAAGAGTCAGGAAATTTTTTAATAAAACTCTGATTGTATTCGTCTAAACGAAGAAGGTAATATACACCTAGGATGGCTGGAGGGTGAGTAAATCATGGGGTAATTTTTATTTTTGGGTGAACTATTTTTCTACATGATGAAGGATGAACACATTGACAGCCAATTACAATACATATTTTACAGAGCTTTTGCAGAAAACATTATTGTCCTTCAGAAGAAAATCTATAAGGTGAGTGAGTCATATACAGTAGATGTGGATATAGTTATCATTCTTGGTATGAGCAGGCCTTTACTGTGAACAGTTGTCACAGTTCATGAAGTTTGCTGGTGAAAATCTGTAATTTAGAGTAATATGACAGAATATGACGTATCATTACAGATTGCTGTGTCTATATAGTTTTCTTTTCAGAAATCGGGTAAGTTTAATCCTGCATTCCATGCATAAAACGCAAAGTGTTTTGAGGTGCTCCACCAGGAAGTAATACATTTGTCATGACGTTTCAGAAATCGCCTGTTTAACAATGTAAGAAAGGGCCATTTATTATACTTTTCCATTCTAAAAATGTCCATATAATACATGTTAATATTATGGTAAGTATATGGGCAAAAGAACACATAAACAAATGCACCTCCTTATGAATAATGACACAGAGCTTGTAAAGGTGTACTGTAATCTAACGGGAATAGCTAAGTGACTTTGCCCCCATGGTTCCAAACACGCAGAGCTGTTTCCTGGGTAGTTCATTCACAGCTACTGCAAAGATGATGAGCTCACAGTATGTGCTAAACAGCACTCTCACTTCAGCTGCCATCCCTTGAATTACATCATAAATCACTCATAAGTGGGGAACAAAAACGTTCCTGTGTTTCAAGCATAAAGCACCATTGTTGAGTTGATGGAAGTTACGCTGCTCAAATGGGACTTTTTCACCTTGCAGAAAAGTAATTTTATGGGCAAAATAAGAGATTCTGAGCACAGTCTATTTACCGGACACTGAAAAACAGATGAGCAGTACTGCGTAAGGAGCTTAAGTGGAAAAAACTGAGAAGTCAGTGGTCTGTTGAGCAAAGCTCATCATAAACTTGGTCAGTTTTCCAACCCTCTCAAGATCCAGAGTGCCAAACTGCTAGAGAGTTTAAGAGGCTTACCTTCTCATCAAACACACACAGGCGCACACACACACACACACACAAACACACACACACACAAATCTAGATGCATGAGTGCATATACTTCAGACCAGCATACAAATGTGTGATTTACATCCCCGTTTGTCAGTTTGAATTTTAAGGACGAAGTGATTAGAACCACTAAAGCACAACCTATAACAGAAGTGGCAATTATGAGGAAAACTAATTAGCAGATGTGTGCAGGTAAACAAGATTGAGAATTTATGACTCACTCGCTTTCTAGCAAATGCACAGTTCAGATGCAATTACTGATGGACGATTCGCTTTGAATTTGTGGGGTGGAAGGATTAATGATGATTAAAGGGTTAACTTATTTGCCCCCATTTTTAACTCTATACTCTGAGTCCCAAACAAGAACTGCTGTAAGCTAATCAATAAATGACAACTGTGAAAGGCGTTTGCATTTCAGATTAGTGCATTTTGTGTGTGAAAGGTGTACGGTTGCATTATTTGAGATGTGGGGGAAATGTATGTATATAGAGGACAAATTACACAGTCAGAGTTTGAAAAGTGTTTTATAAAAGTTTACGAGGGCAAAAGTGCCTGGAGTTGAAGAACCATTCATACAGTATATGGAAATGTCTTTGCATATATGTATTTAGTTAATCTCTCAGTATATGTAAAAATTCTTTCGATCCGTTTCTCTGTTTGTGAAGGATGTCTCCAGTTAGGTAGGGAAATCCCTAAATGACTTAACTTTCAAAGACGTGAAATCGCCATTGGAATTAATCTAATGATGAGTGGTGGGGAATTATCTCCAGAGAGAAGAGAAAATGCAATGCTGAGAAGTACATATTATGCAAAGGAGTTATTTGATAGAGAGAGAGAGAGAGAGAGAGAGAGAGAGAGAGAGAGAGAGAGAGAGAGAGAGAGAGAGAGAGAGAGAGAGAGAGAGAGAGAGAGAGAGAGACTAATCTGTCTTGACTTGGATATCTGAGTTTCTACTACAAGGACAATTTTTACATTCTCAAACTTTCTGTATTTCCTTCTGTTACTATAGAGACAACTTGGAAATGGTTTTATAGAAGAAAGCTCTGTAAACTTACCGTACTGTATACCTGACAATGAAACCATGGAAGGTGTATGCTCTCTGAGCTATATACAAGCGCTTGTACTCTGAAAGTGTGGTCATTGACCTTGTGATGAAAGCCCACTTTTCCGCCAGCCAGACTACAAAATGGCATGCTTGAAAAACAGCACTATTCAGGCACTTCAGCCGCCAGAAGCTATGACCTAGAGAGACTACATACCAAAAAATATCTTAATTAAAGGTTGGGAAATAAGGACTTCTTACAGTAATACATCCACTTAAAGAACAAACAAAATAACCTTTGTGCTACTGGCTCACACTTCCACTATGCATAGTGACATGAAAATAAACGATGTGCCAAATTATCATTAGCTGCATGTGATTTTGATATACCTCTCCATTTTGTGTAGCTGGTTAAAGTAGAACAGCCATTGCTGGAGGATCTCAGCAAACAAATTATGCAAAGTTGAAATGCCACAGGAAGCCTTAACCTACGATTACCCCAAGGCTTTGAGCTGCACACTGCATAGTGAGTAGAAAATAAATAAAATAAAAACACAAGCAAACAACCAAAATAACATAGACATTTCTAGGCACTTCTTTGTGTATGCATGCTTGCACATACTCACACACATAATAGAGAGAGTGACTAAGAGAGTGTGAGAAAAGGTGGTGATAACCCCCCGGACTAGAACTAAAAATTGAAGTACACTGACGTTTTTTTTTTTGTCAGTTATACTTAGAAAATGTACTTCATAACATCTACAATAACTGGTTTTGTTGAAATGAGATACATGATTTAAGACTACTGATTAACTGAATTCAAATGAAGCGTAACTATCAGTAGAAATAAACTGATTTATCTAGCTAGGTAAAATTACTTAATAAATTTGATATAATATTTTTGTTTCATATGATGAAATTCCCTTTCCACTTATTTTTAAAAAAAGTTACCTGGTTGCCTTAAAATTTTGAGTTCATTGAACTTGAAATTTTGAGTTAATACAATGAATTTTTTTTGAGATTCGACAACCTTTATTAAAATATTATTTAAAAAAATTGTAAGCATATTGGGTAATTGTGTGTGTTTTATTTCTGATGATGCAGTGAAACATGCCAAATAGGGCTATTTTCATGATTTATGAATTTTTTTATGTGGTTCAGATACAAAAATATTTTGAGTTTCTATTTATTAAACAAATTTCTTTCAATGTATCTACTCAGAATTTTAAGGCAACCAGGTTACTTACTTTTTTAAGTTAAACCAACAAAAAACAACCACATTTTTTTACAGTGCACACAAACAACCAAAAATATTATCCATGCTCCATTTAATTGAAGACCTTTTTACACACAATTTAATTTAGTTAATCCAAAATAAATCAGTTTAGTTAAGTCAGCAAAATGTAGTTGGGTCAAAATAACTTACATTGCATTAGTCAAACTACATTTTTATTGTTCGGCCAACCTAATTTTTAGTTGAAGTTATTTTACTAAGGCTTAATTTTCAAACAAGTAGTGCCATATATCACTATACACAATGGCCCTCATTTATCAATCTTGCGTAGAAACTGGTGTATATGTTGGCGTAAGATTATGCACACTCCTCTCACCGCCTGATTTATGAAGCTGTGCATAGCTCTGCAATCCAGGTGTATGCAATACTTGCCCTTGATAAATGCGGCGGCTGAAAACGATCGTCATTAGAATAACACGTCCCTATATATTCAAGTCTCCGCCTCCCCCACACCCTCATTTTACGCCATGGACCAACAGAAGACGGCAAAGAAGCGAAACTTCTCCGACGTGGAGATCGGGCGCGTTCAATCATCTCACTAGTCCACTAGTCAGGGCACTGATTAGGGCATAAGTCAATGGGCTGACTCCCTGATCAGTGCTCTGACAACTGAACTATTGAGATGATTGAGACGCTCATCGAGATCACCAGGGAAGTGGAAAAAAAACCCGAAATTGTTTTATTTGGGAGTTTAAAGAGTGGAATTAAAGGCACCTACAAAAACAAAATATGGACACAAATAATGGGTACTGTTAATAGTGTGGAGGTTGAGAAGCGCACTCCAGCAGTTTAAAGCTGTTTGGATGATAAATTACCATCACTGCATTATTTTACAGCACGTTTTGAAAAAATTAGCATTTCATTTTGTATCACGGCACATGTATTGGGGTGTACAATAGTGATGATGTGATGTGGAGTAAGATTCATTCACATTAATAATTACATGGCAATTTGTAAGGTTATTCTTCTTATTATTATGATTATTATTCTTAATGACGCTTGTTATTTAGAAGAAGAATGTCATTTTTATTGATTTTATTATTATTTAAAAGAAGAAGGTCATTTGTATTATTTTGTCAGTCTGAATTATTTTAGTCCCAGTCCGTGCGCAGCTGCCGGGCCAGGCGGGCCGGTAAAGTGCACAGGCTCGCGACTGGAGGAATACATATGCCTAAAAATCAAACGCTTTGGTAAAGTCACAAAAATTAAACATTGACGTTCATGTTGCACAAAAATAAACACTGAATGTTGTTGTTGTGGTTTTTAACAGTGGGTCATATAGCATATCTTGTCAGTGCGTTTTGTGGTGTTAGGAATTGATTTTCTGCACATTTTCACACTAACTCAAACGTGCGTACACCACCTCCTGAGCTGGCGTAGGATTTGAGCGTGCAGTACGCCAACGTCCATATTGATAAATCTCAAAGTCACCGTGGGTTTGGGTGTACGCAAGGTGTACGCTGGAAATTTGGTGTACGCACTTTTGATAAATGAGGGCCAATGTATACACCGAACAGAAATAACATTAGGACCATTATATCACTGACAGGTGTAGTGAATAACACTGATTATCTCTTCGTCACAGAACCTGTTAGTAGGCGGGATATATTAGGCAGCAAGTGAACATTTTGTCCTCAAAGTTCATGTGTTAGAAGTAGGAAAAATGGGTGTAAGGATTTGAGCGAGTTTGACAAGGGCCAAACTGTGATGGCTAGATGACTGGGTCAGAGCATCTCCAGAACTGGAGCTCTTGTGGGGTGTTCTCGGTCTGCAATGGTCAGTATCAAAAGTGGTCCAAGGAAGAAGCAGTGCATAGCCGCAGACCTGTCAGGGTACCCATGATAGCCCGTGTTCACTGCCGAAAGCACCAACAGTAGGCACGTGAGCATCAGAACTGGACAACGGAGTAATAGAAGAAGGTGGCCTGGTCTGATGAATCACGTTTTCTTTTAAATCATGTGGATGGACGGATATGTTTGTGTGCATCGCTTACCTGGGTAGGAGGCGGTATGATGCTTTGGGCAATGTTCTGCTGGGATTCCTTGGGTCCTGCCATCCATGTGGATGTTACTTTGATGCTTACCACCTACCTAAAAATTGTTGCAAACCATGTACGTCCTGGTATTCCCTGTTGGCTGTGGCCTCTTTCAGGAGGATAATGTGCCCTGCCACAAACCACAAATGGTTCAGGAATGGTTTGAGGAGCACAACAATGAGTTTAAGGTGTGACCTGGCCTCCAATCAAGCATCTGTGGGGATGTGCTGAACAAACAAGTCCAATCCAAGCCCACCTTGCAACTTACAGGACTTAAAGGGTGTGCTGCTGACATCTTGGTGACAAATACCACAGCACACCTTCAGGGGTCTAGTGGAGTCCTCAATGGGTCAGCTGTTTTGGCAGCAAAAGGGGGACCAACACAATATTAGGTCATGATGTTATGCCTGATTGGTGTATAATAAACTGTGATGGAAAGGTTACTTTGGAAATATAATTGGTTACAGTTAATAAGTTACCTTATTTAAAATTTAATTTTGATTACTTCTCTAATTTCCAGCACTGAAATGGCTTTTTATCACTTGCCATGGTGGCAACTCTCAGACAGGTTGTAGCCTAAAGGCCTGTACATACTGGCACGAATATCATACGCTTATCGCCAGCGTTTTTCAAGACACTTTTTGGCGCATCTTAAGTGTTTATATCCAAACGATTTTCACTGGCGATGCGCCAAGTGAACGTGCAAATTCAGTAGATGGCGCTTTCGGTACACAAGGTGGTGCTGCGGCACTTTACGCTTCTGACACTCGCTTGTCACACTGAAAAAGAAGGAGAGTGACAGTATTTACGTGCTTGCCAAAACCATTCACACGCTTTTTTTTTTTTGCTAACTGGCAAGCAGCGGTGTCACAGTGACAGGGATTAGCAGCTCATCTTCTTCTTTGCCTTCTTACTGCTTTTTCGTCGTATCAATGTGTCCTCAGCAACACCGCTTTGTGCTTAAACGCCAAGCCGTGTTTTCCTTCAACTTCAGCAGCTCCAGGCACATGAACAAAAGCGGCGATCTCATTGGTCAGACAGTTTTGTAACTCGCTGTGTAAAAATAAATAAAAACGAAGCGAAAAAATTATGCTTTTACGCTTGCGTTTTGCATTACTGTGCACACTCACATTGGCACCTTTTGTTTAGTCACAAGGCATTAAACATTGGCAATAAACTTGTGAGAAAATCGTCCTGTGTGAACAGGCCTTAAAGCCTTCAGGAGCAATGTGGACTGACGGAATTGGCAGACATGTACTGTAAATTCAAACGAGAACCAATCAAAAGCATCAGAACAGCATCGCTTTACTAAACGGCCTTTAAATGCCAGGAGGTATCATGCACATCAAAAAGAGCCAAAGCAACAAATTAATATTATTCAACATATATAATCATAATCATATGTTACATTTATTTTGTAATTAAATTACATAATCTTGTTACACCTCAACACTGATAATGAACCACTAAGAAGGGTCAGAGGTCATTACTGACATTAGTAGAACATCTATCTATCTATCTATCTATCTATCTATCTATCTATCTATCTATCTATCTATCTATCTGTCTGTCTGTCTGTCTGTCTGTCTGTCTGTCTGTCTGTCTGTCCGTCCGTCCGTCCGTCCGTCCGTCCGTCCGTCCGTCCGTCCGTCCGTCCGTCCGTCCGTCCGTCCGTCCGTCCATCCATGTCTATAGTCCTACATTTCTAAACTAGCAAGCTCTAACAAATGTTGATATGTTAGAGGGCACATCTGAACAGGTACATGATTACAAACGAGCAGCAATTTTTATAATACTCCATAATGTAACCTCAAATATTATTATATTATGAATATTTTACTATATAAAAATGTCTTTCTTTATGCATTATATAGTCATAACATCTGAATTATGCAACAGCAGAATGTTTTTTAGTTTTGATAATCATTTGGACCATCGTCAGTGGGTTTGTAATATATAATGTAGATGATTCTATTAAGGTGTAATTTGGATGTATTTTGAGACTTCATGTCTAATATTCTTTCAGCTAATTTGGTAATTTTAGAGGTCAGTTAAAGTTATTAATCCTCATCTATTTTGATTATAGACTGCAAACTTGAATTTAGAACTTAATTCTCCATGGCAACATCTGTCTAATAGTCTCACGACTTACAAAGCTATAAAGAGAAACCAATAAAGTCACAACACTTTTCATTGTTATATCTGTGTTCACTTTTTATTTATTTAAAAGCTTTGTTGATGCCTCTCTGTAGATTTAGCACAAGGGCAGGATGCACAGAAAAAGTTCATAGCTAACATATTTAATGGCAAATGTTTTGATAGAAAGTGTCCAGATGGGATTTGAGCTCTTACCTTGCAGTAGTTACACCTACAAAATAAAGTGCAATGTACGAAGGAGTAGAGGAGCAAGCGTTTCACGATGATGAGCATTAAACATGAGTCATTATGCTAGCTACACAACAAGGGCACTTCTACCATTCCCAAGAATTATCATGGCTCTGTGAGCTCTGGGAAGACGTTGTCTGTTTGCCATACATCATTTGGGTCTCCTGAATGAATGTATTTTTTTCTGTTCTGACCATTTTCTACCTTTGTACCCACACAGACTCAGCAGGCACAGATAAGAGCTAAATGCGCAGCTCCAATCAGAAGTATCTTGCCGTGCCTCACACGCAGTGGCCTGGCCTGTGGAGATGTCATTCACTTATCAGGAAGGAGAAAGCAGAAATCTCTTTCTCTCTCTCAATCTCTACCTGCCGAGGCCTGACAGAATACAGAGGTGCGGGAAGTCGGTCTCTGCTGATAACAGCCCAACTTCACATGTCGGCAAATAGGTTTCCATTTCGCTTTTGCAGTTCACTGGTGCTTATCCACATAAACATTCCATCATCGCTCGTAGGTAAGAAATGTAAAGAAGGGGGTGGGGGGGGGGGTGTAAAGAAAGAGACTTGTAAGATGTCTCTTCTGGAGCAAGAAACATTATAGTTAACAATGCACTAAAATGCCGTTTTAGCCTCTCTTCAAATTTCTCACAAATGACAGACTTGAAACTGCACATTCTGATGGCACAATTACCCTGACAGCTTCCAGGTCTGGCTTAGAGTGTGACTACACTCTCCCAGAAAGAAAGGCCAGGGAAGGGAATTGCAGCTCAAATCCATGTTTGGCTCCTCTTGGAGAGACCACCATGCAGGAGGAAAAGGTGAAGACTGGCTTTGCATGTCTTTCAAACCAGTTACAGAACCCATTTTTGACAAGAAAATGAATAGGAAATATTCGCTACCATTAGTGACACGAGTCAGACGTTTTCCATCTCAGTTCTAAATATAAAAGATTGCAGGCTTTTTGAAATGAAGTGGATGGTCATACACCATACTGTTTTAAAAGAATTTGTGGTCCTTTTTTTTATTATTAACCCTTAAATGCATATCTTAAGTCTTTAGTGACCTGGGACATCATACACTCCTCATTTATTTTTTAAAGTTAGACATCAACCTTCTTACTAGTCCTCAATCAATTCATTTAAAAAATATAACAAGAAAAACCTAATAAATTATAAAAGAATGCCTGTTTTTCATTCATCATTTTGTAAAACAATAATTGAATCGTTGATGACTGAATAAGTGGAATTCACCTTTATTCAACAAGGTGGCAGTGTCTGATACACAGTGAGGAAGTGACGTTTCAGTACTGAACTCAATCAAATATTAGGGTGCTTTTTCACACTTGGTTCGATTGCCCATACCTGAGTTCGATTGCTCCCCCCTCCCCCTGCCCCCTATGGACCGTTTTCATATTGTATTTTTTGGGTCCGGACCGGGTTTCATTTGCGCCATCAAAGCAGCTGTTTACCCGGTTGCTTAGTAACAACAGTGAGTGTGAAGGCGGCGACATTCACAGCGTTGCTCCCTTCACTTTTATATTTTTGTTTTTGAACCATTGGATTTGTTATCAAAGCTTCAGTGCGTAATGGCACTTGCGTCTATCTGCCGCGAATGCACTGCAAATGCTCTAAAGAACGCTGAAGACAAGCAAAGATTAGATCAACAGCTCTCTGCTTGCAGTATGTCAGTGACGCTCTTCATGTAAATGAGTGAAACACACACAAAACACAAATCATCAAATCATACGTCATTAATAGCGGTTCACTTCCGCGATTTAGTACGATTGCGTTCACATCAGCAATGAGCCGTACCAGAGTTCACATGAACCGAACCCCAGACCCCCTTTTTAGGCGGACTCGGGTGCGGTTCGCGGGTGCTCATCCGAGTTTGGAAGACCGCGTTCACATCATCCAAACGAACCGAACTCTGACGTCAACAGAATCCAGGTGCACACCAAAAGTGCTAGTGTGAAAGCACCCTTAGCTTTCACACTTGTCATGTTTGGTTCGATTAAAACAAACCCTGGTGCGATTGCTCGGTTAGTGCGGTTCATTTGGCATAAAAAGATGGGTCTCGGCCCGCTTCCAAACGAACTCTGGTGCATTTCCATTGATATATGAACGCAACACGGACCAAAGACATGTAAACGAACCAAAAACCGGTTGTAATGTCACAAGATGCGATGCATAGTCAGCTGATTTGACGACGCAGAAAGATAGGTGTATCCAAAATGAATAACGTTAACGTTAGAGGGCAAACATAAAGCAATGAGGAACTGCCTCATCAAAATTTGGTCCGACGAGCATGTTTCGAAAATGCTTTTTTCTGCATACAACGGAGGAAATCCTGCTACTGTTTTGAATGTTTTAAACATTTTATAAATTCTCAGCAGGTAAAAATAATGCCATATGTACGCGCATAAAATGATCACATTTAATCCAGCATACAGTATTGTTTGGAATGTTCGGCAAGCAAGCTCCTATCATATAAGCCGACCAATCAGGTTATGAGCGTCTCCCTATGCCTTTGGTTCGGTAACTTTAGGGTCGCTGTTAAAAAATGCCAGTGTGAATGCTAAACGGACCAGGACTTTATGTTTTGTTTTTTTGGTCCTGACCAAACTAACCAAACTAACCGAACTACAAGTGTGAACGCACCCTTAGTGTCACTGTCACTTATTGGCGTATTTGGTGAAGAAGCTGCCAGCAATCAAAATATTGATTTTAACGATATTGGAAATGATAGTTTTGAGAATATCTGAGATGGCGAATATGAGCCAGATGCTGAATGTACTGTGAAATGAGCTCTGATGAGGACAGTGATGATGGTATAAAACATCTGCTCAAACTGAACCCTTCCAAGTTTCAAAAGATAACAAAATATGCTTTATTTTATTCTTCTGTAATTGTTACTCTGATGAGTTTCAAATTATCGCGTCAGGTAGATATCCATCCGTGTTAGATATAGATCCGGGTTCCTAAAGATTTGATTGGTGATACTGATTGGTGAAACATTCGTGCTTTTAATGGTTAAAGTAACTATTACTTTTATTTAGATACATTATATATTGGGTAACATTTGAATAATGGTCTGTCATTAGGTAACTAGTATCAACAGTAATTATTGTAAAGTGAAAAAAAAAGTTTTTTTACCTAACAATTGTCCAGGGGTCTCATTTATAAAGCTTTGCGTAGATTTCATCCTAAAAGTGTACGTACGTACAAAAGCTTTAAATTTTAATACATTTTGAATTACGTTTGGATTTTACTACACTGTAAAAAAATATTTAGAAAAAAAGTTACCTGGTTGCCTTAAATTTTTGAGTTCATTGAAATTAAAATTTTGAGTTAATACAATGAACATTTTTTGAGATTCGACAACCGTTATTAAAAGATTATTAAAAGATTTTGTAAGCATATTGGGTATTAATGTGTGTGTTATTTCTGATGATGCAGTGAAACATGCCAAATAGTGCTATTTTCATGATTTATCACATTTTTTATGTGGTTCAGATACAAAAATATTTTGAGTTTCTATTTATTAAACTAATTTCCTTCATTGTTTCAACTCAAAATTTTAATTTCAATAAACTCAAAATTTTAAGGCAACCAGGTTACTTACTTTTTAAAGTTAAACAAACAAAAAATACCACAATTTTTTTACAGTGTAGACGCATACAACCAAATCAATCAGCACAAATAACACTGTTGGATTTAATCTTCATGATAATGTGGATATAACGTATGAAATGGAGTGAAAATTAAATGTCATTAATTCTTATAATCGTTCTTCTCACATTTATTTTCTACAATCTAACTTCAGTTCATGATCTAACTTCAGTTCACGGCCTCACCATCTGTGTCACCAATTCCCTTTGTCTCCAGAACGTGCATACGCACAGCTCGAAGTTTGCTTAAAGGTGTGCACATTCTTCCGTCAAGTTTGTTTTTTATAGATCACAACTTTTGCGTGGGAACTGGCGTACGTACGTTTCCAGCCCCGTTTTGTGCGTACGCACGCTTTATAAATGAGACCCCCGATTACTAGTAGCTATTGAAGAGGGACTAGGCAACACTTGAATAATTGTACGGCCATGTTTAAGGTTGTCTGAGATAAACTTTAACGTTCTAATTAGTAATTGTTAATAATTTTTAATTTGACATATACCTATTTTGTTAAAAGATTAATTAATGAAAAAGGGATTTATATAGCACTTATGTACTACAGTACACCCAAAGTGCTTACAATCATATAAGGGTAGGTTTGTCAAAATGAATGTTTTAATGTATGTGATTAAAGGGGTACTTCAGCGCTGGGAAGATGAATCTGTATTTAAACTGGGTCATCGATGCAGTAGAAATGTGAAATTATTTTTGAATTTGGTGCCTTCTAGACTGAGAAAAGACAGAAAATGTATTTTTGTCCCATGGGGATGAAAGACTACAATTCCCAGAATGCTTCGCTGCCCTGTGCCATTCCCAACACCACAAACTTCACTACTGTGACTGAGTTAGAGAAGACACTATAATTAAAAACTGAACGTGTCTGTTCAATATAATGAGTGAGTCACCGCGCGAGTCTCACAGCACTGAGCACTAACTGCACGAGTGATGAGAGCTGAGGTAATCGCGACTACACTCGCGGCATACATTCACAACTCCAGTTCAGTCTGGCACGCGTTTCAGTTCATGCCTTTGCAAGCTTAACTTTCATAGAAATGAATTTGAGAAGTTAAAAGACTTACATTGCTCACCATAGCTCCGTTTAAATGATCCTGTCTGCAAGCTGAGCTCTCCCTGCCAGCTGAGTGTTATCTCCCATCCCCCATGCGCAGATTCAAAACATGCGGAAATAGCTCCCTCTGCTGGCTGTAGTCTTTAGCCTTTGGGCAAGCATTCCTCCTATGATGCAAAAATCGTCATTTTGCATCATAGGAGGAATTTTTCCAGAAATAAAATGCATAAATCTCTCGTCTCAGGGAGATATGAGGGGGGAAAGCACAATAATTTGAATATACTCCAGGGTTTCTACTGATACAAAGCTATATGCTAATCGCTGAAGTAACCCTTTAATTGTTTCAGTGTAACATGTAAATTTTTAACACAATTAATTTTATTTCTGCCATCCTTTGGCTAGCATTAGATTATATGATCACGCTATTATTTATGCAACTACAAACCATTTAAGCATGACAACACAAAAGAGAACACAGTGCAGTACTGGGTATCTCCTGTCTGACACACACGACTTTTGAGCACAGAAAGCCGCTTCAGACAGCAAAAACACAAAACGGACACTGCCAGTTTGGTCATTTATCCTCGCAAGCACACTCTTAAATGAGCTAAATTAAGTCTTAAATGATTATAAAGAGTTGAAAAATTGAAATGTGTATCGTTACCAAATTGTGTTACCAAATATTGCTATAAAAAATATATATTTCAAATAAATGCTGTTATATTGAACTTTCTATTCAATAAAGATTTTGAAGAAAATGTATCATTGTGCTTTTAGCTATTGATGAAACAATAAGAAATGTTTCCTGAGCAACAAATCATTAATAACATATTAGAATGATTTGATCAACTGACGTAGAATAAAAGTTCATTAAATCTGATGAAAATTTATCTTTGCCATCAATGGAATAAATTAAATTTTTGAAATATATAAGTAGAAAACTGAAAGAAGAAAAAAACTTGTATTTATATTTCAAAATGTTACTGTTTTTGATCAAATAAATGCAGACTTGGTGAGCATTTAAAAAAATGAAACCATCACCAATAATTCTTTTGATTGAATCCACTAAAAATCCTTTTGAGACCAGTTGCTTAAAAGTAATTGTTACATGGCTTGATCTGTCACGCAATGAAATTCATAGGTTTATGTGTCCAGAAACATTTTGGGACACTTTATGCAAGAAGTCATTTTCATTAATATGCACAAACAATAAGTTAGTAAGGAGAATGATGCTTATGATTCTCTTTTTAAAAAAAATCACAGCTTGCTACAGACGTATCCCCAAATCGATTTGTAGTTAAACATAAATGAAAAACAAAAGACATATCACCGAATGCATTAGATCTCTTCAATAATCTATTCATTTCTAACCTCTGTGGAATGAGCTTAAAAATCAAAGTGTGCAACTTGGCATGCTCTTACTTGACGAGGAGGCTCGGTTGCTGCAGCAACGACAATTATAATAGCCATCGCACAAGGGATGCTTATGTTTTTCAGTCTTTAACTTGAGCAGCTGTACACATTCTGCATGCATTCTCTGTAATTTCACACTGCATTTCAATATAACATCATCTAGCTGAGTATTTATCTGCCATTTTAAGATAATTAAGTGGTCAGCTTGCCAGTAAGCCATTAAGAAAATCACAAAAGCATCAATACTCTAATTCCCAGCCTTAAGGCAAGCGGCTGGCCATCGATTCTGTCACTTCCAGTGGGGTGGTGCTCTATACGGAGGCCACAAGCCTGACTTCTATTGAAAAGGACTTTGCCTAAAAGTTTTCTCTTCGTGGCAAGGTTTGAAAAAGGCAATTGTGTTTGTGATGTACAAAATAAAAGCAATCTGCTTTGGATCACAGAGTTTGACCTGAATTTGATTCCCATAGCTTACCGTTTGAAACTCGGCTCAACTTCAAACTGTCAAAATACACCAGCTCTTGAGGAGCTGGAGATTGTGCTGTATTATTTCTAAATCCGTATCCAGGAGAGAGCAGATGATCCACATTTTAGCAGGAAATGCCCAATGTGTTTGAAATGCAAGACATTAAGACACAAATAGAGCAGAACCGTAAACACTGTGAACATTGAAATGTCATCTTAATCTCTTTAAGCTTCAGTTCTCTAAACAAATACTCAACCCTCAAAAGAAATTTACCCTGAATTTGCGTGTGATGTTCGAGGAGGAGGTTTATTTTTTTATGAGATGAAGCCGTGGGAGTGCAGACGACCTCAATGAAATGGAAACGAGCCCAAACTGCATCTGGAGGTTTGGCGGATTCTTCTTGTGGAGCTGACGGTCTTGTGTGAGGCTCCAATCTGGAATGGAGGTCTTAAATGTTTAATGTATGTAGTATGATTTGGGGTTACTGTCTCTATTACCTTTCCCATGTTCTTCTCTCGATGACGGCTCTTCAGACATTCAGCCAATTGTGAAATACAACATGCCTTTAATATGCTTAAAATATGGAGTGTGCATGCATGCAGAACAAATTCCAACCAAACGGTTCTTAGAGCAATGCATCAGAAATGTGTCTGACAGCTGAAAAACCTAATTGCTCAGGTCCCTCGTCATCTCATTAAGAACCATAGGTGCATCTTAGAAAAAAGGTAAATACATTATTAGACGGGCTGGCAGGAGATGGAGTGCGAGCAGCATCACGGAGGGTTCATACTCACACCAAATGAGTTTCTCTCTTCAATCAAGAAACAATAAATTTGAACAAGGCTGACTACCCAGACAGCCTGACAGACAACTGCCATCATCTAATTGGTGGCAGAGGTCTTTTATTCAGAGAGAGTGGGTATAAATCACTCTCTCACAATGAGAAAAAATGCTCTGGAGAGCTTTAAGGTGGGAAATGCATCTTGAGTGGAATCAAATGGCCATTGAGAAATGACTGTTTGCTTCAGAAGATTATTGTCCTCGCTGTTTCAGCACATATGCCAGGCCGTTCACTTCAGCCTCTCTGCAGCGATTTTGAGGGGTGGAAGAAAAGAAAGAAAAATGGATGGATAGAGATTGAAAGGGAACTTAAGAAGGGTTACTTTTCTTCTTCCTTTCACCTGAAGAGCAGGTTAGTGTGTTGAAGTGCAAGTGGGGGAATTGAAGACATCAGCAAATACAGATATGGCTAAAGTGCAGCGATTGCTGACTCAGGGCCAGTGAGTGACAACTTTTAAGTGCATGGAGGCATGCTTTTAGAGCCATTGCGGCTGGAGAAGACAGAACAGGTTCGACTCTTACTACACCGTTGACTGTTGGGTTGTCTGGGGGGTTTGGTGACGCGTCGCCAGGGGGTATTTTGTTCTGTGAAGCACCTGGTTCATATATAGCAAAGGTATTGCTGAGGGGATAAGGGCTGTCCATCTTTCTGAAGGTCACATTTAGGGTTGCCAACTAAAGCAGAGGAAAAGAAGCGTCACTGTTAGTATTTTTTAGGAAAACAAGCTCTTTTTTTATATTACATATGGCATTAGATATTTAAGTAAAAACCATTGGCGGCAGGAGACAATTGATGGATGAAATGAAAAAAGAAATGTCTACAGTATGTGTGTCTGTAAAAATATTCTTGACTGAATTAGGTGCTAAAATGCATTTGAGATGCAATCACTTTGATTTTGGCTCACTGACAAATGTCAAACTGAACTGTCAGGCATCATTACATGCGTGTCATTTTGGCTTCTACTTTTGCTAGTGCAAAAAATAACACTAGAGAATTTTGACTGTACATATTCAGACTTATTTCTTTATTATTTATAGGTATTCCAACATAACATTTTCACTTTTTTTATATTAAGATATGTTTTATCCTTAACATTTATATTTCTAAATATATTTGTATAGTTCCAAAACTGTCAAATTATGCAAATGTTATGCCATTGAGCGTTTTGGAAACACTTTACAATAAGGTCGAATTTTTTAACATTAGTTAATGTATTAACTGACATTAACTAACAATGAGCAATACAGTTAACATTAGTTCATAAAATATCACTGTTCATTGTTTGTTCATGCTAGTTCACAGTGCATAATGTTAACAATTGTAACTTTTGACTTTAATAATGTATTAGTAAATGTTGATATTAACATTAAAGCTAATGTATGTAATTTTTCGCTGCTAGAGGTCGCTTATTTAAAACAAAGGTATAGCTTGATGACATCAATTTCAGAGAGCCTTTATTAGCCGCCGATGTCCGCTTCCACTTTTTCCAGTCATGCGCATGTAAGTTAACGCAGCGCTGTTTCATCATATTACATTTATTCATATTTAACATTTGATTTGAGTGTGTTGAAAGTTGTTATAATGCTAATCTGTGCATACGCTCTGCAGCTACTATGACTCTTGCACACTGCACTAAGCTAGATACCAGAAGGGAGTGGTGGGAACCTTGGGCACATATCCTGGCCAGGGTCTCAGGATCAACTCTAGGCACAATTTGTCAACTGAAAGTGCCTGCAGGACCTAACCTCTTAATGGAAGCCAATGCAGTCAGGAGCACTATCTTCTGTAGGAATATGTATTATCAAGCAGCAACTCGACATAACAAAGCATTCCAGAGACCCTTTCTCCGAATCATAAAACTAATCTATGGAACCAAAAGATGCCTTGTTTGCCTCATCTCAAAAGGCTGTAAAGACCACAGGGGTAAGGGCCCCTTTAAGGAACTCTCACACATAAAAATCAAATTTGATCTGGGAAAAAAGGTGAGTCCGAACATCAAACAGGGATGCTTTGCCTTTCCCATCACTGTTGGTTGTATTTTTATGTAACCTGTGAAGTTTGCTGGTAGTGCGAGGAGCACTAGTTCCGGGAACCAGGTTCGTTTGGGCCAATACGGCACAACTAATAAGACCTGCTCCTCGTCTGTGCTAGTTGGCTCAATGGGGGAAACGCATACTTGCGTAGGCCCCAGGGTAAGCTGTGTGTCAGTGCATCCGTGCTGAGGGTCCCCTTAGTCAGAGAGTTAAACAACTGGCAGTGCAACATGTCTGGGGCAGCAAACAGGTCTACCAGTGTGATCGTCAAGCATCTCCAGATCAGCTGGACCACCTGGGTATGGAGTCCCCACTCTCCCGCAAGCACTTGCTATCGTGAGAGCTCGTTGGCTGCACGATTGAGCAAGCCCAGAATGCGAGTGGCACGAAGCGACCACAGATGCTTCTGACTCCAGAGGAGGTCTGGTCTGTTATGACCAGAACGTGCTTGCCTCATAGCAACCCTTTGAAGTGGCCAAGCGCAAGACGTACTGCTAACAACTCAAGGCAGTTGATGTGCTATTGCAGATGAGACCCCATCTTCAGACCCCAAACAGAATGCCCATTGAACATGGACCCTCAGCCAGTTGTAGGTGCATCTGTGGGGACCACATCATGCCTGGAAACTTCCTGCCTATAGAAACGAAGGGTCCAACTACAGAAAGTTTGGTGGAAATTCGATGTGATCGCTACAACCGGTATGTCATGGCCATCTCGGGGAGCCAGTGTTGAAACGGCCTCATATGAATCAACCCGATTGCCGTTACTGTGGCTACGGATGCCATATGCCCCAGTAGCCTCTGAAAATGTTCAAATTCAACAATCCATTCAAGCATGCTGTTAGATTGTCAGAGTCCAATTCTATAGCGAGAAAAGATGCATGGAATGCAAGGTGGACACAGGCTCTGTAAGTTTTGCTCATTATTACATGAGTGTACATGAAGTTACAGGCCTTGGTTGGGAGACATGAATTACCACACCAGGAGGAAGCAGACGTCAGACACAGTTGCATCGCGATGGCCTGTTCCACTGGTGGGATCCGATGGGATCTCGACGTACCCCTCTCGACGGCTGGTACACAATCTCGGGTAGTGAGTAGTGAAGAGCCACTGGGCCAGTTTCTGGCAGAAAAAGAAGTTGTCCACGACCTAGTGAACTCCTTAGTGATTTCCGGGAAGAAGGGCACTGGGTCAGAGCACTGAGAACCAGCGTGGACCGGCCTGAGATACCAATCATCAAACCTAGCAGGCTCGGGACACGGTGGAGGGTTCCATGCAAGCCTGACCTTTTCGGCGGCCTTGGAAAGCATTGCTGTCAATCATGGTTCAATTCTTCAGTTACTGGCAACGCCACTCTCCCAGAGGGAGGCAATGCAGCGGAGTCTAATGCAGTAATCGACCTCCTGTCATCTGCTGGAATTCCGAAAGTCACCACTGGATGCCAATGGGAGGGGCCAGCATGCTCTTTTAATAGCTCAACCGGCTGTGGCACGTCAGATGGATTAGGGGCCCATAGAGATTGCCTCTGTGGGGTGGCCCTAACCAAAATCATCAGGTCACCTTGGCTACTTGCCGAAGTAGCTCTATTCTGCTGACCAGCAGGAATAGCTCTCGATCGGGGTATCGGTAAAGGGACTCAGCCCTCCGAAGGTAGGTGAGTCTGGACCTCAACACCAAGATAGTGATGTTCCCGCAGTGGGCACATGAACTTTCCACAAATGCTTCCTCAGTATGCTGAATGCCTAGACACGTAAGACAATGTTTGTGACCCACAGCTGGTGACACGGAAAGACCACATCCAGACACGCACAGGTGGAATGACATCTTGAAATAGATGTGTGCCACATACGTGGACTCTTTTAGAGAAAAGCTCTTTTAATGTGCTGATACACAAAGGGAGATGGCCGTGGAAAAACACAGTGAGTGTTTTAGTGCAGTGCAGCCCTGTGTATGCACCCACTGTTCTGAGGAACACCCTTACTGAACCCAAAGAAATGCTGTGAAAACAGCAGTTTTCGCTCACAGTGTGAGATTGTGATCATTGCTGTCGTGCCATGACTCCCAGCAGTCAATGCTTCCCCTTTGTTCTTTCTTTCTTTCTTTCTTTCTTTCTTTCTTTCTTTCTTTCTTTCTTTCTTTCTTTCTTTCTTTCTTTCTTTCTTTCTTTCTTTCTCTCTCTCTCTCTCTCTCTCTCTCTGTGTGGATTGCATGCTGGGAGCGGAAGTGTGGTGTGGGGATGTGAGAGCGGCACGCTTGATTTTTAGTTTCAAGGTGTTATTTTTCAGTCTAAGTATTTTCTTTCTTTTTGTTTGTTTGTTTGTTCTTTATCACTTTGCGGTTTACTTTAAGCACTTGTGGGATTAATTCAGTGATAAGGGCCATGGCGTCTCTCTCTGGTGAGGGAACGCCTGGGCTATCAATCAAAAACGGATGTAAAGTGTTTTCGGACCAAGCATTTACCGTAGAGGACGTGCTTCTAGCAATGGGCGAGATTGTAGGAAATGAAAACATAGCATCGGCCTCCAGAATGAATAAAGCTGTAGTAGTTTTTCTTAAAGACGAGAAACTCGTAAACATCCTTGTTGAAAATGGAATTGTTGTGTCTGAAACGCTGGTGCAAGTGACGCCTTTACGGGCACCGGCTACTAGAGTCACCATTTCTAACGCGCCGCCTTTCATTTCAAATGAGCAAATCATAAAAGAATTGAGTCGTTATGGAAAGTTTGCTGGATCCATTAAAATGGTTCCGCTCGGGTGTAAAAACGCAGCTTTGAAACATGTGATGTCTTTTCGAAGACAAGTGTTCATGTTTTTAAATGCTCAATCTGAGTCTCTGGATATCTCGTTTCGCATTCAGCATGGAGACAGTTCTTTTATGATTTTTGCAACGACAGAAAGCCTTCGTTGTTTTGAATGCGGCGATTTGGGACATAAGAAGTTTACGTGTCCGCATAGGAAACAATTAGAAAATGCAAAGAATGACGGAAACAATGACGCGCAAACTGATCAGAGCGAAAAAAATGAAAGTCCAGATAAAGAGAAACGGCCTATAGCTGTAACGGAGGTAACGATTCCAGAAAAGAAACAGAGGATAAATGGGAATAAGGATTCAGAGGCCTCGGTTTCAACAGGTGAACCCAGCGTTATTCCTCAGACTACACCCGAGAAGAGTGCTATAGATCCAAGCGCAAAGTCAGAGGTGAGTGAGTTTTTGTCTTTAATACGAGCTGGTGATAATACTGTAGGACCGAATGTTGGTGTTGTTATGGATAAGGAATGTGTTTATGGTGATGATGTTCAGAGTAGTAGCGGGATACAGGCGAATGCACTTGTGGAGAGTGAAAACAGTGATGATGAATTGATGGAGGATTGTGACAATTGCTCAGAGTTTTCGGATATTGATTGCAGTCAGTCTTTGGAGGACATTTATTCTGTCGAAGAATTAAATGATTTTCTAGACTTAACTAAAGGGAAAAAAGTTGATGTTGCGAAGTTTTTCCCCGATGTTAATAAGTTTATAAAATCAGTGGCGATAGCTCAGAAGACGGCAGGCTATGATGTCATTTCAAAACAAAAAAGATTTCGGCTGAAAAAGTTTTTAACAACTGTACGTAAGTCTCAAAAAGATAACGTAAAACTGGCCAAATGGAAAAAATAAGTCACATGGGTATGGGATCTATCTTCATTTTTGTTGTGTTTTTCTGTCATTTGTTTTTTTCTTCTCTTTACCCTGCAATGCAGATTCTTAGATTGGGATCTTTAAATGTGAATGGGCTAAGAGATGGGGGAAAAAGAGGATTGCTTTCTGAGTTCCTTAGACTTAAAGATTCAGAAGTTATATTTTTACAAGAAACTCATAGCGATATGAAAAATGAATCTGAGCTAAACATGTGGTGGAAAGGAAAGCTTTGTTTAAGTCATGGCACAAATGTTAGTGCAGGTGTAGCCATTTTATTTTCACCTCACCTCAATGTCAATATTTTATCAGAAATGGAATTAGAGAAAGGGCGTATTTTGATGGTGAAAGCTAAAGTTGAAAATCAGTTATTTGTTTTTATAAATATATATGCTCCAAATAAAGGGTTAGATAGAATGATTATGTTGAGAAAATTGGGAGAGTTTTTAAAAAGTTACGCTGTATGGTATGCTAATCATTGGTGGGGATTGGAATTGTTCTCTTAATTTTCTTTTAGATAGGAATAATGAGGAGCCACATCCTGTATCAGTTTCTGTTTTAAAAAGTTTAATGGTTCAAAATGATTTAGTAGATGTTTGGAGAGAGCGGAATAAAGAGATGAAACAATATACATGGACCAAAGTCTCACAAGGAAGGATAAGTGCAGCAAGACTTGATAGGTTTTATGTCAAGCGTGCGGAGAATAATAGAATCATGGGGTGGAATATTTTTCCATGTTGTCTATCAGATCATCATTTTATTACAGTCAATATTATTTTGACACAATCTAAATTTAAAAGTCCATATTGGAAGTTTAATGTGGCACTGTTGAAAGAGATAGATTTTTATGAGAAATTTGAATTGTTTTGGAACGAATGGGGTTCAAAGAAAAATGAGTTTGAGAATTTGATTCAGTGGTGGGATATAGGGAAGACGCAAATCAAAATATTTTGTCAGCAGTATACATGTTTTTCAACAAGTAAATAAAACAAAAAATTTCAGAAATAGAACATGAGATTTTAAACATTACAGCTGGTATGATTCAGAACTCTAATTCATCTTCAGCTGGCATTGTGAGTGAAAAGAAACAAGATCTAGAACATTTGTTGCAAGTGAGGGCAAAAGGAGCCTTGATAAGATCTCGTTTTATGTCCGTTCATGAGATGGATGCCCCCACTGCTTATTTTTTTAATTTAGAGAAAGTGTCAAAACAACAAAATCAAATGCATTGTTTGACAACACCTGATGGACGTAAGACTTTTGATGCAACTGAAATGAGAAAGATTGCAGTGGACTTTTATTCGAACTTATATAGAAAAGAGGACACTGACACTGAATGTGTATCGGAGCTACTGCAGCAGTTGCCTTCTCTTTCTAAACCACAAAGTGAGCACTTGGACAGAACTGTTTCATTTGAGGAGTTATCGGATGCTGTTAAACAGATGAAGCCTGGCAGAGCACCTGGAATTGATGGACTTTCACTGGACTTTTATAAAGCTGTGTGGAATTACATCGGTAAAGACTTTAATGAGGTGGTCCAAGAGTGTTTTAAAGAAAAACGCCTTCCCACAAGTTGTCAAAGGGCAGTGTTAACACTGCTACCAAAGAAGGGTGACTTGAGTGTTCTTAAAAATTGGAGGCCTGTGTCAATCCTAACAACTGATTACAAGCTAATTGCTAAAGTTTTGGCAAATAGGCTGAAAACTGTATTAGGAGATTTAATATGTCAAGATCAATCTTACTGTGTTCCAGAAAGAACCATATATGATAATATTTTTATGATGAGAGATATTTTAGATTTTTCTAAACAAAATGAAATGAATGTGGGTTTTTTATTCCTGGATCAGGAAAAAGCGTTCGATAGAGTGGATCATGGTTTTCTGTACGAAACAATGAGTGCATTTGGATTTGGAGATGGTTTTATTTCTTGGCTCAAACTATTATATATGAATGCATCTTGTATTTTAAAAATAGGAGGTGGGTTAAGTAAACCAATAAGAATGCTTAAAGGTATTAGACAAGGTTGCCCTCTCTCCGGTCAGTTATATGCATTAGCAGTGGAGCCACTCCTGTGTCTTTTGAGGAAAGAACTGTCTGGTCTTAAGATTGATGGTAACTCTAATGCTTTAAAGTTAACAGCATATGCAGATGACATTACTGTGATAGTGAAAGATCAAAGAGATATTGATATGTTTAATTACAGTATCTCTCTATATGAGAGAGCGTCGTCTGCAAAACTGAACTGGAGCAAAACAGAAGCTTTTTGGTGCAATGGTAAAGAACAATGCTCCAATGTCGATGCAAAACCTGTTATCCCGGGAAATGTAAAGTGGGGAAAAGAAGGATTTAAGTTTTTAGGTGTCTTTTTAGGTTCTGAGGAACATCAAAGAAAGAACTGGGAAGGCGTGAAAGATAAAATCTGTAATAGATTATCAAAATGGAAATGGATTTTACCTCAACTTTCTTATAGAGGGAGAGTGCTGGTCGTGAATAATCTTGCCGCATCCATTTTATGGCATAAACTGATTGTGTTGAACCCACCAGAGGACTTCATTCGGGAAATTCAAAAAGTGTTGGTACAGTTTTTCTGGGATGGACAACATTGGTTGAGAGAATCAGTATTGTATCTACAGCTAAGTGAAGGAGGCCAGGGCCTTATGGACATTAAATCCAAGGTGGCTGGTTTTAGACTGCAGACTGCGCAAAGACTACTGTACCATCAGTCTCAGAACTGGTCAGAAATTGCTTGTGCTCTACTAAGAAGAGTGGGGCGGATGAACTTGGATAAACATTTATTCTTAATTAATTTGAAGGAAGTGGATTTGAATGGACTCTCTTCCTTTTATGTATCAGTTTTAAATGCATGGCAAATATTTGTTGTTAAAAGAGAATTGTCTGAGGTTCCCCATGAGTGGGTTCTTGAAGAACCATTACTTTTTAATCCTCTTCTTACTGGCATGAGTTTAAAATCTAAAACTGTATGCACAAACCTGGTCAAAGCAGGAATAAGTAAAATCTGTCATCTTCGGTCGATTGACCGATGGATTTCTGCAGAAAAACTGGCCATGAAGATTGGTATTCATTCTGTTCGGACTGTTGAAAAATTGCTACATGAGATACAAGAGTCATTTCCTTTAATTCCATCACAAGTAGACATGGTAAAGAATGATTTCCCCAGCATTAAGGTGGTGGTAAATGTAGGAGATTGGCAGGAGACAGATGGAAGATTACTCTCTTTTACAACACCTGAACTGGGTCTTTTTGACACTATATCTAAGAAGGCTCTTTATCTTGTTTGTGTCAAATATCTGAACTTAAGAGCATTGAAAGATCTTCCAGAGACCAAATGGACTAATTTTGTTGAATCAGGTGTATCTCCAAAAGGATGTTGGAGGTCATTGTACAAGATGCCAATCGAAAAAAGAACTGGGGATTTACAATGGAGGATTTCTCATTGTATTTTAGCAACAAATCGGTACAAAGCTCATCTAAATCCTTTGCAAGGAGAAGAATGTTTGTTTTGTGGTCTTCCAGAAACAGTTTTCCATATTTTTATCGGGTGTTCAAGGCTGTTAGGAATTTTCGATGTATTAAGAGATTTGAGCCATAATTTTGGTTTTATTTTTACAAATAGTCTCTTTATTTTCGGACCAAAATATAACACCTTGAACAAAAGCAAAATTGTTCTGATAAATGTTTTATTTGGAAAGGCAAAAATGGCAATTTGGCTCACCAGAAAAAGAAAATTGCTGTCTAATAATGATACTGATCCTTTGAGCATGTTCAGAGCTTTGGTAAAGAGTAGGCTGGTTATGGAGTATAAGTATTATGAATTGGTGAACGATACTGAATCTTTCTTCTTTTTATGGGGTGTTGGAAATGTTTTATGTCAACCCAATGACGAGGGAGGTTGTGATGTATTGATGTAAAAGTGCTTTTTTTTAAATGATTGTATTTATTTTATTTATTTATTATTTTAGGAATGTATATTTCTGAAGTAATGTGTTAAGGCTTTTATGTATTTAGATTTGTAATTAAAGAGATGTTAAAAGTCAAAGTCTCTCTCTCTCTCTCTCTCTCTCTCTCTCTCTCTCTCTCTCTCTCTCTCTCTCTCTCTCTCTCTCTCTCTCTCTCTCTCTCTCTCTCGTAAAACAGGAACACTCTTCCGTATTTATAACCGCAGAGCTCGGACGTTAATGGCCATTGGCCCATTCTGTATACACTTGAAGCTGATAGGGCTCCCAGAAATGATCCCAAGTACTTTGGACGTCACTGACTGAAGGGGAACAAGATTTAAACAATAACAGTCTAATACAGTTCTTAGTTCAGGAGAGAAGGAGGCGGGAACCAGCGAACATTTCAAGGTGTCATGAACTGGCTTTTTTTTAAAATGTATACTGTTGTCTAAGGTCAACTAATGACATTTGTGGGGGTTTTACATTCAAAAACAACATAACTAATAAGTAATAGGCTATTTTCTACACTGGTTTTGAGGCTGTCTCCTGAACGCTGGGTTTTGATGGGCACTGGAGACTTGGAAGTAAATGTCCATGGCTAGAATTGGATAAGATTTGCATATTTATTGAGCTTCAGCTCCCCTGTCATATCTATGCCCCTGTTCAGTTTAGTTCATGATGAGGGAGAGATTGGTTGTGTCCAAACCTGCAAAATGCTGCCTTCGGAGGACACATTTCAACTTATTAATATTAAGTTACTTAAATTTTAGAATCAAACAACCTTTTTTGTTCCATTTCACCCATGATTTCACCGACCATCGAGCAACACTCAGCGCGGTGTTTTGTTACTAAATGATTCAGCATTTTGAATGAATCATTTGAATAAACGACTCAATGACTCACTTATGAAGACAATCACTTGCTGCCTCTTATTGGCAGTTATATTTAAAAGTATGATTGCATGTTTTATTTAGAACATCAATCTTATAACATTATTTATTGCAGCTGTATTTTTTGCAGTTTAAATTATTTAATTTGATTGGTAACAGCCTATACTGTTTTTACTATTATAACTGAATTTATTATTCAAATGTAAGAATTTAACATGAAAGATGATGCATACATTTAATAAGGTTTTAAAAAATGGCCTTTATAAAATTAAATAACGCCCTGGGGTGAATATCACAAATATGCAGATTTAAATAGGCCTATGTAAAAGCTGACAGAACACTGATAAGAATATTACTACAGAATCAATATATGTATACCACCAATTTAATTTAATTAAATTAATGTTTAAGTTGATATTTACAAGAAATATTGTAACTGTTACCAACTTTTAAATGCTGTAAAAAGCACCTTATTTGTTTAAAGTGTTTGCAAACCATATGTTATTGCACTTTTGTTCATTTAGCAGCACTTTTGTATTCATTATTGAATTTTGCACATACTGCGATTAATCGCGATTAATGACAGAAAATCGTGCGAATAAACATTTTAATCGTTGCCCAGCATTACTTTTTATATATCAAAAGCTCAAGGGAAAGTTGATTTCTGAATTCATCACCCCTTTAAAAGACTTTAACTTAATAAAACGTAAACAAAACACAATGTAAATTCCAGGCCTGTTCCTCTCGTCCTTCACTGGGGCCGCGAAACGGTAAACCTTATATGCCGCCAAGCTCCCTAATGAGAGGCCTCGAGACCGGTGTACCTCGCAGGTGATGCTCAGTCTCAATCACACACCGGTCTCATTTGCTACTCCCACGTCTCACACTCGCCAGCCTCGCAACAAACATCAACTGTGTTGAGCTGTATAACAAAATTATAAACTAGGTTATCCATATTATAAGGGTGAGACACTAACCCTACAGGCACATTAAAAATGGACTGCAAAATGGGAAAAGTGGGTAGAACACTAACTCAGACTCAAAGATATTGCTTACCTGAGCTTGTGAAGAAGTTATTAGACTGTGGATAAGAAGTGCTCTACTGAGGTAACAGGGAGCACTCACACAGCTAATCCCATTTAGTGTAAACAGAGCAGCAAGCTATGTTCTGAGCAGCAAGCCCCATAAAACGAGAGTGAGTTGAAACGCTATGCATGTCAACGATTATCAGCAATCTCACCTACTGTTTTTTAGCGGATTACCAGATGGTAAGGCTAATTAATTCTCATCCCTTGAGAGGAACAGTATGTTTTTACAGTCTTATAAAACCAATTCAAAAAATGTTGAATGCTGAAGACAGCAGAGATTTCTTCCTCGGAATATCAAATGAAGTACCCCTGAGAGCTGTGGGTTTCTCTCAGTCCCCAGAGCAAAGGCCGGATCATTTCTAATGCCTTTACATAAACACTATGTTCAGAAATTAAAGTGTGAGCACTGGGTAAGTGGATCAATCAGTGGATCTCAAATCAATGTGCAACACCCAATAAATCTCTATGGAAGAACAAAAGACTGCTTAATGAATACCACATCAGAACGCATGATTTTTATCCCCAAACCATTTCAGCGCAAACTCCGCCCCACAGACGATTCTAATTATTTTTTAAATTGGTCATGTATAATCACAGCGCTGATTGCCTACACTATGCTACAACAAACACTAAATCCTAACTCCACCCTACACCTTAATCTTAACCAATGAAATTGGCTCCAGAGGGCAGGATTTGCACTCAACTTTGGGGCCAGCACACCACATCCAATGTGTCACTCGTAAAACTAAAGGTTCTTTACTGGCATCTATGGTCCAATGAAGAACCTTTAGCATTCAATTAACCCTTCCATTCCACAAAAGGTTCTTTATTATTATTACAATCTTTTTTAGACTAAGAAAAAAATGGTTCTTTCATGAACTGTTTATTGAAAGTTTATTTGGAGAAGCAAAAATGTATTACAGTTACATTTGATGTACAATACTTGCATTTAATACTGTATAGACAATAACCATTTTATATAAACAATAGAAGATTTACCACCAAAATAAAACAATAAAATGTTAAAAGATTTATGCAACCTTCTTCTTTAAGTACTTTGGTCAGTTTAAGATTCATTTAAAGATCAATCCTTGCAGATGTAACATCTAAATGTAAAAAAAAATGTTGTACAGTACATACAAAATAGTTAAAGGACAACCCCGGCAAATTTTTAAGTTTATCTTTATCGTTATAGCTTTGTGAGTACAGTCTATAGAAGAAGAAGAAAAACTAACCGGATTGGTGCTTGCAACACGGAGCTGTTAAAGTGAATGCCCAGAGCCCCCATTCAGCTAAAACGGCAGCTTTGGGGGCATAAACGTAAAGGGTGCCTCTTAACAGACACAAAATGTAATTAAAATGTCTATCCAACATGAACCAGTCCCTTACATGACAATGAGATGCGTTTAGAAAACACTTAGCCATTGTTTAAATTCACCTGTTTTAGACAGCTAGCTAGCTGTCTCGAGCTGAAGTCCCGTGGGAACTCCGTTGTAGCCGGAAAAAAAGGCAAATAGTCCAGTTCAGTGAACGGTTGGAGTTACAACATGTAATTCAAGACATTAGTTTATTTCTATTCGGAGGGACAGTCACTCATGTCAGAAAGTGAACAACTAAAGTAACTTGTGGGATCAGCACTGATTTGAGACGCGAACCATTTCGAATGATTCAGTCTGATTTGGTGAACTGGTTCAACCGGTTCACTAAAAAGAACCAGTTAAAAAGAACGCTTAGTTTGTGAACCGGACATCACTAGAGTGATGATCTGATCGGGCTCACAAGTGAAGAAGAAATAGTTCGCCTTTGGGCCTTTCCGAATTGTGGCAACAGAATGTGAAAATATGCAGCGAACACTTTGACAAGGATGACACAACAGCCGGGCCGGTTGAAGAAAAATGCCATTCCGTGGTCGAAGACGGGTGCAACCACTGTGGAGGTAATGTAAACTTTATTTATCTTTCCATTTGGGCACACACAGCTTGAGGAAAGATGTGCAGTAATAAAATAATCATGCTTTACACACACTACACTGTTCCAAACTGGACTATTTGCCTTTTTTCCGGCTACCGATGAGTTCCCACGGTACTTCAGCACGAGATACAGCTAGCCGTCTAAAACACCATTTAGGTGAATTTAAACAATGGCTAAGTGGCTAAATGCGTCTCATTGTCATGTAAGGGACCTGTTCATGTTGGACAGACATTTTAATTGCATTTTGTGTCTGTTAAGAGGCACAAAGACACCCTTTAACTTTATGCCCCCATAGCTGCCGTTTTAGCTGAGTGGGGCTCTGGGAATTAACTTTAACAGCTCTGTGTTCCAAGCACCAATCTGTTTTTTTGTATATAGACTGTACTCACAAAGGTATAACGATCAAAATAAACTTAAAAAATTCCCCAGAGTTGTCCTTTAAGTAATTTATCAAAAATTTCTACCACGCAACATTAAATATATTTCTGTTTCATACTGTGAAAAATGAGCAAAACATCCTGGTAAAACATCCACAATAAATTCATATGAATTGTCTTGATACACTTTGCATTGCTGTCAATGGGTAAACGTCTTTCTTTCCTGAAATATTCAAAGTATTGAATTTCTGTATCTGTATACATGCAATAATTATGCATTCTGGATGCACAGCTGCACTCCCCTGACGTGCTCTTAGATTATGGGAATCTGCTGACTTGCCTTTTGATCATCCAACGTCATCACTCTGATAGAGGTTATACACATAAAACACTGCGCAATACAGAGTGCTCACTCATTTGATCTCATTCACTTTTTTACTATCTGATTAAATAAGATACCAGATACCAGATGTGGGATCCCAAATCTGTTCCTTGATGAAATTAATTTCTGAGACTGCACATGCAACACTTCCAGGCAAAATGCGAGAGAGAATGCAAGTCTACATAAAATCGAATCACTTATTCATAATGTACAACATTTAGCAAACAAAGGCCTACATCTTCAGTTTTTGGTCTCTTTAGAATTCTCCTATAAAACTACAGAAAAATTGTAGAATAGAGAATAAATTATCACAATATCTTACATGGAAAAATACTGGAATACAAACAAAAACTGCACAAAACAAAACTGCAATAATGTGCAAAAAAAGAGGCTATACACCAAATAATTATGGTCTAATATGAAACAGTTCCCTTCCATTGGCCTTGACAAACAAAACACTCCTCTTTAAGCGCTATAGCTTCCTTTTTATAAGGGCTAGCTCCACCCCTCAGCCTGTACTAATTATACAAACAGGGATCACACATACAATAAAAATACACCAAAAGATAATAATATTATTAATGAAACACTAAACATTAACACAAACAACATTCTATGTAAACCCATGGGTACTTAAACATAATTTATAAAAAATTAAAAGAAAAAGAAAAGGAGAGGAAAGCATTTCCACCTCCCCCGCAAACAAGACTACAGATGGTTCAGTCCAATTAGAGGCATGCTAATGCTATATAAACCTGTTTGATTGTGCAGCCTGAGACTGGAACAGCCAAAGCAAAAAAAGTTTGGGGAAAATTCTCACAAGAAATAAGGGTAATTCTGGATCAAATTAAACTGTGCTGTGAGATTCTTTAAGGGGAATAATTTAATTGAACTAAATGTTGGCCAGGAACTGAAACAACATAATACTCATATTAACATGGCAAAATGATTACACAACACCATAATTATTTATAAGATGGTAAATGCCATCATAATCAAATGTGCTGCTCAGTGTGAATGTGTCAAGTTCATGTAAGTTCTTTTCTCTCACCAAGCCTAGCTTTTGACATTTCCTCTCTCTTCTCCAGATGCTTCATAATAATGTAGGGAGTCCTGGGCCCATTTGACACTTCTCCATCATAGAGTATCAAAACTCACAGGAAAGAAGCTTCCTACTAATTTTACCAACCAGTCTTCCTTTGTTGTTTTGGATCTCCTTGCAACAAAACAGCTCCAATGCCATGCTTGGAAGCATCTCTTTGTACAGTAAAAGTCTGTTCAAAATCAGGAATAATTGGATAAAATAAATCAAATTAAAGGAATAAATGGCTTTTTGCAGAGCGAGTCTTTTAAGTCCTTTTTTAAAAGCATTATACTATATAATATTGTTAGCCTATATTATATTATATAATATTATATAGTATTACAGTACACTCACCTAAAGGATTATTAGGAATTAAGGATTATTACTGTGTTTTGAATTTCGCCTTCAAAATTGAATTCTACGTGGCATTGATTCAACAAAGTGCTGAACGCATTGTTTAAAAAAATGTTGGCCCATATTTATAGGATAGCATCTTGCAATTGATGGAGATTTGTGGGATGCACATCCAGTGAGCATGACTCTCCCGTTCCACAACATCCCAAAGATGCTCTTTTGGGTTGAGATCTGGTGACTGGGGGCCATTTTAGTACAGTGAACTCATTGTCATGTTCAAGAAACCAATTTGAAATGATTCAAGCTTTGTGACATGATGGTGCATTATCCTGCTGGAAGTAGCCATCAAAGGATGGGTACATGGTGGTCATAAAGGGATGGACATGGTCAGAAACAATGCTCAGGTAGGCTGTTATTAAACAATGCCCAATTGGCACTAAGGTATCCCACAATCCTATGCATTCCATTCAGTGACAGTCAAGCTAAAAAAAGAAAGATGGCGTCTTAAAGTTCCGGTTGCTGGTCATTTTGTGTGTAAATATGTTTTTGACCAACGTTTTCCACTTCATCTGTTATTTCTAGTGAGCAATTACTAATGTAGTAATCAAATATTTGTTTCGATTCACACCAAAGCTGCACATTGTTGGTGGTTGAGGAGATTCCCCCTTCTATGTAAAGCGCCTTAAGTGCCTAGAAAAGCGTTATATGAATGTAATGAATTAAGGGGACTAAAGTGTGCCAAGAAAACATCCCCCACACCATTACACCAACACCAGAAGCCTACTTAGTGCGTGATGGATCCATGTTTTCATTCTGTTTATGCTAAATTCAGACCTGGTAACAGACCTGGCAACATTTTTTTCAGTCTTCAACTGTCCAATTTTGGTGAGCTTGTGCAAATTGTCGCCTCTTTTTCTTATTTGTAGTGGAGATGAGTGGTACCCGATGAAGTCTTCTGCTGCTGTAGCCCATCCGCCTCAAGGTTGTACGTGTTGTGGCTTCAGAAATGCTTTGCTGCATACCTCGGTTGTAATGAGTGGTTATTTCAGTCAAAGTTGCTCTTCTATCATCTTCGCCCACAGGACTGCCGCATACTGGAGGTTTTTCCCTTTTCACACAATTCTTTGTAAACCCTAGAAATGGTTGTGTGTGAAAATCCCAGTAACTGAGCAGATTGTGAAATACTCAAACTGGCCCGTCTAGCACCAACAACCAGGCCACGCTCAAAATTACTTAAACCACCTTTCTTTCCCATTCTGACATTCAGTTTGGAGTTCAGGAGATTGTCTTGACCAGGACCACACCCCTAAATGCAGTGAAGCAACTGTCAAGGGATTGGTTGATTAGATTGATTAGATTGCATTAATGAGAAATTAAACAGGTGTTCCTAATAATCCTTTAGGTGAGTGTATATCTATATTCTCAAACGAGAAAGAAGTTGCTTCTCAATACTCAAATGGATGCTTTCTTGCTTCTCCATCCTCCAGCAAAACCGATTAAACTCAGACATCTTGAAGGGCATCTTAATTCTCTAATTGCATTAAATCCACAAGGAGGTGAGGAACGATGAAGCTCTCTGAAGAACCATGAGCGAGGATAAACAGGTGTATCCTTTCCTTGCATCTTAAGGGGATGGAGCTAAGATCTGCGGAAAAGAAGCGAGAAAAGGAAACGAGCATGCACAAATAATAAATCAGAAGCACTCAAAGCAAGACATGGGCTAAACGTCCGAAAACTTGTGTAAACATCACTTCCTGTTTCCTGAGATGCCTTGATCTGATCGATGTTTTAAGCATAGATCCTTTGCTGTTTTCGATATCCCACAATCCTATGCATTCCATTCAGTGACAGTCAAGCTAAAAAAAGAAAGATGGCGTCTTAAAGTTCCGGTTGCTGGTCATTTTGTGTGTAAATATGTTTTTGACCAACATTTTTGGGTGTTATTTCTAGCGAGCAATTACTACTGTAGTAATCAAATATTTGTTTTCGATTCTCACCAAAGCTCTCTTTATTTTGCTGTAGATCATGAAACCATTACGCTGCTTTAGAAGTTTGGTGAGGTGCCTTTGTGCGCAAATGCTATCTGCAGAGTTATTGGCAACAAGTTAGCTGCCTAAGTTTTTGGATGCAGCCATGGTTTTGTCTATCAGGAATTTATTGGCTCAGTGGATAATGTGAGTGACAGGATGCTGAAGGGAGGGATTAAAACTTGTCTGTCTATTGGCAAATTATTCATATTTATGATGGCACATGGAAAAAATTATATATTAATATATTAGGGCTGGGACTCGATTAAAAAAAATATCTAATTAATTAGAGTCTTTGTAATTAATTAATCAAAATTAATCGCATTTTAATTGCATATAAATATTTGACCTGAGAACAATGAGAAGTAATTTTTCACATGGATTTTTAGTATACCATTGAATTATGACTGCATGAATACATAAGCTTAATCAACAAAATATTGTTTATTTATTTCAGTCCAGCAGACCAGCGCAATGTTTGCCATTAAGTGTAGCAAAAGCATATTTGTGATACTTGAGGCTTGATGTGCTGCGGTGATACGCGAATTCCTTGTTGTATAGCTTGCACACAACCATGCTCTTGTCAACGCTGCCATCCTTTCGTTTTTTTAAATAAAATTTCCCATCCACGGGGCCAAGCAAAGCGGTCTCATCAGCTTCTTCGTTCATGTTCACTATGGTTTGTTGTTGACGTGACTTGTGAACACTAGTTGGTGTTTCAGTATAATCGGTCCGTTGAAACTCATCCATTAAAAAAACATTCCGCGGTGCAAAAATAAGTGTGGTTAAAATTGTAATTTCTTATTTTAAAATTGTAATTTAAAAGTCCCGGCCCTAATATATATTGATGTACACAAATAAATATTTTATAGTAAACACTGCAACATTCCATAAAAAATCTGAATAATCCATTTCAATCAAATTAGTTTGAACATTAAAAATTAGCATGTGCAAGTGCACATTTCATTTGCCATATCTTTCCACACATAACTGAAATAGGAGAAAGCATAATACATATCTTAATAATAACATATTTAAGGAAGAAGGGTAAAATGAGCTGCGAGGGGATTGGGTGAAGCTGTTGTTGCATATAGTTCCCTGTTATCTGTTGAGCATTTTCCCCTGTTGCTCTATACACTCTTATGTTACTATATCTCACATCTACCATTTCCTTTGGTCCACATGCCCAGAGTCTGCTCCCGATGTGATTGTTCTGACTTTCAAATAGTTCTGTCAGCCAGCTGGGATCAATAGGGCTAATCCCTCCTGTAGACGCGTCCTGTACTCGCTAAAGCAGGTACTACTGGCACAGTGTGATAATTTATTTTTCTGTTAGGGTCTCTGATGCCGTAGGCTCTCCTATAGGGATAAACAAGGTTTTTATTGGTGTGCTGTATTTGTGGACCACAGGTGTTTGAGACAGCAATTTCTTAGATAGTGGGAAACCTTCAGCATTCCTGGAATAAAATCAGTGTTCTAAGGAATAATTAACTTTATTATTATTTTTCTGAGATGTCGTTTAGGACAGATTTCTGTTAAAAAATTGGCTTTTCAATTTCAGTTCATTTTTATTTTATTTTAATTGAGTTAGAATTGAGATTTGCAATTTAATTCTAAGTAAATTAATTAAAATATTATAATATTATACTATAAATTAATTTAAAGTTCAAGGTTTTTTGGAGTTTTTTTTTTAAAGCAAGATGTACAAGACAAACTAAATATGACCTTCAAGTTTTGTTTGACAGTTTAAAAGCCTTGAAGCTTTAAAGGTTACAGACACAGCTATGAAAGCTTGAAAACAAGCTAATCTTCAGTCTTAAATTTAGAATTTTTTACAACCAAGATAACCCAACCCAATTACATAAAGGGAATGAACAGGATTTCATACAAAAAAAGGGTTGTGCTTTTTCTCATTTTCTCTAGCCATTCCTACGAGTGCTAATAAGATACATTGTTTGCTACGGAGAATGAATTTAAACATTGACTTGAGTGAATGTTTACAAAGCATACAGCAAATTACTGAGGAGAAATAGGGTGCAACATGGCTGGGGAACAAATTCTGTGTTAACAGGACCTGTGAGTAATAAAACTCCTTGAATATTTAAGGAGCCAGACAATATGGATTCATTCGCAAGACACTACTGACATTTTATAGTTATCCTGTTTCCGCGAGAAGAATAAATGCCATTAGAATTCCCCAGCTACTCTCCCACGCCTCCTCGGGGTGGGGTGGAGACGGCCTTGCTCCAGACTCATGATAATGTGCTCCTTTCTCTCTCTCTTTCTCGTTTCCGCAGCATTTTTTCCTGCTGACTGCCATTATCTACCATTGGTGAAAATCTATTCTGGATCACAGTGCCCCCTCCAAGAGAACCTTCAGGGTAAATCTCCCACTTACCAGCGCTCTCTGTGGGAAAGGAATCACTCAACATCAACCCACCTTCGCAGATGCTGTGAGTCTCGTAGGATGCACCTACCTTAACTAAGATCGTACAGGGCCACTCATCTTTGCATCTGTTGCATGGAAACAGCAAAAATAAAAAGAGGCTAAAAATGCTAACAAGCTCCTTGGAGGGTTTCAGCAGTGTGCAGCATACAAAGTGACAGGAGGTCAACCGAAATGTATATCTATTACAATTATGAAAGAGGGGGAACTGCAAATATACATTGATTGGTCCTCTAGCTGCCACTTTCTAGGCCAGCTCTGAAGCAAGCAAGGCCCTGGGGGTGTTCTTGGACTACAAAAGCCACGTGACCTCCGTTATCTTGATGGCCCGTCTGTAAAATGTGGTGATTACCGGTGACCTCTAAGCACTGGGAGCAAAGGCGGTAAGATCATTCCCTCCAAAAGCACATACGCGGCAACATGGCTGCCGCAGGCTTTCGAGCCTGCAAACTTCCACTTCCATCTGTTCTTCTCAACATTATCAAAAAAGAAACAGGGCGAGACAAGGTGGTCGAGGGGAAATCTCTCCTCAAGCCAAGCGTGCATCCTTGTGATGACAGACTGCTGGAGGCTGAGCATCATAGCAAACAATCCTGTTAGATTTATAACAAGAGGCCCAGAGCACTGGCTGAAGGCCATCTCATGCTGAGAGCTGGGAGATGTACACAAGATGGATGATAGAGACTGACCAGTAAATACTGCGTGAACAATGGGCCATTGTCGAAGCGAGTCACTGAGGACACCCTTGCTTTTAGCTCAGCTCTCATATTTATATTGCCGTAGTTACTTTTTAATGCGCTCATGGCATAGAAACTCACATTTTTCTTTGATCGTATCAAAAGTACATGCATTTGTTATCCTCATAGAAGACAGGGATGAAAAATGTGAGCCGTAAGTCTAGCCAACATACAACTAGGTCTATGAAGTCGCATTCTCGAACGATAACGCTGCAGGACAAAGACCTTTTAATCATACTCAATGTAGAGAAACATTTTATTTCAGAGCGTAACGTCCTAACACCCGTCCAATAAACTTATAACCACAATGCAAAAGCCGGCAGCGTTTTTGGCTTCTGAGCAAATTCTCCTCCTCTCATCCCTGTTGCTCCAAATCAATTGGATATATCAGTTTCATAACACCCTTCCCCACCTCTGTGAAGGAGTCTGGGCCCTTAGTGAGGACGACTATGGCTGAACGAACATATGACTGATTGTCTACAGATAGGGTTTTGGCAGGTGCACACACTTTGGGGTAAAGTCTACGAGTCCACATTCCCCTGAGTCAGTGCCACTTGTCATTCAGGTGATCAGACAGGGGAAAAGATAATGTCGTACCTGGACTCAGCCCATAAATCAGCTCACAAACTCTTTTAGACTTCCTCTCAGCTCATCTGATAAACATTAGGGTCTGCTGACTGTGTACGGTGGTTTCTTGTAGCACTGACCTGAGCAATTATCAGATGAAAGAAGCATTACAAAATGTTTTCAGGGTGTGCAATGGAAGAAACATCTCTAAAAAACATTGAGGCATCAAATGGTCTTTCTCTGAGGATGTAAATGCAGGCTTGGAGTGCTTGTAGATGTGGAATGTAGAGGTCCATGAGCAGCAGAGGGACTAGAGACAGCAGCTGGTTGGTAAGAGGGTACAGCTGCCTGCATCCAGCACACTCAGGATTCCACATAGAGCAATTTCCTATTTCAATGATGATGGTGGTGAAAATCACGTATATTAAAGCCAAATCATGGAAAACAGGTTTTGAAATCAAAAACATTTGATGTGCTATGTAGATGGACTATACAATTCCTTCTACAATCCACCAAGATCATATTTAGAAACTAATCCACATATATATTCACATATGACTGAACGAATTAACATAATATTATAACTATAAAACCCTTGGGTAACCCTTGCAGTATATATTATAAATATATCCTTTTTTATTTTCAAAAGATTTCTTTTAAATTAAGAAAATTAAGACTTTATTTAACAATGACACATTTAATTGCTAAAAGTGATAGTATAGAGAAGAATCACAAGCAGCACAACTGTTTTCAACAATGACAATATTAAGAAATATTTCTTGAGCAACAAATCACCATTAGAATTATTTCTGAAGGATCATGTTGCACTGAAAACTGGATAAAAGGCTGAAAATTCAGCTTTCTATCACAAAGAAATTACATTTTAAAATATATTAAAATATAAAACCACTATTAAAAATCTTACTGAACCTCAACTTTTGAAAGTTTATCCTTTGTGTTCTGTTATTTGTGAGGTGAGGCCTCCATGGATCGGACTTCTTTGTTCAGCACATCCCACAGACGCTCGATTGGATTGAGATCTGGGGAATTTGAAGGGCCAAGTCAACAACTTAAACTCGTTGTGCTCCTCAAACCATTCCTGAACAATTTTTGTTTCGTGGCAGGGTGCATTATCCTGCTGAAAGAGGCCACAGCCACCAGGGAATACCGTTTGCATGAAAGGGTGTACATGGTCTGCAAAAATGCATAGGTAGGTGGTACGTGGCAAAGTAACATCCACATGGATGGTAGGACCCAAGGTTTTCCAGCAGAACATTGCCCAAAGCATCACACTGCCTCCGTCGGCTTGCCTTCTTCCCATTGTGCAGCCTGGTGCCATGTGTTCCCCAGGTAGCAATGCACATCCAACTGGTTATCCACTTAATGTAAAAGAAAACGTGATTCATCAGACCAAGCCATCTTCTTACACCATTGCTCTATAGTCAACTTCTGATGCTCATGTGTGCACTGTTGGCACTTTCAGCGGTTAACAGGGGTCAGCAGGAACTGGACAATTAACTTTGGACTGGTCTGTGTATATGCAGCCCCATACGCAACAAACTGCAATGCACTGTGTATTCTGACTAGCCTAGCGTGGACATACTCAATTCTAGTCAGAATATGAGTCTGATACTGCTCAATTGGGCTGTAATTATGGGGCATGTTTCAACCGAACCAAGAAAGACCTTAATTGGATAGACCTACAACCATTCAGAGCAACGGAGTGACACATAACATTAGTTGTCAAATGTCAACAGAGCTCAACTGCACTGTGTTGCCAAGTCAGCGGTTTTCCAGCGGGTTGTTTTCTATGTCCACGGGTTAAAGTGAAGCGACCTCATATATGTGATATATAGACCCAGGAATGCGAAATTTAACAGGCAACCTTGTTAAAATAACACAAATTTTACCCCCCAAACAAGAGAACCGGAGAACGTAATAATAAAATTGTAAATGGAAAAAAAAAGATTGTAATAATACACTGAGTACTTACCAACATAATCATCATTTCTGAGAGAAACAGTGAAGGTGAATGCATATATGAGCAAGTTCTCCGTTTAGGATTTGAACAAATTCAATCAAGCCTTTGATAATGTGCATGATTACGTTACTGTTTATCCATCATCCAAGCCCGTCCTGGCAATTTCATTGGTCGGAACAGTTTCTATTTGGGCATAATTACTCCTCTATGGATAGAGTCCAGACCGAACTGCCCGAGCTCAAATGTTGTGGGTCAGGACTGAGTTCAGCTGGCATCCAGGCTATATTCTGAGAGCTTTCTATCAGAAAATAGCATTAACTTCTTGAGCAATTGGAGCTACAGTAGCTCATTTGTTTGATTGGACCACATGGGGGAACTTTCCATGACCATGTCGCCGGTTCATCACTGCTCCTTCCTTTTAACATGTTTGATACTGACCACTGCAGATCGGGAACACCCCACAACAACAACAGTTTTGGAGATGCTTAGATCCAGGTGTCTATAGCCAACACAATTTGCCCCTTGTTAAACTCGCTCAAATCCTTACTAACAAATTAGTTAATTTTTCCTGCTTCTAACACATTAACTTTGAGGAAAAAATATTCACTTGCCTAATATATCCCACCTTCTAAAAGCTGCCTTGATAAAAAGAGAATCAGTGTTATTCACTTCACCTGTCAGTGGTCATGTTACGTCTGATATTCGAGTTCAGCTTCAGTTCAAATTCCTATTCATGAATATCTTTCCAAATATCCAAAAATTAGAATCAATGCACTTAAGTTTATTTATTCGAAATAAAATATAGTACAACTAAATGATAACATGAACCCCCTGCACTATGGTGCAAGAAACCTTGACATTATAAGTAAGCATTATAAAAATGTTACAGAATAAAGCACCCTTATGGTTTTGGAGCTGTAGACAAAAATGTGGCTGTTTTCTCTGAGGTCGTAATGCACATTATCAGTTCAGTGTCCAACATTGAACGGAAATTACATAAACTCAGATAGAGATGAATGCTGGAGTGAATGTAATTGGAAAACCATCCTATTGCTTTCCTTTGCAGATCCATTGATATTTTTGCTCTTTGTTCAGTCAACCTGTGGTTATCACTTTTCTCTTCTTTTGTATACTTTCTCTCAGCATGTACAATTTGTGCAAAATCACAGCGTGAGGTCTCGCAACCAAGAAAAATTGCGTCTCATTTCTTGTCTCTTCCTAGAAAGTGCAGGACTCAGTGGTGTCCCACTTATTGTTACAGGACTGAGGGACCCAGGAACCTCAAACAGATGAACACTGCTCATATTTCTTGCCCCTCTCTCTCTCTCTCTCTCTCTCTCTCTCTCTCTCTCTCTCTCTCTCTCTCTCTCTCTCTCTCTCTCTCTCTCTCTCTCTCTCTATTTTATTGTCCTCTGTATTTTCCTTCTAACTCTAACTCTCTCCTTTCCACTTGTTTATTTCTGTTCTTGCTCACTTTTCCTCTCATTCTTTTATCCTCGCCGACTTTTTCCACAGGATAAAGACGAACGGGACTCAGCAGTATCTTGCAGCCATTCCTGTGACAGGAACGGAAGGCTGCTGAGATGGAGATAAATGGGGAAGCTCAAGAGGGGTGAGCGTTGACATTTGAAGCTTTTGACATTAAGAAGGGATCAGCTTTTCTGACTCAACTTGTTTGGTACTTTCACTCATTAATGTGACTGAGAATATGGAGTTTTAATGTGTGGGGTGTAAATGACTCAGAACTTCGAGCTCCATCATCACCGGCACGTCTTCATATTATCAGATGTTTGAAATAACATTATTTAAACTAATAACGCACTAGAGAGACAGAACATTGAACTACAGCATAATAATAAAATTAATAGATTAACATAATTTGGTAGAATGAGAGATCTTTCAATTAATGTAATGTAATTCCTTTTCTATTTGAAGTTTTACTCAAAGAAATAAACAGTACCAAGGTGGTCTGTAATACCTGGGGAGAGCCATCTGTTTGCATCCCATTCATCTCAATGCCAGTTGCTCTGCTGGCGCAGGAACCCTAGAAAGTACAGGATGTGATTTGAAATCTGCCGTCTTTGCTCTTTGGTGCTCAGTTGTTCTGAAAAAGTTTTCAAAAAAAATCAGTGTGCCACTGAAAAAAGAAAAAGTCCAAATTAAGTAAACATCTACTATAATGTTGCAAACAACATACAGTATATAAAACGTAATATTATGAAATGCCATTAATCGTATATTAACAACACAACGTATTCCAAAAATATTATGAAATATTAGAAATAATAAAAAAAATTGCAGAGCTCATTTTGAATGGCCATGAATAGAAAAAGATGTTATATGCAACATTAAAGGAAGTGTATGTAAGATTGTGGTACTGCTATCATTTTCAATTGACTGTAGAGCGGTGTATCCACTCTCCCCCTCCCCCCTGACTCGAGGTTGCCAGATAGGCTGCAGGATCAGCAGTAACGTTTGTAGCTGCAGCTGTGTTAACTAGAGCAGATCTGGCAACCTGTATGCCCAAACACTACTGACTTCATGATTGGTCGATAAGTGGAGGGTGGAGCTTCAGGCCAAAACACAACATGTCAACATCAACATCAGTTGAGCGCTGCAACAACAACTTTTAAATGACAATATCCTGGCCGGACTACTGTTGTCAGTGATACAAGTATTTGAAATGAACATGATTTCTTAATGTCTAGTGACATATCAGGGCCATTTTATGATTAATTGATATGCATTTCTTACATACAGTTCCTTTAAGTATTATTAAGATAACAAAATATTGAAGGTGTTGATTTAGCAAAAATTACCATTTGACTGTACATAATCCTGCTTGGCTATTTACAAAATAAATAAATAGACATGAAATATATTGCTTATTATCGATATAGTATTCATTTACTTGTAGAGACAGAACAAAACATTTCAGTCAGTCATTATTCACAAATATGGAATGTGCAGTCTTAAACATTCAGTCCAGATCTGCGTAATAATAATGTAGGTTAACTGTAGTTTAATGAAAGTGCATTAGGTTCGAGGTTTGTGTTATTATATCAACGAGCGAGAGCAAGTCAACAACCTGCAAAGTTTGGCACCATCTCCTCTCAAAATAACAATGCTCTCTGTACCCGCGGCTGTCAACATCAGAGCGTAATCCTGCTTGACAAGAGCATAGACTCTACGTGACGCTTCATTCACATTCCAGTCCCATCATATCATGGTCCCTGCAAACACCTGTGAGGAATCTCTGCGCACGGGCCCCGGTACAGAAGCGCCGGTCAGCAGCCAATGCGTGCACTGATGAAGTCCGCTGATGTTTGCGCATGGCTTAACCTGCGCGCGGTGGTGAGGCCATTTTTTTAAAGGTATCATGCTGTATCATTCAGTAGACTCTGAGCAGGGCTGACAGGGAAACAGAGGTTGTGTGAGCTGTGATTCAAACTCTCTCACCTCCTGTGTGTGGTGCTCACCCCACTTGTGTGAGTTCATGTCAGCCCATAAACCACCTCAACCCATCTAAATGTTTTCTTCTTATGCACTGAGAATACATTCGAAACACTAAGAATACATTTATTAATAAATATTATTATTATTACAATTTATATTTGTTAATAATATTATGATAATATAACAATTCATAATGTCAAAGTAATATTATTAATAATGCTGATGCACACTTAATATAAGTTGTTATAAATATTATAGTATATATATTATATAATAAATATTATAATTTCATAATATAAATTATTATTATTGAGGCTTAAAAGAAAAGCATCAATAATAATAATAAAAATACAAAGATTATAATAATTACTATTACTATTATTATTACTTTTTTGTCATTATATTAGTAATTAATAATTGTTAATAATATACTATACTATATAATTAATAATGTCAAAATAATATTAATAATGATAATAATTATGCCTCAATAATAATGTCATTATTATAATAATTTGTTACAATAATACATTATATTATAGTTGCAATTATGATTATACATTAACTTTATCATATTATTATTATTATTATTATTATTATTAGGATTAAAAGACAAAAAATCTGAAATACAAATATATATATATATATATATATATATATATATATATATATATATATATATATATATATATATATATATATATATATATATATATATATATATATATATATACTTTTTGTTGTTGTTGTTAAACTGGAAAACAAGACAAAAAAAATCCTGCTTAATAGAAAGATATTTCCAGATAAAGACAGACTTTTTGCCTCTCCACCGGGAACACGAGGAGGCAGTCCTCATTGCCACCATCAACAATCACGGAGAACCTCTTGACGAATAATTAGATCATGTCTGAATGTGATCTGGAATGAGAATGCTTCACATGAAAACCCCTCTTATTCTGATCTCCTTTAGAGCCAAATGAAAGCGAGACTATTCTAATGTGGCAGGAGAGCCTTTGCATGCATTCACCAAACGCCCAGGGCTGAGCACGTTAAGTAAAACCACAGCACCAGCATGCTATTGATCCTTCACACAGGCTGTTACTCTTAAGGGAATTGATAAGAATCATTCTGAAAGAGAAGTAAACCTTGATGATTGTAATCGGGAGATATTATCATTGATTTTTCCGGCCCTTATTCCATTGTGTGCCAAATAAAGAAGCATTTCATTGCACGGTGGCTCTCCTCTTCCCCTATCCGACTCCGAGTTAATTCACATCCTCTCATTAAATAGTCCATACTGCTGTGGCCTTTTCACTGGAGGCGTTATTGATATACACCCTGCCCTGAGAGTCTACACACCCAGATTATCCAATAACAGGTTACTTTTCTGCAGTGCTGCATTTTCCAGAATTTAATTAAAACGATAAATGAATAAGTCTAATAGGACCTGCATAAATCCTGCTGCACAACCAAGGTCTCCTTTAATTCCTTCCTGATCTCTTTAATATATGATTACACAGTGACTAAGAGGGCCTGCATCCTGACGTGTTTTGAATTAGGCTGCATGTACCTCTCAAAGAAGAATGTTTGTCTGATGATGTGTCAGGGGTAGTTATGGTGATGGGCAGGAAGGAAGTCATCTTTTACCTGCAACTGCATCTAAAACAACTGATCAACTTTAAAATAGCACTTTTGTACTGGGCTATTAAAGAAAAAAGCATATGCATCATGCCGTTTTCAAGATACCATTTGCATCTATCACATCTTTAGGCACAAACAATACATTTTTAATTTAGTTCCATAAGCCTTGACGTCTAAACAATATCTTATTAGAGGGTTATCTAACCAAAAAATGACAATTCTGTCATTACTTACCCTCAATGTCCTTCGACACCCGTAAGACCTTTGTTCATCTTTGGAACACAAATGAAGATATTTTTGTTGAAATCCGATGGCTCAGAAAGGCCTCCATTGGCAGCAATGTCATTTCCTCTCTCAAGACTCATAAAAGGCACTAAAGACGTCGTTAAAAAGTCCATCTCACTACAGTGGCTCTACAATCATTTTACGAAGTGACGAGAATAGTTTGTGTGCCAAAAAAAAAATTCTAAATAACGACTTTATTAAACTTTATTCTTGTCTTCCGTCTGAGCCTCACGAAAACTGAACTCACGAACCACACCACGACACATGCGCGGGAATTTGACCCTGAAGCGAGGAACTTTGTTGACAAGCAGAGGAAGACAAGCGCCGTATCTAAGCTGTTGAACATTGATTGTCCTTAAGGTCTTGGCGTAGTGCTCAAAATGGTGCAAAAGCATACATTTCCTGGATGACTGAACCGTGAAAAGCATCATATTCTCGCGCACGTCACATCAGAGGCCCAGACGGAAGACAATGAATGTAGAGCCACTGTGGTGAGATGGGCTTTGTAACGACTTCTTTAGTGCCTTTTGTGGGTCTTGAGAGAGGAAATGACATTGTGGCCAATGGAGGCCTGATTTGAATGATCTGATTTTGATCTGATCTGATTTCAACAAAAATATCTTCATTTGTGTTCCACAGATGAACAAAGGTTTTACGGGTGTCGAACGACATGAGGGTGAGTAATTATTGACAGAATTTTCATTTTTGGGTGAATTAACCTTTTAACAATTTCATATTAAACTGAGGAAAATAAAAACTTCAAAAAAAAAGGTCAATAATAATCAAATTCTTATTAAAATTGCATTGTTGCAGTTAGTCAAGTTAGAATGAACTGATTTGAATATTACACATTTTGTAGTTCATCTATAAGAATGTTGCCTCACTTTTATCTACAGTAGCCTACAGTACTCTGTCTTAACCATACACATTTATTAACCATACAACTTTGTATCAAATTATTTGCCCGCAGTTATCAATAAAACTTTTGTTGGCATTCATTTTGGATGTAAAACATTAGAAAGATACATGCATCTCACAAAGCTCAAACCCAACAAAGGCACAAGAACAAGAAAGTTACTTGTGCTTAAAAACATATAAATAGCAAACGAACACACTGCCATCTAGTGGTCAACATCCCATCTTATTTGTATTCAATATAGATTTGAACTGTAGCATGCATGAACAATGTGTGGCTGCTTCCTTGCATCCCAAACAAAAACAAAGTGTTCATTGTTGTTGTTAAAATGAATATTTGAGTAGGTAACATTTATTTATTTTAAAGTTTAAAGTATTTTACAAGATACAAGATTAGTTTTTTTTCTCCATCAGAATTCCATGTTTAATTCAATGGGTGCCATTTCTTGTGACATTCTCTAAAATTGTTAATACAGAAAAATGTAATATATTTATTCACAGAGATTCACAGTTCTTATTATTCAGGAAACATTGACTGAGAAAACTAAGCCTAATTTTGTGTTGTGATTGGCCCCCTGATGTCTTGTGAGGTCAATAAGCCCCTGAATGCTTCATCAGTTTACCAACCACTACACATTACTTCATGTATGCATGAACCACAAAAAAAATAAGCCTGTTTCAAGGTTAGTTAAATCATGCCTCCGGTGGAAAAACAGCAGTAATCAGGATGGATTATATCTCAAGCAGGCCCGAGGGTAGCGTGCATCTCTGAGCGTATCACCTGAGCTGTGCACTGGCAGCCTCTGACAGCAAGGGTCAGCCTCACCTCCAGAGACCCACTCTGTGTCACCTTCAGCAAGCACTCAGCCATGTGTCTGATCTGGGGCTCCAGCTGGCTACCCTGCCTGACCTCCGCTGCCTGATCAGAGCGAGGTTCATACACCTGAAACAAGTCTCAGGGTCATGTGGAAGGTCAATGAAAGAGTCCAGTGCAGAAAAAAACACTTTCTACAAGTCTTAACCTTTCAGTCTCCAATCAAATCTCAAGAAATAATGGAAAAAATACAGTAAAGGCTGGAGTTACATGTCTGAAGACTGGGTCAAGTTACAATCTTGCTAGCAGCCACAAATTACATATTGGATTCCATTATAAGTGACAGATTTGAGGGGGAAAGTGAATCTAGTACAAATAAGGCAAGTACACACAAAATCAATAATTCAATAAATATGCTGAGATGTGAATGGTTTGAGAAATGAAGGTAATGCATGCCAATTTGTTCTCATTAGCACATCCCACTCCATACAAAATTAATTTGATTTAATTTTATGTTGAATTAAATGCTGCAGCTTTATTGGTTTGTCATCTAATTTTTATACACACACACACGAACACACATTTATATGCATTTATTTGATCAAAAATACAGAACAAAAACAATAATATTGTGAAATATAAAAATTTTGAAAAACGGTTTTCTATTTTAATATACTTTAAAATATAATTTATTTCTGTGATGCAAAGCTGCATTTTCAGCATCATTACTCCAGTCTTCAGTGTCACAGGATCCTTAAGAAATAATTTTAATATTCTGTTGGAAACAGCTGAATATTTTTTTTTAATAATCTGTGATATTTTTTTGATGAATAAAAGGTTTTAAAAAATGTATTTATTTAAAATAGATATCTTCTGTAACAATATACCATTCAAAATTTTTGGGGTCAATATATATATATATATATATTTTTTTTTTTAGAAATAAATTAATACTTTTATACAGCAAGCATGTGTTATATTGATAAACAGTGATAGTAAAGATTTATATTGTTACACATTTCCCTGACAGCTAGAAGAAAAGCCCATTTACAAAAGGGGAAAAATTAAAAAGTGGAGATGTTTTGCAGCATTATCAACACAAGACTCACTTTGTTACTGAACACAAAAGTCAAATTGAATTCTTACCAAATTTTAGAACATCTGACCATATCTTCACCTTACATACCCTGATTGATAAATACATTACCAAAACAAAAACTAAATATGTGCATGCTTTGTAGATTCCAGAGATTTTCCAGACATATCTGGAATGATTAAGAATAAACAAGCGGATGACCTCAACATTCGGTTCCAAAAACGAAGGTAAATTTCAGGGTATGCAAGTGGCCATAGCAACTCACTCAACTGACTAACTAACTGAGCAGGCTATGTTCCAGGCTTAGTTAGCTTTAGAGGTTCACACACACATAGATGATTCGACTATCGGTCGACCATAGAGAGATTCGACAATTCTGATTCGATTGTCTAAATCCTTAGTCGAGGACAGCCCTACTCAGTTGTATAATACTCAGTTCCCTTACAGGGAACACAGCCTCAAAAGAAGCAAATATATGTATTAAGTATAACAAGGTTGGTTCCTCAACATTCTATCCAATTAAAACGGTTAGACTATATAAGATATGTTAGTTAACGGTTTGTTAGTTTGTAAGCTCAGGCCCATTAAAGTATAAGTGTATTTCGGCAGATTTTATAGTGTAAACATTCAAGCACGAATGAGATCCGTTTCAAGAGGGATGCCAGATGTGTGAGAGAAAAAAAAAGAATCCCAAAATTTAAAATGGAATACCAACCCACCGATTGATTATTCTAGTACCTATATCTAATCACAAATATACACACACATATACGTATATATATATATGCATGTATGTATGTATGTATGTAAGCATGTGTATATGTACGTGTGTGTATGCATGTATATATATATATATATATATATATATATATATATATATATATATATATATACATACATACATACATACATACAAACAATCATGTATACACATGCACAACATTTGAATGGTAATTAATTTACTTATTAAATTGATCGATTTTGATTGAATTCTTAATTTTCAAAATTTTGTAAACAATATAATTGCATGAAGAAAAACATCTCTTTTCTTCACACTTTAAATGCTTCATTCCAAACCAACAGCAACCACCCACATGAAGAGTGTGAAAAGGTCAAAGTCAAGTCTTAAGTATTCAAAATCGTGGTAGGTTTAAATATTACAAGGAAAATGCATTTTGCAGAAGAATAATACTTTGGTTGTGCTTGGGAGATTCGCAGATGAAAAATGTATGTATATGACAAGATGAGCACAGGCTCTTATAAGAGGCTTACCATAGTGAATCAAGGTATAGTGCCCTGCGAAAGTATTTGGCCCCCTTGAACTTAGCAACCTTTTGCCACCTTTCAGGCTTCAAACATAAAGATATAAAACTGTAATTTTTTGTGAAGAATCAACAACAAGTGGGACACAATAATGAAGTGGAATGAAATTTATTGGATATTTCAAACTTTTGTAACAAATCAAAAACTGAACAATTGAGCATGCAAAATTATTCGGCCCCCTTAAGTTAATACTTTGTAGCGCCACCTTTTGCTGGGATTACAGCTGTAAGTCGCTTGGGGTATGTCTCTATCAGTTTTGCACATCAAGAGACAGAAATTTTTGCCCGTTCCTCCTTGCAGAACAGCTCGAGCTCAGTGAGGTTGGATGGAGAGCGTTTGTGAACAGCAGTTTTCAGTTCTTTCCAGATTCTCGATTGGATTCAGGTCTGGACTTTGACTTGGCCATTCTAATCCAGACTTCTATCCATCCTGGATATGTTTATTTTGGAACCATTCCTTTGTAGATTTTGCTTTATGTTTTGAATCATTGTCTTGTTGGAAGACAAATCTCCGTCCCAGTCTCAGGTCTTTAGCAGACTCCATCAGGTTTTCTTCCAGAATGGTCCTGTATTTGGATCCATCCATCTTCCCATCAATTTTAACCATCTTCCCTGTCGCTGCTGAAGAAAAGCAGGCCCAAACCATGATGCTGCCACCACCATGTTTGACAGTGGGGATGGTGTGTTCAGGGTGATGAGCTGTGTTGCTTTTACGCCAAGCATAACGTTTTGCATTGTTGCCAAAAAGTTCAATTTTAGGCCAGATTTGTGCAGTATACGACTGATTGTTGTCCTATGGACAGAGTCTCCCACCTCAGCTGTAGATCTCTGCAGTTCATCCAGAGTGATCATGGGCCTCTTGGCTGCATCTCTGGTCAGTCTTCTCTTTGTATGAGCTGAAAGTTTAAAAGGACGGCCAGGTCTTGGTAGATTTGCAGTGGTCTGATACTCCTTCCATTTCAATATAATCGCTTGCACAGTGCTTCTTGGGATGTTTAAAGCTTGGGAAATCTTTTTGTACCCAAATCCGGCTTTTAACTTCTCCACAACAGTATCTCAGACCTGCCTGGTGTGTTCCTTGTTCTTCATGATGCTCTCTGCACTTTAAACGGACCTCTGAGACTATCACAGTACAGGTGCATTTATACTGAGACTTGATTACACACAGGTGGATTCTATTTATCATCATTAGTCATTTAGGTCAATATTTGACCATTCAGAGATCCTCACTGAACTTCTGGAAAGAGTTTGCTGCACTGAAAGTAAAGGTACCGAATAATTTTGCACACCCAATTTTTCAGTTTTTGATTTGTTAAAAAAGTTTGAAATATCCAATACATTTCATTCCACTTCATGATTGTGTCCCACTTGTTGTTGATTCTTTACAAAAAATAATAGTTTTATATCTTTATGTTTGAAGCCTGAAAAAGTTCAAGGAATACTTTTGCAAGGCACTGTAAGTCAAGAACATGCTTTGGAAGAAGGACTTATGATGTATAAAATTGTTAATTTTGAACAAAAAAACAAAAAGTTACCTAGCGTACTTTTTATTACAAAACTTAGAGAAAACAAACTGCAGTTTTAAGTCAGACAGTGTTTATTAAAGAGAAAAGGCATTTTCAAAACCAGACATTTCTAAAAAAAATGGATTTTCTGTCCTATTAAAATAATTGATAAAGTCAGTGAAAACCCACAATAACCTAAAAACAGAGGTATGTAACCCAATGAAAAGATGGTTAAATCGTAGAATAAGGCCTTGGTCTCAAAACGCTGAAGGTGTCATCAATGATATTCTTATGAGATCAATAAAGCAGACCATTAACATTAATTATGTTAAGTCAAATTTTCTGATTTTGTACAATAGGGTCCTGTGAGGGAGTGTCATGATTTGATCCTTAAGTTACCAGCAGAACCCTCTTTTGGCATGTTTAAGACCAGAAACACCTAATGCTCACAATAAAGTTGTTATACCTGTATGGTTTTGAGGACAGACTTGAGGGACTAACTCCAAAGCAGACAACTTCAAACCCAGCAGCTGAAAGCAGTCCAAGTGAAACATTCAAGAGTCCATCTTCAGCAAAACAGCACAGAGTCAATTAGTCCGCAGACATAGAGATAAAGTGCTTTTGTATTCACTCAGTGATTGTGCTCAAAAACCCAATGTTAGTTTTTAGAGCAATGCCAACAAATAAGAGGCTGTTGATGGTCTCAGAGATTTTTCATCAGGACCCTGTGAGTGAAATATTACCATCCAAACATATACTCCATTGCTTTCGATACAAAACTGTCATCCTTTTTTGGTGTCTGTTGATCTGACACAACCTATGAATCAGGGGGAAAAAAAGGAAAAAAGAAGCACTTCACAAATTAGGCTTTTAAAATGTTGTTCCTTACAGCACATTTCAGTTTCTTCCAGTAACTAGCTATTTATATAACACTTGTAAATTTAGAATCTAATACAGCAATTATTATTTTACCTATTTGCGCACAAAGTATTCTCGTTGCTTCATAACATTAACTGGAGTCACATTTTAACTATATTTTTTTCTACCTTTCTGGGCCTTGAAAGTATTGATTAAATAGCTGTCTATGGAGGGGTCAGAGAGCTCTCAGATTTCAAAAATATCCATTTGTGTACTGAAGATGAACGAAGGTCTTACAGATTTGGAACAACATGAGGGTGAGTGAGTAATGACAATCTTCATTTTTGGGTAAACTAACCTTTTAAGGACTTACAAATGATTTTAAATGTTGTTGTTTTTTTATTATTATACTAACGATTTAATGGTGATGAGTACCTTTCCATCTCTGTAGTATTTCCCTGTTGTTTTGGAAGTAGATACATTTTTATTACTGATAAATGAATCATTTTTAAAAAGTCTGTAGAAGGATATAGATATTCATTCTTTCTGAAAAACAGCAAACGAGAAAGTGAATAACAGTATGTGCATTGCTTATTATAAGGGGCAGAATCCACAGCTCACTGCAAGAACTCACTAATTTACTTTTACACACTTTTTTTGGACAAGTACTTTTACTCTACTCACACTTATTTTTTGGGGAAAGTAAAGGTACTTTTACTTGAGTATATTTTTTCACTACTCTTTCCACCCCTTCTGTTAAAATGTTTTAATGGGCCCGAGCTAAACAACTGGCAAACCATTAACTAACTTTAACAAAATTAATAAATACCGTTACAAATAGGGATGTGCACGAAGCTGAATACCTTATTTGGAAAGGCACGGATATTGGCTTCAAAGAGAATAACAAATTCTACCAATTAATAGAAGAAATATTCAGCAGACAGAGTCACTTCATATGTTGGATGGATAACAGGTGAGCCAAGGTATAACATGATATTATAAGCTACAAACCTTTTTAGAAGCATTAAGCAAGGAGTGTGTGAAAAGATTAACCGTAAACTATGAATGAAACGAGTGCAAATCAAATAGCAGTGACATCATGCATCTTTCAGAAATTAAAGCTAGGCAAAATTGACATTGATTTAAATTATTTAAACCTTGTATGCTATGATACACAACGTAATTAAATGAGTGCAGCATGATAGCAATCAAATAGCCGCATTGCTTTCCCTGCACGTCTCTCGGAAATAAGCTCTCTGTCAAGAGTACTATCAACTATGACACGGACTCATACACATTCTACTACTTGACATTGACTCTATTGAAATGTTTTAAACCTTATACGATATGATCCGTCTCTCTCACACTATCTGAGACATCAAGTATTTATATGCATTGCAAAAGTTATTTTAGCAATTTAAACACAATATTTATTTCGAATTTCATAGACTATATAAAACCGCTGATAAGAAAATGACTTCTTATTTGAGGATGAGTAGATGATTGTCCTGACATAAGTCTGTCCTTACACAATTATGATAAAATTACAAATTAACATTTAATATTTTTTGTTTTAATTAGAAGATAATTAAGATTCAATATTTATCAGAATCAGAAAAAAAGATTCCGGAGTCCAGGACACAAGCTCTAACTACTGGGACTAGGGGTGCAACGGATCGCAGTTGATCCGTGATCCGAACGGATCACGCTCCACGGTTCGGAACGCACCTGACCCATGGATTTATTGCGCTTTTCTTTTTTTTTCTTTTTTTTTGCGGATTCATCTTAATTGTTTAGCGATCGCAGAGTAAAAGACCGTTTTATTTGCCGATATTGCTTTTTAAGTAATTTTGTTTCTTTAAACACGCCAAGTTTCAGTGAAACTACACACAGCAGTCGTTCACGTGAAGGCAATCAGTCAACATTGGCTAGGAGGAGGAGCAGAAGAACTTGAAAAGCCTCCGGCATCATTCACATCGCATGTATGAGAGCATTTTGGATTCCCCGTGAAATGATGACGGAAGAAGGGTGGTGGACAAAACTGTAACAGTAGGTACGTTACTGTGGCAGCATAAGAGAGCCGCGTGAAAGTGGGTTTACATCGAGCATGGCTATCTGAAGCACACCTGCTGATGGCCGTTTCACACACAGCTAGTCTGTTTGCGGTGCGTATTTTTTCCGTACTATGTTCTCAGATTACAGTTTTCACACTGCACGCACTGTCGGTCCGTCAGTGCGAAGTGCCGCGATCGTTTCTGCACCGAGTGTGTTTTGCTGTGCTGAACGCGCTGAATTAAAGTGACAGCGCGCTGTCTGTAGCCTATTCAAACCATAGACAGTAAAAGAAACACGTGTTGATGCGAAAATCTAGTAATTTCCCCACATATGCATATAATGTAAAGTGTACTCTGTTTCAAAGTCAACATATGGCTTTTTGCCTTGAGTAAAGCAAGAAAAATGGCTTTAAGCTTTAGGTAAACAAGTGAAATAATGGAGAGCACTTTTCTGGAGGTGAAAAAAAAAGTTCTTTATGACCTGCAGGATTTCTTTTAAAAAGATTTTAAAAAAATGAAAGAAAAAACGAGTTGCTTTTTTTTTCTATTGTAAGTTCTAATTTAAAATGTTTGTTTTAACATAGTCTAGCCTGTTTCTAAGGTACTAGACTATATAAATATAAAGTAATGCATTGAATAAAACATTGTTTAAATGTAGTGTGTTTAAACATTATATGCACCGGCCCATTTTCACATCACAGGTTGTATTTCACATGTTACACTTTAACAAATTTACTAGTAAAATGAGATTTATTCAGCTGGTTATTTATTTATATTTGTTAAAACCATAACCATATAGGTTATGCGAACACGAACATTTTTCATACAATAAATGGAAAGCAAAAAAAAAAAAAAAAGTCTCCTTCCCCTTTTTTTCTGATCTGAAAAATGATCCGATCCGTGACTAGTGATCCGTGATGTGATCCGAACCGTGAGTTTTGTGATCCGTTACACCACTAACTGGGACTTTACTGTAAATTATTTTTATTAATATACAAGCCATTTTATTCATATTTATGTCCTAATTTACAAACCTTAATTTTGGTAAAAACTTTTGAGTTTTGTGAGAAGTTTCATAATATGCTCCTTTACTCCTAAATGTGATAAACTGTTCTTTCCACAAAACCCTGGCATCATTAAAGGGTTAGTTTACCCCAAAATACAAATATTCTATAATTAATCACACATCCTAATGTCGATTCAAACTAGGGATGTCAATTCACACATATTCCCATGATCGAATGTCGTTTAATTTAACGATCAATTAATTATCAGTTAGCCTTAATACTGCAAATATGCATCTACTGCAAATTCTGCTCAAAATGCCATGTTCCTCACCAAATGAATGAGAAGGGTTCTTATAAAGGGGTCTAAATAAAGGGCTAGCAGGATTGTAAAACAAGTCAATTGTTTTAGATAACAAATAACAAGTCTGTTATTTCTTTGTACCATTTATATGCTTTGTCATAAAACAATGATGCAGAGTAACATGAAGTCTGACAGACGAGAAAAAAATTGTTGAATAAAGTAATTATTCAATAAATCTATTCGATAAATAAAATTATTCGATAAATCTTCGGAACACAGTTTAAGATATTTTATATTTAGTCCCGAGAGAGTATGCAAGTGAATGCACACTTTACTGTCCATGTCTAGAAAGGGAATAAAAAGTAGTCCAGCATATCATCAAAGTAGTCCACGTGACATTAGTTGGTTAGAATCTCTTTAAGCATCGGAAATACATTTTGGTCCAAAAATAACAAAAACTACAACTTTATTCAGCATCAGTCTTCTCTTCCGCGTTTGTTTTCAAACCTCAAATAAAGATTAAAACGGTCATGAATCAGTAAATCGACCAATGATTCGGATCGTGTGTCAAACTGCTGAAATCACGTGACACTGGCGATACGAATCATTGATCGATTTACTGATTCACAACCGTTTGAATCTTTATTTGAGGTTTGAAAACAAACGCGAAAGAAAACAATGCTGAATAAAGTTAGTTTTTGTTATTTTGGGACCAAAATGTATTTTCGATGCTTCAAAAGGGTCTAACTAACCAACTGATGTCACATATGGACTACTTTGATGATGTTTTATTCCCTTTCTAGACATGGACAGCAAAGTGTGCATACACTTACATACAAAGTACAGAAAGCCCTCGGACTAAATCTAAAATATCTTAAACTGTGTTCCGAGGATGAACGGAGGTCTTACGGGTGTGGAACAACATTAGGGTGAGTCTTAAACTAACCCTTTAATACATTTGTTCAACTATACCTGATAGTCACTGCTGGATGCTTTGTAAGCAGCACTGAGAGGTCTCATGACAGATCGGGGAGTTGATAAAGGGTGACTGGGAGTGCCATGAGCCTTCACTGGGGGTGTGAACACAGAACTGGAAGTACTGCCCTTCTCTGAGCACTCCATTACACTCTGTCAAAAATATATAAATACAATGCAAAATTATTAATGTTACAAATATCACATGCAGGGACACTTCCATCCACCATGCTCATTTTCACAAGGAAATTATTTATTGTGTGCTTCTACCTTATCAATACATGGTTTGACACCAATCATTATGGCTTCTCCAAATATCTTTCCATCTTTACTGAGAGCTTTCCGTGCCTGCAGTTTAGATTGATACTGAACATGCATCCAGTTTCCTGTGTTAGACATCTTTAAATGAAAAGAAATGTATCGATTACAAATAATTTATAAACCAAACTGCAATGATGAAACCTGGTCTGTACTTACTACATGTTTTATTATGTTTCCATACTGTGCAAACTGTAAAAGGATGTATGAAGCAGATGCTGGAGGGAATCTGTGTACAAACAAATAAGAATTTTGTGCATATGTAGATAACAACGAAGCCATAATCCCAGTCATCAAACTTAATTAACTTAAAAAAAACACACCCAAACACTGTGATCCAGGTGTCATCCAGCTGGTCGTCAGAGGACAGAGCATCTCCTTGTGTGAAGAACGGATCTACTTGTGCTGGGGAAAGAGTGGTTTTCCTCTGCTGCCCAGCAGGGCTAAACAAACTAGACACTATAGAACAAAGACACTAAGAATATATTTTTTTGGTTGGAAAATTAGTTTAAAAAGTATCAAACTAAATATGATATTTACCTGTTCCTGGTGTCCCTGGTAGACCAGACAATGGTGTGTGCACTCCAGCAAATGGCTGTAAAAAAATAAAAAAATAAAAGCCAAGGACAAAATCTGATTAACAAAATGCTTCCTATCCCTTCTCTTAAATTAGTTACAAATCAAATGTGAAGAGTGTAAATCGCTAAATCTGTGCAATAATATTCAAAACACAATCATTCAGTAAGTCGTTTTTACTGAAAAAAATATTTTTCACCAATAACTTTCGTACTGAAAGCTATTCTAAATGTATGGCACATGCAAGATACATACTTTGGGTGGTCGTATAACCGCATTACTGTTAAGATGACATTTGATCAGTTATTGTGACGTATGAGACGTAGATGACTGCTGCACTTGTGATAGGTCCCCATGTTAACAGCGAGAACCCCATACACTCTCTCTTTCTGTCTTCAAACTAAACACTGTCTTAGCTCTTTCTCCCTTACACATATGAATCAAAATCAACTGAAATGGCACAATGGTAAAATGTCAAAAGACGAAAATCCATTATGAACATTCAGAGAATTTTTTTCCTGAATTACCAATTTAACTTTTCAAAATAGTTTCTTCTCTGACAAGCGTTCCACACATGCAGATGACACCACACTTTCGATAAATGACAAAAACTATCCAGTGATTAAATGCTTTGCGTTTTCACACAAGTCTTTTGCGATGTCCTAACAGCCGGGATTCGCTGGGAAATGGGAAAAATCTATGCACTTATTAGTGAATACGACCCATTATCTTTCAGCTACCAAATTTCTAATATACCAAAATTCTAAAATTACCATGATCTGATTAGGGCTGATTTATTTTCAGTATTATTCATTCAATATTTAATTATTTTAAATTATACAACATAAGTACTCACTAACTTAAGTAAAATATATATTGCAAGCAATATTTTTGTAAACACAGGATGCATGATTCTGTTTCAAATTAAATCCACAAGCTTGTTTGCACTTCTCACTTGTTTGCGAGCAGCAAGGGGTGACATTCCCAGACAGGAACCGTTGAGGTCTTCATAGATGCTTCTGACTGGAGGAGCTCCACTCTTGTCTTTAGGTGTTGGGACCACAGGCTGAGGAGGAGACCCACCTGATTCAAGAGAGGATAAAATCTCTTACGAAGTAACTTCTCTGCTATGCATGAAAAACGAAGTTTGAATTTCTTAGTATTAGCAAAACACAACAAAGAATAATAAATAAGTGTTTACCAGCCAGAAGGGGAGACCTTGTTTCTGCCCCACCTCCAGTTAGCCCAAAAGACCTGGGTTGGGGTGTAACAGGGGCAGGAAGGTCTCCCATCAGGAAGCCAGGTAAAAACTGAGCCCCAGGCTTGGGGGAGGTTGGGGAGCCAAGTGTCATTGGTTCAATACCTGTTATAAGACATCAAAACGTGTTGGATAGTTTAATACTTCATGTAAACTACCATCTAGAACCATGCATTTAACATCTATATGCAGACAAGCGGGCACATAATCATTCAAGGAGGCAACTGTTTGTCACTGTAACTTATCAAATATGGAATAACTTTACTCGCATATGCGTTAGTTGCATTAACGTTAGCTGCTAAAAAACTGACTTTCTGCTGTAGTGTCGCTAAGTAAATGGTCATATTAACACAGCCCCAATTACGCACGTTTCTACAAACTCATCAAATACATCTACAAACAAAGGACTCGAGTAAAGCACGAAAACTCACTCTGGATATCCATACCGGGTCACTAACACGGCCGCCTCGGACAAAAGATTAGTCCTGTTTAACCAAATAAAAAAAGAGTGCAAAAAATTTTTTGAACCAGACGGAAGTTGCGCGTGGTCAAATGAGCCGACAAACGCGCGGCACTTCCGCTTTCACGAGACCAGCGCGCGCCCCTGCAGGAAAGGACGTGAAAATGTTTTTTTGTTTGATAAGACCTGCTATAAATCAACGTAACTCTCTTTAGAAACTGACTATATTACATTTTACCTCTCAGTTTCTCTTAATTTTATGCGTGCATATATTATGTTGTGAACACAGACGAAAAGACAAACCTGTAAAATATACTGTATTTACATTTTTCATGTTAAATGTTCTTACACTAACCCATCTGTAGATGCCACTGTTGTTCCACAGAGGCTAGTTCTGAATGCATTTTATTGAACGACAGTTGATGTTGATATAATTCTTCAAGAAGTAAAGAATTCTATGTTAATCAATGTTATCCTAATTTTATTATAGTTTCTGTATCCGGTTTTAAAAAGAGGATATAGCTACCCTCATACAGATAAAAAAGGCTTGTAAAGATCAATTACAGGATGAAGTTATTAGCTGTAGGCCTATATGGTTTAGATCATTTCAACAACAAAAAATCGTTACCATTTGTTTGAATGAAGAATAAGCAGAACTGCTGTATTCTGATCAGTGCACATGATTGGACTAGTCCTGCCCAAAGAAATGTGCTGTAAAAAAATAAAATGGTTTTGAAAGCAGTGCTAAGAATTCATTAGTGCTCTGTGATTTATCACAACAGTAACCATGTCTCTTCAGAACAAAGAGACAGAGAGAGCAAGAGTTTCCTGTAAAATGATTGAGCTCATAACCCCTGGAGCAACACTGAATATGATGCCAGTCATCTGCATCCAAATAAAGAGACAAACGCCAGCTATGTCTAAACCCATTAAGCAAATTGCCATATTTGATAAATGCATTTGTCTGTTTGTTTTGATCTATTTAAACAAATCGACACCCAGAGGGCTCTTTTCCTTTATAAATCCCAAGATGTTGAGTGATGTTTCATAATAGCATTATATTTGTAGAGTTAAACGCATGCATATTATAAAACTCAACTCATGTAATAAAGCATTTGTGTTGCTCACAGTGCTGTAGAACTTCATTTTGCTCAAATCATTTTTTCGCATCTGTTCAGTGCACATCATGAATTTCATTCATTTTGACAAGGTGTATCATCTTCAATAGCTCTGAACGGCGTGCCACACTGAATTCTTCCCTGGGAAAGAGTCTATTATCAAGGAGCGAGATAAAGCTGAGGTGTTGATGAAGCTGTCTGATAATAAGAAAGCAAACAGCTTGCTCTCTGCGACTTGTTCCAGTCAGTGGCAGCCTTGCTTTTATTACTCTGCTGTATTTCATGGGCTGTCACACCATAATGAGCACTTTTTGACCTCAGTAAACTGTGAAACTGGCTGCTTATTTTGCACTTTAATAAAGTTGAAAAAGAGTGAAGAGATTCATTGCAACAGTTCAAATGACTAATAAAAGAAATGTCTTGTGAAATATGTGCATGGCTAATTACATTTACATGTAACAGTTAGCAGACGCTTTTATACATAGAGACATACAAAGCATTCATTAAAGAGTTACACAATTCCAGGTTTATTAGACAACTTGATTAGGAAACAAGCTATAGAAGAGAAGAAATGCAGAAGAAATACGTTATGGGTACAAAATAGCGCGACAAAGATGGCAACCCGAAATGCTTGCCCTTGTGGGGACATTTTTTGATCCCCATGAAAATGTGACTCTAGGCTGTATAGGGACCTAAATTGAGGTCTCCATGAGGAAACAAGCTTATAAATCATAAAGAATTAGTTTTATTCTTTTTTGAACATATAAAAATGCAGAAAGTTTTCTGTGATGGGTAGGTTTAAGGGTAAGGTTGACGTAAGGGGATTGAATATACAATTTGTTCAGTATAAAAAACATTACATCTATGGATAATCCCCACCATGATGAACCATAGACAACAAGAACATTTAGTGAGTTAAGGTAGAGAGGAGCTGTTCCAGTGGTTGTCCAGAAAGCTAGCGTTAAAACTTTAAGTTGAATTCTGGCCACAACTAGGAGCCAGTGCATTGAGATCAGCTGGTGCGTGAAGTGGCTTCTATTTGGTTACTTGAAGACTAGACGAGCTGCTGCATTCTGGATCATCTGTAAAGGCTTAGCTTGCTGGAAGGGAATTGCAGTAGTCCAGTCTTGAAATTAAAGTGCTTGGATGAGTAGCTGTGCCATGTATTCTGACAATATTAGACAACCAAAAAAATCACAAAATCTTGTGTATGATATTCCCCATTATTGTTAAAAAAATAAGATAAACAGCTTGGTACAAAACTTAAAAGGTACTAATACGCACTCTTAAAGTACTGATATGTACCTTTTAAGATATTACTATTTAGAGGTGAGTAAAACAAAGATGTACCTTTTTTTACTTTTGTATCTTAGGGTACCGCTCCAGTGACAGCACTACCTTTTTATCTGAGAGTGTAAATAAGAGTTTTTTCTGTGAGACTTGTTTTAAAGATATAAGTGGTGACTTCCGGTGATTTGTTTATCTGAGACTTTTGCAATAAAGCGTATTGACAGCATCTTCCTGTATGCTGAGTCATGAGTCCAGTGATTGCATAAAATGCCTCATTTTATCTCTGACAATGAAACTGATAACAAAACAGATGTCAAGGTCAGCTTGCTGATCCTTATAAAGTCAGCAGAGTGAACGGGACCCAAATGTGCTGCAAAGGAAACTTTGCTGATGTAGAGATATATGAGACTCCTGCAAGAGGAAACCTGCAAGGATTTTCCACAGTGGGTGCCATGTAGGCTACATACAACTGAAGAAGCCAATGTGCATTGAGTGATAAATGGATATATGCACACTTTATAAGAAACCTGTACTCTTCTGTGTATATCCTCTTTTGTTTTGAATGTATCATGACAGTGAAAATGGGTTTTAATTACCAGCTTTATTGTCCTGTAAACCCAGCTTTTAAACGTGGGTAAAGCAACATTTCACACTTGCAATTTTAAGGGGTTTAGCACTTTCAAGGCTTATTTTTCCCTTAGGAATTGTCTTCCTTTTTTTTTTTTTTTTTTTTTTTTTTTTTTTTTTGAAGTCTCAGTTTTCTAAGTGCCCCTATTATGGTTTTTAGAATATTCCCTTTCATGCAGTGTGCAATATATTTGTTTGTGATTGTTAACATTCTGCAGAGTTGTAAAGTTGAATGTGCACAATAAATAAAATTTGTCTCCCAAAAGAAAGAATCTGATCTGAACTATCTATATGAGCCATTTGTATTTCGGATCCTAATGTGTGACTTTAACATGTCACTAGAAAAGACATTTGCATAATGCCCACCTAACTTGACCAGCGCTTAAATGTTATTTTACTGACGACTGCTTCTCAAATCTCAGAATTCAATGCAGGATTCACAAAATGCTTGTTCTTAAATGGGTCAGTATTATTTGGACCAGCTGGCAGCAACATTTGTTTTACAAGAGTTTTGTTCCATCAGTCATTCTCGGCTATATGCTGTTTTTGATACAGTTCCTGCATGTGCACCGTAATAAATTTGAAATATACACATGGGTTTGTTGATGGATGTAACCTTGTTGATGCTGTTGGTGAGGAATTACAGTTTAAACATCTCAAACTGAGAAGCATGTCACTGAGAAACATCCTCCATTTGATGGAGATGTTTCATCATTCGACTCATGCTCAGACTGATATGGTAAAAACGACTTCATTGTTACTGTTTTTCCACTGTGTACAATCACTGAGGACTGAGGAAGGCACAGCTGAAGTTCAGTTATGGTAATGGTGCTAAGTTTCTGAAACATGCTCTGTACGCAGATAGTCCAATCACAACAAACTGGGCCATCTGGCCAATCAGAGCAGAGCAGGCTTTTAATGAGGGATATAGAGAGACTGATTCATCCAAAGTCATTTAAGAATCAGTGAGCAATGTGATGTTCAATGCATATTAGGAGAAAATGAAACCTTTGATGCATGTACTTGTTGTAGAAGACCTCCCAAACAAAACTAGGAGGCTTTAACATAGCATAATAATTTATCTGAAGTTGATTATATATATACAAACCATATTCATACAAATATTTGAGAGTGTAGAGGGAACCTGACTTATGTGACCTTCAAGTGGAGTCCGAAATATCAATTTGAATTAATGAATTAAGTTTTAGGCATAATGGGGAAACTTGGAATTTGCTGATTCTGAGGTACACCCTTAAAAATAAAGGTGCCAGGAAGAACCGTTTTGTGAAAGGTTCGTTAATTTTTTCTAACAAATTTATAGTCTAAAGAACCTTTTTGCACTACAAAGAACCCTTTGTTCTTTGCACTACAAAGAACCTTTTTGCAATGGAAATGTTCTTTGGATATTAAAGGCTCTTCAAGAAACCATACACCCTGCCAAAGAACCATTTAAGAACCTTTATTTTTAAGAGTGTATGAGTTTACCAGGTGTGCCTGATGGCAGCATTAGTGCTTCTTGGGAGCTGGCTGGCGCTTAAGTATTATTTTGCCACAGTTTGCTTGTGACAATTCTGGAGATTTCTGTACAGAATCATGGGTAATATAGTTTTTCATCAGCAATTCCCTTATTGAACACGAAAATATTGATCAAAAGTAATTTGGCTTAAACAAAATCATATACCATTGATTAGCAGCCTTCTAAGTCTGTCTTTGAAGGTTTGTATTGTTCAAAATCAATTCTTCTAAAATAAATGTGATTCTTACACCTAGAACCAGGACAATAGTGTGAAACAAAATGGCCAGGTTTTTAGCAACAAAGAACATAAACTCAGCAGTGTATTCTTTATTCAATAGTATTTCATGTGCTGTTTATTGTTTCTGCTTGAGCAAAAAATAAAAAGTCAGAAAAGTAGGTCAACGGTATATTTAGGACAGTCTCATATAGCCTAAGAACGAATTATGAGCATGCTGTTTTCGTCCACTCAATCTCTTGACCTCTAAACATGAAAAGATTTCACACACACAAAAACAAACAAAACAAAAAACAGGATTTTGTTTAGAATGACCCAGGGTTGATCATTACACCCAAAAATGAAAATTGTGTCATAATATACTCAACCTTATGTAAACTGTCTTTGTGTAGCCAAAGAAGAAGAATAAGAACATTTCAAATTATCTTATTTTGTGTGCCTTATGAAAGTGACATGAGGATGAGTGTATGATGAATTATAATATTTGGGTGAACTCTAAGGTCCAGTAGGTCTAACACTGAACACAGTAAGTAAATCCAAACTCTTCTCCTTTTGTTTGATCGGTAGAAATACACAGAGAATGCCAAACCATAGTATATTTTCCTCAGGAAAGGCAATTGCTCACAGTTTAGTGCTGCACATTTCATTATGCTGGACCCAGCTGCTGTGATAGGGACTTTGTAATTATGTGGTTGTAGGAGGCTCGTGATGAAGGGACACCAGGGTCGTCCTTCTGCGTGAAGCATTTAAACATGTATTATTCAGCAGCCTGCCATGGCACAGAACATTTCCAGGACACTGACAGAGCTGAGCTACACGGCTTTACCTTTCACAAACCCCTCATTTACTGCGGGAAGACATTGAGAGGCATTTAACATTGAGAGGGGACAAATACTGAATGCTGCTCACTATACATGAGACGTTGCATGGTCAATAATAGCTTGCATTTGGTGCAGTAAGAATATATTGACTGTTTGCATTTCATTTGTGGAGAGCGAGAGTGTGCATTAGACTATGGTGGAGATTAAAAAATATATATATTATCAAAAAATAACCAGGTATTTCCACTGACAAGCTTTTTAAATTAATTGAAAAAAAGTATTTAAAGGGTTAGTTCACCCAAAAATGAAATTGATGTCATTAATGACTCACCCTAATGTTGTTCCACACCCGTAAGACCTCCGTTCATCTTCGGAACGCAATTTAATATATTTTATATTTAATCTGAGAGCGTGTCCAACAAGTGTATGCACACTATACTGTCCATATAAGGTAATAAAAAACAAAAGTAGTCCATCTGTGACATCAGTTAATTAATTAGAATCTCTTGAAGAATCGAAAATACATTTTGGTCCAAAACAACAAAAACTACGACTTTATTCAGCATTGTCTTCCCTTCCACGTTTTCAAACCTCAAATAAAGATTCAAATGGTCATGAATCAGCGTATTGATTCTTGATTTGGACAGCGTGTCTAACTGCTGAAATCACGTGACACTGGTGATCCAAATCATGAATCAATACTCTGATTCATCTTTTTTTGAGGTTTGAAAACAAGCACGGAAGAGTAAATGCATTTTTGATGCTTCAAGAGATTCTAACTAACTAACTGATGTCATGGACTACTTTGATGTTTTTATGTTTTTATTCCCTTACATGGACCGTAAAGTGTGCACTACACTGTACACTAGGACACGCTCTCAGACTAAATATAAAATATCTTAAACTGTGTTCTGAAGATGAACGGAGGTCTTACAGGTGTGGAACGACATTAGGGTGAGTCATTAATGACATCAATTTCATTTTTGGGTGAACGAACCCTTTAAGAGGGGGCTGTGATTTTAGCTGCAAGGTTTTTGGAGAAAGTAAAATTTCTGTCATAACTGTTTGGCATTATAGGTATTGATATATTTGGTCTTGGCGGAATAGATCTGCTACACTGCTGTTATTGCTGCTGTTGCGCTGGAGCAAGTATGGAAGTTGCTACTGTCAAAACAAATAACATTCCGCTGCTGTACAAGCATTACCTGTAGCACATCTATACAGGTGGAGCTGGAACAGGTTCTTCACAAAAAAAAAAAAAAAAAAAAAGTTTAAAGAGTAAAACGCTTTTAATTTAAAGAGTTTAAAATTCTTTCAATTAATGGTTTAAATGTTTGAAAACATTCAAACTAAATAAATAATAACTACAGATTTTTTTACCGGGTTGATGATACAATCTCTGAGAAGGTCCTGAATCTGAGACTTACAACTGTGCTTGTCAAAGATCAGGAAGTGGAGGACCCAGATGCAGAGTGAACAACAAGGACAGTTTATTAATAAGACAGATCAACAAGACACAAGAGGGTAGTGGATGAGCGACAGTCCAAACACCAGGGCAGGGGAAAGACACGACGATGACGGGCAGGGGAGGATGACCACTGAGACCAGTCCAGGGAGCCAATGAACTTCACGACAGCTTGGGAGGCAACACCAGGCAGGGCGATGTTGGACCAATCCAGGCAGGAACCTGAGGCTTGATGTTCTCACAGAAACAGCTCCCGTCTTGGCTGACAGGCAGTGGAAACAGCAGCCAGGGAAAAACACTGGACAGAAAACAACACAGGACACACACACACGACAAGACTCTAGACAAGACAACAAGAAACAACAGACAAACTAAGAACTATGACTAAATAAAACAAAAACTAAAATAATAACTGGAGCTAGAAAACTAGGAAAAATAAAACAAAACCAATCTCTATAAAAAGACTGAACTGAGAAATAAAAGAGGAAAACAGGAAAAATAAAAATAAAAAGGTAAGCTATCAAAACCAAGAAAACTAAACAATAAGGCTAAAGAGACATGCCAAAATAAAACCTGGAGAAAATGAGCAAAATAAAGACAGAAACTACACTAGACTCAAAAAACTCAGGAACAAAGAAAAAACTGAAAATAAATCCAAAGCTAGAAAAACAGGAGACACAAAATCTAGAACTGACTAGACACTGGGCTAGACGCTTGCACGGACAAACAAACGGACACAAATGCAACAAACCAGCAAAGACATGAGGGAAGGTGGCACAATATAAAGGGACCAGAGCACATGAGGAACAGGTGAGCACAATTAGTGAAATGAGGACTAGACCAGACTAAACAAGGGGGTGTGGTAACAGCAAACAAGGAGGCAGGACAAGAGGAACACATGACAGACACAAAGTGAGACAGATCCATGTACTAAGACACAAAACAAACATAGAAACATTAAACAAAGACAAAACAGACAGAGCTGCCAGGGCAGAACCCTGACAGTGCTATTACTTCTTTTAAGCTAAGATAAGAGCATCCTTTTCAAGTACTTGTTTACATAGTAATTAGAGAAATGCTAAACAAAAATATACTTAAGTATACTTGGCATATACTGTGTTTTGTACAATGTACTTTAATTATTAAAATAATATATAGTAGTAAATATGCACTATGTAGTATTTTTGCAGTAAAATATCCAAAAAACACTAGGCCAGTGTTATATATTTTGTTCAGTTGAGTACTTACAATATCCCAAATGTTTCCAACTATTTGTAAATTGTGAGAAAATTGCTATTTTAACCAAGGACCGGGAAATTTCAGCATAGCGTTTGAGCGAGTTGCCAGTCAATCGCGTCGTCATATGTACCCTCGGTTTTATTCTGCAGCGCCGTGACATGTTCACACTGTGTGTTTGTATAACAATCGCTCCAGTGGCCGTGCTCAGCTCCATAACACTCCGTCCTGCTCTGCTTTACACTACAGTAACGTTAATAACCGCATCCATCAACATGATTTCTGCCTGAGTCCTATTTTCCACCGGCTGTGAGGTGAAGACCGGTGCTGCGTCCCAATTCGCCTACTTATACTACGTCCTAAAAGTATGTACTCTTTTTGTGAAGAAAAGGTATATACTTTTGAGTATGTAGCAGAAAAGTATGCAAGCTTCGGGACATACTACTTCGCCATCTTTAACGGACTCTGTCGCTTAGTTACGTGCATCCCATCACCGTTTATCTGCCCTGTCAATCATCGTCAGATTCATCACAGTTCAAATCCTCCACATTCAGTTGAATCTCCTACCGTATCGGAGAGAAATGTAGCCGCTCATTGATCTTCCATGTGTGGGTCTTTGTGGGTCAGAGACTCTCCTCATGTGTTTGCAGTTTAAATATAATGATGCATTTAAAAGTTAATAGCCAAACGTGTCATTAAAAAAGTTCACAATGCTGCAGGTGAAATATAATGTGGACCACACTGAATAAATATATTTTTGACGGGTAAAATATTGATAGTTGGTCACTCAAACCCCTTTATCTAAACTTCTCTACTTAATCGTCGAACTCGCACAGCCGTCATGTTTGTAGTTTTTTAACGTTTTTTATCCGCGTTTGTAGTTCTAATCGAATCCTCGTCAAACTCGCAATGGGTTGTGGGCAATATCAGCCGTTAGAGTCCCCATCGATCCATACTACGAATTCGGACCGGAAATAGTAAACCATCCGGGAATCTTTGGAATACTCTTTTCAACATACTACAATTTGGGACATACTAATTCTATTTTCGATTACTATTTAGGATGGATAGTATGCGAATTGGGACGCAGGGCACATGTCCCAAGATACTGCGCTCACATTTGGCGTCATCAAACTACGCCTTTGTTTAGAATAGGTGCCCTCCAGTGGACGGAGTTGCACAGTCCACCTTTAAATATGTGATATTAATAAGTTCACTTAAAGTAAACTTACAACTATACTTGCAGTATAAAAATGATTAAAGTAGAAGTTTACTAAGAGTATTCTTTAAAATGTACTTTCATAAACTTTCATAACAAACATTATACTAAAGGTTTACTTGTAGTAGTTGCAATACTAAAGAAACTTACATGTGTACTCAAAATGAACTACTGCTACAAGTAAAAGGTACTCTTAAAAGTATACATTTACATTGTGAAGAAATTGGCCAAACTTTCTCCTAAGAAGTATTTACTTTGGTAAACTTACAAAATAAATCATACTTGGAAAATACAGTTTACAACAACCAGAACACCCAATACACTAAAAACAAATATGATGACATTTTCATAACCAGACGAGTGCTTGGGTCTAGTTTTTAGTCAGAAGATCATTCTGTTGCTCTAGAGGTGGTCTGCAGCTTTAACATTTCACTCCCATTTTTCTGGCCTCTATGAGGGCACATCTGGTTCAAGTGCAGTAATTAGCTTTCATTAATCAGTCACTGTTTCTCAAAACAACCTGAATAGTCAAATATTACATGGTAATTGTGGGAATTTAATTCTGCATTTTAGTGCACTGATGAGCCTGAGGAGTCAAGAGGCTCCACTCAAGAAAAACCGAATCAGTGAAGCTTCTTTCAAATGTTCCAGGTTATGAAGAAGGGCAGACAGGCCCTAGAGATGAGTGTACTACACCAAAAAAGGTCAATATGCTATGACATTTCATATAAGGGCAATCTTTGAAACGGCAGTTCTTGATTTCTGATGTAACATCAGGCATTTAAGAACATGAAAATAAAGAAATAAAGATTCCACAAGGGGTTTTTGCAGTGATACCATAGGAGAACCTTTTTTTTTTCAAAGAACCTTTCAGTATACACTTCTTAAAGAAGCATTTTTTTTTCTTAGCCTGAAGAACATTTTAATAATCTAAAATAATATTTTGTCCGATGGATGTTAAAGTTTTTTTTCATGGAACCATCAATGCCAATAAAGAACCTTTATTTTTTATTCGTTTTTGTTTTTTATGTGTTTTTTCATGAACTCCAGTTTGGGAAAACCATATGAGAAATGAGAACAGTCCAACTTAAATGCTCTCCTCTCCTAACTTCAGGCACCTGTACTTTCAAAGCGAAGCATTTGGCATTTTAAATTAGCCTATTGATTCATTTAGGAATTAAACACTTTAATGTGTTTCCTTGAAGTTGATTCTGCTTTGACTTCATTTGAAACTATACAACAATAGACAATGTAACTAAATTATGTATCTCAAATGTAAGTTTATAGTAATAACTTTCTGTTTCGTTCTAGCATCTTTGTATAACAGCTATACCACAGCAATGGTGTGATGTTGCTTAAATATGGTTTGATTCTCAAAATGAAATAAGAACAGATCAGTGCATTGAAACGTGTCAGGTTACTCACGTAACCTATGTTCTCTAAATAGGGAACGAGACGCTGCGTAATGATGTATATGGGGTACGCCCATGGGCGTACGTCAGGTAGACCTGAACGGCTGGATTAAGCTGTTAGAACATGCGAACCCGGAACCATATCAAGATCTAAACTATAAAATTTAACAAAAGTGTGCGGTGAGGACCATCCTGCGGCAACGCAAATGTCCTCCAAGAGCGCCCACTTGGAGAGTGCCTAGGAAGAGGCCACACCTCTAGCAGAGCCTTATGCCCAGAGGTGAAGGAACTCTGCCTACCTCATAAGCTTAAGAGATAGTCTTCGTCACCCTAATGTGAAATGCTCTGCTTCGACGCGGCAAGCCCACGGCGGCCGGCTCCGAAACACACCAGCAACTGGTTAGACTTCCTCCAACCACCCGAACGATTAACATACAGCTTCAATGCCCTAACTGGGCAAAGCGAATGTAACCTCTCGTCCTCCGAGGACGCAAAAGGCGGAGAGTGGAAAGAATGGAGGATGGTTACCTGCAAACTGAAGGATGTGGACAAAACCTTGGGCACATAACCCACCCTGGGTCTCAGAGAGACCTTAACTAGGCCGGGAGCAAAACCCAAGCAAGCCTAGCTAACAGAGAGGGCTTGCAAATCCCCCACTCACTTAAAGAAGTTAGAGCCAATAAAAGAGCAACATTTAAGAGTCAGAACCCGCTCCGGAGCTGACCCCAATGGCTCAAAGGGAGAACTCGTCAAACCCTCCGGGACAATAAAAGTACCAAGAGGGTACACCAGGGGAGCGGACTGGCCTCAGGCGCTTGACCCCTCTCATAAAAGATGAGACTAAAGAATGCTTTCCAAAGGGGTCTCATCCAACTCCCTGTGAGCGGCGATAGCCGCTACATACACTCTGAGAGTAGTAGCCACCGCCCCAGCTGCAAACTTATCCTGCAGAAACTCCAGAACTGAACCAATAGGGCAGTCGACTGGACTTATACTGTGGGCCGAACACCATGCCTGAAAAACCTCCCACTTGGAAGAGTAAGCTTCCTCGTAGAGGAGGCTATGGCATTAGCGATGGTCTCCTGCACCTCTGCTGGTAGACCGGCCCTTAAGACTGATGTCCCCTGATATGCCACACCCACAGTTTCCAGATCTCCGGACCTGCATGACACGGAATCCAGACAGACCCCTAAAAAGGCGGTCTGTTGGGATGGTAAGAACACACTCTTAACGGTGTTCACAGCCAAGCATGTCCTAATACTGGAAATCCGGCCAGGAGCCAGACAGGCCTGCATTGACACGGAATCCAGACAGACCTCTTAAAAGGTGGTCTGTCTGGATGGTAAGGACACACTCTGTTCACTCGATCAACGGTGTTCACTCTTAGGACAAGGGAACGGACATGACAAAGCACAGAGTCTCTGTGATCTTTCGCCATCTCTCTGGACTGGGCCAATAAGAGCCAATCGTCCAGGTAGTTGAGTATGCGGATGCCCTGGAGCCTCAGCGGGGCCAGAGCAGCATCTACACACTTAGTGAACGTCCCTGCAGCCAGAGCAAACTGAAGGGGAGCACCCTGTATTGGAAAGCCTTCCCTCCCAAGGCAAACCTGAGGAACTTCCTGTGTCGCTGAATGACCTGAATATGGAAACGCATCTTTCAGGTCTATCGACATGAACCACTCCCCTGCACGAACCTGGGCAATGTTTTATAGACTTCAGTGTCCACATCTTGAACCTCCCTCTGAGGAGGGAAAAGTTCAGATGACAGAGGTCTAATATGGGCCGCAGACCGCCGTCCTTCTTGGAAACCAAGAAGTAACAGCTGAAAAATCCTTGCTCTATGTCCATAGTCAGGACTTCCTCTATCGCTCCCTCGAGAAGGGAGGACAGCTCCTCCTGTAGAACAGAAGCCCCTGGGGCGCTGTTTTACTAAAGTATGGAGGACCCCACTGAACAGGGTGGGGGTTGTGGCAAAACTGAAGTGTGTAGCCCAGCTGAATCGTGCGAATCGTGCGAAGGGTGACACTCCTGGGAAACGTTTCCACTTTTCAATGAAATAAGAAGAGGAGTATTGAAATGCAGTGGGCATACCCGATTAGGGTGCCGAACTGGGACTCCGTGGAGGGATTGTCCGGCTGCAACAGAAAGCCGACTGCGTCCATATGCGGCGAGGAGGCTGCGATGACCTGAGTGGGAAATGTAAGGTCCACTGACCGCTGGAGAGAATGGGCCGTGTCTCCTAGAAAACGTGTAGTGGAAATGTGATCTGACGGACTCAGGGGGAGAAAGCCTAAAGCGTCTCCATTCCCTGGCGTGGGAGTGGCGAGAGATTGAGCCGACCCCGCCCCTCGAGATGCACTGGGCGGCAAGTGTGAAGGGAGTGGACTCGGAGAGCGGCCAGGAGGCGGGCAGAAATGCTTGCGCAGTCTGACCCAGCCCCGAACATTCAGCGCGACTATTTTCCCCGCCCGGAGGGTCAGGAACGACTCAGCGGAGCAGGAGCTTAAAGCTACTGCCAGGCCGCTTCATCTGCACCGAAGAGGTCTTTGTCGTGGAAAGGGGCGACCACAAGCTCCCCAAACCAGGGCAGGTGGGGGATGACTCTGGTCACTCCTGAAATTCCTTTGAATGGAGGGTGCTCTCTAGGCTGGGAAGGAGAGGTGCTAGAAGAAACTCTAGTTCTCTTAAGCATGAACTGCCTGAAAACCGCTTCTCTGAACTTGTCAACCACTTAGGTGTTGACAGTACTAACCAGATAAATACCCCTGGAGAAATAGAGTGTGTCGAGGAGGAAAAACCATCTCCTTGTCGTGAATCTCAGTGAGGTTTAACCAAAGGTGGTGTAAAGCAGCCACCAGAGCAGCCATCGAGCGCCCTACCACGTGTGCTTAGTAGCCCGTAAGGCCAAAATCCTTGGCTATGCAGAGCTCTAAACAGCTGAAAGATGAGAGGCCAGAGTGTCTTAGATCGCCAGAATGGTAGAATAACCGCACTCCACAGAACCAACGAGGATGGTAAAGTGAGCGGCTACCGCATTAGAAAGGCGGGCGGAAAAAAGCTGCTTTCAGGATCTGGAGACCTAGTTGTGCAGATCGCTGAAAAATGAAAGTTTCCTTATCAACGTGCGATACGCACTAGCACACTTTGAAATCTCTCATCAAGCATAAAAGATTGCGATTAGTGGAAAACATAATGCCAATCGATCGCAAGATTCTCTGTCGTGTGCAAAGCGCGTCAACGAGCTCGGAGTAGGCCGCAAAGGCCGCGCTTTTTCCTGTTCGCCAGGTGGGAAAGCGTAGTCAAACGAGATAGGCCCGAAATCCTCGAAGTTAGACACAGTCGTAAGCAAAGTGTCACAACGCTCACGTGCTTCCGGGGCTGGGGATCAAATAGTTTTGTGCGCACATACAAGCAGAAAAACTTCTTAACGGTGATAATATATAAAAACATAAAATAATGTATAATGTATCACTTACCATGCGGGTCATCGCTCGAATAGAGCGAGTGCACGGCGGGGCAACGACGAAACTCCATCATATACTTTACGAGTTGGGAGAACAAGGTTCCGCCATCCATGGCTGTTGAAGTAGTGAAGGAGAAAGATGCTTAAATCCAGTTTTTAAGGGTCAGATAAATCGCACGAAGGGAGCGATGCTACCGCTTCGTGAAGGCAGAGAAATCTGGGAAGAAGATGGCGCGCGCGCCAGTATAGCTAAAAGGTGATGAGCTAGAGGGGCGGCGCTGCGCCATCAACCAATGAATAGAGTGACGAAGTTATGATGTCACTTTGTATGCCAAAACGCGGAAGTGAGTTAGCATTTTAGCACTTCCGGTTCCCTCGCTCTAAAGTCTATGGGTTTTTGCTAAATCGCCTGAAATCGGTGTGGTTAAGAAAGCCTCTAAATATTTTCACGTTTTGATCTATGACATAAAACACACTAGTTCTAACCTGCTTGTGATTTTTTAAAACTTTATTGTGTCTTAAACACGGCGGTTGCTAACAGGTTGCTAAAAGGGACTGCATCCTATATGGCCGGGACTTCATCGTGACAAACAGGAAATCTCACCAGCCCGCGTTTCATCCACTTTTGAATTCTGTAAGTAAATGTTTAATAATAATAAAAAAACTAGCCTGTGTTTCAGCCTCACGTTCTTAGAAGTTTACCTTTCAGTTAATATACCTAGTGTTATATATTTAGTCCTTTCAAATAGTAGTGTTTCCAAATATTGTTGTACACAGAAATCTGTGATATTAAGGTAACCGATTACCAGGGCCCGTATTTATCAAACATCTTAGAATTACTCACAAGAACACTGCTAAGAATTGACTTAAGAGTAAAAAAATTCTTGGCTCAAAGCTGCGCTTAAAAGTTAGTTATCAAGCGTCCCAATCATACTTTAAGTAAAGTGTAGGACTAAATCTTAAGTGCTAGTCTTAGAGTGGATTTACGACACTTTGCTGTGCCACAAATGGAATTTTGGATGATGTCATAGGCATGAACCAATCACTGAATAGATGTCCTTATTTAAGAATATCCTCAGATAAATTCACATTGAATGATGAAGTTCCTCAGAGGAGTTTACATCCAATACACATTTGACAATAAAGAGTTTTCAAGAGAATACATTATAATATACACATTTTAAATGAAAGATAAACATGTTTTCATTCATGTATTTAATTTTTTAAAACTGGTGTGCTGTTAAATGACCTGCCTATATATAGCCTAGATTTTTTTTAATATATAATCAGCCACCATGGATTCCAAAAGAAAACCGACATGGCAGGAGGAAGAAGCGATCGCTACTGCTTGCTGAATTACTCGAACAGTGTTTTTTTTTATTATTTTTTTTATATAAAACCCAACATTAACCAGCGCTGAAAAAGATGATGTCTGCTCTGTCCAAACGATACTGTTTGATTAACTATTTGTCGTCAAACATTTCGAACACATTCTCCCTCTATTGAAAGATTTGCACACGTCTCTTTCGCCTCAGTGCCATCTCAAGCCCCTACTGGCAACTCCTAACCACTTGAGAGACCTCTCGAGCGGTCTTAAATAACTGGGCGGAGTAAGAGTGATTCTTAGCTTTAAGAAATTTGATAACTTGCTCTTATACTGAAGTTTGAAAATAGGAGTAAATTTCATGAATTTTCAGCACTTAAGACTAAAATAGAACTTTGAGAAGCTTGATAAATACAGGCCCAGATTTATAGTGGTTATCTCCTCGATATATGATCAATCGTCTAAGGAAAATGACATACGATTGTAAATTAATACGGCTACAGCTTACGTCATTAATGCTTCTGAGGTGGTAAAAGCACGTTTTTTTTTCTTCTGGCGAATTAGCAAATGGTATGCAAACATACAATCAAACATAATACATTGAAAGATAATCTTTAAAGTCTATTTGGGCACGATGATCAGGCATAATAGCCTAATCTTAATCACAAAGAAAATAATATTAAGGTTTATATAAACTAACAAAATAATAAACGAATAAATAAAACATTAACAAACGAGAAAAATCTCAGAGAGGCACGCATAAATCCAATTATTTTCTAACATTTTTGGAAAAAACGAATGGGCAATATTTCTCATGAAGAAGTGGATAAGAGTGAACGTGTTTTTTAAATAAAGTTTGAGGAAGCTTGATGATGACGTAGATCCGCGACTGTGTGCTGTAGTCCGTTTATAGCCTATTAGTTAGCATTTTATATCTGACGGCTTTATTTAGGCTTCAAACGGTATACATTTTGGATTCACTTGTAAAGATTATCTTGATAGACAAAACGTGTAAGGGTCATAACTCTTTGTTGAACACAGATCTTATTTTTTGCGGTTGTCCAAAAATCTTTGGGGAAAATGTAGGCTTTTGATCGAGGGAACCCATGCGCCGCTAACTTCCGGGTTGGCCTACAAAGTGACGTCATGACTTCAGCACTCTACTGGCGTGATTCTATACGGGCTTCAGACAATCTGAACCCCATATGCGTTATTACGCAGCGTCGAAGTGAACCTATGAAAGAGAACTCCCTTTTTATATTCCATGCTACTATCTCAAAAATTCCAAAAGTTAATTCTCGCATAAAGAACCTGTCTAGAGAGACTTGACTTCCTTGCCTCAGTGAGCGGAAAATATGGGATGGACTCTGGTGTGTTAATATAATTAAACCTGAGCTTTTACAGCTCAGCTCAGATGTGCTCCAATTTCACAAGTCTGGTGAATATTAATGTTTTATTAAAGACTAAATCTAAATCTAATATAATAATGTTAGATTATTGTTTATCCTCTAACCTGATGACAGACGATGCCATTGTTGCCATTGTATCCTTCCTTTAAATACTATATTCCAGAGCTAACAACATTCAATATGCAGCTCTGCACACATTTTGTATAGATAATTTCATACACAAACATTGTCTGCACACACTGGCTTAGTTAAAAAATGTATATCAAAAGCTTAGACGGGTCACTGTCCCTGGATTTTTTTATTTGTTTTGGTATGTTGCAGAGTCTTACTCGCATACAATTGTTTTTGTTTTCAATACATTCTGTGCATCCCATTGGAATATTCTGATGGCTTTTTCTGATATGAAATACAACATTATCTATAATGCATTTCCCCTCTCACAAATTCCATTCTTTTAAAGGCAATAATGGAAACACAGAGGCCAGAACTACAGTAGATGTTCCATAATTGATGCATGGTTACTTTTAAAAGATGATCTTACATAATGTTAAAATCTAACCTTAAAAGGAAAGTTCTCCCAAAAATGAAAATTCTGTCTTTTACTCATGCTGATGTTTTTCCAAACCTGTGTTACTTTCTATTTCTAGCAAAACATACAAATATTTTGAACAAAGGTAGTAAATCAAACTTTGTTCGGTAACTGAGGTAAATCAAAAGTTCAGGTTACCATTTATTTTAATTGTATGAACAAAAAAACAATGGGAATTTCTCAAACTATCTTTTTTATAATCCACAGAAGAAAGAACGTCCTAAAGTTTTGGTACAACATGAGGGTGAGCAAATGATGACCGAATTGTCATTTTTGGGTGAACCAACCCTGCAGTGGATAAAAATGTCTGCTTTTGAATGCTAACAGCCCCTTTAGACAGATCCAAATGCTAAACTATTTGCCTCACTGCTAAAGAGGACCTATAATGCACTTTGAAATAATATCTGATTTTGTTTGTGGTTCTAGAGCAAGTTTTCATGCTTGAATGTTAAAAAAAACATATATTTTAAATTTTTGCTAAAATAATACATCCAAACATAGACCTCACACTGAATTAATATTAAATTATGAATGTGTTCAACATTCTGCAACAAATGTTTTTCAGATTTTCTAGACTTTTTCAAGTCGTGAGCAGGAGCAGGATTAAAATGCATAGTGCATGGATTCTGCTGGCATGTATTTATGATACTAAGTGGGACAGCCAGTGTCTACTTCCTCTCTAAGGCGCCCCAAAAAAATTCCAATATAAATCATAGACTTTAAAAAATATGGATGTAGTATCCGTGGCATCACCCATAGGATTCGCAGGAGAAATTTTGAACTGTAAAGAAGGGTCGAGCTGGCCGTTGCCATCTTGGCAACGCATCACCGGTGTCATGAGAAATCCTGGCCCTCTGTGAAATAGAGTCCGCTTAGGACCCCAGAATGATTCTATTGGCTTATAGAACTTTTAATTGGTAATCTGTTCAGAGCCTGATTACAATTCTTTCAAAATCACGTTTAGATTTTTGTTGTTTCAATTGTGTTAAAACAGTCTTTAACGTCTTACTAATCATATGTTTCATATACTACACTGTAAAAAAAAAAAATGCTGTTTTTGTTGGTTTAACTTAAAAAAGTAAGTAACCTGGTTGCCTTAAAATTTTGAGTTTATTGAAATTACAAATTTGAGTTGATTCAATGAAGGAAATTTGTTTAATAAATAGAAACTCAAAATATTATTGTATCTGAACCACATAAAAAATTTGATAAATCATGAAAATAGCACTATTTGGCATGTTTCAGAAATAAAACACTGTAGCGACTCAGGCGAATCAAACACACAATCGCCAGTTACATTTAACAAATATGTTTTGAATGCTGTGTGCTTAGGAACAGACCTTTCCCCAACACAACAGAGAAAGATTCTTCGATACCCTGGAAACCATCTGATAAGAAGTTTTACGGCCCAAAAGAATTTGGCCACATGAAAAGTTCCATACACAGAGAGTTAAAGGTTGTAAGACACACGCTTTTACCTCAAATTATAGACAAACCATCTATAAATGAACATGCACCCCAGGACATTGTATGTAAACACATAACTGTCTTGTAAAATGTTTATTCTGTATGGTATTTTGCATCTTTTTATCTTTGTCTTAACAAATTACTAGTTCAGATAACCTCATATATGTCATGTCTCCTATCAAATTAATGCTCACTTCACGACTTACACTTCCATGTATATCACTTATTCAGAAAATGCAGTGTGTGTTTGTTGCATTAATTAGAATATGAATGGTCAGACACCCACTGATTCGAGCCTTGGAACAAAGAGCCATAGAATCTGCTGAGGAATTTCCCGCCTGGAAATCCCAACAATCTCATTGGTTAAGTCTAACCCTGAAGGGTGGGACTACGCCCAGACCATAAAAGGAGGCGCTCGGATGCTCTCTCTCTCTCTCTTACTTCTCTCTCTTACTTCTGAAAGTCTCTTCTGAAATGCTCTCGTCTTCTCTCCCTGGCTGAACCAACACGTCCCCCCCCCCAAGCAGGGAGGGGCTCCAGACACAGAGCCATGTGCTGTGTGGGACCAGAAACCGAGGCCCACCACACTATGGGGCCAACAGGCCTCAGCTCTTCCAAAAATCTTCTCTTCTACAATCCGATCTTCAACAATCCTTTTCTCCTCGCTCCATCAAATTACTAGCCCCAAGGGCATTCTTCAGAAGGAGAACACGGAGCATCCCTAAAAGCAACCAGCCGCTCCCTCTCGACCTCGGAAAGAACCACCGGACACGCAGGACATTTGAATTCGGAACACACACACACACGCGAGAAGCCACAACTAGAGCAAGTATTATCTTCCAAATTCAAACTGCTGTTAAGAGGGTGTGTTATTTTCCCGTTGGGACAAGTTAACGCCGTGAAGGTTGTATTTGATGAACTGAAGGAAAGCTGCTTCTTATCCCCCCCACTCTCTTTGTCTCTCTCTCTCTCTCTCTCTCTCTCTCTCTCTCTCTCTCTCTCTCTCTCTCTCTCTCTCATCTCTCTCTCTCTCTTTTATCTCTCTCTAATTTCAGTCTATTCATTATTCTCTTTTATGTATTCTTTCGTTAATATCTATACTTCTACTCTCTTGATGCATATTTAGTATGTACTTTCTGTGTGAATTGTAGTGTTATTTTTAGTCTGTGTTTATTAAACCTCCAAAAGACATTTAATGAGTTGAATCTGTTATTCTGCCACATACACAAAGTCAATGAAACTTACGATCTAACGTTACCTAACTGATTATGCTACTATGTTAGTAAAGTAAACTGTATGACCATTTGAAATATTGAACTTGTCCTGATCAGTAAAGTTAATGTTTCTTATGCGCTTGTAAAGCAGTAATCCCTTATTGAGAATTGATTTGAAAAGTCTATAACTAATTTGCAGGACAAACTTAGTAGGATAATTTCAAGCAATTCCGTAAAGGGTTACTTGTATTTAATTAAACAATTTTCCCTATCGGAAAATTTTAATACGTAATGAACGACTGGCAAATTATATTCATAAATTCATGAATATTGAATATTAAATCCCTTTTGAGTTAATTATTCCCAGAGACATTAAACTCATAAGTCATTGTCGTTACAACACACACAGTTACCCAATATGCTTACAAAATATTTTAATTATATTTTAATAAAGGTTGTCAAATCTCAAAAAATGTTCATTGTATTAACTCAAAATTTTAATTTCAATGAACTCAAAATTTTAGGGCAACCAGGTAACTTTTTTTCTAAATAATTTTCTACAGTGTAGTATATAACCAAAGCTGTGTTGTGATATCAAGCATATCTCTTTCTTGTTGTTTTTTAGTTAGCATAGCATACAGCTACCCGATTAGTTTAGTTTATACATTAAAAAAATCCGTAATTATATTTATTTTGTGCATTTTGTGTTCTGTATATTATTATTTATTTATTTTTATATATATTTTTTTACATTATAGGTACATTATTTTGTTATGATTTCGTATTGGTATTATTACTTAGTTTATAAATTAAATGTTTTTTTTTTGTTTTTTTATAATATGTTAGGCATGTTATTGTTCCCATTATAACAATCAAATTCAAATTTCAAATAAATGGTGTGTGTGTGTGTGTGTGTGTGTGTGTGCGTGCGTGCGTGCGTGCGTGCGTGCGTGCGTGTGTGTGTACTTGGAATGACAATGAAGGATTTCAGGATTTCTCATGACACCGGCCGTCATTCCTGGATAACTGAAAATGGGTAAAGAGACGGAACGTAAGAAGAGTTGAAGTGGCATGATGACTGACAGCCAGCAGACAAACAGGCATCACCTGTCACTCAAAGTGGCCATGCCCTTAATTATGCCGAACTTTAAGGCTTTATAATGTAAACAAATGAGTTATAAAAAAATTCACCCCCTCACAGTTGTCATAAAGGGGAAAATTAGCCATATAGACCCAAACCACAATTTGTACAAGGTTATAAACATTTTGTTGTTGTTGTTGTTGTTGTTGTTGTTGTTATGAGATTCTGCTCACTTCTGGAGCCTCTAGTGGCCAGTCGATGAATTGCATTTTAAGTCACTTTCATATTGGCTTCAAGAGAAACTGGGGGAGGTTGCCGCACTATGTAAATCTGTGGTGAAAAATAGAACTGCAGCACACTCTCATAAAGAGCCATTGGGGCAGATTTCAGGCTGCCCTACTTATTTTCATTAGACTTGACCTCACATAAACCTCAATACAGACCAAGACGATATCAGTCCACTTAAGATATGTCTCGGCATCAGGTCAGTAACAAGTTAGTATATATTTTCTTCCTATGTGGAGTAGCATATCAAATTACTAAAAGTATAAATCCTTTAGTTTAAGCATGCTCATTGGAATAGGTTTTATACGCTGCAGTTCTGTTGGGTTCGATTTATGTTTTTTCTAAAAATAAACAAGACTTTGTTTCTAAATTTTAATATTCTAAAACAATATTAATAACATTAAGGCAATTCTAAGATGCATTCTATGTTTTTGTCATGTATACTAATGTCTGTCATTCATCATTAGAGAGCCACCCTCCGGCTAAATAATGCAACGACATTACAATTCTGCCAAAAGTGTGTCTGATATGTTCAGTGATTAGGAAATAAAGCTTACGAAATCATAAATTAGCAATAAGACCCAGAATCTGTTCTACCTAAATTTATGGCCAGGAACCGGTACCGGTTGCAGCACCACTTTTCCAAGTGTGTCAGTAACGCACTGTTTAGTTCCTGAAGCCCCTTCTTCCAAAAAGCAGCTCTGATTGGTTGGCTGGACCAGTGCGTTGTGACTGGTCAAACTCTTCAAGCGTGTTTTGGAATCAAACCATAACTCCAAGATATACACTCACCTAAAGGATTATTAGGAACACAAACCTAATACTGTATTTGACCCCCTTTCGCCGTCAGAACTGCCTTATGGAGTTTGCAGTTGATGGAGATTTTTGGGATGCACATCCAGGGCACGAAGCTCCCGTTCCACCACATCCCAAAGATGCTCTATTGGGTTGAGATCTGGTGACTTTGGGATGGACATGGGATGGACATGGTCAGAAATGCTCAGGTAGGCCGCGGCATTTAAAGAATTCCCAATTGGCACAAAGGGGCTTAAAGTGTGCCAAGAAAACATCCCCACACCATTACACCACCAGCAGCAGCATGCACAGTGGTAACAAGGCATGATGGATCCATGTTCTCATTCTGTTTACACCAAATTCTGACTCTACTATCTGAAATAGAAATCTCAATAGAAATCGAGACTTATCAGACCCGGCAACATTTTTCCAGTCTTCAACTGTCCAATTTTGGTGAACTCATGCCAATTGTAGCCTATTTTTCCTATTTGTAGTGGAGATGAGTGGTACCCTGTGGGGTCTTCTGCAGTTGTATCCCATCCGCCTCAAGGTTGTGCGTGTTGTGGCTTAACAAATGCTTTGCTGCATACCTCGGTTGTAACGAGTGGTTATTTCCGTCAAAGTTGCTCTTCAATCAGCTTGAATCAGCCGGCCCATTCTCCTTTGACCTCTAGCATCAACAAGGCATTTTCGCCCACAGGACTGCCGCATACTTGATGTTTTTCCCTTTTCACACCATTCTTTGTAGACCCTAGAAATGGTTGTGTATGAAAATCCCAGTAACTGAGCAGATTGTCAAATACTCAGACCGGCCCGTCTGGCATCAACAACCGTGCCAAATCACCTTTCTTTCCCATTCTGACATTGAGTTTGGAGTTCAGGAGATTGTCTTGACCAGGACCACACCCCTAAATGCATTGAAGCAACTGTCATGCGATTGGTTAATGAGATAATTGCATTAATGAGAAATTGAACAGGTGTTCCTATCCTTTACGTGAGTGTAGTTCAGCTCTTACCATAACATATAGAGAATTACTCCTTTTTGAGTGGTCTTTGTGCTTTGTAACTTTGCAGACCTCTTTCTTGCTTAAATAGCAAAATTACACACTATAAGATTATATAAAATGTATTACTGACACACCCGTTCCACTTGAATTATTATTACATTCATGCACTGGTAGAAAAGGATAACTCAGGGTGCTTGACATCACAATGTTTCCTGATATACTGACTTGTCACAAAACAGAAAAAGGGAAGATGTGACATCAGCTCTATAACATTCTCCCTTAAAGGGTGATGACCTTTCTTATCTTGGATTTACCATCCATTCATTATTTATAGAGGTCAGTGATTTTGACAGTGGATGTTTTTCTTTGCCATTTCTCTAGAGACCCCATACAGATGCCTTTACACTGATTAAGTTATGAGTAATGTGTAGATGTGTAAATGCCACAGGGGTTTCCTTCGGCTGCTAGCCCAGATTTCAAAGATCAGCTCAGCTGCACAGTCAGAGGTGCAATAATGAGACCTCCTCCTGTAATATGTTTGTTAACGAGGGTACACTTGGCATGCTGGGTGAGTGGGCTGATTTTCCGGCTGGCTCCTGTGGTGACCACTATAGTGATGGGAATATAGCTTCCCACCAATGTTACACTGCCAAGATAATAAGTAGCCGTCTGATGTCTGTCATAATGGCTCTATTTATGTAATATGAAACTGTTTGAATCTCTTATTGGGTAACAGCCGGTTGGCATGCAAGGATTTGGTGAATTTGGCAAGCTTGTAATATCTCACCACATTGTAATAGAAGACTTGGAAATGCAACAGTGTGTTGCCGCTTTGACCATTCGTTGTTCAAAGTTGTATGAATTCTACAGAGCACAAAAGCAGATGTTTGGCAGTATGTTCATGCGTCCCTTTTCCATAAAATGAATGTGAATGGTGAAATACAAGGTTTGTGTGAGGAAAATGATGTAAGATGTTGTTCTTAAATCTCATTAGTGTGATTTAAATATACAAATTTGGTGCATCACGCTCAATATAAAACATGTTGTTTGGCATTGACATCATACTTGACAGGCTGTGCTGGGAGTAACTCATTACAAATAACATAATCAGATTACTTTAAGTAATTTCTTAATGCATTACATGAGTTACTTTTTCAAATAAGTAACACAAGTCATGCATTTATTCATCTCACTTGCAAAAAAACAGATTTAGCATTCCTCAAAATTAATATAAACTGTGAATATGACTAAATCCTGCAACAATTAAATATATTAAATTACACAAACACACAAATATACTTTATGTACTTAATGTATTTATGTATTTAATTATGTCATCATTACTCTCCCTCAAGTTGTTCTGTATGAGTTTCACAACAGAAGAACTTTTAAGGATTGATAACGTCTCGGTTACGTATGTAACCCTAGTTCCCTGAGGAAACGAGACGCTGCGTCGAAACGCTGTGAGAATGCCTCTGCGTTAATGCGTCGTGAAGCACGTGTAGAACCATTCCATCGGAAGATCGATCGATCGTCGGCGTGATGACGTCATCAACCGGAAGCTATAAAGCGTCCGTGAAAACAAACAGGAACTAGCTTCTGAAAAAGCCTGAAGTAAGTGATCACGGGCATGCCGGGAGTATGGCCGGGCGACGCAGCGTCTCGTTCCCTCAGGGAACTAGGGTTACATACGTAACCGAGACGTTCCCTTTCGGGGAACTCGAGCTGCGTCGAAACGCTGTGAGAACGCTTATACCCACATCGCCTTGGGACCAAATGCCTCGTATGTGTGAAGCCGTAGCGCACACGACTACGAAAGCACCTGCACCCCAACAGTAGATGCCAAATCGAACTCGTAGAATCTGACGAAGGCCAGCGGCGAAGACCAGCCTGCCGCATTGCAAATATCTTGGAGGGAAGCCCCCGACAAAAGTGCTTTAGAAGCAGCCATACCCCTGGTAGAGTGAACCCTGGACAGCCAGTGGAGACGGCTGCCCGGCCGCCTCATAAGCATGTGAAATGGCCTCGACCAACCACTTGCTCATTCTCTGCTTAGACACTGGACCTTTTTCGGGGCTCCGAAACAGACAAAAAGTTTCCACTGGAACTTGGTCCCACTGGCGTTCTCTGCACCATGCTGAGAAAAGTTTCCATTTCAAAGCGTACTGCTTCCTCGTGGACGGAGCTCTGGAGTGAAGGATGGTCTCTACGACCTCGGCCGAGAGACCCTCCTCTATGAGCCTGGCCCCCTCAGAGGCCAGGCCCATAGTTTCCATAACTCTGGGCGAGGATGCAGGAATCTCCCGCCCACTTGAGAGAGGAGATCCCTCCTGGTCGGAATCTCCATCGGAGAGCCTTCCAGGAGAGATATTAGGTCCGAAAACCATATCCTGGTCGGCCAGTACGGAGCCACTAGAAGTACCTGGGCCCCGTCCCGGCGTACCCTCTCCAGAACTCCTGGAAGCAGGACAATCAGGGGAAATGCGTAAAGGGGCAGCCTCGGCCACTCCTGTACCATGGCATCCAGCCCCAGTGGGGCTGGATGTGGCAGAGAGAACCACTGAGGACAGTGAGAATTCTCTGCCGAAGCAAACAGGTCTATCTCTGCTTTCCCATATTTTTGCCATAGGAGCTCCACCATCTCGGGGTGGAGTCTCCATTCCCCGGGCCTCGGGCCCTGTCTCGACAGGATGTCCGCTTCCTGATTTAGGACCCCTGGGATGTAAACTGCTCTGATGGACAGCAGTTTCCCTTGGGCCCACAGGAGGATCTGACGTGCCAGTTTGTATAAGGGACGGGACCTCAGACCCCCCTGGTGATTTATATAGGCGACTACCGATGTGTTGTCCGTACTGACTAATACATGATGGCCCCTGAGGTCGGGCAGAAACTGTTTCAATGCAAGAAACACAGCGAGCATCTCTAGCCGATTTATGTGCCATAGCCGCTGGTGTTCCTGCCATAGACCCTGGGATTGAACTAAATACATTACAATCGGATAAAACGAATGCACAGGTTACTTTCCTGAACAAGCGCGTTCCCGAGTCGTCGTGTCCTTCACATTGTCCATGTGAATCGCGGCCCAGTTCGGCGCGCACACGCAAAATACCGGCAGTTCAATAGGGAATGCGGATCTCTTAAAGGGGCCGCACTATATTCCTACTCGTGTAATATGGGCCTCCCCAGTCCTCAAGGTATGGTGTGGTTCTGGTTCGCTTTTTTTTTTTTTTAATTGCGATTAATCGCGAGTTAACTCATGACAATCATGCAGTTAATCGCGATTCAATATTTTAATCGAATGACATCCCTACAGTGCCCTCCACAATTATTGGCACCCCTGTTTAAAATGTGGTCGCGGACTTCTAAAAATTCTCCTTTTTTAAAAAAACATTATAGAACCAAAATGCAAAAAAAGAGAAAAATCCTTACATTACATTACAGTACATTACTTGGTAAAAAAAAATCACAGATTTGGAAAAAAAATTAAAAATATTTTGATATCGTATCGTGACGTATCGTATCGTGACGTATCGTATCGTAACCCTGGCATATCGAGGTGCATCGTATCGGGAGTTTAAGTGTATCGTCCCATCCCTAATATCTTGAATATTTAACAAAGGGTGGAAAATTCTATCTACTGACAGACAAAAACACCAAATAGACAGACAGGTTCACACAGATCGCTTGCTGAAGGCACAGAAGCTAGTTCCTGTTTGTTTTCACGGACGCTTTATAGCTTGCGGTCGATGACGTCATCACGCCGACGATCGATCGATCTTCCGATGGAATGGTTCTACACGTGCTTCACGACGCATTAAGGCAGAGGCGTTCTTACAGCGTTTCGACGCAGCTCGAGTTCCCCGAAAGGGAACCAGACAATTGATGATGGTAGCCATTGTCTTCCATAGTATTGTTTTTCCTACTATGGAAGTCAATGGGGTCCATCAAATGTTTGATCACAAATTGAGTAAATGATGGCAGAATTTTCATTTTTGAGTGAACCTTTAACAAATGTCTTTGCTGCTGACCTTAAATGATCCAATGACACCACAGTAATAGGAAAAATAAATTATAGATTAACATCACTTTTTTTTTATTTAAAGAATCGCATTCTTCTTTAATCCAGAAGGGCAGCACAGAGGTTTGTTTGAGCTGCACCCTCTACTGTACAGGCGAAAATTATCATTTTCTTCAGCCTTATTTATTTCACTTTTGGTGTGAAAGGATTGCCCAGGTTAGAAAAAGTAACGCAAAAGTAATGCAACATACTGTATCACAATTTGTTACTTTTTTAGGGAGTAACGCGATATTGTAATGCATAACTTTTAAAAGTAATTTTCCCCAACACTGCTGATATGACATGTTAAATTTCAATATGAAACAAAATTTGCTATAGTATTTTCTTCCCTATTGTGATGTATATCAGAGACGTATATATTTAGTTCTGGAATATATACAAAACGTTTTAAAAGTTGTGAATTGTGAAAATGATGTGATCTAGGACATGTATACAATGTGTGCCATTGTAAAGACTGTAAGTCTATCCCTCACAGCCTCATTTCCATCTGTTAAATTCAATATGGCATTGAATCTGACTAAGGTCTATTGCTGCGATGTCATGAGTGATAGGAAACCATCACCATGCAGAGAAGAGATGTCAGTGCAAGACGGAGGGAAAGATATTTTGATTAAAGGTCACATGGGCACATTCATTTTTAAAAAACATGATGTACTGCAAAAACAAAACAAATCAAAAACACAATTTTTCAGCAAACACAAGTTGTTGTTGTTTGACTCTCAAACACTCACATACCAAAGGCCAAAAGGCTCTATCCAAGGTGCTCCAACAGAGGAGCTGCTGCAATTTAAAAGAAGAAATTCCCATGTGCAATGACCTCGCATTATACCACCAACTCCAACAAATCAATGTGACCTCATTACTTTACCCTGCCTTCATTCTCCATGTAAGACAGAATTGACACCCATGAAGCAGTAAAGGGCCAGTATCTCCTGCACTATAGAATCAAATAAATTGGATAATTCAGCTCTAAAACCTGACTGAATGAACCACTCTACAATAGCCTCCCGATATATACATGTCACTATGTGATTTACTAATATTTAAACTGAGAAATCTACCAATGTCTTAGTTTTTTTCTGTATTTGAGTTTTATGAAAATATTTTCATAGTTGCTTTAGGCTGGCCACACATGAAGATTTTAAGCCTGATTTTGAGCCTGATTTGCAACCCCTGGCTGCCCCTGACATGATACCTGTGATAGCCAATAAGATCAAACAAGCTTCACCAGCCGGATGTTGCGTTCTTCTGTAGCTGAAACTTGGCAGCCACAAACATGCCATGAAAGTGCAGTATTGAGAAAGATCACCCATATTCATTTTTTCTCCTTTGTTTGACAAAACTCATACCAAGAGTACCAGCTTACTGTGCGTTCACACCGCCGGCGGCGAGAGCGGCAAGCTGGCCGGAAGTCATTAATTTTCAATGGGAGCCGGGCGGCGAGCTCCGGCGAGAGCGGCGCGGCGCGTCTTGGACGATTTGGGCGTCGAGGAGAGTTGAAATCAGCTCAACTTTATGGTAATGAGCTATGACGCGGTTCGGCGGCAACCAGTCAGAATGTAGAAGTGCTCCGCTTGAGAGAAATCCAGAGAACACAGGCCTGTAAACTTTGGTTCCGACCACATTAGTTCCCAAGCAATTTGTAGGAGAGGTTGATCATTGCTGTGCGGGTTTCCCTATCATTTATGACAAGATCATTCATAGCGATGTGTAATTTGTTAAGAAGTCGCGCAACACTATTTTATAGGCGCTAGAACACTCGTTGTTCAGTGGGTGTGCAATTAATTCTTACTTTCACATTTAAACGATTTCATGAGGTTAATTTAAACCCTACTTGTGGTTAGTATATCCATCAACATGCTTGTTTGATTTGTGGCCTCTTTAAATACAGTTTAAAAAAAGAAAAAACATTCGATCTACGTCAGAGCGGCAGCACGTCCACGGAGCTTTCTACAGCGTCGCTGTCAGGGCGGCAAGAGCGAATTTTGACGCTCTCGCCGGCGGCGGTGTGAACGCACGGTTACAACACTGATCGCCCTCCTTTTTTTTCTTCCTTAATCACGTTTGATCTCACGAGTCTCTGTGAAATCTCGTCTCACTGTGAGAATGTTTCTATAATCGACAGTTGTGCGGTCTCGCGGTCTGGAACATTTCTAGTGAGTGCATTTGAAGATTATAATGCTAAAAATAGTTAAAACTGCCCTTATGTCTGTGGTCTCCCATAGTTTTAAAACCGATTAAGATTTGAAATTCGTCTAGTGTTCCACGCAGGCCTTGGGTGCTAGGGGCTGTCAAAGGTGGAAGCTCCAATCAACCAAAATCAGAAGAGCAAGTACAGATACAATCCTTTATTCATGTCCATCCTTAGCTATTTTATGCAATCAGTGATTCAGCTCGCCCTTTGTTTCATCTGCCAATTGAAGCTAATAGCCTATTAGTTTAAGCAATAAATGGCAAGGCCTAGGGTCTCAATCCAGTCATCCCTTTCTAGTTTTTATGCATTCATTTGAAAGCACTGATAATGAAAGGGTAAATCAGAAATATAATGCATTTTTATATTTGTAAAAATCAGTGTATAGCAGTCATTGATTTATGTAATATTGGTGAAATTCCACATTCAAAGCCATTGCCCACAATCACACTCTGTGTAAATAACACTATTCATGAATAAACCAAGGTAAATTTGTATGTGTATGGTCCATTAACAGCAGATGGCATTCACTCACATGACTGCCCAGTGATCAGTCCCTGTCTAACCACTTCAGGGCAAAGTCACCTCCCTGCCCACATAGCTAGTAAAGTTAAATTTACTGAAGAACAGCTTTGGAAGCTGTCAAGCTCAATGGTGCCAATATCTGGAGAAAGCTATCACTTAGCATTCCCCAAAACATTTCCCTAGTGGCAACTATCCTGAACCATGATGTGAAAGGCAGCAGACAAGTACATTTTAGTCTATTTTTAATCATTCTGTATTTATTAATTTAATTTAGATTGTATATTATATATAAATTCAAGCTATAGAAATATGAAAGACATTAAGGAAAACATCTTACCCAACACTGTGCAAGATTAAATGGAATCAAGACATTGATCGATGGATTTTTTCCAAGCATTAAATTTAATTCTTAAACATACATTTTCTTTAAGCTCTATAGGAAACATTAAAGCTTGAATACCACTGATTTAAGTGTTTGGAAAACAAATCTGAATCCAATAATCCAGTTATCCATACTTTGCTTTTTTGTTTGTAACTTGACATTATGAGTTAATCTTTTGGTGTAGATGCTTTCACACTAGCACTTTTGGTGCACACCTGGGATCGATTGACGTCAGAGTTCGGTTCGTTTGGATGATGTGAACGCAGTCTTCCGAACTTGGGTGCACACCCGCGAACAGCACCCGAGTCCGTTTAAAAACGTTGTCTGGGGTTCGTTCGCTACTGATGTGAACGCAATCGTAATAAATCGCTGAAGTGAACCGCTATTAATGATAAATGATTTGATAAAAATATGTGTTTTGTGTTTGTTTCACTCATTTACCTGATGAGTATCACTGTAATCGAACCAAATGTGAAAGCACCCTAAGCAACTCTTACTGCTGTAAACAAATGTAAGACTAGGTGATGAAGACATGGTTCTTGATAAATGAATCAAAATGATTAGTGAATAATTAAAAAAAAAAGTATATATATATATATATATATATATATATATATTTTTTTTTTTTTTTTTTTTTTTACTTGGTTGTTTGTTTAGTTTAGAATGGGTCCATGCTTACCATCTGCCCCAAAGAGAAAGACATCACCAGACCCACTCCAAACCCAAAGCCCAGCCAGCAGTCTCCCACACCTCTAACAGACTAAACATCTGAGCCCATCACAGATGCAGAGCCCAAACCTGCCACAATGCCAGTGACAGAAACCAAGAATGAGTCGATCATCACCTCGGAGCACGAGCCCGGGAAAGAGTCTGACCAGGAACGAGAACCGGTACAACAGTAAGCTGATAACACAGCAGTAAACTGATAACTCCAAAAAATCAGCTTATTGAAATAATATTTCAATTTTAATTTGTTTTCCCTGTTTACATGCAAACCAGTAAACTGACAACGCAAGTAAACCACGTTGTTTACTTTATTAATAAACCGGGTTATTTCCTTGTTGTGACGTCAAAAATAATAATGTCTGTATATCTGACTCAGAGTTTTTCAAATGTTAAGTCAGTTGCGATGCTAAATAAAGCGCTTTGTCAGCGGGATATTTACGGCTCATATTATCTCTCATGCAGCGGATGCAGCGTTTTGAATGAACCTCTTCTACTGCATGAGAAGAGAGAACACATCTTTACAATTGTCTTGGTCTTAAAAGAGTCTGCGTTTGTGATATATGTCCTTATTTCATGCAAAACCCTAGCTCGCTCTGTCTGGATGAATTTAAATCTGCTCTAAGTTTGCATTTTTGTCGCCTATCACACATGTGCACTTCAGTAAGCCGACAGAAAGCAGGTTAATGTGTTTACATGCAGCACGAAATTGAGGTAAGAGGCAGAAAACTACCTGTCCCGACTAGTTTATGCTTGCGCTGTTTATGACCTTACTGCTTACTTTGATAAAAGAAAACGGTTACTGCGTTTACATGACCATGTTCATTGTCTGCTTATTAGGCATAATCAGCTTAAAGGGATAGTTCACTTTAAAATGAAAATTCTGTCATCCTTTACTCACCCTCAAGTTATTTCAAACCTGTATGAACTTCTTTCTTCAGCTGAACACAAGGGAAGATATTTTAAAGAATGTCAGTAACTAAACAGTTAACTGGAGCCAATGGCTTCCATAGTATTTTTTTTTTTCCTACTATAGAAGTCAATGGCTCCAGTTAACTGTTTGGTTACTGATATTCCTCAAAATATCTTCCCTTGTGTTCAGCTGAAGAAAGAAGTTCTTACAGGTTTGAAATAACTTGAGGGTGAGTAAAGGATGACAGAATTTTCATTTTAAAGTGAACTATCCCTTTAAGAACATGCATGTAAATGCATCCATTGTCATTATGTGGAGTATGAGGGCAAGGAGGGAAAAAAATCTATACAAAAGAAAAAAATTGTCATAATTACTGTCGCATGTGTTTGCAGGAAGGTAGATGAAGACAAAGATTACTATTCCAAAACTTAAAGTTTAATAACAGAATTCCACAATGCAGACAAACAGGCAGCAATGCACACTTAGCATAATAGTGACCAGCAATGAGTGACTGAGAAGGTGTAATTTAAATAGGAACTCAAACAAGGCAGTTGATCAAACACATCTGAACAGAACAAACTCATAGTGACATGACCAGAGTAACAAAGGATTGGCGGGAATATCAAACAAAGGAAGATGTGACTTATGAAAACAAACTGAAACAATTGTCTGGTTACGCTGAACCTCTCAGAGAAGATTGTTGTTGTTGCTGTAAAGACTGATTTGATGAGCCATATCGACCCATGTCCACCTGTGATTTTGAATAAGTTCTCAAATTGAATTTAATATTATTTCATGTTATTTTTCTAATATCTTAAAACAGTATTTAAATCGTTATTTGTGTTTATTAGAAGAAAAGTATGTTCTGTGTAGTTAATGAATTAATTATTTTCATTTTGAATACCTGCGTCATGACGTCATCGCACGCTAGTTGGTGCGCGCCCGTGGGCCGTATCAGTGCTGCTTCATTTGTAGTATAAATGTATAAATGCAGACGTGAATCCATCTGCAGTGTTCCTCTCTCCCTTATTTTCAGGTAACAGCAACGTATAATGCACAAAACACGCTTTCGGTTTAAGTATAAACGGTTTAATATAATATAAATGAGTTTACATGTTTACTGCTGTTATTTTATAGTTTAGTAAAAGTTCGGTGCGGTCGAGCACATGACTAGCATTGCTCCGCGATTAGCGCGAAAGCCCACCAGCTAACGTTAGAAATAGTATTTGAATGAGATAATATTGGTTAGCGTTATTAATTATCCTCAATTTACACACGTGGTCGTTCTGCAGTGGTTTCTGTTAACTGTGTGTTATGCTTTACAATTGGGTGAATTTATTACAAAAGTGAATTTTGTCAATCAATGTAATATTTTAGACAACAAACCAAGCAGTATGTTGAGAATGAGAATATGGATTGTATTTTAGATGTAGTTTTACATCATTATTATTAAGATAAAGGTTAATTACTGGTGAAAATGTTATGTAACTTATGTACAGAAATGATTGATTAGAATGTAAATGCCAAATATGCTAAATGTTTTAATGAGTAAATAAGTTGTTAATGCTTATATTCAGTCATTACTATGCAAAAGGTATAACGTTACATGAGTTGACCGTATATTATGTAAAATGCTGCACAGTTGTAAGATGCGCATAATTGTATTAATTCATTCGTAGTATAAATGAAGATGAGAAACCATCATCAGTGTTCCTCTCTTCATTTCTCCCTTATTTTCAGGGGTACTACCATAGACTGTAAAAAAAAAAATAGGGTACTACACACCCCTGCGTGACTCTGTCATCTTGTTATCTGTCGAAACAGTAGTAAGAGGCATCATGCTACAATATGGCACACCAGCAGCACAGCAATGTGTTTACAACAATGGCCATCATATTGACTTTACAATATTAAACTTCCTGATCAACACTGAGACCATGCAGCTGATTTAACAATTTATTACATACTGAAATATTTATTTATTTATTGATTTCATTTTGAGAAATTTCACCTTCCATACAAGTGAGGGTGAAAACTAAAAAAAAGTCCTGTTCTCTCAAAATCAAAGCTATATCTAGCCTTTTAAAATGCCTTCCTAGAACCTTTATGACAAAATGCTGTTGTATACTGATAACAACGGCACATATTTGAATGGACACGACTAAAAGCTGTCTAAAGCTCTCTCACTATAGGTAAAGTTCTCTGTCCTCATCCTACGTCCATATACTTCTATATCAGGGAAATGGACAGCCGCTGAACCTGTGCTCCAGGTGTGCTGTGCCTATGGACTGAAAATCAAAATAAGATCTAATCACCCTATTTGCTACAGTTTGCTGCTCTCCCATATCCTATTTCACAGTCCAGTGAAATCTGCTGTGGCTCCAATTTCAACCTAGAGGAATACAGAGGGATATGCTCAAATGTCCACGTGTTTAGATCAAACATTTATCTAAGCTGTGGGTCAAGGCAAGTGTTGTGTTCAATTACAGAATATGATAAGACTAATAAAACACATTGTTACTGTTTAAGTAGGACTATCTCTTGTCATGACGTCTGGTCTCGATCTGGTCTTAAAATTATGTATCGTCATTAGACTCTCCAGGTTAACCTGGATGATGGAGAAGAATTGAAGTGCTTCTGTGCCAGCGGACCCTTTTAAAGGAAGCAAACGATTTACTGGACCGCTAATCGGCCTCCTCATGAGAGCCACTGTTTAGCTAAAGCTACCTAGATGTACCTTGCTGTTGTTATTTTGCCAGCTAGAAGTGTTGGATGTTCAAGTCACTCGTATTTTGTATTTTGCAGATGCTTGTCTACTGGTCTGGTTTTTCAGAAGTTGATTAACCTCTAAATGCATACCTTTGTGGCCTGTTGCACAAAGCTGGTTTCAATTGTTACCCATGGGTGGGAACAACCTGCAGGTAAGGTTTTTCGGGCTCAAAAAGGTGGATTGGTTTTTATCAGTGTTCATCACCATGGTAACTTACATTACGCGGCTAACCTGCTCTGGAGCAGGTTTTATTTTGGGTTAGAGAAAGCAAACCCAAACTGGACCAATCAGCTGCTAGTAAAGATGCAATAAAGCCACACTCCCTGTATGTCTTGTTCCAAATTAAAGCAGTTTATAATTAAAAAAAATATATAAATAAAATTGTGCATCTTTTGGTGCTAATTATTTATTACATTTATATTATATTAATTATACTCACTTTGAATTCAAATAATATGTTCATATAAATAATATATTAATTGACAAGTAGCCAAATAGTAATATAAATATAATGCATGCATTCATAATATGATTTGAATGATGCATGAATAATACAGCTAGCTTCATGCAACAGGCCTCTGGTCTTTAGTGACCCAGGATGTTATTCACTTCCCTCCTACTCATGATTTTTTTGAAGTTTTCTCAGTCAATTCATTGTAAACAATATAACCAGAATTTTATTTTATTTTTTAAATGATAAAAAAATTCTTCCATTTCCATTCATTTTTTGTAAACTTGTATAGTGTCGCTAATGAACCGAGAAAACAAAAGAAGTATCATCAGCAAAACTTGAAATGGCTCAGTGATTTACTGTGGAGCAAGTTCGGAACGCAATCAAATATTAGTGATCATTTTCTTAATATGTTTGAGATTGTGAATATGAGCCAGATTCTGAATGTATTGGAAAATGAGCTCTGACGAGGACAATGATGATGGTATAAAGTATCTGCTCAAACTGAACCCTTCCAAGCTCCAAAAAGTAACAAAATATTGTTTTATATATATATATATATATATATATATATATATATATATATATATATATATATATATATATATATATATATATATATACTTTAATATCCGGAGAGTTTTATATTATCAGGACAGGTAGAGGTCCATTCGTGTTAGATATAGGTCTATAGGTCTTCTATAGGAAAAAAACCTGAATATGCAATACTGATTAGCCAAACATTCATGCGTTTTGGGGTTAAACGGATGTATGGTAGAAGGTATAAATAGTGGTTTAATTTATCTGAACTCACAGCAATCTGTGAAGACATATATTGTCAGCCAACTGTTTTCTTGATGATTAAAAAATAAATTCCATCTCACCATCAGTTATTCATACTGTGATCAAACCATCCTTTTCACTGACCTGATATTCTAAGGCTCTAAAAATGGATTTAAAAAAAAAATCTTGTCCCAGGGCATGATGTGGGTAAAAGCTGCTCTTAATACGTGGAATCTTAAAGAAGGATTAGAGCTGCTGTGGAGGTGCATTTGACAGATAAGAACATGTGGCCCTTCTCAGTGGGGAATACCGAAGCCATTAGAATGAAAGGGCAAATAATGGCCAGTTCATTTTATAGTTCATTTTTTGATCACATATAAAAGACTAACCTTCAAGGCTTAAACTAGTCCCGGACTAAAATTAATGTTTGAGCTGTTTTTACTGAAAGCAACTAGCACATATCTTAAAATATGTCTCACCAGGGTTTTTTTTTCTTCTAAGGCACGATTTTAAAAGCTACTTAAATGTTCTAAATAAACTAAGGTCTAATCCTAGTTGAATCTATGCCCTGTCTGTGAAACCAGGCTTGGGTACTGTGGAAGGTAATCAGATGTCTGAGTGCATTGCATGACCTCTCTGAAAACACTTCTGTTCTTCAGATCAGTCATTATCTGACAGCCAATTCATTGGGCATTTGTGCCTATTAGTGATAATAGAGCTTGTGGAGAAGCAAACTTTGTGACCCTGATTGGTGATCCCAGTGATTGCATCCCAAACAGTAGCTCTCATTACTCCGTGAGCTTCTGCGGTCATCTTTGCTCATTGTCATCTTCAATACAAGAGTGGCTGAAAACTTCTCAGTCAAGTAACTGCACTTAAGCCAACCCTCCAATTCAGTATGATTTCTGCACAAAGCAACACAGCTACTCAGTACTTATGACTTTTGTCATTGTAAAAAAACAACATTGTAACCTTTCACATTTCATTTTTCAAACTTAATCAAATTGATATTACTTAAGTGGATCTCGAAGGTGAGTTGATTTGTGATATATATAATTATTGATTTTGTTCATGTTGTTAATGGTAATATGAATACATAAAATAAATAAATAAAAACATAAATTGTTCTCTTTATTTTATGTTTTTTTTTTTTTTTTGGGGGGGGGGTCACCACATAGTCAATATATACTCTTAAACAAAACCTCTTAAAAACCACTGAGTTAGAGGACATCCCTGAATGTGATTATTTCTTAGCTAAATGCTGTTTGAATCACCTCCATGTTTGCCAGGGAATCCCAACAGGCAGCTGTGACTGGGCTAATGACAGCAATCAATGATTACACACATAAACACACACACACACACTTATTCACACTCTCAGGAATTATCCGTCACCAAGGAAACAAATTCTTCCATCAAGGAAAAGTCCTTGATTGTTTCATTCTCTGATAATAAAGACAATCAAAACTAATAGATCTATTATTGTCACTGATAGACTGCAAGTGTTGATATTCCTTCTACTGCAACAAGAATATGAAATACAACATATTACCATGCTTTAACCTTTTCATAGCATCACTGATTTTGTCCAATGAATTTGAACCCAAACTGTTAATTTTTATTTCACAAGTTAGTGTTCCCATATAATCTTAGTGAAAGTGATAAACAGATTTGGCTTGCCGTCTGCTATAGAGGGGCTCAGAGAGGATATTCTACCTGAGCTCCGATTGCCCCCCTATAACAGGCAAAATTGAAAGAATTAATTAGGCATTTATATAGCGCTTTCATATGTACTACTGTACACCCAAAGCGCTTTACACTCATGTCAGGGATCTCTCCTCAGCCACCACCAGTGTGGTGTAAAAAACAAAAAAATTTACAAGGGGAGGAGAAGGGATGCTGAAGGAACTGAAAAGGGGAAGAGGTAAGCTGCTGGTTTTATACCTTTGTATTAATTGAAAGATAAGATTAGAAGCATTATTCTACCTGAGCTCAGATTGCTATCTTAAATAGTGAAGTAAAATTACTTTCTTGATGTGCGTTTTTCACTCTCAACTTTATATTTGAAGGAAATATACAATCGTGGAAGTATTGATAGTGTTTGTGTGTGTGTGTGTTGCTTGTTCGCATTTATATCCACCGATCGGGTGGGCTAAATAATAAAAAATAACATTCCAATCAATTGAGGTGGATAAGAGAAAAAAAGCTGTTTGTTTGATAAAGATATTTGTGTTTTGGCGAATCATTCTGGTTGCCATTTTCCCACACGCTTTAAAAATAGCTCCCACATGTACTGACGAGGGAGATGAAGCTCATTAAATATGGAAATCTTATCCAATCCTAGCCTTGGGTGTTTTCTTCCAAGTCTTCAGTGCGGCACGCCCATCAAAACCCAGCGTGCAGGATACAGCCTCAATGAAAACATCATAAGTTGACCTCAGACAACAGCATAAAAAGAATTAAAAAGCCAGTTTATGACACATTTAAGTAAATTCAGAAATCAGCACCACCTAAATTATTTAACCCATATATGAAGCTTATGTTAACGTTATGATAATGCCATAATCAACTGCTCTTGTGGATGGTGTTATAATAGAGGGAGATGACAGGAGATGTGAGAATTCAGATGCAAATACCCAGACTGGGAGAAACAGAACATGAAGAATCCAGTGGGTTCACAGAAATCGCCCACCAGCACGTAACAAAGCCTCGTTTACTGAAATCACATGACTTTGGCAGTTAAATACATGCTTTAAACAAACCACTGATTTGAAACAAAAGATTTAAAGCTTCATGAAGCAGTGGCTGAATCCAAAATCCCTCCATAAACACTCACTTGAAGGCGTGAATGAAAATGAGTGAGCAAATTCAGAGAACAGTTGTGTACATCAGCTGTACGCTCGTTATTGATGCGCAATGTGGGATGAGTGTACTCGATTACATCCACTGTGGTTTTGGACACTACTACAAATGGCTGTCCCTTCAAATAATTCCCTATTTAAGGGTAAAGGGACAATTTTGGATTCAGCCAGTGTTTCAAAATCACCTATCACCACATGAAACAGGAAGTGAAACAAAAGTCTAAAGACAAACACAGAGATCGTGACATATGATGTTGAAATGCTTCACACTGTATCTGTAAAACATGAGCATTGAGGACATGTGACATGTTTTAAGATGGCAGTGGTTATGTGAGATTTTGAGCCATGATTTAAACCAATTTAAAAATGCCTGAAAGATGGGATGATGACTATCAATAGGATGATGCCCATTGACATGACAACCACTCTCTGATCCTGGTAACCGCTGAATTTACAGCACTGCATGGGTCCACGAGACTGATGGCACAGGGCTGAGCTGAAAAATATGCTAAAAGTGCATAACATCAGCATCATCAAGCAGAGTTTTGTTTAATGTGCTTGAAACAGCTGGATTCCCGTTTCTTTCAGAAAAAAAGCTCTTCATCACTTACTGTCAAAGTTACCATCAGTAGTTTAGTCCTGGTGTGATGAAGAGTGGAGAGCAGATGGAAAACTTACAGATGCAGTGTTTAGATTTTACATATTCCTCAATGGTTGTAATTGCAAACCAGCACAGACACTGTGATTTGGTTTATCATTAAGCTTCTCCTAAAAACTAAAAGAAAGAAAAAAGAGTTACAGCCATATGGATGACATTCATATATTTACTCATACTATTCTATATGATAAGATTTTTATGCAGAATTTGTATTCAAAACCTGGAAAGTTCTTTTTCAGTATTTTTAATAACCTCTGATCTCAACAATAGATCAAGTTAGCCAGTGCAAGGTTATTACCTTGTCACTGCATTTTGGGTTGAATGATGAATGGCTCTACAATTTTCACCTTTATTGAGGTAATTCACTAATACAATCATATGAGATAAAAATGAGTACATGCTATTTGCATTCCATGGTAGTATTTTACACTTTTCATTCTTCAAAACATTAAAATACATACAAAAATATTAACTGGTTGAATCACACAGATTTTAATATATCAAATATATTTTCACAATGATTTTCTATCCACATTAAATATTTACTGAATGGCATATTTTTATAAATTAAGGAAATACTATGAATGAAGGTCAGTATCACAGATACTAATGCTGACGCCTCAAATTATTTTTATTGTATTTATTTTTACATTTATGGGGAGTTATTAAAG